>NC_135824.1:14327899-14927899 GCF_964213995.1 Mustelus asterias
CTCCCCAGGGCCCTACCATTGAATGTGCAAGTCCTGGCCTGGTTTGCCTGACCAAAATGGAACACCTTGCACTTATCTGAATTAAACTCCATCTGCCAATACCAGCCCACTAGCCCAGTTGATCAAGATCACATTGTAGTTTTAGATAACCTTCTTCACTATCCACTGCACCATCAATTTTGATGTCATCTGCAAACTTACCAACCATGCCTCCTATAATCTCATCCAAATCGTTTAAATAAATGACAAACAACAGTGGTCCCAGCACTGATCGCTGCAGAGCACCACTGGTTATAGGCCTCCAGTCTGAAAAACAACCCTCTACCACCACCCTCTGTCTCCTATCAGCAAGTCAATTTTGTTTCCTCATTGTTCTATTATTTAAGAATTTGGATTTGGGTTTTACCAGTTATCATACACCTGCCATTCTGCCCTTAGTTATTGGGTTGCCCTTATCTTCGTCCTTAAGACATTCGAGATTCCTCTTTATCATTTTCTTCTTCAAAAGTGAGGAGAAGAGGCAATGGTAGTAAGTCAGGCTCCAATCTGAGGAGGAGCAGATTGTCATGGCGTGCCCCCAGTTGCTGTGTGTTCTCCTCTTTCACCAACTTCCAACTCTGTCCTCAGACTCCCCTCCCACCATCTCCATGGCCTTCGCTAAATAGAGGATGAGCAGTCAAGAGAGATCACCCTTTGGAGTAGGTGCACAGAGACATTGCAGGTCAGTCAGCATCGGAAAGAGAAATAATCAGCTGAGTTTTCCCATATGAGCCAGGGGACTGGATTTTACATTCCCACATCAACAGGTCGGGGGGGGTTGGAAAATGCAGTGGGTAACCAGCCAGTTCCTAATCTGTCCCCCATTTTACATGGCCTGATGGAGATATTCCCCAACCTTGGGCCCATTGAAGTCTCTATGGGCAACTAATTACCGCTTAAATGCCTAAATCCCGCCACTAGTTTTACCTGTGGCAGGGCAAAGCCTATGCCAAGCGGGTAGTCTGGCAGATTTTACTGGGTGAGTTGGTTTCAGGTGGTGGTGTGGCATGGGGAAATCCCCTTGTATGGAGCAGGAAGGGTTGCAGTGGGAGTGTGGGTTCCTGTGCCTATCAGAGGCAACTCCCCGACATCATACTCCGCATCCCTTTTAACCCTCCTCCTGGCCTTTCAAACACAGCCCCTCAGAACCCTCCCTGGGACCTGCCATTCGATCCCACCAATACCCTGGGCATATCTTGAGGTTCTGACTCCATAACCGCCTCTTGTTTGGGGGCTGCCCGTAATCCCAGCAGTTGCACTCCTTGAACCTGGCGCTGCGGGGACTACAGAGCCGAGGGCCAATCTTATGGCTTCTCCCTGAGCCAGTTAACACACCACCCAAGTGGATAATGGCTGTGGTGGTGGGTGAGACTGACATTTTAGTTGGCGGGGAGATGGGGAGACGCGGCCAGCCCATGTTTATTGGGTTCAATTTTTCTGGGATGAGCTGTGACTTTGACCGTGGCTTCAATTTTAGGTTGTGGCCACCCTGGAGGTGGCCAATTAAGAAGCCACTCCAGGAATCCCATCCAACTTGGGACAACGGCCAGTCTCCCTATCTGGTGGCCCATTCGGCTGGGCTCCAGGATAGGGTCACCCGCTGGCCTTGCCACATGGGTGCTGTTGAAGGGCGTACGGCTTGGAGGTGCGTGTCCAGTGGTTTCCTTTGCAGCCAGAGCTGTGTTAATGGAGTCATCAACCTGCACGAAGCGACTCCAATGATCCCTCTTCTGCTTAGGGAGACCTGAGCACTGAGGGTTAACGCAGGCAACTTATTGCACATGATTTATATCAAAGGAACGTGATCATAGCAAAAAATTGACACCAAGCCAAAGAAAGCTATTACAATGGATGACAAAATGCTTGAACAAAGAGCTTATTCTCCCACTGTGAAAAAACCTCCACACAATTTCTGGCCTCCTGATACAGTGGGGAGGGGTTGGGGGGGGGGGCGCAGAGGGCTGTGTGCCTTTGGAATATTTGCAATCCGTTTCCACAGAAAAATCTAAAGGCCCTTTTAAACGCCTATATTAACTATTTGTTGCTGTCAGTGGGCAGCTATGGTAGCTATGTACAGGAAAGGTGCATGAGGCTGGATCATGACACAGAGCTGGCCTTAATGCAGGTCACCCCCCCCCCCCCCCCCCCACCCTCTGCCTCCCAACCCAGCTCCAAAGCCGGTCCTGGGGGAGGCAGCCGGTGGGAGGTGGGGGGTGTATTCAATAGGATTCAGTCCAGTGTCCTGGTGTTATTTTCCAGAACTGTTGAAAGGCCTCCCCTGAAATTTCAACATATCCACTCCAATATCTGGTGCTGGCTGCAGCCCGTTAGGTACTATCTGTTGTGTTTTTGTTTTGATCCTGGCCAGTCGCGGGGCCTGCACTGTGCTTTGCTGCTGGGACCTGCCTTCATTAACTGGATTTACTCAACTCCCAGCCTGTAAGTGGTCATCCTGGTAGCTAGTATAAAGGGGCAGAGTGGCCTTTTTCTTGACTGTACTGCTCTCTGATTTGGTGACAGTGGCTGACTCTGTACTTTGGATTGACAATTTCGGAAAGCGTTTAACTGGCTGTCCTTTGTAAATTACGCACTTTTTATCGGGGACATTGCTGCCTCTCCCTAATGCCCTCACACGTTGGTGAGGAGCCTTCAGGTGTAGGTACTCCGAAGGTGCTGCTGGGGAGGATATTACAGGATTTTGACCCAGCGACACGGTGGCACAGTGGCACTGCTAGTTTCCAGCGCCAGGGACCTGGCTTCAATTCCTGGCTTGGGTGACTGTCTGTGTGGAGGCTGCATGTTCTCCTCATGTCTGCATGTGTTTCCTCCGGGTGCTCCGGTTTCCTCCCACACTCCAAAGATGTGTTAGGTTGATTGGCCATGCTAAATTGATCCTTTGTGTCAGAGGGACTAGCAGAATAAATATGTGGGGTTACGGGGATAGGGCCTAGGTGGGATTGTTGTCGGTGCTGGCTTAATAGGCCAAATGGCTTCCTGTGCTGTAAGGATTCTATGATTCTAACCTAAGAAACCTGCAATCCTTAACCATAGTGGGAAAAATACATTTTATTGATGCTGCACTTGTTAAAGCATCTTTACATTGCTCAATATGGTGGCAGAGTGGTTAGCACTGCTGCCTCTCAGCGCCATGGACCCGGATTCGATTCTGGCCTTGGGTCATCGTCTGTGCGGAGTCTGCACGTTCTCCCTGTGTCTGCGTTGGTTTCCTTCAGGTGCTCTGGTTTCCTCCCACAGGCCAAAGATGTGCGGGCCGGGTGGATTAGCCATGGGAAATGTGTGTGGTTACGGGGATAGGGCGGGCGAGAGGGCCCGGGTAAGATACTCTGTCAGAAAGTCGGTGCAGACTCGATGGGCCGAATGGACTCTTCTGCACAGTAGGCATTCTATGATTCTATGAATATTATGGATAGTCCTATTATTTGTTGCGGGTGGCCTGGCTGGCGGTGACGTCACGCACACTGCGACCGCAGGCCTGGTGAATGTGCCCCCTGGTGTTGCAGTGGTAGCAAAGACAACCTTCCAAAAAGTGAGCTGCACTTGGCCCATTTTAGTTTTCATTTTGCTGTCACTGTCTTTTCCAATGGACACTCTTTTCATTCCCTCTCAATCTGATAACTATTATTCACTGGCAGCTATTGCCTCTTATCTCACCGGACAGAATTTTCATTTCCTTGGCCCCGTCACATTAGCCCCTTGGTTAAAGGGCTCACGCTGATTCACAAAGCTCTCGTTTCACATATTAAAGGGTTATCATCCCGCCTGGATTCAGTCAAATTTTTTCATTTCGGATTTTCAATGGGTAAATTTAATCCAGTTAATAACGGAGATGGCATACTAATTGCACGATTAACACAGCGCAACTGACCTCTCCCACAACTGAGGTTTCTGGATCTTTCTATTATCATCCAACTCACCACATGCACTCCCCTAGTCGGGCATTGTGCACCCAAGTCAGAGATACCACACAACAGAACGGAAACGAGAGATTATTTTTTCCTAGCACTTTGAACTAAAATATCCTCCCTGACCCTTTCCCACCCTTCCATTGCTTTGGTGTGGTTTTGGGTTCTCCAGGGGGCCAGCTACATATCTCTGGTCAGTTAGTCTAATTAGAATGCCCACAGGAAGTTTACTGACCTTAACATATAATCTGCTTTATAGGACTGCTGTCAAATGCCAGCTTGGAGCCTTAACCACTCCTATTGGAATGCAATTACCACAGTAAATCAGTTAGGAGGGGGGCAAGCAGTCAACCCAGGAGTGATCAGTGAGCAACCCCTGGAGATTTAGCTTCCGTGCGATCTCCCCCTCATCCCCAAGCACCATTCAAAGATTAGGTGGAAAACCAGGACTCTCTCGAAAGTCATTTAAGCAGATAGGAATGAGCTAAGCCTTCTTTTAAAATGATCTTAGAAGCTCAGGGATTAAAATTGCTCTCGGAAAATCTAATTGGGGGAGGCGATGGCCTAGTGGTATTATCGCGAGACTATTAATCCAGAAACGCAGCTAATGTTCTGGGGACATTAGGGTCAAAGGTAGGTTTCTGAAGACTGTGGAGGAACAGAGAGATCTTGGGGTCCATATCCACAGACCTCTAAAGGTTGCCACTCAAGTGGATAGAGCTGTGAAGAAGGCCTATAGTGTGTTAGCTTTTATTAACAGGGGGTTGGAGTTTAAGAGCCGTGGGGGTTATGCTGCAACTGTACAGGACCTTGGTGAGACCACATTTGGAATATTGTGTGCAGTTCTGGTCACCTCACTATAAGAAGGATGTGGAAGCGCTGGAAAGAGTGCAGAGGAGATTTACCAGGATGCTGCCTGGTTTGGAGGGTAGGTCTTATGAGGAAAGGTTGAGAGAGCTAGGGCTGTTCTCTCTGGAGCGGAGGAGGCTGAGGGAAGACTTAATAGAGGTTTATAAAATGATGAAGGGGATAGATAGAGTGAACGTTCAAAGACTATTTCCTCGGGTGGATGGAGCTATTACAAGGGGGCATAACTATAGGGTTCGTGGTGGGAGATATAGGAAGGATATCAGAGGTAGGTTCTTTACGCAGAGAGTGGTTGGGGTGTGGAATGGACTGCCTGCAGTGATAGTGGAGTCAGACACTTTAGGAACATTTAAGCGGTTATTGGATAGGCACATGGAGCACACCAGGATGTTAGGGAGTGGGATAGCTTGATCTTGGTTTCAGATAAAGCTCGGCACAACATCGTGGGCCAAAGGGCCTGTTCTGTGCTGTACTGTTCTATGTTCTATGACATGGCAGATGGTGGGATTTGAATTCAATAAAAAATACCTGGAATTAGGAATCGACTGATGAACATGAAACCATTGTCGATTGTCGGACAAACCCATCTGGTTCACTAATGTCCTTTCGGGGAGGAAATCTACTTCCTTACCCAGTCTGGCCTACATGTGACTCCAGAGCCACAGCAATGTGGTTGACTCCCAACTGCCCTCGGGCAACTAGGGATGGGAAATTAATGCTGGCCAGCCCATGTCCCACAAATGAATAAAAAAAATTAAGCACATGGGAAAGAGAATCCATAGAATCTACAGTGCAGAAGGAGGCCATTCGGCCCATCGAGTCGGCACCGACCACAATCCCACCAATGCTCTATCCCCATAATCCCATGCATTTTACCCTAGCTAGTCCACCTGACACTAGGGGCAATTTAACATGGCCAGTCCACTTAACCCGCACATCTCTGGATTGTGGGAGGAAACTGGAGAATGTGCAAACTCCGCACAGACGGTGACCCGAGCCAGGAATCGAACCCATGTCCCTGGCGCTGTGAGGCTGTACTGCTAACCACTGTGCCACTGTACCACCCATAGACAGAATTCATGGCCCTGTTAAAGCAGGGGGGGAGGGGTGCAGAAGGTGTATGTGGGGGTTATAAAATGCAGCGAGCCATTCAAAACTCCTTTGACTCTGTGGGAAGGATTGTTCTGCTCCTGCCTTTGTCCAGAACCCTTTACAAATATGGACAAGATCCAGAATTCCCACTTTCTAACTTCCATGTTGACCAAAGGAAAGGAAAGCCAGGTTAATCCCTTCTCCATTCACAGCACACTTTGAAAGATTGATGGGTATGCCATTAATTCTGCTCATACCACTATAGATTAGCGAAAGGTGGGTCAGTCATTTCACCCACACCAGGATACCCTGTTTATGGTGAATTGTTGATACAATAAACCTCAGGGTAGCGTGTGGGTCAAAATCCCACCCAACAATCAGCTTTTGTGGTGGTTCCAGGATTTGCTACAGGCGCTTGTACCCCAGGCTGGCTTTTCCTTCTGAGAACCCGACATCAGGTGAAGCTCTGGACCATGACCCTGCACCGCACTGAATGTAACCCCCTGATGTGGTTCTTCAGTGCTGGCCAATTATTGGTCAGAGTGGGTTCCTAAAATGGGAAGACCAACAGCAAGGCTATTCAGCAATGACACATCGACAGCCCCATAATCTGAGCTGGGAGCTGCCAACCCCCATCTTGGGCCACAGCTGCGAATTCCTCCACATAAAAAGGCTTGTGAAGACAACAAAATGGTAGCAATGGCCTCACTCGAGTGCTGTTTCCAAACCCGCTCGCGCCCCCACCCCCACAACCCCTCGGTCCGTCACTTCCTCTCATTGGCTGGGTTTCAGCCACTGCAGGGGGTCTGATGGCACAGTAAGAAGTCTCACAACACCAGGTTAAAGTCCAACCGGTTTATTTGGCACTAGTCCTCACAAGTCCTCACCCACCTATGAAGGAGCCTGAAACTCCGAAAGCTAGTGCCAAATAAACCTGTTGGACTTTAACCTGGTGTTGTGAGACTTCCTACTGTGTTTACCCCAGTCCAACGCCAGCATCTCCACATTGGGGGTCTGATGGCCATTGGAAAATTCCATTTGGAGGCAAGAGGCCTTTATTGGCTCCACAACTACCTTTTTTGTCTGCTCGCCACTAACAGAGGGAGAGATTATTGTCATCGCACCTGTGCATCAGATTTTCTATCTCCTTCCTGTACTCTGTCTAGTCATTTATTAATTGAATTTAAATTCCACCAGCTCCCAGAGCATGAACCTGGGTCTCTGGATTACTTGTCCAGTGGCATTAATGCTACAGCACTGTCTCCCCAACAGACAAATTTCAGACTGGTTTTGGACTTTGGATGGCATTACATTAATTCATCTGCTTTGTTGCTTATTCACATGGCACAGTCCCTTTGGAGTGCAGTGTTTTTCTGTGCGTGAAAGGGCAACTCCCTCTTTATGCCTTGTGATCGGAGCTGCTTTGCCCCACTTGCTTCAGTGCAGCAGGCATCCATGTGGGATCACTTGTACGATTCATTTATGCCTGTGTGTGACGGTGCCCCACGATCTGCATGTTTGCTGTCAGTGCGATGTTACCTCATGCATCACTAACAAGGACATTTGCAGTAACCGTGCTATCTTGCCAGTAGCAGTGTGCATCAGCTGCTGTGTCAATTCGAATCACCGATTGAAAAGCTCGCTATCCTGTCTGGTCCACCCATCAGGGGTTGAGCTGGTGAAGGAAGATCTCCATTGTGGGATTGAGTGCATGTCTATATTTCCAGCATCACTTCACACAAAAAAAATCCTAGAATCATAGAATCCCTACAGTACAGGAGGAGGCCATTTGGCCCATTGAGCCTGCACCGACTCTTCGATAGAGCATCCACGCCCACCCCATTTCTGTTAACCCCGCTATTTATTCCGCTCATCACATTAACCTACACATTTTGGACGCTAAGGGGCAATTTAGCATGGCCAATCCATTTAACCTGCACACATTTTTGGACACTAGGGGGCAATTTAGCATGGCCAATCCACCTAACCTGTACATTTTTGGACACTAAGGGGCAATTTAGCATAGCCGATGAATCTAACCTGCACACCTTTGCACAGTGGGAGGAAACTGGAACACCCGGAGGAAACCCACGCAGACACGGGAAGAACGTGCAAACTCCACACAGGCAGTCACTTGGGGCCAGAATTGAACCCGGGTTTCCTGATGCTGTGAGGCAGCGGTGTTGACCAATGTGCCGCCGTGCTGCCCCCAAAAGGCCCAAAGAGGAACGCAAACTGGTTAAATGATGGGAAGAAGCAGTTAGTTGGGGGAGGTGGGGGGGGGGGGGGGGGGGGCGTTGTGGGGAGGGGGGGAAGGGGGGTTGGGGTTGCAGTGGGCGGGGGGGGGGGGGGTTCCTTTAGACTTCCGTGGGAGCACGAGATATTGCAAACACTATATTTTGTGACCTATGAGCTGTGTTTTATCCCATCGCAAAGGACATGAAGCAGTGGAACAATCCATTAGTCATTCTCTTAACACAACCAATTACAGTGCAACAGGCAACATTGTCCAACTCCGCAGAAACAAGCCAAAATGCTTTACGATTTCTCCTAAGCTGATTCAATGTGACTTCCGTCGCCACAGAACAGTCCCAGCACTAGCCCTATGAAAGATTCACCCATTTACTGAATCCTAATTCCAGTTCACGACAGCTCATCATGATGATTTTGTGAAAACCACATTAAATTGGAGCAAAGCCACTGCCAGTTCTTGTTTAGGGCAACTTTGTCAGGCGTCAAATCGAAAGTGACAAGAAACTATCTCCACTGCAGTCATTCTGTGAAAGTCCTTTCTATTTTTTATATTGATGTCAATATTTTAGTTTGTGATACAGAAGAATCATTGTGCTCCTTGAAAGTACTCTTTTGTATGCAAAGTGGTTTCCCTCTCATGACAGCATGCTGATAGATGAGGGCCCATAACAATAGATCAGATTAGCTCACTCACCCAAATTATGCACCAAAATAAAAGTAAAATACTGTGGACACTGAGGGTCTGAAATGGAAACAGAAAGTTCTAGAAAAACTCAGCAGGTTTGGCAGGATCGGTGGAGAGAGAAACAGAGTTACTGGGCGGGATTTGTAGCACAGTGGTTAGCACTGCTGCCTTACAGCGCCAGGGATCCGGGTTCGATTCCCGGCTTGGGTCACTGTCTGTGTGGAGTTTGCACATTCTCCCCGTGTCTGCGTGGGTTTCCTCCAGGTGCTCCGGTTTCCTCCCACAGTCCAAAGGTGTGCAGATTAGGTAAATTGGCAATGCTAAATTCCGCCTCAGTGTACCTGAACAGGCGCCGGAGTGTGGCAACTAGGGGAATTTCACAGTAACTTCATTGCAGTGTTAATGTAAGCCGACTTGTGACGAATAAATAAACTTTACTTTTTTACTTTATTTACCAAGCAACCCGCCGCTTGATTCACCGCAGCGGGAGGGATCTTCTGGTCCCGTTGTTGTCAACGGGATTTCTCGTTGAACGCATGCCTCGATGCTGGGAAACCCGTGCCGGGGGTACGCCTTCAAAGGGACCGGAAGATTCCGCCGGTGTGAAGAGCAGGAAAGTTCCGGCCAATGTTTCAAAAGCAATATGACTCTTCTTCGGAGGCGGATTCTGAAGAAGATTCACATTGGACTCGAGATAGTAACTCTGTTTCTCCCTCCACAGATTGAACTGATTTATTATTGTCACGTGCTAGGATACAGTGAAAGGTATTGTTTCTTGCACGCTTTACAGACAAAGCATACCGTTCATAGAGTACATAGGGAAGAAGGAAAGGAGAGGGTGCAGAATAGAGTGCTGCAGTCACAGCTAGGGTGTGGAGAAAGATCAATTTAATATGTGATAGGAACATTCAAAAGTCTGATGGCAGCAGAGAAGAAGCAGTTCTTGAATTGGTTGGTACGTGTTCTCAGACTTTTGTATCTTTTTCCTGATGGAAGAAGGTGGAAGAGAGAATGTGCGGGGTGCATGAGGTCCTTGATTATGCTGGTTGCTTTTCCGAGGCATCGGGAAGTGTAGATGGAGTCAGTGGATGAGAGGCTGGTTTGAGTGATGGACTGAGCTTCGTTCGCAGCTCTTTGTAGTTTCTTGCGGTCTTGGTCAAAGCAGGAGCCATACCAAGCTGTGATACATCCGGAAAGGATGCTTTTGATGGTGCATCTGTAAAAATACTGCCAGACCTGCTGAGTTTTGATCGCACCTACAGTTTTTATATCATCCAACTAGATTGTGAATTTGTCTGTGGTTTCTAACCCCCTTGTGGTGAACCATAGATGGTGACCACTATGGGTACTTGTACATATGTTACTCTTGTTACTGTTGGGCTTAGGGTTTGGGTGTTCCACCTGTTATTATTGTTTATGTGGTACACTCCGTTCGGCTCCGCCTTCTTACAGGAGTATAAAGGTCACTGCTACTTCCTAGTAGCCTTTAGTCTGGGATAATATTGTTAAGTAGTGTGCTCCAATCTCGTGTATGTGCAATGACTTGAGGCAATACCTGCTCTCTAAGGGAATTGCCTCAAGTAGGACTACGAGTTACAACCCCAGGGGTAACGGACAGGTCGAGAGAGAAAACGGTACAGTCTGGAAGGCTGTTTTACTGGCGCTAAGGTCTAGGGGTCTTCCAGTCACCCGTTGGCAAGAGGTACTTTCTGATGCGCTCCAGTCAATCCGGTCCCTCCTGTGTACGGCAACCAACGCTAACCCACATGAGCGGATGTTTACCTTCCCTAGGAAGTCTTCCTCTGGGACCTCACTGCCGTCTTGGTTGACGTACTCAGGACCTGTCCTCCTGCGGCGGCATGTTAGGGCCCGCAAGTCTGATCCTTTGGTTGAACAGGTCCATCTCCTTCACGCCAACCCTCAATATGCCTATGTGGCATATCCTGACGGGCGAGAGGACAGGGTCTCTATCAGAGATCCAGCGCCTGCAGGGGACCTGGAAACCCCCGTCACTCCCGCAACCCTGTTTAGGATTCCTTTGCCCATTCTCTCCCCTCCTGACACGGTGTGGGCAGCATCGGGACCTCAACTTAATCCTCTTACTCCCGTGTACAGCTTGCCTGAGTCCAGGAGATTGTCGCCACCTCGAGGTCGACAGGCGTGTGAGGAACTGGAGGAGTCAGTGGACACCACCTCGGAGAGAGGGTCGTCACCACGGTCACCAGAACTGGCTCTGGAGCCAGTGCTGCGGAGGTCGCAGAGACGGTGCGGACCCCCCGATACGGCTGAACTTGTGAACATGTGGACAGTTCGTATTGTCTCCTTACCCCACCGGCCTTTGTTTTTAAAGGAGGGGTGAATGTGGTGAACCATAGATGGTTACCACTATGGGTACTTGTACATATGTTACTCTTGTTACTGTTGGGGTTAGGGTTTGGGTGTTCCACCTGTTATTATTGTTTATGTGGTACACTCTATTCGGCTCCGCCTTCTTACAGGAATATAAAGGTCACTGCTACTTCCTAGTAGCCCTTAGTCTGGGATAATATTGTTAAGTAGTGTGCTCCAATCTTGTTGTGAATAAAAGCCTTTATTCCCGGGTACGTCCTAGCCTCCCGTGTGAAATGCATAGTGCCAGTTTTCTTCAGATGCCAGCCTCATTAACCCTCCAAACATATGTAACTGAAGGTAGTGGTTCCTTTGTGGTTGGAGGCAGCAAAGCAAAGGCCTGTGTGAAGGTATGTGCCTATTTACACCCAGGGCCAGGGACCCGGCTTCAATTCCAGCCTCAGATGACTGCATGAATGACCAATTCATGCAAGTCTGGTTGCCAGTGACAGCCTGTGTGTTATGTAACTCAGTTGATTATAAAATAACCTGAGGTGTTATTGTGGTGAAAAATGTGACTGTGGCACGCTTTGCAACTCTTCATTGCACCTTGAAAACTTGTCCCCTGAGGTGTGGTACATATGAGATGCAGAGAAATAGCTGTGAGGTTGTGTGAGGGCTTGACATGGGTGAGGAGAATGTGGAATGAGGAGCTCCTGTTGGGAAGCGATCTTTAGACCATGAGATACATGGTATTACATTAGGCACTGTTTCCCTGTCAGACTCCTTGGAGTGTGTTTTCTTTATTTCTGTCTGTTACTAGGGAGGAAATCTGCCATCCTTATGTGCACAAATGAGCTGAATCGAAGAGGTGAGAATGACTGGCCTTGACATCAAGGCACCAGCTGATCGAGTGTGGCATCAAGGAGCCCTCGCAAAACTGGAGTCAATGGGAATCAGGGGGAAAACTCCACTGGTTGGAGTTAACCTTAGCACAAAGGAAGATTGTTGTGGTTCTGGGAGGTTAATCATCTCAGTTCTAGGGCATCATGACAGGAGGACCTCAGGGTAATGTCCTTAGCCTAACCATCTTCAGCTGGTTCATCAGCGACCTTCTGTTCATCATGAGGTCATGAATCAGGATATACACCGATGATTGCACAATGTTCAGCACCATTTATGACTGAGGCAGTCCCTGCCCAAATGCAACAAGACCTGGACAACATTCAGGCTTGGGCTGTTTCGTGATAATAACCTTTGTGCCACACAAGTGCCAGGCAATAAACATCTCCAACAAGAGAGAATCTAACCATCTCCACTTGACCTTCAGTGGCATTACCATCACTGAATCCCCCTCCCATCAATATCCCGGGGGTTACTAGTGACCAAAAACTGAATTGGACCAGCCATACAAACACTGTGGCTCCAAGAGCAGGTCAGAGGCTGGGAATTCTGCAGTGGGTAACTCGCCTCCTAACTCTCCATAGTCAGTCCACCATCTACAAGGCTTAAGTTAGGAATATGATAGAATACTTTCCCCTTGCCTAGAATAGTGCAGTTCTAACAACGCTCAAGAAGCTCGACACCATCCAGGACAAAGCAGCCGGGTTGATTGGTACGCCATCTGCTACCTTAAATATTCACGCACTGCACTGCTGATGCACAGTGGCAGCAGTGTGCACCATCTACAAAATGCACTGTACCAACTCACTAAGGCTCCTTTGACAGCACCTTCCAAACCCCTGACCTCTACCACCTAGAAGGATGAAAACAGCAGATGTCTGTGAACACCACCTGCAAGTTGTCTTCCAAACTGCACCATCTTGACTTGGAGCTATATCGCTGAGTCAAAGTCCGAGACCACCCTCCCCAACAGCACTGTGGGTGCGCTGACACCACATGGACTGCAGCGGTTCAAGAAGGCGGCTCACCACCATCTTCTCAAGAGCAATTAAGGATGGGCAATAAAGCCAGCGAAACCCACACCCTGTGAAAGAATTGAAGAAATAATGCAGCTCTGATCATGACTGTCATTGTCGGCCAGTGCGGTTTGTCTATCAGATTGAAGTTAGGTTCGGGCGCTCCTCAGCATTAGAAGGAGCACTCAGCCAGTCAGTCACCCAAAGGTCAGAACAGGCGTCAATCTGTGTAACACCTGTCGATGCAAGCGAATCATACTTTGCACTGTAATCAAGATGGGGCTTATCGTTACTTTATTGACTCCAAGCTGTCAATATCCATCTGTGTACATCCCGCCGCATCTCACAAATACCCTGTCAGCATCCTGAATGAATGACAGGTCATTATTGCCGTGCTTTTGTGTTTAATTTGGGATTAGACACCCAGTTAACAGGAGCTGCTGGTGTTTGCCCTCTCTGTCTCTCTCTCTCTCTACACTCTCTCTCTCTCTCTCCCTCTCGGTTTTTGTGGAAGCCTCTCGTCAACTTGATATGTTTGACAAGGCTGGAGGGAGAAGGGATTTGGGGCCTGAAAATGGAGAGTAACACTTGGTCAAACTGCAGTGGATGTGTGGCGGAGAGGAAGCACAGTGTTCACAGGATAATGTTCGGATGTCACTTGTATTTTAGCCTCCCTATTAACTTTCTACAAAGAATTGCGCAGTTATTTCACAAGGAAATGAGAGAGAGGCGGGGGAGAGAGAGGCGAGGGAGAGAGAGGTGGGAGAGAGAGAGGCGGGGGAGAGAGAGGCGGGGGAGAGAGAGGCAGGGGAGAGAGAGGCAGGGGAGAAAGAAAGAACTTCCGTAAACACAGAACAGATCCATCAGTATTATAAAGATAAAAAGAAGCTCAGTGTTTTTGGGTGGAGGTCATTCATCTGTCCTTCTGAAGAACAAAGCAACAAAGAACAAAGTGGTGGCACAGTGGTTAGCACTGCTGCCTCACAGCTCCAGGGACCTGGGTTCGATTCCCGGCTTGGGTCAATATCTGTGTGGAGTTTGCACATTCTATGTGGGTTTCCTCCGGGTGCTCCGGTTTCCTCCCACACTCCAAAGGTGTGCGGGTTAGGTTGATTGGCCGTGCTAAAGCGACCCTAGTGTCAGGGGGATTAGCAGGGTAAATGTGTGAGGTTGTGGGGATAGGGCCTGGAGTGGGATTGTTGTCGGTGTAGAGTCAATGGGCCAAATGGCCTCCTTCTGCACTGTTGGGTTTCTATGAATCTAAAGAACAAAGAAAAGTACGGCACAGGAACAGACCCTTTGGCCCTCCAAGCCCGTACCGATCATTATGCCCTAACTAAACAAAAAAAAAACCTTCCCTTAATTGGTCCGTATCCCTCTATCCCTTCCCTATTCATGTACCCATCAAGATACCTCTTAAATGTTGCTAATGTGCCTGCTTCTCCCACCTCCTCTGGCAGCACCTTCCAGGCACCCACCACTCACTGCGTGAAAAGTTCGCCCGCACATCTCCCTTAAACTTTCCCCCCCTCACCATGAACCTGTGCCCCTTGTAATCAACACTTCCACCCTGGGAAGACTGCAGACTTTCTTGTTGCTAAGCTCCTTTATTTCAGGTGTGCCAATTGCTGGTGCGAGTAGGGTCAGGGCTGCCAGCTAGGAAGAGGGTAGGACTGCCACTGAGGATTGGGTTAAGATGCCAGGCGAAGATCATTGCAAGAGAGGTTGCGGCAGGGTTGCCTGCCCTCCAGAATTATCCAGAAGGCTCCAGGAATCAAAGCTTAATGTTCCAAACAATGCTGCGTGTAACCTGGGAGAAATATAGTGTGCCCGAAAAGAAATTGTCTTGCTTTTCCATTTTCTTTAAACAAACATTTGTTTATTAGTTAGAAAATTATTGAGGATGGGAGGAAAGGGTTTTTCGACTCGGTGAGGAATTTGGAGGTGGGATGCATTGAAGCCTCTAAGACTATGACTACATTGAATTGGTGACCTTGGGCTGGAGATACCAGTAAAATTTGGGCTGGAGTTCAGAGGCTTATTGTCCTCCCAAAATCTATCATTGTTTGCTGGGGAAGGTTGCCATCCTACCAATGAGAAAGGGCGGCACGGTAGCACAGTGGTTAGCACTGCTGCCTCACAGCGCCAGGGACCCGGCTTCAATTCCAGTGTTGGGTGACTGTCTGTGTGGAGTTTGCACGTTCTCCTTGTGTCTGCGTGGGTTTCCTCCAGATGCTCCGGTTTCCTCCCACAGTCCAAAAGATTTGCGGGTTTTAGGCTGATTGGTATCAGGGGGAATTAACAGGGTAAATACATGGGGATAGGGCCTGGGTAGGATTGTGGTTGGTGCAGGCTCGATGGGCTGAATGGCCTCCTTCTGCACTGCAAGGATTCTATGATTCTATTCTATGTTCTATGATTTGTGTGGCAAAACTGAATTTTCCAAATAAATAAAAAGATGTCACTCAGTATCGGAGACAGGGGTATAACGTTGTCAAGAGAAGGTGCCACTAACAAGCAGACTGCAAGGGCGATGGGGAATGCCTCATGTTAAAGATGCAGATAACATCATGCACATTGTAACAGACTTTATTGTGCTATATTTCAGCAAAATCCTTTTGGAGCAAAATATATTAATTTCCAGAGTGGAAGTATAAAATTATACTTAATATTGTAGCTTTATTAGAAACAAAAGAATATACAGCACTGAATGGTTAAACTGCTTTATGCCTTAATTCTGACAATATTGACTGCTGATTTGCTTTGAATTTACTAATGAGTCCTTGGGGATAACACATCTTTACTGAAGGACACTGGGATTAACTTATCCCCTTTGCACTGTATGCTTGTCTATAAAGGTGAATAATTGCTTTTACCAACTTATGGCTTTGAGTTAGATTTGAAAATGCTTCTGTATAATAGGGTGCTGTGACAGAAAAGGTGTCCTTCTTAAGATGCCTCCAAGTTGCTACGGGTGCTAACGATATCGTGGACACAGTGAACAAGTTACAGTGTCACTGTTAACAAAGAACAGTACAGCACAGGAACAGGCCCTTCGGCCCTGCAAGCCTGTTCCAATCACATTGTCCGATCTGTGTGCTTTGACTTTTGCCTACCTGAAATATGGCTGTTTGCAAAGATCTGCTTAACAAACTTATTGAGCTAATGTGGAAGATTTAGCTGTAGTGTTGTTCCTGGGAAAAAGCTGGAGGTCAGTAGAACTGTGAGTAATATTTGTGGGATTGCTCCTGTCCTCATCCTGTGGCGAGGTTCTCAGCCTCGGCAGACCTATAATATTTGATGGGCAGCACAGTGGTTAGCACTGCTGCCTCACAGCTCCAGGGTCCCGGGTTCATTTCTGGGCTTGGGTCACTGTCTGAGTGGAGTTGCATGTTCTCCCTCTGTGTATGTGGGTTTCCTCCCACAGTCTAAAGATGTGCAGGTTAGGTGCATTGGCCATGCTAAATTGCCCCTTGGTGCCCCAGAATGCGTAGGTTGCGGGATTAGCGCGGTAAATATGTGGGGTTACAGGGATAGGGCCTGGGTGGGATTGTGGTCGGTGCAGACTCAATGGGCTGAAGGGCCTCCTTCTGCACTGTAGGGGTTCTCTGATTCTATGAACTCATTGAATCTCTGGGTGGATACGTGTGGGAAATGTGGTAAAGAAAAGCTGTTCGAGTGAGTGTGGTATCAAAGGCAGGGGGATGAAATCTTTACAAGTATGTCCAACCCAACTTGGCAACTTTACGCCATCAACTGTGTGATATGTTGTGTTGGGAAAATGCTGCAATTTAACTCGGGGCGGGATTCTCCGATCTCACACGTCCGACACCGCTGCTGGCGCGAACGGAGAATTTGACGCTCAGCCAAAAATTCATTCGTTGCAGCGGCACAGGGGAATCCCAGCCGTGAGCAAGGCTGGAAATTCCGGTGTTGGTGACAAGCCCCACTGACTCAAATGGGCATAAGATTGGACTTCCCAGATATCTGCAGAGCAAATTAAACATCGTAAGGAAAGCAAAATATCATGAGATGCTGGAGTCTGAAATAAAGGAATGGTGGAAACTCTCAGCTGGTTTGGCAGCATCTGCGGTGAGAGGGAAAGCAAGAGTTTCTAGTCTATGACCTTGCGCCAGAACTGCTGAAATATCAATGCGCCCATAAAATAAATCATTGCAATAAAACCCAATTCTTATTCATTCTTACTTTAATTGATTATGTGATCTGGTTGGGTGGGTTCTTTAATCAACTCGTGTCCATAAACCTTACAGCAACATGCAGAGAAGCTTCACACCAATCATCGCCCCGCCCCCGTTCATTATTAAATTATTGATTAAGTTTTTAGTATTGCGAAATTTTACTGCAGTTGTAAATAGTTTGAACCATTGGCTGGTCAGAGTGGAGTGTTCTGTCAGTTGTTGAACAAAATATCTGAGCACTTGATCCCCACAACCTGCTTCCTCCACGCCACACGTAGATTTCAAAGTTAGACGACCCAACTATCTGCGTGTGCCTGATTAAAAGTTAAAGTTTATTTATTAGTGTCACAAGTAGGCTTACACTGCAATGAAGTGAAAATCCCCGAGTCGCCACACTCCGGCGCCTGTTCGGGTGCACTGAGGGAGAATTTAGCATGGCCAATAACACGTCTTTCGGACTGTGGGAGGAAACTGGAGCACCCGGAGGAAACCCACGCAGATATGGGGAGAACGTGCAGACTCCACACAGACAGTGACCCAAGCTGAGAATTGGACCCAGGTCTCTGACGCTGTGAGGCAGCGGTGCTAACCACTGTGCCACCGTGCCGCCCATTACCAGGACAAGTAAAGGATCATTGGAAGATTCAGGCTTGAATTAAGTGTCCTTTTTCCCTGTACAGCTGACAACACCCAATTGATTCAGGCTGTACATAGTATGGATTTTACGTTGTGTATTAAAACATAGTTGTCAACTAATTAATCAAGTAGTTAAGATGAATTCCGTGTGTTTAAAGGATAATTGACAAAATGACCAGTGTTGTCATTTAATGCAGGGCTGGGCACCGTTAATGTATTCAGAATACACATCCAGGGTCTTTTGCATGCCTATGAAGGGATGGAGTAGGTTGACTGCAGGACCACGCTATCCATTAGACACCAATTGATTCCTGATAAAGATATCATTAGTTTGCCAAGACAATTTTTGCTGTCAAGTATCATTGTGGCTGCACTTCTTCAGATAGTTCAGGTCAGAGTCTTCAGCCAGATCAATCTAATCTTTGACTCTTCCTTTTCTATACCGAATCTTGGCCAGCAAATCAGGCTCGTTGGGCCATTAGTTAAAAGCACAATACGGCGGATGCTGGAATCTGAAATAAAAAACAGAAAATGCTGGAAGGGTCATCCAGACTTGAAATGTTGGCTCTATTCTCTCTCCACAGATGCTGTCAGACATGCTGAGATTTTTGAGCATTTGCTGTTTTTGTAACCCATTAGTTATAGGTCTAAGTTGCTAAATTGTGAAAACTGACATTGACATAAAACCATAAGATCATAAGACATTGGAGCAGAATTAGGCCACTCGGCCCATCGAGTCTGCTCCGCCATTCAATCATGGCTGATATTTTTCTCATCCCCATTCTCCTGCCTTTTCCCCATAACCCCTGATCCCATTATTTATCAAGAACCCATCTATCTCTGTCTTAAAGACACTCAATGACCTGGCCTCCACAGCCTTCTGCGGCAAACAGTTCCATAGATTCACCATTCTTTTGCTGAAGAAATTTCTCCTCATCTCAGTTTTAAAGGATCGTCCCTTTCGCCTGAGGTTGTGCCCTCTGGTTCTAGTTTTTCCTACTGGTGGAAACATCCTCTCCATGTCCACTCAATCCAGGCGTCGCAGCATCCTGTAAGTTTCAATAAGATTCCCCCTCATCACAGAGGGCACAGGTTTAAGGTGCTGGGGAGTAGGTACAGAGGAGAAGTCAGGGGTAGGTTTTTCACTCAGAAGGTGGTGAGTGAGTGGAATCGGCTGCCGTCAATGGTGGGAGGCAAACGCGATAGGGTCCTTTAAGAGACTACTGGATGAGTACATGGACTTAATAGGATTGAGGGTTATAGGTAAGCCTATATATAGTCCTAGGTAGGTAGGGACATGACCGGCGCAACTTGTGGGCCGAAGGGCCTTTTTGTGCTGTAGTTTTTTCTATGTTCTATCCTTCTAAACTCCAACGAGTACAGACCCAGAGTCCTCAAGCGTTCCTCATACGAGAAGCTCTTCATCCCAGGGAGCATTCTTGTGAACCTCCTCTGGACCCTTTCCAAGGCCAGCACATCCTCCCTTAGATACGGGGCCCAAAACTGCTCACAATACTCCAAATGGGGTCTGACCAGAGCCTTATACAGCCTCAGAAGTACATCCTTGCTCTTGTAATCTATCCCTCATGACATGAATGCTAACATTGCATTTGCCTTCCTAACTGCTGACTGAACCTGCACAACCTTAAGAGAATCTTGAATAATGACTCCCAAGTCCCTTTGTGTTTCTGATTTCCTAGGCATGTTCCCTTTTAGAAAATAGTCTATGCCTCCATTCCTCCTTCCAAAGTGCATAACTTCACACTTTTCCACATTCTATTCCATCTGCCACTTCTTTGCCCACTCTCCTAACCTGTTCAAGTCTTTCTGCAGCCCCCCTGCTTCCTCAATACTGCCTGTCCCTCTACATATCTTTCTTTCATCTGCAAACTGAGCAACAGTGCCTTCAGTTCCTTCTTCCAAATCGTTAATGTATATTGTCAAAGGTTGTGGTCCCAGCACTGACCCCTGAGGCACACCACTCGTCACTGGCTGCCATCCTGAAAAAGACCCTTTTATCCCCACTCTTTGCCTTCTGCCAGTCAGCCAATCCTCTATCCATGCTATCTAATCCTCTATCTGAAGTAACTCATCAGAGGCTGGTGTCCCTTCTCCAGATTCCCTTTATTTACAAACTTATCTCCACTCCTAACAGTGTTTCAGGCACAAAGTCAGAATCCTGGGTGCCAGTAGCCCTGACACTCCTCAATAAATATACATGTGAGACTCCCTGATTGGGCAGGCAATCATTACCTCAACCAGGGAGCTCATACTCCAAGATGCCAACCTCATGAGCCTTGTTGAGGTCATTGCAGGCATAAATGCGGGAAAGTCATGATTCCCATTGATTTTGCTGGGCTGTGATGTATTAATTTCTTACTATTTTCAATTACAGTAGTGGTGGAGTGTTGCAAGAATCCCAGGATTTGGGTTTTCTCTGGGTGCTCCAGTTTCCTCCCACTGTCCAAAGATGTGCAGCTTAGGTGCACTGGCCATGCTAAAATGCCCCTTAGTTTCCCAAGATGTGTCGGTGAGGTGGATTAGCCATGGGAAATGTGAGGAGTTATGGGGATAGGGTTGGGGGAAGAGCCTGCATGAGACGTCACAGAGTTGGTGCAGACTTGAAGGGTCGAATGGCCTCTTCTGCACTGTAGGGATTCTATGAGATAACAAACGCCACTTACTCCATAATACCTTCCTTAGGTGAGGCTGAGGGGCAACCTGATAGAGGTTTATAAAATTATGAGGGGCATAGATAAGGTGAACAGTTGGAAGCTTTTTCCTCGGGCAGAAAGGACAATTACAAGAGGGCACACGTTCAAGGTAAGGGGGGAAATGTTCAGAAGAGATGCGCGGGGGAGGTTTTTTACGCAGAGGGTGGTAGGGGCCTGGAATGCACTGCCAAGTGAAGTGGTTGACGCAGTGACATTTAAGACTTACCTGGATAGACACAAGATCAGATGGGGAAGAGAGGGTTAGATAGGACAACGTGAACGGCGCAGGCTTGGTGGGCTGAAGGGCCTGTTCCTGTGCTGTACTTTCCTTTATTCTTTGTTTGTTCTTTGCCACTCAGTGGCATACTTGGTGCAGGACCTCAAGAAATTCTGGGCCATTGAGCTGCCTTTTCCTTGAAGCCTCATCAAGGGATATGTTCGCGTGAAACATCTTCTTCAGTTTCCCCCAATGAAATGGCGTGTCAAGTCTGTGAGACAATCAACATCTTCAAGGAGACAGCAGCTCTCCGGAGCAACTCCCTCAGCTATCAGAAGGCATTTAATTGCTGCTGGCTTCACATTCCCCTGCTGAAGCCCAATACTCAATTCAGACTCCAGAATGTGCACATCAGATTGTTTCACCAGTCTGACGGTGACCCCAGCCTTTCACCCAAGTGCCCCAATTTGCGATGTGAATTGAATAAATGATAGAGACATACCTGTGAATCTGTGCAGTGAGAGCTGGCCCACTGGGCCACAAAGAGAACATTCATTTAGGTTCATCATTTTAATCAAAAGTCGATGACAAGTCAGAATTTGTCAAGTTTTCTGACAGGAAGTGAGTTTAGACTATCAGTCTGTTTGCACAATTAGGGTGGCACAGTGGCACAGTGGTTAGAACTGCAGCCTCACAACACCAGGGACCTGGGTTCAATTCCAGCCTCGGCTAACTGTCTGTGTGGAGTTTACACATTCTCCCCGGGTCTATGTGGGTTTCCTCTAGGTGCTCCGGTTTCCTCCCACGGTCCAAAGATGTGTAGGTTAGGTGGATTGGCCATGCTAAATTGTCCCTTAGTGTCCCCAGATGTGTAGGTTAGATTTTTAAAAATTCATTTGTGGGACATGGGCGTCGCTGGCTGGCCAGCATTTATTGACCATCCCTAATTGCCCTTGAACTGAATGGCTCACTTAGCCATTTCAGAGGGGCAGTTGAGAGTCAACCACATTGCTGTGGCTCTGGAGTCACATGTAGGCCAGACCGGGTAAGGATGGCAGATTTCCTTCCGAAAAGACATTAGTGAACCAGATGGGTTTTTCTGACAATCGACAATGGTTTCATTAGTAGATTCTTAATTCCAGGTATATTTAATTGACTTCAAATTCCAACATCTGCCGTGGCGGGATTCAAACCTGGTTCCCCAGAACATTAGCTGAGTTTCTGGATTAATAGCTTCGCGATAATACAATTAGGCCATCGCCTCCCCTCAAGGAGGTTGACAGGATAGGTTCCCCCGATAGCCATGAGAAATGTGTAGGGTTATGGGGATAAGGCGGGGGAGAGGGCCTAGGTAAGATACTCTGTCAGAGAATCGTTGCAGACTCGATGGGCTGAATGGCCTCTTCTGCACTGTACAAATTCTATGATTCTATGATTTTCCCGGCAACAAAATACTGCAGAACAATGCTATCTCTGGAAAATTAGAACCACTGTGTGTATGCAAGGCCAGGACTCACCTACACGGCACCAATGTAATTGTTAAGGTACAGTGCAATTGCACAATGCACATAGGAGAGATTCAACTTGGGAATTGTCCCAGAAAGTAATCGACTCTATTTATTGACTGTTTTACAGACACATCGAGAATCAGAAGAGCCTTCAAACATTGAATGCTTTTGACATGGAACCTTACATTGGACTACAGAATCTGTAAGTAAATGAGAAACACAGAGATGTTTTGTCAAAAGATTGCATTAGTCAAGTGATGTTCGCTGTTAAACAGTGACATTAATTGTGAATCGGGGTTTTTTTTTCCTATTCATTCATGGGACACGGTCATTGCTGGCTGGGCCAGAATTTATTGCCATTCCTAGTTGCCCTTGATCTAAGTGGCCATTTTTAAGAGTCAACCACATTGCTGTGGATCTGGAGTCACATGTAGGCCAGACCAGATAAGGATGGCAGGTTTCTTTCCCTAAAGGACATCAGTGAACCTGATTTTTTTTTTACGACAATCAACAATGGTTCCATGGTCATCATTAGAGCTTTAATTCCAGATTTTTACTGAATTCAAATTTCACCATCTGCCGTGGTGGGATTCGAATCCCCTGAGCACTACCCTGGGTTCCTGGATTACTAGTCCAGTGACAATACCACTACACCATCACCTCCCCATCAGAGTTACTGCTCTGTGTTTTCTTGGATCTTCCCCTTTTCCACTCTTATATTGCTGTTAGAATCTCCATTAAGAGTTAAGCCTTATTTAGTGTGGGGTTTTTATTGGCGATCTGAATAGTACCCAACAACTCATCTGGCCCTGAAAACTTAACATAGAAACATGGAAACTATAAGCAGGAGTAGGCCATTTGGCCCTTCAGCCTGCTCCACCATTCATTTTGATCATGGCTGATCATCAGATTCAATATCCTGATCCCTCCCTTCCCCCCATATCCCTTGATCCCTTTAGCCCCAAGAGCTTTATCTAATTCCTTCTTGAAATCTCTTAGCTGCAAGCTGAGCCTCAGTATTTGCCCCAATCTTTATTTTGCTCTTCAAGTTTTTTTTTAACAAAGCCATCGGTTTATTGAATATAATTCCCTGTTGGCGCCCTGTGAGAATTCTTTGATATGATTGGCTGCCTGACATCACTGCAGCTGATCGTCAATCCCTCTGAGATAGAGAATTGCCCATCAGGAGAATTACGTTTCTCGCCAGAGAGATTGCTGGACGCTCAATGCGGCTTTCTATGTGGCTAGCAGCCAAGATTCCCTTCTTTACTGTTGACTGCTGAAGTCCGGAGCATTGTAATCAACAAAACAATGTGATACGTAGAATGTAACCAGCAACTCAGTGCTGCACAGACAGTGGGTGAAATGTTCCGACTATGGGAGTTTCCACTCCCCTCAAAGTCAGCTGACTTTTGCATGGCTTGTCGCATTTTCTAGTCCCACCTCTCCATGACGGGGCAATTGTTGAGTATTCAGTACGACCAGGAATATTCCTGTACCTCAGCTACAACTTCCCAATATCCCTTTCATTCCCATAGTGCACAAGAATCTATTTTTTTACTCTAACATGGGTTGGGAGTGTCACTGGCAAGGACATCATTTGTTGCTCATCCCTAATTATTCTCCATCTTTGAATATACTCACTGGACTAAGCATCCATGGCATACTGGGGTAGAGAATTCCAAAGGTTCCCATCCATTTGAATAAATAAATTTCTCTTCATCTCACTCCTAAATAGCTGACTCCTTATTCGGAGATTGTGGTCTGCTGGACCTCAACTCCCCAGCCAGGGGAATCGTTGTCCCAACATCTATCCTGACAACCTCAAGGATTCTATGTTTCAATGGAATCATCTCTCATTCTTCTAAACTTCTCCCCATCTCCATTCTCCCCATCCCCCACTGCCTCAGAACCTGCCAGGGGTCGGAAGGGAAATGCAAAAATCTGGCCCTAGAATTTTGAGTGCAACTGAGCACAGATCTGGCTTCCATATTCAGGCCTTCCTGAAGCTTTTGGCTTGATCAAACCTGGGCCAAACATTGACTTTAACTCGAAGATAAAAGCAAAATACTGCAGATGCTGGAATCTGAAACAAAAAGAGAAAATGCTGGAAAATCTCAGAGGTCTGACAGCATCTTTGGGGAGAGAATAAAGCCAATGTTTTGTGTCTAGATGACTAGATGGCGAAAGGTCATCTAGACTCGAAACGTTGACTCCATTTTCTCCCCACAGATGCTGTCAGACCTGCTGAGATTTTTCAGCATTTTCTGTTTTTGTTTGACTTTAACTCCTCGGCCTTGTTTTGTTCAGGTTTGTAGTAAGTGGAGCAAGACTTGAATTGGGAGTTTCTTCATACATCACATATGTCCAAAGATGTGCAGGTTAGGTTGATTGGCCATAGTACATTGCCGTTTAGTGTCAGGGGGACTAGCTTGGGTAAATGCATGGGGTAATAAGAGATAGGGCCTGGGTGGGATTGTGGTTGGTGCAGACGCGATGGGCTGAATGGCCTCCTTCTGCACTGTAGGATTCTACATTCTATATATATTTGCTGAGAGTGGGGGTGGAGGGGTTCACACACACATTGTTGGATACCAGTTCAACGACCTGTCAAGATGTGGAAGTTGACAATGCCTTTCGGTGGGCCTGTAACTGTAGAACCCTAAAATCCATGACTGTAAAGCGGATATTAAACTCTAATGTTGCTTTAAGTCTGTAGTCACCCACTGCCCGTGCATACTTAATTGTCAATAAGATGGACAAGTGCCTCACTCCAGCATGCCCAAAACCTCTTTCTGCAAAATATTGCCTGGAATGAATGCAGAAAGTATTAAATAATCAATGTGCGTTGCATAATGTGATGTACTAGGAGACATGGTGCTCTGATGCAGCCATGGCCTCACTCCCCTTGCTTTTCACTGAGAGCTCGATGGCTCATTTCAGCTACGTGGAATGTGTACTAATCTTAATCTAAGATGCCTGTCAGTGTAATGTGTCAGGAGAAAAACTGAACAAAGAATCTATTCATCTCTTTGATCTGAAGGCATCAAAAGGTACTTTCCATTTTTAATAAACGTTGGTAGTTGTTTTCTTTTTGGTTGTCTGACTGTCCCCGCCACTGTTTAATTTGTACAGAATACAAATGACCATGAATTGAGGGCTTATCCAATCCACCCATCTGATCGGCTGTGTAATAAATCACAGTTATGAGCACGCAGTACTTGTAACCTCCTGCATTTGTTCTCATTTCCAGGACAATCATAAATTCAGGACTCCGGTCGATCGCTCCACGAGCATTTGCCAAAAATCCTCACCTTCACTACATGTAAGTCATCCCAAGCTTAGATTGGGTTTATAGAGGGTTAGGAGCTGAGTGTTTAAATTCAGATGCTGAGGTAATAAAGATTACACTGTTCTACCATACATTACTCGAGGGACCGAAAACAGCAGTGGCCCCAGAATCTTATTTCTTCTTTTTTTTTGTTAAATAAACATCCTCACGGAGTTTGAACAAGCTCGGTAAGATTTGTGAAGAAAAGACCTCGGTGGTTTTACAGGTCTGTTTGCACAGTCGGAAGAAAATACCAATGAGAGGGATAATGGAATATTGTTTATTTATGAACGACAGGACAACTCTGACTTGTAGATATTCCGCAGGCAACTGCACTGTCATGAGAGAGGTTATGACGACGTGAACAGTTCACACTTCTGCCAGGGGAGATGTTCAAGCTGAATTTAAAAAGCCAGGTGTTGATAGTCTTTCATTTCTTTGCAATAAGAAGAAGAGAAAGGATGAGGAAAGATGGTGCAATCCTTAACCTGAGAGGATCTTTTGGGTGGCACGGTGGCACAGTGATTAGCACTGCTGCCTCACAGCGCCAGGGACCCGGGTTCGTTTCCCAGCTTGGGTCACTGTCTGTGTGGAGTTTGCACGTTCTCCCCATGTCTGCGTGGGTTTCCTCCGGTTTCCTCCTACAGTCCAAAGATTGGCCATGCAAAATTGCCCCTCAGTGTCAGGAGGACTAGCTAGGGTTAAATGCATGGGGTTTTGAGGATAGGGCCTGTGTGGGATTGTTCTCAGTGCAGGCTCGATGGGCCGAATGACCTCCTTCTGCACTGTAGGGATTCTATTCTAATCTGCTGTGTTTTTAAGAAGGGTGACTTAATCGCAAGGGATGGATAGATCAGATAGATTCAATTTTCTAAAATTATGTATACAGTGAGGCTAGGACTGTGCTGTGAAATGGAATATTCATTTTCTCTTTGAATCCTGCATCTTTCTGGGTAGGAGTTGTGCAGAAAGGATTCTGGTTCTTTCACTCTGACAGTAATGGCTGCTGCTTTCCCTTGGCAAGTTGTACTGTTCGCAGCTCCCTGTTATTGATTAAAATGAGTTTCTGACCAAACTGCTTTCTCCTTACGGCAGCTAACGAGAGCAGCAGCATGTAGTGGGAAGCGTATCTGTCACCAGAGGCCTTCCCACTCCATATGGACACAGTGACCGGAATTCTACCACCCCGCCTGCCTCGGGAATCGGAGCGGGTGAGGGGTGGAACACGGAAAGGTCTGTTGACCTTGGGTGGGATTTTACTATTTCGGGACGAGGAAGGCTGTAAAATCCCGCCCAATAGCTTTGTTAGTCTGCCTTTGTCACCTATCCAGGACAGGTACACCGTGAGATTTATACCTGCAGTATAAATATCTCCCACTTTCTATGCCTTTTAGCTTTGACAAAGGGTCACCTGGACTCGAAACAGCTCTTGTCTCTCCATACAGATGCTGCCAGACCCGCTGAGATTTTCCAGCATTTTCTCTTTTGGTTTCCGATTCCAGCATCCGCAGTCATTTGCTATTATTATGAGATTTGTCCCATTTTGGACATCCTTCATTACTGGCAAAAAAACCCCACCATCTTATTTGCTGCATCAATCACAACCGTCTTGTTATATATGGTAAGCAAGTGTTTAGCAGAGTTCCTTGACAGGAGCTGGGAGAAGGCAGTTTGTTGGACTTGGGGAAGTAGGGTTGGATTTTGGAGTAGTAACGCAGAACTGATCAGAGACAGGGGGGGTGAGATTTTCCAGCCACGCCCACCCCAAGACCGGAAAATCCCACCCGAAGTCAACAGACATTTGCATGGCCCGCCCCCCACCCGCTACAATTCCGGTGGTGGGCGGGACAGGAAAATTCTGCCCAGGAAGTAGGTCGCTTGCCCATTTCTTGATTTAGAAAATATATAATGGGGCAGATGAGGAAAACCAACAGAACCACAAAACCTCAAAGGGAATGAAATCATCTCCGAAAATCTCTGCCCTCGTTCGCGGCTGGGATTCTCCAGTGTCTCTGAGAGCGAATGGAGTTTTGGCTGGAATGCCAAATTCTCCGTTCTCACTTAAACCGGGATGGGCATGGATGAGATCGGAGAATCCCGCCCCAGAGGCAGCCACGGTGCCACAGTGGTTAGCACTGCTGCCTCAGAGTGCCAAGGACCCGGGTTCAATTCCCGGCTTGGGTCACTCTGTGTGGAGACTGCACGTTCTTCCCGTGCCTGCGTGGGTTTCCTCCAAAATCCGAAAGATGTGCTGATTAGGTGCATTGGCCATGCTAAATTGTCCCTCAGTGTGCCCAAACAGGCACCGGATTGTGGCGACTAGGGGATTTTCACAGTAACTCCATTGCAGTGTTAATGTAAGCCTACTTGTGACACTAATAAATAAACTTTAAAAATATTTCCTTAATGTGCATTTCTGCCAATTATTTGACAGCGGGATTGAAACGGGTGCAGCCACAGGTAGAGACATTATCAAATAATGCATGCATTGGGAACAGCCACATGGAGCTCAAGGTGATCCAGTGACTGTCATCATGGATCAGGATATGGGAACAAGCCATGAGCTGCCTGTCAAGGCTACATTCTATTACTGTTCCATACTCACAAGTAGAATATAATCTGTGTCATATAATCAGGGCTTTTTTTTTGGAATGAACAATGTAGAACACAACTGTTCTTTTGCAATGAGGTCATGATTTATAATTAGGGTTGAATCCATCAAGCTTTGTGATTTCCTCTGTTAATTTGGAACCTGTCTCTGATCAGTTCCAACAATGAAATTAATTATCTGTCAAAATACCAGTGACTGAATCTGTGACAATCACCGTGTGGTGTACACTCTCTGTAATCTGTCAGATTGACTCCACCCTTCAGACTAGACATTTATCCTCAGATAACATGCCCATAGATTTCAATTATCTGTCTGATGCAGTGGCTGTAGCGTGATTTAATTGGGTCAAAAGAGAAGACATTTCAGCTCAAATGAAGATGTGCATTTATTTAAGAAAAACCCTCACGGGATTTCATTTAACCCTGAAATTGTAGTTGAGACCCACAGACACTCACCAAGACGCTAACACTTTGGGGGTGGACTGATCAGTGAATGTTGTTTTATTTCCTACAGTTACTACTAATACGTGGTATCTTCATTAGAAGTAGATAATTTTGTAGCCAGCTTACTCCTGTGTCCATCAGGAGGATTTGTTTCAAATCCTGGTATTACTGGTCAAAGTGGAAGCAATAACTGGCATTTCAACTGCGAGTGGGAAAGAAATAGGCAGCAGATTCTCACAATGATTTTTTAAAAAATTCGTTCACAGAATGTGGGCATCACTGGCTGGGTCAGCATTTATAGAATCAGAGAATCCTACAGTGCATTTGGCCCATCGAGTCTGCACCGACCACTATCCCACCCAGTCCCTATCCCCTTAGCCCCAAGTATTTACCCTGCTAGTCCCCCTGACACTAAGGGGTAATTTAGCCTGGCCAATCCACCTGACCTGCACATCTTTGGACTGTGGGAGGAAACCGGAGCACCCGGAGGAAACTCACGCAGACACGGGGAAAATGTGCAAACTCTACGCACTGACCCAAGCCGGGAATCGAACCCGGGCCCCTGGTGCTGTGAGGCAGCAGTGCTAACCACTGTGCTACAGTGCCGCCCTTCTGTGATTTATTGCCCTTCCTTAACTGCTCTCCATTTCAGAGGGCATTTGAGACTGAACCATTTTGGATGTGGAGTCACATGTAGTCATGATGTGGAGACGCCGGCGTTGGACTGGGGTAAACACAGTAAGAAGTCTCACAACACAGAGGGACCTGGGGGTCCTTGTGCATGAACCACAAAAACTCAGTTTGCAGGTACAGCAGGTGATCAAGAAGGCCAATGGAATGTTGGCCTTTATCGCGAAGGGGATGAAGTATAAAAGCAGGGAGGTCTTGCTGCAATTGTACAAGGTACTGGTGAGGCCGCAACTGGAGTACTGTGTGCAATTTTGGTCCCCTTATTTGCGGAAGGATGTATTGGCCTTGGAGGGAGTACAGAGAAGGTTCACCAGGTTGATACCGGAGATGAGGGGGTTATCTTATGAGGAGAGATTGAGTAGATTGGGCCTGTACTCATTGGAGTTTAAAAGGCTGAGGGGAGAGATCTTATAGAGACATATAAGATAATGAAGGGGCTCGACACAGTAGAGGCAGAGAGATTCTTTCCACTTATAAAGAAAATAAGAACTAGAGGACACAGCCTCAAAATAAGGGGGAGTCCGTTTAGGACAGAGTTGAGGAGGAACAACTTCTCTCAGAGGGCAGTGAATCTCTGGAATTCTCTCCCCATTGAAGCAGTGGAGGCTACCTCGTTAAATATGTTTAAGTCACAGGTAGATAGATTTCTGATCAATAAGGGAATTAAGGGTTATGGGGAGCGGGTGGGTAAGTGGAACTAAACCACTATCAGATCAACCATGATCTTATTGAATGGCGGGGCAGGCTCGAGGGGCTAGATGGCCTACTTCTGCTCCTATTTCTTATGTTCTTATGTAACACCAGGTTAAAGTCCAACAGGTTTATTTGGTAGCAAAAGCCACTAGCTTTCGGAGCGCTGCTTCTTCGTTTTACCTGACGAAGGAGCAGCGCTCCGAAAGCTAGTGGCTTGGGCTACCAAATAAACCTGTTGGACTTTAACCTGGTGTTGTGAGACTTCTTACTGTGTTTACCCTAGTCCAAAGCTGGCATCTCCACATCATGAGTCACATGTAGGCCAGACCAGATAGGGAAGGAAATCTGCCTTCCCTAAAGGACATTTAGTGAACCAGATAGGTTTTTACAACAATTGACAATGGTTTCATGGTCATCATTAGATTTTTAACTCCAGATTTTTTTTTATTGAATTCAAATTTCACCATTTGCTGTGACGGGATTTGAACCCAGGTACCCAGATCTTGCCTGGATCCAGTGACAATACCACTACACCACCAAACGAGTTAACAGTATGAAATCAGTTAGATTCACCGAGCTGTACAATATAAGCACGGTAGCACAGTGGTTAGCACTGCTGCTTCACAGCTCCAGGGTCCTGGGTTCGATTCCCGGCTCAGGTCACTGTCTGTGTGGAGTTTGCACATTCTCCTCGTGTCTGCGTGGGTTTCCTCCGGGTGCTCCGGTTTCCTCCCACAGTCCAAAGATGTGCGGGTTAGGTTGATTGGCCAGGTTAAAAATTGCCCCTTAGAGTCCTGAGATGCGTAGGTTAGTGGGATTAGCGGGTAAATATGTGGGGGTAGGGCCTGGGTGGGATTGTGGTCGGTGCAGACTCGATGGGCCGAATGGCCTCCTTCTGCACTGTAGGGTTTCTATGATTCTATGATTCTATGAAGTTCAGTCAGTGACACATGGTGCCTGAAAAGCATTAGCTTAGTCAGGTACACACAATGGCTGTACAATTTGAGGTGAGATAGATACATTATCTCATGGTGGCACAGTGGTTAGCACTGCTGCCTCACAGCGCCAGGAACCCGGGTTCGATTCCTGGCTTGGGTCACTGTCTGTGTGGAGTTTGCACCTTCTCCCCATGTCTGCATGGGTTTCCTCCAGGTGCTCCAGTTTCCTCCCACAGTCTGAAAAACGTGCTGGTTAGTCCATGTTAAATTCTTCCTCAGTGTACCCGAACAGGCGACTGGGGGATTTTCACTTGCATTGCAGTGTGAATGTAAGCCGACCTATAACTAATAAATAAACTTTACTTTACACTGACCTGCACCAGTAGGGTTAGACTGGTGTATAAAGTACCTGTCCTGTATACCACGAGTGAGGCGCACCAAGCACTTGTGCAGTGTAGATAGACACTGAGCAACATCCTAAATGCACAGGTGTAACAGGGGCTTTCTGCAATTCACAGAGCAGATTGCCGATCAGCACTTAAGAATTAATTAGCGTAAAGGCATACTTAAACATATAACTAACTTTCACAGTTTTCCTATGTGTTGAATATTATGTCAAGAAAATGAGAGTTGAAGGTGTTGGGCACTGAATTACTTGCCCCAAGCTACCATCAGGAACTCGGAGACCTGGTGAACACTGGGCGACGCTGTACTGTGTGTGAATGTTTTCATCACATCTGAATGATGAACCATCCATCCACTGACTTCAATCGCCACATTTTATAAATAGGACTGGCATTTAAATAGCGTCTTCTTAAACTCACAGACAATTAAGTATTTTATTCTAGTGCAGTCTCTATTGTAATGTAGGAAACACGGTGCCCTACTTGTGCACAGCAAGCTCCCACAAACAGCAATGTGATGATGACCAGGTGATAAAATATTTTTTTCGTGATGTTGCTTCGGGGGTGAATATTGGCCAGGATCCCAGGGAGAACTCCCTTGTTCTTTCTCAAAATAATGTGGGATCTTATACTTATATTTGAGAGGGCAGACTCAGTTTAATCCCTCACTCAAAAGATGGCACCTTTGACAGTGCTGCACTGCCTCTGCTTTGCACCGGAGTGTCATAGAATCCTAGAATCCCTACAGTGCAAAAGAGGCCATTCAACATGGGGTCTGCACCGACTGAGTATCTAAGCCAAGTCCTCTCCCCTGCCCTATCCCCATAGCCCACACAATTCCCATGGGCATACCATCTAATCTACACATCTTTGGATACTAAGGAACAATTTAGCACGGCTAATCCACCCAACCTGCACATCGTTGGACTGTGGGAGGAAACCGGAGCACCCGGAGGAAACCCACGCAGACACGGGGAGAATGTGCAAACTCCACACAAACAGTCACCCAAGGCTGGAATTGAGCCTGGGTCCCTGGTGCTGTGAGGCAGTAGTGCTAACCATTGTGCCACCATGCCACTCTGAGATTTTTTGCACTTGAGTCTCTAGTGTGGGACTTGGACCCAAAACCTGACTCTTGGGTGGAAGTGCTATCCAATGAGCTAAAGCTGTCTTATGAATGCTCTTCGAGCCGCTCTCCTTGGGGTTATCCAAAGAAGTGACAATTAGTAATGAATTATGGCTAAGAAGTGAGAGTCAAATTAGGTCTCTGTAAATATTGCCTTAACTCATGAGAGACAGTGTCTGCTAGCCAAGAGAAAATAATACAAATGTATTAACATTCCTATTAATAATGCAAAGAAAATAACAGTTTACTAGCACAGTAAAAACAAGCTGATGGTAGACCACAGAAATCTGATGACACCCCAGTTCCCCAGGGACAAGGAAAGCCAGCTGAAATCCATGATTTAGATTGCACCTAAAATTAAAATTTATATCCAGCTTTTATCAAGGTTAATTGCTTGGTAAATGTGCGAACAGAATAGATGTTGATTCCCTCCAATTCCAACCAATGGCAGCACGGTGGCACAGTGGTTGGCGCTGCTACCTCACAGCGCCAGGGACCCAGGCTCAATTCCAGCCTTGGTCCCTGTCTGGAATCTGCATGTTCTCCGCGTATCTGCGTGGGTTTCCTCCCACAGTCCGAAAGACGTGCTGGTTAGGTGCATTGGCCATGCTAAATTCTCCCTCAGTGTACCCGAAAAGGCGCCAGAGTGTGGCGACTAGGGGATTTTCACAGTAATTTTGTTGCAGTGTTAATTTGATAATAATAAATAAAATAAAAATGGTGTAAAAATGACAGGGAAACCTCTGCCCAATCCTGGATAGCCTGTCCCCAGACCCTGCACTTCACTTGGGGTAAGGTTCATCAAAATGCTTACTGTGTCTGTGAAACTCCCACTTCACTTGGGGGAGGTTATTCACTGCAGACCCTTGGCAGTCCCAGGGATGGCGGAAATGGGTATCAACATCTTTTAAAGCTGCCAGTTTGTGTGTCCTGCCATTGTTTGTTTTGCCAAAACTGACATTTTAAAATTTCAAACTCTGGTCCAGACTCTGTGGCCCGTAACAATTCTGGATAACAGCATGTCCTCTAAATGCCTACGATTAAATACGCCTGCCCACATTTGACGAGAGAGTGCAACGTGTCACATCTCACCTCTGCCAGAAAATGTCCTCGATGCGTAGGATGTGGTGTTCAATTGTTCTTGCTTGCTGATATGACCCTGCCCCAGGTTTCCATGATGTGGAGATGCCGGCGTTGGACTGGGGTGAACACGGTAAGAAGTCTCACAACACCAGGTTAAAGTCCAACAGGTTTATTTGGTAGCAAATTACCACTGAACAGCTTGGTATTTGCTACCAAATAAACCTGTTGGACTTTAACCTGGTGTTGTGAGACTTCTTACCAGGTTTCCATCCCCAGGGTGTGTTTGTAGAGTCTGATTTCCCAGCTTAGCGAACCTGACTTTTATAAATGGCCACCCGCCTGTCGGAGTTTTGGTCGGGAGGGGGGGAACGGGCTCAATAGGAGCCGGATGGGTGACCCTGCAACAAGTGCAGAGGCTTGCGGGTGTGAGGTGAGCTGGGCGCAAGGGCTGCCTCTGTGCTCTGCCAGTGTTCAAATTTTTAAAAACCCTCTTGTCCTCACTCCTCCCCTCATTCACTCCCCATGCCCCATCCATGCCAACCTTAGCCAACCATACCCCCATCCACCCCATCATCCCTGTTACTCACTATGCCAACCTATGCCCTCCAACCATCCATCGAAGACCCTTCATACCCCCATGTTAACTCGGTGTCCATTTATGCCACCCCATATCCCCACCCACCAACCTTTGCTCTTACCCCGTCCAAGACAACTCATCGAATTTTTTTTTTCAGTTCCTGGACAGCTTGACAGCTTCTGGACAGTTTGACTCTTCCTGGACAGCTTGACAGTTCCTGAACAGCTTGGCAGTTCCTACGAGTTTGTACATAAAAAAATGCATGATCATGTTCAATTCTAACAATCTTAAAGGTTGCCTTACCTCTCCCAAAGGTTTCCTTGCATCTCCAAAGGGGACCCCGAGCTATCCAAAATAACCCACCAAGTTCAGACTTCCTCTTACTTAGTCTGCTTTGCGCATTCCGGGATTCATGCAGCTAGAGTTTAAACAGCCCATTTCAGGTGCGATTTGAATGGCCAGTTAGAAATTGTGCATGCACCAACTCCAGTCCCACCCCTGCAAAAATAGGAAATGGAGAATTTGGGGGCAAGACTTAGAAATTTCGTCCACTTCTGGGATTTTTGCCACAGCAGAGTCTCGCCATCATGGCAAAAATCCAGGCTTCTGTTTACTATTGATGCTCACTGTGATTGATTGGTTAAGCCTGGGTGTGGACTCCGAGATAAGTAACTAAACTGCAGAAAGAGCTCAAAGAGTATGGAGCAGACATTTCAAAACACTGTGAATAAAATCTGTTACACACTTAGAATCTTGTGTCATCTCTACACACACCTGAGTTATAAATTATACAATTCAGGGAGCTGATGGAACAGCTCCCTACCCCGATTTTACTGACTCCACTTAACAGTAAATTTGGTTCAATGCTTAAGATGAGAGGCATGGACAGAGTGGATAGTCAGATGTTCTTTCCTAGGGTAGAAAAGTCAAGTACTAGGGGACATAGGTTTAAAGTGTGTTGGGAACAGTTTAGAGAAAACATGCAAGGCAAGTTTTTTACACAGAGGGTGCTGAATAGTAAATGGTAAAAAAATTGCAGCATGCTGCTGTGCAGAGGGACCTGGGTGTTATTGTGCAGGAATCTCAAGGAGTTGGTTTGCAGGTGCAGCAGGTAATTAAGAAGGCAAATGGAATTTTGTCCTTCATTGCTAGAGGGATGGAGTTTAAAAACAGCGAGATTATTTTGCAGCTGTATAAGGTGCTGGTGAGGCCACACCTGGAGTACTGTGTACAGTTTTGGTCTCCTTACTTGAGAAAGGATATACTGGCACTGGAGGGGGTGCAGAGGAGATTCGCTAGATTGATTCCGGAGTTGAGAGGGTTGGCTTATGAGGAGAGACTGAGTAGACTGGGGCCATACTCATTGGAATTTAGAAGAATGAGGGGAGATCTTATAGAAACATATAAGATTATGAAGGGAATAGATAAGATAGAAGCAGGGACGTTGTTTCCACTGGCGGGTGAAACTAGAACGAGGGAGCATAGCCTCAAAATAAGGGGAAACAGATTTAGGGCTGAGTTGAGGAGGAATTTCTTCACACAAAGGGTTGTGAATCTGTGGAATCCCCTGCCCAGTGAAGCAGTTGAGGCTACCTCATTGAATGTTTTTAAGGCAAGGATAGATACATTTTTGAACAGTAAAGGAATTAAGGGATATGGTGAGCGGGCGGGTAAGTAGAGCTGAGTCCACAAAAAGATCAGCCATGATCTTATTGAATGGCGGAGCAGGCTCGAGGGGCTAGATGGCCTACTCCTGCTCCTAGTTCTTATGTTCTTATGTTCTTATGAATGTCTGGAACGCGCTGCCTGGGGAGGTGGTGGGAGCAGGTACAATAATGGCATTTAAGGGGCAACTAGATGAATACATAACTAGGATGGGAATGGAAGGATATGGACTCCGTAAGTGCATCCGGTTTTAGTTTAGGCAGGCATCATGATCAGCACAGACTTGGAGGGCCAAAGGGCCTGTTCCAGTGCTGTACTGTTCTTTGTTCTTTGATCTACACCGCACTTCAAGCATTATTTATATATCGTGCACCATTTGGTGTCCAATGAGTAACTGTGAACGGGGCGGAATGTGTAAACTACAACTTATCATTTTGGATCTTACACTTACCGTTCAGGCATTTATACATAGCATTGCCCTTCATATTGTAACTAAACTTCAGTTTCTGAAACATGAATAGTCCTAAGTATACTGAAATTTCTTTTAAACTCTGATCAGATTTTTGGAAGAAATCTCTTTGATATATTTGTCTAATATTGCAGAATTGTTAAGGTGCAGAAGGAGGCCATTTGGCCAATCGTGTCTGCACCAGCTCCCGAATGAGCATTATACCTCAGAGCTTACGTTTCAATGGAACAGAGGAATGCCAGTCTATTACATCATGACTGATCTGCATATCAAATTTATTTACGCACCTATGCTCCATATTCTTTTTTTAAAATTTATTTTATGAGATATGGGCATCGCTGACTGGACCAGCATTTATTGCTGATCCCCAACTGCACTCCATGTCAGAGGGCATTTGAGAGTCAACCACATTGATGTGGATCAAGGGTCAGACTGGGTAAGGATGGCAGATTTCTTTCCCTAAAGGGCATTAGTGAACCAGATGGGTTTTCTCGACAATTGACAATGGTTTCATGGTCACCATTAGACACTTCATTCCAGTTTTTAATTGAATTCAAATGTCGCCATGGTAGGATTTGAACCCGGGTCCCCAGAGCATTAGCCTGGCTCATTTGATTACTAGTGCAGCGATAATACCACTGCAGCACCACCTCCCCTTTGCTGCCCCAACCTCTATCAACCTCAGTCTTGAAAATTCCATTATCTCAGCATCAATGGCCACTTTGGGGAAAGAGAATTCCAGATTTCCAATGCCATATGTGTCAGAACATAGTGCTTCACTTCTTAGTGGCTTGACTCATATTTTAAGATTATGCCGCTTGCTTGCCAGAGAAAATGGTTTCTTTTTAACCATCCAGTCAAATTTCTTTATGATTTTTAATAGCTTGATTGGATCACCTTTGAAACCTAAAGAAATACAAACTACAAAATTCCTGGCCTCCCAATTTAACCCCTCAAGCCCTGCATCATTCTGGGGAACCTGCACTGCAATCTCACCAAGGTCAATGATCCATTCAGGAAATGCATTCTCAAAGTTGACCAAAGCCGTACAATATCAAAACATAACTACCTCACTTTTCTATTCTAACCTACTTGTGATAAAGACCAAATTTCCATTCAGCTTTTAGTTTATTAGTGTCACAAGTAGGCTTACATTAACACTGCAATGAAGTAATTGTGAAAATCCTGCAGTCGCCACACTCCGGCGCCTGTTCGGGTACACTGAGGGAATTTACCTTTCTGTTTTGACTACTTTCTGTACCTGAGCGCACGTTTTCTTATTCCAGGATACCCCGAATCTAAATGTTCCACCACAGCTTTCATCATGAAGGAGATGTTCCACTTTCTCTTTTCTTGATCGAGCTTGGATGATCTCTCAATTCCGCACATTGAGCTCCATCTGCCAGTTATGTCCACTTACTTCATCTGTCTACTTGCACCTATCTATGATTGTAATACTACGTTTTGCACTCTCTCATTTCCTTCTCTATGAACGGTATGTTTTGTCTGTATAGCGCACGAGAAACAATACTTTTCACTGTATGTTAATACATGTGACAATAATAAATCAAATCAAATCAAATCTATGCAACTTTATTGAATTGATTTGATTTATTATTGTTACATGTATTGGGAAACAATAAAAAGTATTGTTTCTTGCACGTTAAACAGACAAAACATACCGTTCATAGAGTACATGGGGAGAAGGAAAGGATAGGGTGCAGAATATAGTGTTACAGTCATAGTGAGGGTGTAGAAAAAGATCATCTTAATATATGGTACGTACCTTCGGCATGTCTGCCACAACTCTGGTCAATTTTTACAGATGCAGCATAGAAACATAGAAACATAGAAAAACTACAGCACAAACAGGCCCTTCGGCCCACAAGTTATGCCGAACACATCCCTACCTTCTAGACCTACCTATAACACTCCATCCTATTAAGCTCCATGTACTCATCCAGGAGTCTCTTAAAAGACCCTATTGAGTTCGTCTCCACCACCACTGACGGCAGCCGATTCCACTCGCCCACCACCCTCTGTGTGAAAAACTTACCCCTAACATCTCCCCTGTACCTACCCCCCAGCACCCTAAACCTGTGTCCTCTCGTAGCAGACATTTCCACCCTGGGAAAAAGCCTCTGAGAGTCCACCCGATCTATGCCTCTCAACATCTTATACACCTCTATTAGGTCTCCTCTCATCCTTCATCACTCCAAGGAGAAAAGACCGAGCTCCCTCAGCCTATCCTCATAAGGCATGCCACTCAATCCAGGCAACATCCTTGTAAGTCTCCTCTGCACCCTTTCAATCTTTTCCGCATCCTTCCTTTCGTGAGGCGACCAGAACTGAGCACAGTACTCCAAGTGGGGTCTGACGAGGGTCTTATATAGCTGCATCATTATCCCCGGACTCCTAAACTCAATCCCTCAATTGATAAAGGCCAGCACACCATACGCCTTCTTAACCACCTCCTCCACCTGCGGGGCCGATTTCAGAGTCCTATGGACCCGGACCCCAAGGTCCTTCTGATCCTCTACAGTACTAAGAGTCTTTCCCTTAATATTGTACTCCTTCATCCCATTTGACCTACCAAAATGGATCACGACGCATTTATCTGGGTTGAAGTCCATCTGCCACTTGTCCGCCCAGTCTTGCATCCTATCTATGTCCCTTTGTAACTTCTGACATCCCTCTAGACTATCCACAACCCCACCAACCTTCGTGTCGTCGGCAAACTTACCAACCCATCCCTCCGCTTCCTCATCCAGGTCATTTATGAAAATGACAAACAGCAAGGGTCCCAGAACAGATCCCTGGGGCACACAACTGGTGACCGACCTCCTTTCCGGAAAGTATCCTTTCCGGATGTATCACAGCTTGGTATGACTCCTGCTCTGACCTAGGCCATAAGAAACTACAAAGGGCTGTGAACGTAGCCCAGTCCATCACACAAACCAGCCTCCCATCCCAGCCTCCCTTCTATGCATTCAAAAGTCTGATGGCAGCAGGGGAGAAGCTGTTCTTGAGTCGGTTGGTACATGTTTTCAGACTTTTGTATCTTTTTCCCGACGGAAGAAGGTGGAAGAGAGAATGTCTGGGGTGCACAGGATCCTTGATTTTGCTGGCTACATTTCCGAGGCAGTGGGAAGTGTAGACAGAGTCAATGGATGGGAGGCTGGTTTGCGTGATGGACTGGGCTACATTCACAACCTTTTGTAGTCTCTTGTGGTCTTGGTCAGAGCCATACCAAGCTGTGATACATGCGGAAAGGATACTTTCTATGCTGCATCTGTAAAAATGGTAGCGGACATGCCAAACTTCTTTAGCCTCCTGGAAAATCAAGCGTTGGTGGGTTTTCTTAATTATAGCATCAGCCTGGAGGGACCAGGATGAGATTGTTTGTGATCTGAACACCTCGAAACTTGATATGAGGTTTTAGCTGAGATGATGGAGTGCGTCTAATGTAAGACAAGACTATATTGTAGCTTTTTAACTGGTAATTTATATGGATTCGAGTTATTGGTCTCTGCACGAGACAGTGAGTGCACACTTCACTCTGTGGGAAATCACAATGCTTCTTTGGCCGGTCCTTTAATGATTTTGTTACCCATGGCTGCTTCAGGACGTGGACCAGTCTGATATTAGAGAGGTATCGGCGCTGCACCTGACACTAATAATAAAACTGACAATCGAAAGTCTCAAAGAAATTAGATAATGATTCTGATTTTCTGGCAGATTTAGTGAGGAGCACAGATCGATCGATAGATAACAGAATGTTCAACCTGGAAATCCTTTATCTGGATTGTTCCTACAGATAATTGAATGTATTCAGTGGGAATTAACCATCTAATTTTTTTTCTATCTGTTCCGGGAAGTAAAAGGAGATAATATCGAAAATAATTTTTTTGGCTAAAACAGGGCACTTAAGCCAAAGGGATTATTTAGGAATTCTAAACCTATTGGGCGGAATTTTCCTGTCCCGCCTGCCACGGGAATCGTAGTGGGCCGGAGGCGGACGAAGCAAAAGGTCCATTGACCTTGGGCAGGATTTTCCGGTCTTGGGGCGAGAGCGACTGGAAAATCCCGCCGATTGCATTAGGTCAACAAAAAAAACAACAGGTTTCGTGTCAAAGAGGAGGAAATTTTTGTCTTTTATTTCAAACAATGCTTTTTATTAGCTGCATGTCAATTGGAAATTGGATTTCCTTATCTTATTTCAAAGTGGAGGTCAGCAGCATCCAATCCTTTCTTTTTCAAATCCTTGTAAATCATTTAAGATATGGGGACATTGTCAAGCTGCTTATTAAATTATTTAAAGAAAGCATGTGAAAGTGGTCTACTCTGGGAACTCCTGCTGATTTGCGTCCCTATCATATATCAAATTGTATATTGCATTGGGAATGTGGTTAGAATTTTACAGTGCAGAAGTTTATTTATTTTTTATTAGTGTCACAAGTCGGCTTACATTAACACTGCAGTGAAGTTACAGTGAAAATCCCCTAGTCGCCACACTCCGGCGTCTGTTGGGTACACTGTTGGAGAATTTAGCATGGCCAACGCATCTAACCAGCCGCTCAGCCCATCGAACCTGCACCGGCTCTCCGGCAGAGCATCTTATCCAGACCCTCTCTCCGTAACCCCATGTATTTACCCCACTAATCCCCCTCACCTATACATCTTGGAACACGAAGGGGCAATCCCGCATGGCCAATCCACCTAACCCACACATCTTTGGTGTGGGAGGAAACCGGAGCAACCGGAGGAAACTCTTGGAGACACGGGGAGAACGTGCAAACTCCACACAGGCAGTCATCCACGGCTGGAATCAAACCCAGGGCCCTGGTGCTGTGAGGCAGCAGTGCTAACCACTGTGCCACCATGCTGCCCCCCGGGAAGGTTGAGGAACTTAAGGTTAGCTTAGTTGTGAGCGAATTCCTTTACTTCTTTAGTTCTGACTGGAAATCCATGATGAGGAATTTTCAATGCCTCTGCTCATCGTGAGCCCTTCTGAAAAAATTCTTTCATTCAAATCTATTGATTAGGAAGTTGTGTAGGAAACGCGTTCCGATAAGGCTTCCTTAACTTCTTGTAGATTCTATCTTTAGTGTTTTCTAGTTACTGCACTCTCTCTATCTTGCTGCGCCACTCTGCTTTGGCACATTAATCAACCTGCAAAGAAACCTATTAGATTTAGTGTGTACACATTAATCTAGCTGAGCTATACTTTCCATCTTTCGAAGGAGACAAAAGCACACGTTTTCTCCACATGATCTCCACTGGTTGATAACATGATTAGAGGGAATTGACCTGTGTTATAATCATAGAATCATAGAAATTACAGCACAGTAGGAGGCCATTCATCCTACAGTGGTGCTAACCTTTTAACTGGAACAAATTGCTAATCTAATTTCCCCAGCTCCTTTTCGATTACAAGGTAAATACTTTATTGTGTCAATTTGATCCAGTTAGCTGCATGGTCTCTTCTGAATTTGAAGGTTGTGTGTTTAAGGCCTATTCTGAATTTCTGACTTATTTTTACTTGAGTCTTGGTGGGTTAATTTGTCAAATTGGTGTTAGTCATACCTCAGTGGTAGCACTCTTGCCCCTGAGGCCTGGGCCCTGAGGCCTGGATAGAGTGGACATGGGGAAGGTGTTTCCATTGGTAGGAGAGACGAGGATCCAAGGGCACAGTCTCAGGGTAAAAGAACGACCCTTTGGAACCGAGATGAGGAGCAATGTCTTCAGCCAGAGGTTGGTGAATCTGTGGAATTCATTGCCACAGAAGGCTGTGGAGGCCAGGTCATTGAGTATAGTTAAGATAGAGATAGATAGGATCTTTATTGGTAAGGGGAATCAAAGGTTATGGGGAAAAAACAGGAGAATGAGGTTGAGAAACATAGCAGTCATGATCGAATGGTGGAGCAGTCTCGATGGGCCGAGTGGCGTTTTTCTGCTCCTATAGCTTATGGCCTTATGGAGTCTGAAAGTTGGACATTGAAGTCTCACTTCAAGAACTGGAGCAGCAAAAATCTAGGCTCTCACTCGAGTATAATACTGAGGGAGTGATGTTCTGTCGTTCAAATGCCCTATCTTAACTGAGGGCCCTCTTCAGGTAGATGTAATAAATTCCATAACATTACTTGAGATGAGCAGAGAATTCTCACATTCAGACCACCATTTCTTCCTCAACTCACACCATTCCTAAACACTTGTCAGGCCCTTCATTCATTTTCTGAGTGTGGGACGTCAGAATCGGGGAAGGTGGTGGCATAGTGCTAATGTCACTGGACTAATAATCCAGAGGCCCCGGCTAATGCTCCGGAGACCCAGGTTCAAATCCCACCATGGCAGCCGGTGACATTTAAATTCCACCTTTAAAAAACAAGTCTCAGTAATGGTGACCATGAAACCAGCATTGATTGTGGTTGAAAACACATCCGTGGCCCTTTAGGAAAGGGAATCTACTGTCCTTACCTGGTCTGGCCAACATGTGCCTCCAGTTCCACTGCTCTCAAGAGCAATTAGGGATGGCAACAAATGCTGGCCTTTCCAGCGATGCCAACATCCCATGAATTGATAGAATCATAGAATCCCTACAGTGCAGAAGGTGTCCATTTGGCCCATCGAGTCTGCACTGACAACAATCCCATCCATGACTCCATATATTTACCCTGCTAATCCCCCGACTCTAAGGGGCAATTCAGCATGGCCAATCAACCTAACCTGCACATCGTTGGACTGTGGGAGGAAACCGGAGCACCCGGGGGAAACCCACGCAGACACGGGGAGAATGTGATCACTCCACACAGACAGTCACCCAAGGGCGGAATCGAACCCGGGTTCCTGATGCTGTGAGGCAGCAGCGCTAACCACTGTGCCACCGTACCGATAGTAAAGTAGAAATAAATAATACTCAAACAGAAAGTGGAAACATTAATTTCTTCAAGTATTCCTTCAGGCTGAGGTGATGCCTATGTTTGTGCAGGAGGCTGGGCTGGGATGAGCTGTTTCGCTGGCTCTGAGTACCTCCCCGCCTGCTACACATCCCTGCTCGACATTTATCTGTCAGTCTCTGCCACTCTTACCTGAAAAAGAACTCAATTGATTAAAAAATGTGTTGAGGTGCCCTTGGGATATGATAGGTGTCATATGTAAGGCAAGGTTTTTTTCTGACTTGTCCAATTTCGTTTCACCTGAAGTTGCAATCTTTTCCTGGATAGCTGTTTGTGGAAAAGATTTCTGGACTCCAAAAAATATCTGTGTCACTCGATGGTATCTTAAATATTGCTGAAAAAGGAGACATGTTGCTGAAGCTTTCTGCCTTGCACTCATCAGGACAAGCTGATGGCCTACAGGAGAAAAGGATGTTAATTTGTCAAGGTGTTACCATAGAAGAAGCAATAGGGAACCAAAGGCTCCCAAGCTCTCTGGTACCTGGGCAGCACTGTGGTTAGCACTGCTGCCTCACAGCGCCAGGGACGTGGATTCGATTCCCAGCTTGGGTCACTGGAGTTCGCATGTTCTCCCCGTGTCTGTGCGGGTTTCCTCCGGGTGCTCCGGTTTCCTCCCACAGCCTGAAAGACATGCAGGTTAGGTGTCTTGACCCGAACAGGTGCCAGAGTGTGGCAACTAGGGGAATTTCGCAGTAACTCAGTGTTAATGTAAACCTTACTTGTGACTAGTAAATAAAGTTTATAAATGGACTTTAATTCAGAAAAAGTGCCTTTTGCTACCGGAGTACAAATTGCCACGATGGTTTGAAATTTGACATTCTTGTGTTTGTCCTGATGGGTGTAACATGAACAACTTTTGGCAACAGGCCTTTTATTTCAGCATTCGTCAACTATCTGTGCGTGGAAAAAGAATAATTTCCTCACCCACACTTAAAAGCCTGGATTTTTTCTACTTTAAAGCCCTTTTTAATCCCTTTTCCTTTTGAATGTTTATCTCCAGTAATCTCTCTTCAACAACCTTTTCAGGCACTCCTATAATCCCACTTATTAAATATCTCTTCCAATTTCTCCCTTTCAACTACAAGGTAGTCCCTTCAACTCCATGGCCTGGCTTCTTATCAATTCCTTTCGACTCTCTGTGTTTATCTAAGATCTTCATATTTACTTTTCTGTTTACACTCAGTCTTATTTGTCACTATCTGAGCCGTCATAATTTTCTACATTTTGTATTTTTATTTCTCTGTTTTCCCCTTCATATTTATGAATGCCTCGTTCGTGATTCACATCCTTTGTTTTTAGCTTGCATACATTTACCCCTATGTCCAACTCATTTAAATATCTTCCAATTATATTCCACTCTTCCTCCACCCGTCTTAACTTCAAAATCCTCTTTAATTTTCGTCCAACATTTTAATCTTGGCCTCTTTTTTTTTCTTCCATTTAAAATATGAATCTAATTACCTTCAGGTTATTATTTCCCAAGTGTTCCTCCTTAGATCATTAACTTCCCTGGATGATCTCCCAGAACCAGGTCCAACACGACCCCCTTCTCTTTTGGGCATGCAGCAGATCCAATAAGAAAATTGGGATGATTCTCAGAACGCCTCCCATTTTAAACTCAAGTGCTTGTCAAACCTCTGTTTGCGTTAAGATTATTTTAAAGTCCCCTCAGTTATTACAATTATGTTTCTGGCGGAAACCTCCCTAAATTCCATTTAACAACTATAGTGTGCAGTTATATAACACTGTTCATATAGTAGGAATACCCCATGGTACTTCAGAGTGTGCTGTCGATAATAGACACTGGGTCAAAGAAGAAGATATTAGGCGAGGTGGTGCTACAGTGGTATTATCACTGCACTTGGAATCCAGAGCCCTCGGGTATTGCTCTGGGTTCGAATCCCACCTTAGCAGATTTTTAAAAAATTCATTCATGCAACATGGGCATTGCTGGCTGGCCAGCATTTATTGTCCATCCCTAGTTGCCCTTCAAGGGCAGTTGAGAGTCAACCACATTGCTATGACTCCGGAATCAAATGTAGGCCAGAAGGTAAGAACGGCAGATTTTCTTCCCTAAAGGACATTAGTGAACCAGATATGTTTATCCGACAATCGACAATTATTTCATGGTCATCAGTAGATTCTTAATTTTAAAATTGAATTCAATTACACCATTTGCTGTGGCGGGATTTGAACCTGGGTCCCCAGAACATTAGTTGAGTTTTGGGATTAATAGTCAAGCGATAATACCACTTGGCCATCACCTCCCAACAATTTAGAATGAAAAGTCTAATATTGACCATGAAACAAATGTTGATTGTCATAAAAACCCATTTGGTTCACCAATACCTTCTAGGGAAAGAAATCTGCCGTGCTTACCTGGTCTGGCCTACATGTGACTCCGGACCCATAGCAATGCGATTGATTCTGAAGTATTTTCAGTTCAAGTTGGGCAATAAATGTTGGGCCTAGTCCGTGATGTTCATATCCCATGAATGAATAAAAAACAGTTATTAGGATTGGTGACAAAATAGTTGGCTAAACAAGTAGATTTTGGGGAGGGTCATAAAGCAAGAGAGGGAGGGGTGAAGACAGAGGAGTGGGACCCAGGCAGCGGAATGTCTGGCCGTCTAACGACAGAATGAAGTGACGCACCAGAGGAATGAAACATTTGCCGGGCTGGAGGAGATAACAGAGTTGGCGAGCTTGAGGTCATGAAAGGATTCAGAAACAAGGGTAAGAATTTTAAATTTGAGGCATTGGGGGATCGGGAGTAGATGAGTGGACAGGGTTGGTAGGTGGGACAGGCCGGGTGTAGGAAAGCGTACAAGCAGCAGAATTTTAGACTGGCATTTTGGAAGAATGGAAGAAGGGAATCTGGAAAGTAACACGGAATAATTGAGTTTGGAAGTGATGCTGATATATTTCAGGTTTTCAACAGCTGAGTGGGGCAGGAGGGCCTGATTTTACCATTTTGAGTCTAAGTGCCGAATCCGGATGTCAAATAGATCCGCGCCTGGAATCTTCTTTCCAGCGTGCCAATACGCGTTTTGCCGGCTCCAGTCCGATCTGCGCTGTGGACGGGGCTTAGCGCTGGCGGACCGATCGGAGCTCGACAGAGCGCGCCCGGACGCGAAAGAAAAGAAAAGCAGAAAGCGGAGAGAGCGGCTCTCTGACGATCATCCTCTGGTGGTGGGGGGGGGGTGTGGGACCCAGATCATCCTCTGGTCAGGGGGGGGGGGTGTGTGGGCGGGTCCCAGATCATCCTCTTGTCGGGGTGGGTGGGACCCAGATCATCCTCTGGTCAGGGGAGGGGGGGGGGGGAGGGGTGAGACCCAGATCATCCTCTGGTCGGGGTGGGGGGGGGTCCGCTGCCAGTCTGCGGCTGAACGGTGGGGAGGGAGGGGGCAGGGGGGTCCGCCGCCACTCTGCTGGGCGATCCCTCCTCCCCACCGGAGGAACGAATCCCTCCTCCCAGAGTGGACGTGCGGCCATGCCATCCCACCAAACCTTCAGGATGAAGCGATTCCTCGCGAAGAAGATGAAGCAGAACCGGCCGATTCCACAGTGGATCCGCATGAAAACCGGCTACAAGATCAGTACAAGTCCAAGAGGAGACACTGGAGAAGGACCAAGCTGGGCCTGTAAAGGGATACACCATCACTGGTACACTACCAGCCACAGATTACTCTTCCCTGCAGGGGCAAGACAGCGGGAGAGATGGCTGTGGCTGGTAGTGTACCAGTGATGGTGTATCCCTTTACAGGCCCAGCTTGGTCCTTCTCCAGTGTCTCCTCTTGGACTTGTACTGATCTTGTTGCCGGTTTTCATGCGGATCCACTGTGGAATCGGCCGGTTCTGCTTCATCATCTTAGCGAGGAATCACTTCATACTGAGGGTTTTGTGGGATGGCATGGCCGCACGTCCACTCCGGCAGGAGGGATTCGTTCTTCCGGTGGGGAGGAGGGATCGTCCGCAGAGTGGCGGCGGACTCCCATGCCCCCTCCCTTCCCACCAATCAGCCACAAACTGGCAGTGGACCACCCCCCCCCCCCCCCCCCCGACCAGAGGATGATCTGGGTCCCACCCCCCCTCCCCCACCCCCCCTCCCCTCCCCCAGAGGATGACCTGGGTCAGAGAGCTGTTGCAGGCTCTGATCCCGCTCTTCGGAAGCTGCAGCGACGACTTCAGAGTTTTATTTTGCAGGTCGCTAAAAGCGCAGATGCGGAACGGGCCAGAAGACGGTAAAGTGGGATTTGGCGGTAGAGTTGGGCGCGCGGTTCATTAAGTCGATTTAAATGCATGCAAATGCATTTAAATCGTCGCGCCGCCCGATTCGAGTGCGGGCCAGACCCGCGCCCGAATCGGGTGTCGGTAAAGCCGCGATCTGCTCGGAATCGGGTGCAGATCGCGGTACAGGCCCGACGCCCAACTTTACCGCGATTTCGCGCCTGAAAACGGGTGCGAAGTTTTGGGAAAATCGGGCCCGGAGGCGATGGAAACAAGATGAGAATAGGGTGAGATTTGGACAGAGGGCAAGTCTCATCTTTGAGTTCCTTTCTACTATTCATTGATCTGGAATATATTACCAATCTACCAATAGATCCCTTGTCATTCCTAAACTCAATGCTCTCGGCACCACTGCCAGGTAGAACTTGACTTTCAATGGCTGCACTCATGCAGTTAATTAACTATCTGACCTCTCCTCCTTTCTTCACTGCTCCCGAGCATTTTATAGCCGGGAACATTCAGTACCCAATTATTGTTAACCCAGCACGCTATTCCATTCATTGCACATACAAGGTACAGGTTCTGATTCGTAAGGATACCGCCTTACTTCCAAGACCATAAAACTGTAAGGAAGAGAAATTCAATAAGGTCCATTAGCACGTACGGGGAACATGGCATATAACCCCCGAAGCTCGATTGTGTGATGCCAGCTTCGCACTGCATGCTCAGTTCGATATATGTGGTGCGTGGGCCAGCACTGAACAAGATGCTAAGTGGCTGTGCCCTGAGTCGGGGCTCAACTTCATGCAAGGCTGACACCAATTAAAACTACAGCCTGCACTTCTTAAAGCCAGCTTGCAGTCTGGCTGTTGGAAGTGGCTGACAGAGACACTCTGAGCGGGGTTAACCCACAGCAACAAGCCTTAGTGAGGGCTCTTAGCTTCTCAGATACAGTGTGGCAGCCTCGGCGAAAGGGGTGGAAAGGAGAAGAATCTTTCCGCAGGAGGCTGGAGGCAAAGGCACTGGAGAGGGGTAGTTTTAAAGGTCAATGTCAGGCATCTGGCCCCGAGGACCAGGGCATAGCACTGGAAAAAGCTCAATGACCTCACATGAGTGGTCAAGGTTAAATGAATCATAGAATCACAGAATCTCGACAGTGCAGAAGGAGGCCATAGGGGCTCATCAAGCCTGCACTGACAACCATCCCGCCCAGGCCCTATCGCCGTGACCCCATGTACTTACCTGGCTAATCACCCTGACACGAAGGAGCAATTTAGCATGGCCAATCAATGGTTTGGTTTGAGGAGGTGGCATGTTTCTGTGACTGTCTCCTTGGTGAAACACAGGAGCAGAACACAATGGCTCCTGGAAAAGTTGCAGTCGGAGAGGTTTCCTCTGCAGATTTTAGGTGAGTATGGCCTGTTGGTTGGTGTCAGGGGGTCTAGCAGGGTAAATACCTGGGGCTATGGGCCGGATGTGATTGTGGTCGGTGCAGACTCGATGGGCCGATTTGCCTCCTTCTGCACTGTGGAGACTCTATGATTCTATGAGATGGAGGAGGAAGGTGAATTAAATTCAAATCAGGCCCAAACAGGGAAAGAAAGGGAGAGAATTAAGAAAGAGAAAATAAAACTAGGGAGAATATTTAAAAATTTGTTAAAATCTCTAACAACAATTGGATTAAGAAAGAGAGAGATAATAAAAGCAGGAAGAATATTTTAATATTTCTTAAAATCTCTAACAACAATTGACAGCTTGCAAAAGTGAGTTGAATCGTTTAAGTAGTTCTTTTTCTGTGTCTAAGAGGTTGAGTTGTATTGTGTTCGCAATTATCAGGTCGTTCAACTTACATATGCTATTAAGTTCTAGACCTAACTTTGTGCAGCGAGTTTAATGAGCAATTAATATGCAAATCCAGCAAGTTCGTAAATATAATGGAGAGGCTAAGGGTGAGATGTTGTTTGTGTGAAGGAAACAGCAACGCAGAGTCAATTGACTGGCAATGCGGAAGACTTGCAACTCATTGTATACCTCTTAATTGCCAGAACTTGCCAGCTGATTTGAGCACTAACAGCAGCATCTATTGTTAAGGCATCTTTGCTTTTGCAGCAGATTTCAGCACCACATCGCAGGACAGCAACCTGTTGGAATGATTGAGTTGATCTGATAATGCTGAAGGAAATGTAAAGCTGTGGTCCTATTTCAGCTTCCCTTGTTTGTTAAAAGGCACAAAATTTTCAATCAATAAACATCACTGTCTGCACAGTTCTGGCATTTCTCCAGCTTGAGTTCATCAAAGACAAGTGCTTGGGTGGTACAGCGCAGAGCCAAAACTCTAAGGTGCGAAACCCTTGGGGACAGCAGTGGTTGCTACCCAGTTATTTGAAATTGAAATTAGAAATATTCAAAACTGTCAAAACTCTCACTATCTGATGGAATAGGGGCAGCGTTTGAAAGTAACCTGAGCTATGGTGTTGGATTCTAAATACTCCAGCGTTCTTCCTTGCAAGTAATTGAATGCTTTTGAAACACCTCTGTGTACACCAGTTGCTGAGGATGTTTGTGGAGCTTCTGGCCCAGTTTCTGAGCCAGAAGCTACAGGTTCGAGTCCCACCCCCAAGATAGGGTGGCACAGTGGTTAGCACTGCAACCTTAAGGTGTCAGGGACCCGGATTCAATTCCCGGTCACTGTGTCTGTGTGAAATCTGCACGTTCTCCCTGTGTCTGCATGGGTTTGCTCCGGGCGCTCCGGTTTCCTCCCACAGCCCGAAAGACATGCTAGTTAGGTGCATCGACCATGCTAAATTCTCCCTCAATGTACCCAAACGGCACCGGAGTGTGGCGACTGGGGGATTTTCACAGTAACTTCACTGCAGTGTTAATGTAAGCCTATTTGCGAAACTAATAAATAAACTTAAAACTTGATGGCCAAGGAAGGTGCATTCATAACACAGGTTGAGTATCAACCTGCAAATCCTTCCAAACACATCAATGGCTGGTGATAAGAGTGGAAGACTCCTGGTTATCTATCCTCGATGCAGTGTGGTGCCCCTCAAGCTCTAAGCATCTGGTGACAGACTAATAAACTGTTTCAGAAAAAAACTAGCTGTGGAAACAGACATAGAATCCCTACAGTGCAGAAGGAGGCCATTCAGCCCATCAAATCTGCACTGACCATAATCCCGCACAGCCCCTATCCCCATAGCCCCACATATTTATCCTGCTAATCCCCCCAACACTAGGGACAATTTAGCATGGCCAATCAACCTAACCCACACATCTTTGGACTGTGGGAGGAAACTGGAGCACCCGGAGGAAACCCACGCAGACACGGGGAGAATGTACAAACTCCACACAGACAGTGACCCGAACTGGGAATCAAACCCAGGTTCCTGGCGCTGTGAGGCAGCAGTGCTAACCACTGTTCCACCGTGCTTCTTTCTCAATCCTTGAATCTCCAATGGTTACACAGTTGGGCTCTTTATTCATTGAAATGTCTGCTACCCCATGCACTCACACAGTGAACACATTACAATGCACAGACAAGTAGGAGCAGTAAAGTGCATGATAAAGTCCATTGCTGGTCACTGTGCAATTCCCCGCTCTGGTACATAAGATCTGTCCACTTTTTTCAGTTTTTAGTTGTACCCCTTCTTATTATAGAAAGCAGTCAGAGAAGAATCACATAAGAACATAAGAAGCAAGCCATTCAGCCCCTCAAACCTGTTCCACCATTCAATAAGATGATGGCTGATATGATTTTTTTTCTACTTTGATGGGCTGTGGGCATCACTGACAAGGCCAGCATTTGTTGCCCTTCCCTAATTGCCCTTGAACTGACATTGCTTGCTAAGCCATTTCAGAGGGCTGCCAAGAATCCAACCACATTGCTGTGGGTCTGGAGTCACACGTGGGCTAGACTGGCTAAGGATGGAAGATTTCCTTCCCTAAAGAGCACTAGGGTAACATGGTGACAGAGTGATTAGCACTGCTGCCTCACCGTGCCAGGGACCCGGGTTCGATTCCGACCTTGGGTCACTATCTGTGTGGAGTTTGCACATTCTCCCCGTGTCTGCTTGGGTTTCCTCTGGGTGCTCCGGTTTCCTCTCACAGTCCTAAGATGTACGGGTTAGGTGGATTGGCCATGCTGAATTCCCCCTTAGTGTCCAAAGATATGTAGATTAGGGGAATTAGCCATGGTAAGTGCACGGGGTTACAGGGATAGGACAGAACAGAGGGCCTGGGTGGGATACTGTTTTTTTGGAGAGTCGGTACAGACTGGATGGGCTGGATAGCCTCTAGGGATGCGCTATAGGGATCATATTGTTCCATGGTGAACAATGGATAATACTTCCATGGTTACCATTACTGAGACTAACTTTCAATTCTAGATTTTGCTATATGAATTTAGATTCTACCAGCTGCCATGGTGGGATTTGAACCCATGTGTCCAGATCATTAACATGTGTCTGACTGTGGCCTTAACTCTACTTAAAGTTTAAAGCTTATTTTATTAGTGTCACAAGTAGGCTTAAATTAACACTACAATGAAATTACAGTGAAAATCCCCTAGTTGCCACACTTCGGGTACACTGAGGGAGAATTTAGCATGGCCAATGCACGTCTTTTGGACTGCGGGAGGAAACCAGAGCACCCGGAGAAAACCCACGCAGACACGGGGAGAACGTGCAGACTCCACACAGACAGTGACCCAAGCCAGGAATCAAACCCAGGTCCCTGGCGCTGTGAGGCAACAGTGCTAACCACTGTGCCACCGTGCCTCCAACACCCCACTCTCACCCCCAAATGACCCTTGATATCCTCTTCAATCGAAAATATGTCTATTGTTTGCCTCCATCGTACAACGCTAAAGTTTCAAGCTTACTCCGACTGCAGCAACATCAGCTAGAAATGGATTTCAGAGGTACTTGGGCAATCTCTCAAAAGTTCGAGCCTTTAATCCACTTTGAAAACAAAACACAGCTGTGAGTTTGATAAGTAGAAACCTTGCTAAGACAGTCACCACAGCTGGCGCCCTTTGAATACTTATACAATAGCATGGAGATAGGCTGTAAATCCTGAAAAGATCACAGTACAGTGATCCACATTGATTATTTCCATCACCAGGGTGGCTGGGAGCTTTTTCTTATTTATTGAATAGAGGAATGAGGGAACTTCTATTCCTGAACACTTCTTGCTCCCTCAAAAATAATTAAAACCTTCAAAGGAGAAAAGGAACCCAAAGTCACATCATTTAAATTGATATGGGGAACTGATGCTGGGAATACAATTTAATTTATGCATTTGATTTAGATAGCGTATATTTTGCTACAATTGTGTGAGGAAGAGTGAACCTGTTCCCCTTTATTCACAACAAAGGCTTTTTTGGTTGATTTATTTTCCCTGTAATTGGCTTTTCCACGCCACAAGTATTTACATGCTTAATAAGGAGCCAATCAAGCCAGGTTTTCTTGAGTACAAGAAAGAAAGTTTATTAGTCATTAAACCCAGGAGAAAATAATAAAAGATCTGACAACAAACACACACATATTGTAGAAGTCAGAAAAGTTGTAGCCCAAATAAAAGTTAAAATAATTTACGATTACGTCCTTTTCTTATCATTGAGGTGCATATTGGCGATGAAGTTGGTTAAAATCTCAGAATTGAATTTAAGTTCAGCTATCTGCACTTTGGTGGAGACAATCGTGGCTTCAGATAGCGAGGGAAAGAAAGAGATTCCTCATTGCTTCCCTTCATCAGTGTTTCCAGATGCCATTGATTCCCTTCCCTTCAGGCTTGGCAAAACCAATTATTAAAACTCCTGTCAGTATATTCCAAGAAGAAAATCAATTAACTTACCTTCCAGCCATGGTTGCAGAACAAGTAATCGTATCATTGATCTGTCATCTCAGAAACCTTTGACAAATCTTAAGATAGTAGAAAACAACAGGAGATAAGGTTATTTTGTCATTCACAGATGGGTTTCAGTATCTGTCTTGTATCTGGCTAGTTAGCAGTTAATTTTGTCTTGATAGAATTACAACTGATCAAATTCTGGCAAATTCCATTTTTAATACCCTCTATTCAAAGTGACCTTAACCACCACCACCCAACCCCCCCACCCCCCAAGAATGTGGAATTCCATGAACGGCATGCCATCGGTGAAATCCATATAGTAACTTTCCAGAAATGATCTAGAGCTAGGGGGCCACTGTTTAAAAATAATAGGTAACCCATTTAGAACAGCGAGGCTGGTGTGTCTTTGGAAGTCTCTTCCTCAAAAGGTGAAGGAAGCAGAGTCTTTGAACCTTGTTAAGGCAGAGCTAGATAACTTCTTGATGAACAACGGGGCGGAAGGTTATCAGAGTAGGTGGGAATGTGGAGTTGAGATTGCAGTCGGATTAGTCATGATCTTATTGAATGGTGGAGCAGGCTCAATGGGCCGATTTCTGCTGTTCTTATGTTCTTATGGGTAAAATTGGTATCGAGGGATATGGGCCAAACGTGGGCAATTGGGACTAGTTTAATGGTAAAAACTGGACAGCAGCCCTAGTTGGGCTGAAGGGCCTGTTTCCAAGCTGTAAACCTCTATGACTCTATGCCTTCTACTACCAGGGAGGACAAAAGCAATAATGTTGTTGGGACATTTTAATTCCAAGCCAACTAGTACTGCAATTCCTTCATCTTCTCTGGATCAATAACAACAATGTCTTGTATTTAACGCTTTTGATAAAGTATGCCATTCCTAGCTGCTTTACAGGGTCACAGTCAAAAAATAGCAAGTTGATATCAGGAGCTATGGCCTAGATTTCAACTAAAAGTGTGGGTTTTAAGAGAGGTCTTAAAGAGTGAGAAGGAGGTGGAGGGGCAGAGGAAGTTTAGAGCAAGAATTCCAGAGCTGAAGCAGATGAAGGCGCGACCATCAATGGGATAGAATTGGGAATTGTACAAGAGGCCAGAGACAGAGGAACAGGGAATTCCAACCTGGAAGAGGTAACAGAGGTAGGCAGGAGCGAGACCAAGACATGATTTAAACATTAACGTTGGTAGTTGGTAGCGTTGGTAGCTGCACCTGTCCAGGTGAATGATGGGTATACCATCACACTCTTGACGTGGAGATAGTTGAGGGGTCAGGAAAGAAACCAGTTCATTACAAAGTACCCAGCCTTTCCTCTGAAACCACAATGTCGATTCAGCTGACATAGTCAGCTATCGGTCAATGATGATCATCCACAACATGTTCATGGTGGGGGGGTTTGGGTGATGCTGTCGTAGGTTAAAGGGAGAAGGCTGAACCCTCCCTTGATTCAGACAACCTGTAACTGGCACTTTTGGGGCATGAATGTTACCTGCCACCAAAGCCTAGGTATTATCAAGGTCCAGCGATAGGCAGGTATAGGCAGTTAGGAAATTAACTCAAACAGACGGTGGCCATGTGGCCCCTTTGTCTATGCTTAAAACTTTATAGATATTATAATAGCAATATAACAAAGATGGTTTCAAAGCATTTTAACTCAGAAATAATTCTGTCCCTGTCATATAGTCAAATATTCAGTGATTTGATGAGAGTCCCTAACCTCCCCAATGTCCCAGATATGAAAAGTATCTATGAAAAACATCAATGGGGGCGAAGTAGAAAGGGTCAAGAGCTTCAAGTTTCTAGGTGCCCAGATCACCAACAACCTGTCCTGGTCCCCCCCATGCCGACACTATAATTAAGAAAGCCACCAACGCTTCTACTTTCCCAGAATATTAAGAAAATTTGGCATGTCAGCTACAACTCTCACCAACTTTTACAGATGCACCATAGAAAGCATCATTTCCAGATGTATCACAGCTTGGTGTGGCTCCTGCTCTGCCCAAGACCGCAAGGAACTACAAAAGGTCGTGAATGTAGCCCAATCCATCACGCAAACCAGCCTCCCATCCATTGACTCTGTCTACACTTCCTGCTGCCTCGGCAAAGCAGCCAGCATAATTAAGGACCCCACGCACCCTGGACATTCTCTCTTCCACCTTCTTCCTTCGGGAAAAAGACACAAAAGTCTGAGGTCACGTACCAACTGACTCAAGAACAGCTTCTTCCCTGCTGCTGTCAGGCTTTTGAATGGACTTACCTTGCATTAAGTTGATCTTTCTCTGCACTCTAGCTATGACCGTAACACTACATTCTGCACTCTCTCGTCTCCTTCTTTATGAATGGTATGTTTTGTCTGTATAGTCGCAAGAAACAATACTTTTCACTGTATGTTAATACATGTGATAATAAGAAATCAAATCAAATCAAATCAAAGTAAGGAGATGGCAGATGAATTCAACAGGTACTTTGCATCAATCTCCAGCATAGTATAGTATTCTATCCAATAGTATAGAGGATACAAGTAATATCCCAGGAATAACTGTAAATCGAGAAATGAAAGGGAGGGAGAAAGTCAGGAACACTACAGTTACACTTGTGAAATGGTACTGAGCAAATTGTTGGATCCTTGGACTTAATCCTCGGATCTTAAAAGTGGCTAGTGAGATGAAAGCAAAATACTGCAGATGCTGAAAATCTGAAATAAAAAAACAGAAAATGTTGGAAAGACTCAGCAGGTCTGGCCACAGCTGTGGAGAGAGAAATAGAGTTAATGTTTCGAGTACATATGGGTAGAAATGGCTTATGAATCACAGAATCCTACAGTGCAGACGGAGGCCATTCAGCCCATTGATTCTACACTGACCACAATCCTACCCAAGCTCTTCTTACCCTAGCTAGTCCCCCTGACACTAAGAGGCAATTTAGCATGGCCAATCCACCTAACCCGCACATCTTTGGACTGTGGGAGGAAACTGGAGCACCCGGAGGAAACCCACGTAGACACGGGGAGAACGTGCAAACTTCACACCGACAGTGACCTGAGCTGGGAATCGAACCTAGGTCCCTGGCGCTGTGAAGCAAGAGTGCTAACCACTGTGCCACTGTGCCGCCCCCACATTATGCCGCTGTGCCAATTGTTGATGCATTGATTTTTAAAAATTCCCCAGATTCAATTTAGATATCCAGAATGCATTTGATAAGCCACCACATCAAAGGTTTTTGTGGAAAATAAAAACTCATCGTGTTGGGGGTAACATAATGGCATGGATAGAAGATTGGCTAGCTAGGGGAAACTGGGGGCATAGCTTTAAGGAGGCTAAAAAGGGATGTAAAGAAAGAAGTCTTCACCCAAAGGGTACTGGGAGTCGGGAACTCTCTGCCTGAAAGGGAGGTGGAGGCAGAGACCCTCATAACATTTAAGAAGTATTTAGCTGTGTTCTAGCAATACCAAAGCATACAAGGCTATGGGCCAAGTGCTGGGAAATAGGATTAGAATAGTTAGGTGTTTGGTCTTTGACTAGCGCAGACAGATGGGCCAAAGGGCCTTTTTCTGTGCTGTAGATCCCATGGAGTCACAGGGGGAGAACGTGCAAACTCCACACAGATAGTGACCCAGGCCGGGAATCGAACCCGGGTCCCTGGCACTGTGAGGCAGCAGTGCCACCGTGCCGCCCTTATCTGTCAGTATCTATCTGCAGGTAACAATCTGATCTGGTTTCCCATCTACCTTCAGTTTTCTGCACAAATTGACCTGAATTAGAATGAGGTGTGTGGAATGTACATTGAAATTGGGGTAAATTGGCTTATAAATCAAGCATACAGAGGCAGAATTTAAATCGCCGTTTCAATGGCTAATTTTCCTTGTGCAGATGCCTCTTTGGTCCTTAATGTGCTTCTGGAATCCAAAATTGATGGATTAACGAGGGCTGGCGTAATGAGCTGTGACTGATTACTGTGTACACTTACCTAGTTAAACATAGATTTATTGCATCCTACCTCATGTTTAATGCCCCATTTATATTGCATGACCGATATGGTACGGTTGCTGGTGTTCCCAGTTCACCCCATTAACACCACAGGGTGGATTTGGAGCGTTGGAACATCAGCGCACCTGGAGATGCTCTCAAGCTGTATTCCCAAAGTCCAGAATTCCGGTTGCTCGCTCCCCCTGAGCACGAATGAACATCAACAAGTCTGGAATACACGATCTGGAAGTGTGGTGGCAACAGATTCAAATGTGGCTCCCAAAAAATAATCAGATAATTTTCCAAAAAGATAAAATTGCAGGTATGCAGGGAGAAGATGGAGGAGTGGAATTCGTTGAGTTGATCTTACAGAGGGCCAGTTTAGACATGATGTGCTGAATGTCCTCCTATTGTGATGTAACCATTCCATAGTCCTATATTTCTATTTTGCTATGATAGGTGCAGCAAAGTTAATGCATGCCACGGTCAAGCACTATTCATTTCGTTTTTATGGCAAATTTCTAGGTTGTTAGATCTCTGTGCTGGAATTTTATCGCCTCGCCCGCCCGAGGCTCGTAAGATCTCGCCTGAGGCCAACGGAGAATGCCATTCTGCGAGCCTTGCCCGCCCCAATTCCGGTAAAATTCCGGCATGGGTGTTCAAGGGTCAAACAAAATGGAAACCATCCAATTGTTGCTATCAAGCACCGTGGTGAAATTCTGCCTCTTCTCCCCAAAATCAATCCCATGGGAAATTTGCCTCTGTGCTCTAAGTGTGAATGCAAAATTGTAAACTCTAATTGTGTAACGTCATTTGCAAAGAATGGAGTTTATTGTTTGTCGCTCACAAGGGACATCTTGTCCACCCCTGGGCTTAGCAATTCCAGATTTATGTCTGTCTTTTGGTCATCCATTTTGCGATAATGGTTAGTGGCTTGGGGGAGCAGGGGGGGGGGGGGGGGGGGGGGATGGCGGCAGTGCGGGGGGGCGCACAGTGGTTAGCACTGCTGCCTTACAGCAGCAGGGACCTAGGTTTAATTCTGGCCTCCGGTCACTGTCTGTGTGAAGTTTGCACATTCTTCCCGTGTCTGCGTGGGTTTCCTCCGGGTGCTCCAGTTGCCTCCCACAGTCCAAAGATGTGCAGGTTCGGTTGATTGACCATGTTAAATTGACCCTAATGTCAGGGGGATTAGCAGGGTGAGTATGAGGGATTATGAGAATAGGGCCTGGGAGGGATTATGAGAATAGGGCCTGGGTAGGATTGCGGTCGGTGCAGGCTCTGTGGGCCGAATGGCCTCCTTTTACACTGTAAGGATTCTATGATTGAGATGGATTGAGTTGGATTGGTGGACTGAAGAGTATGCTTGAGTTAAAATCTGGAATTTTACCAGCATACCCGCCCGAGGCTCATAAGATCACTCCCGAGGCCAACGGGGAACGCCATTCTGTGAGCCTCGCCCACCCCGATTTTTAAAATCAGGCCAAAGTCTCTTCTTGTCTGCTTCAGTCAGTGGCTCGCATTATGATGTCATATAATGTTAATAAGTGCCCTGTTATTAGTGAATGAGAGACTTTGTTGTGACGGTCGCCGTGTTAAAGAGGAACACATTTAGCATCAAATAACAGTATGCAGTTACAGTGAATATTGAGTTTTTGTCCATCATCTTTCTCCGTCTCCGTCTCTTTGACCTGGCTGCCAATGTCTTTGTTACTTACTTACTTTTCCTCTATTTTCTTTTTAGAATCATTTTCAAATGAGAAATAAACCACTCATTTTCGTTTCATTTGAAGTTCTGGACCAGTAATTGTCTTTTGCTCTGCAAGAGCATTGACTTTGTGAGCATGTTGTCCAAGCGATTTTTTAACACGTTGAAAGCACTTCATTCAAATTTAATTGATCTTATTTGTTTCTGTCTTTTGTGTGCTTAATTGCTGTACCCAAAGAAACATTTCTATCTACAACCCCTTTGGGGTTTAGGTACTTAGGCTTGCTTTTCTACATCCTCTTGTGCCTTTTGATTGACAATATCTTAATGAGTCTGGTTGAGTCGAATTTTCAGTGCTAATTTTCTACAAGGATAGGGATGAATAACGTCCAGTTTCGGGTATCGCTAGTTGTCTGACTGACATTCTTTTGTGGGTTATTGTGTTACCTAAATCTTCAATGCCCAAGAGTACTGGGCAATGAAAGGTCCATTTTCAAATAGAAGAACTTCAGCAATAGCATCCAAAAGTGGCATTGTTGGAAAAGAGTTTTACACCAAAGTCAAAAATATCTCTTTGATGAATCCGAACTCAAAGCCTGCGCGATATCTAATAAATTAATGGAATAAAAGTCACAGGTCAACATGTTGTAAACCTATATACTTGTTGTTGCAATTATATAAGGAAACCACATCTGGAGTATTGTGTCCAGTTTTGGCCTCCTTATTTGAGGAAGGATGTGGTGGCATTGGAGGCAGTTCAGAGGAGGTTCACCAGATTGATTCTGGGGGTGAAAAGGATCATGTATGAGGCAAGATTAAACAGTTTGGGCTTGTAATCGCTGGAGTTTAGAAGGACGAGATGGGATCTGATTGAGATATATAAAATTCTAAAAGGGATTGACAGAGTAAACGGAGACCAAATGTTCCCTCTTGTGGGGCAATCTAGAACAAGAGGTCACAGGTATAGGTTGAGAGATAGTAGATTTAAAACTGGGATGAGGAGGAGCTATTTCAAGCAAAGGGTGGTGAATTTGTGGAACCCGCTGCCCCATAACACAGTGGAATCTGAATCATTAAATGGTTTCAAGAAGGAGATAGACCTATTTCTGATACAAAATGGGTCAAAGGGATATGGGGAACAGGTGGGGAGGTGGATTTGAGACCAGGGAGAGATCAGCCATGATCTGATTGAATGGCGGAGCAGGCTCGAAGGGCTGAATTTGTCTACTTCTGTTCCTAATTCCTATATTCCTATACTTGCACAGTAGTTTAGAACAAGAAAAGGCACATTGACCTATAATGCTTGTTCCTTCATTGGACCATGCATAGTTTAGCCTTAATTCCCCGACTTCATATCCCATGGCAGGTGACTGACTCCAAGTAAACCTTCTAAGTAAGTTTAAGGTGAAATTGCGCATTCATAGAACCATAGAATCATAGAATCTTTATAGTACAGAAGCATGCCATTCAACCCATTGCGCCTGCACCCACAAGCCCTATCCCCTTAACGCCATGCATTTACCCTGTTAATCCTGTGGGCGGAACGGTGGCACAGTGGTTAGCACTGCTGCCCCACTGCGCCATGGACCTGGGAACGATTGCAGCCTTGGGTCGCTGTGTGGAGTCTGTATGTTCTCCCCGTGTCTGCGTGGGTTTCCTCCGGGTGCTCCGGTTCCCTCCCATGGTCCAAAGGATGTACTGGTTAGTTGCCTTGGCCATGCTAAATTCTCCTTCAGTGTACATGAACAGACACCAGAGTGTGGCAACTGGGGGATTTTCACAGCAACTTCATTGCAGTGTTAATGTAAACCTAATTGTGACACTGATAAATAATCTTAAACTTAAACCTAAATTCCCCTGGCACTAAGGGTCAATTTAACATGTCCAATCAACCTAACCTGCACATCTTGGGCCTGTAGGAGGAAACCGGAACAAAGAACAAAGAACAATACAGCACAGGAACAGGACCTTCGGCCCTCCAAGCCCGCGCCGCTCCCTGGTCCAAACTAGACCATTCTTTTGTATCCCTCCATTCCCACTCCGTTCATGAAACAGAACACCCGGAGGAAACCCACACAGACACTGCGAGAATGTGCAAACTCCACACAGACAGTGAATCAAGGCTGGAATTGAACCCAGGTCCCTGGCGCTGTGAGGCAGCAGTGCTAACCACTGTGTCACCATGCCGTCCGTTAAAGTTTTAAATCTGGAGTTGAGCAGAAAGGCTTGGCAATGCAGATGTTTAAAGGTGTGAATGCAATTAGGAAAGGCCATGGGAAAACTAAACAAATAGACCTGAGAATTGGAAATAAAATTAAGGAAGCGACATTGGATTTTTACAAACTATTGGTTGAGTCACAGTTTGGAGTATTGCATGCTGCGCTGGACAAGGCAATATAGACAGGATGCAAGAGCCCAGGGATAAGCCTATAGTTTAGCATGAGTTTTCCCACCTCTGAGTCAGTAGGCATAAGGTTCACACATGAGGACTGAGACAAATTTGGAATCAACAAGATGCTTTTTGCCAATTTTCTTTTTGTCCTCCCCAGACATCACTCTGAGTTCAACATTTACAATTCCACAGACAGGGCCACTGAAAAAAGAACTCTCCTTTTGTCCTTTGATGAATTCCTCTTCTCTTCCCCTATAATATAACTGTAGCAATGGAGCCACTTATCAGATATACAGGCCTACTATCACAATAGATTTGACATAGAGTAGTTGGAGACAATTTCTAAAAATGTACAGATAAAAAGCAAATTACTGCCGATGCTGGAATCTGAAACAGAAACAGAAAATGCTGGAAAATCTCCACAGGCCTAACAGCATCTGTGGAGAGAGAAGAGAATCATAGAATCCCCACAGTGCAAAAAGAAGCCATTCGGCCCATCGAGCCTGCACTGACAACAATCCTACCCAGGCCCTGTCCCTTTAACCCATTTATTTAACCTGCTAATCCCCCTGATACTAAGGGGCATTTTAGCACAGCCAATCAACATAACCTGCATATCTTTGGAGTGTGGGAGGAAACCGGAGCCCCCGGAGAAAACCCATGATGACACAGGGAGAACGTACAAACGGAGTGGGAATGGAGGGATACAAAAGAATGGTCTAGTTTGGACCAGCATGGGCTTGGAGGGCCGAAGGGCCTGTTCCTGTGCTGTATTGTTCTTTGTTCCACAAAGACAGTCATCTGAGGCTGGAATCGAACCTGGATCCTGTGAGGCAGCGGTGCTAACCACTGTGCTACCGAGCCAATGTTTCGAGTCTGCCACGAGGTCTGACAGCATCTGTGGAGAGAGAAAAGAGTTGAGCCTGGATGACCCTTTGCGGCAGAATTGAAACATTGATTGGAATTTTACCGTCCTGCCCGCCACGGGACTTGGAGCGGGCGAGGGACGGACCATGGAAAGGTCCGTTAACCTCGGGTGGGATTTTCTGGTTTTGGGATGAGCGCTGCCCTAAAATCCTGCCATAAACTCTATTCTCTCTACACTGTTAAACCTGCTGAGATTTTCCATCATTTTCTGTTTTTGTGTCTAAAATATTTATATTGGCAGCCAGTAACTCCTCCAAGCGCTTGTTAATGAAGGCACTGTGAAGGCATTGTGCAGAGAATGTTTGACCCCTGACTGGTACTGGATAAGATAATTACAGAATTGAAGCAGTGATTTTACTGGTGAGACTATCCCTCATTTACGAAAGGAAAAATTAGCCAGATCTCCTACTCCTGTTTGCTATCGAACAAGAAGACCTGCAAACGTCAGCATTGTCAGGGACAGAATGAGACTTTGCTGCGATGCCACTGGGAGGACAATGGACGGGATTTTATGGCCTCGCTCATCCTGAAACTATAAAACCCCGCCCGAGGCCAGCAGCCCTTCCCATGCTCCGTCCCTCGCCCGCTCTGATTCCCGTGGTGGCCGGGCCAGTAAAATTTCGGACACCATGTTGAAATGTTTAGCCATGCGCCGTCCTTTTTTCAAAAAATGCTTTATTCATTCATGGGACATGGACGTTGCTGGCTGTCCAGCAGTGGACAAAGTACATGCTCGGTCAGTCTTTGACTGACAAAGAGTTATTTTAAATGACTGCAATATAGCAATGGGCCATTCGGCCCCTCAAGCCTACTCTGCCGATCAATAAGATTATGGCTGATCTAATGTGGCCTCAACTCCAGATTTCTGTCTACCTAGATGTTGCCAGACATGATGGGCAGGATTTTCTGGGCACGCTCGCCCCAAGGCCGGAAAATCCCGCCCGAGGTCAATGGACCTTTGCATGGTCCTGTGCTGCCTGCTACGAATCCCATGGAGGGGGGGACAGGATGGGAAAATCCCACCCGCTGAGTTTTTCCAGCATCCTCTGTTCCCATTTCAGATTCCAGCCTTGCTTCTTAAAGGATAGACACCTGACCTCGATCTGGCTACTCTGTGGGGTCCTGGCCCTTGAACTGAACGTGCACCTTAGCTTTCCCATTTTCCGTGCTCCTCGGTTGTTCTGTGCCATTAGCCCTCATCCTATCTTTTGTCCTTTCCATCACTTCCCCTCATTACTATTCTACTCGTTGAGAATGATTTAATGTGTAAATCTTGCCGTTCACCAGTCCTTAACCCATCACCTCACCACCAGCTCATTACCCGGGTAAATCCTACCAAGGATTATTAATGCAGGCCATCAGCTGTTTGCATTGCTGACATTCAGGAAAATCCAGAGGTGTTTATACAGCAGCAAAGTGCCTCACAGCCATAAAGATTCCAATATCAATTCAATCTCATACACTTTCCCAGCATTTCATCTATGATTCTGCTGGCTCAGGCATTTTTATAGTACTGTACTCATGAGACAGTCATTTTTTTAAGAATATGAATCGATACAGACAGTTCCACTAATCAAATCGCAGCATATTCCCAAGATTCTGCCCACCAGTGTCTCTTATTACCCTATATTTTCAGTTAAAATAAACCAAGAGCAGCGATAATTGGCAGATTGATCTGAAAATCGTTCCAACACTGACAAACAACTCACTTTTTCATTTCTGACAATTCATTGATCTGCAGTTAAATGCAAAGTTCTGAAAGGAAAATTCTGAACCTGTTATGCGTGTGAATTATATTTTGGCGGTCTAATCTGCCCGTTCTATTCAATGATGACAGCAACTGATTGACAGGAGCTAAATCAGTGTTGGTCGCAGTAAGTCACTGTCAACGAGACTTTGTCGGTACATTTACCAGGATTCAGGACCGAAAAACACTAAGGACGAGTTCTATTACTTGATGTTCCTTTGTGGTAACTTCTCAGGCTAAACCTTGGTGTTGTACTTGACCCCGAGAAAGCTTCGTCACTACAACTACCTATTTCCACCTTGATAACATTGCCTGACTAGGCCCCTGCCTCAGTTTTCCTCCTGTTGGAGCCCTCTTCCATGTCTTTGTCAACTCTAAGTTTGCCTATTCCCTGTATTCTTAGCCAAATGTGGCACCTTTTACCTTCTGTAAACGTGGACTGAATTTCTCCCGTCTCACCCACTGTGGGTATCGCAATGGGTGAGACAGAAAATTTGACGAACCATTTAAAGATCCATTGAGCTTGGGCGGGAATTTTGGGTCTTTGGGCACGGGGCCAGAGAATCCTACTTGTAAGCTCACCCAAAACCTTGCTACCCTCATTCTAATTCACACCAAGTACTGTACACCTATCCCTCCTGTGCTCTTGGTTGAGCAACACTTTGATTTTAAAATCCTACATGGCCACGGCCATCCCTATCTCTATGACGTCCTCCAACCCGAAAACCCTCAGTGATCCTTGTGTACCTCCTGGCCACTTCTGCATTGCTGATTTTCATTTCTTCACCATTGAAGGCCATGCCTTCAGCTGACTAGGCCCTAAGCTCCCTTTACTAAACTTCTTTGCTTCTCTACCTTTCTTTCCTTTTTAAGATGCTCCTTAAAATCTCCCTTTGATCAAACATTCTGTCACCCTGTTCAAGTATCATCTCCCTGGAACTTGGGGTGGGATTTTCTGACCGCATTCGCCCCAAATCCCACCTAAGGTCAACGGGACGTTGCGTAGTCTGTGTCCCACCCGCGATGATTCCCATTTTGATTTTGATTTGATTTTTGAAAATTGGATTTATTATTGTCATATGTATTAACATACAGTGAAAAGTATTGTTTCTTGTGCGCTATACAGACAAAACATACCGTTCATAGAGAAGGAAATGAGAGAGTGCAGAATGTAGTGTTACCGTCATAGCTAGGGTGTAGAGAAAGATCAACTTAATGCAAGGTAAGTCCATTCAAAAGCCTGACAGCAGTAGGGAAGAAGCTATTCTTGAGTCGGTTGGTACGTGACCTCAGACTTTTGTATCTTTTTCCCGAAGGAAGAAGGTGGAAGAGAGAATGTCCGGGTTGCGTGGGGTCCTTAATTATGCTGGCTGCTTTGCTGAGGCAGCGGGAAGTGTAGACAGAGTCAATGGATGGGAGGCTGGTTTGCGTCATGGATTGGGCTACATTCACGACCTTTTGTAGTTCCTTTTGGTTTTGGGCAGAGCAGGAGCCATACCAAGCTGTGATACAACCAGAAAGGATGGGAAAATTCCACTCTTCGTGTCAAAATGTCTTTGATAGCACTTCTGTGAAGCACGTTAAAATGTGCTGTACAAATTCAAGGCGGGGGAGGGCGGGGGGGGGGGGGGGGGGGGTGGGGGGGTGGGGGGGGGAGGAGGTGGAATTCTCTCATCCCACCTGCCATGGGAATCGTAGCAGACGGGATGGGGACCATACTGATGCGCGTTATCAAACACGAGGCTAGATGCTCGGGAAATAAAGGCTTTTATTTACTGTAATGAAGCAGCCAATAATTATATACACGATCCCAGGCTGAGGGGTCCCAGCCAGAGCAGGGACCTTTATACCTCTCCCAGGAGGCGGAGCCCGACTGGGATGTACCACAACACTACAGTACAAAGGTGTAACAACCCTACCCTAACCCCAACAGCAACAAGTAGCACAACCCAACAGTAACATATGTACATCCTTGTAGTACTGGCCAGACCCTGGCTCAGTACTATCCAGTGGGAACCAACGATGGTTCACCACACATACAAAGGTTCATTGACCTCGGGTGGGATTCTCCGGTTTTGGGGCGAGCGCGGCTGGAGAATCCCACCCTAGTTGTCATTGGTGCTGTTTTGAATTCACATTTGCAGAATTGTAAGACTTGATACCCCTTTTAATTATACCCACTTTTAGTTAGAGCCCCCCCCCCCTCACTAATCAGCAGGAAGTGCTGGGTATGACTGAGTATGATATGAAGTATCGTGGAATTTAACACTTTGCAATGGGACAGAAAAAGAGCACTGGTATCATTGAACACATTGGGCACACCTTTCTAAATCTGTCAGCACCTTTAAACACAATTTAGGAACCAATAGCCCTGAATGCAAGTTATTGACAGCAATTTAGCCAGTCCTTTATATAAAAAAATCCCATGTTCCACCACCTCTTCTGATAGTTTGTTTTATAATTCTACCAGTCTTTTGCCAAAAAAAATGTTGCTTATTTTTTAATGTTTTTTCCTTTCATATCCTTGGCTTCAACCTCTTTCTCCCTAAATCCTGTACTCAAAAACAGCTTTCCAAGATTCTTAAAAACCCATTCTCGAGTTTTGGACATTGCTGGCCAGGTTAGTGTTTATTGCTGTAATGACCCCAACGAGACCCATGAGGTGGTCCTCTTGGAGTATGAGGTCCCTGATTGAGGTACCCTAAGTTAATTTGACTTTGTTTATTTGGTTGGGGGAAAAAAGGAGTTCCCTGATTGAGGTAATGAATGCCTGCTCAATCAGGGATTCTCACCAATATAAGGGAGTGTCAGAACTACTATATCGGATATATAGGTGGCACAGTGGTTAGCACTGCTACCTCACAGCGCCAGGGACCCAGGTTAGATCCCAGCTTGAGTCAGTGTCTGTGTGGAGTCTGCACTTCTCCCCGTGTCTGCATGGGTTTCCTCCGGGCGCTCCGGTTTCCTCCCACAGTCCAAAAGACGTGCTGGTTAGGAGCATTGGCAATGCTAAATTCTCCCTCAGTGTACCCCTACAGGTGCCGGATGTGGTGACTAGGGGATTTTCACAGTAACTTCATTGCAGTGTTGATGTAAGCCTACTTGTGATTAATAAATAAACGTTAACTTTCTATATATATATATATATAGCAGAAAGTCAGAATCTATAGATTCTAGCTTTTTACCTGAAACACTCTTTGGAGTGGAGATAAGTTTGTAAATAAATGGAATCTGGTGAATGGACACCGGCCTCTGAGGAGCTTTTTCAATTGTCCATCTCTTTTTGCCCTTGGGAAAGTACTGATGAATCTTTTTGAAGCTCTGCAGTCCATTTGATGATAATCGCTGCTGGAGTGAAGGGAGATCCAGCTTCTACAACCCAGCCACAATGAAGGATAATATGTCTAAGATAGTGTGTGACCTGTTTGGGAGCTTAGATAGCGTGTCCCCTCACTAATTTCCCTGTGTCCCTGAAAATCTTAGCGGGAGCAATCTGTTTGCAGTTCGTGCTGCCTTTAGTGGCGTTACACAGACTTGCACTGATTCCCCGTCAGCAACACAGAGCACTGCTTATCCCAGAGGAATCAACATAACTCCCTATCAGCATGACACCAATTGATTCTTCCCTTGAGATCTCCATCAAGCTCCCCTTATCCAGACTGGTTATACTTTCCTTATAACACAGTCTCAAAGCTCAGGAACTATCCTTGTAGCCTACTGCGTTTTATGCCTTGGAGATAAGACCGTCAGACCGCAAGAGGTCGGAGCAGAAGTGGGCCATTTGGCCCATCACGTCTACTCCACCATTCAATGAGGTCATTTCTGATCTAATATAGTAATGCTCAACTCCACTTTCCCCCCTTATCCCCCTCACCCTTGATTCCCTTACTGATTAAAAATATGTCTCTCTCGCCTGAGAGCTGACTTTCACTTGAGAAATATGTATGAAGAGGAACTTTATTTCAAATGCTTTTAAAATGTCCACAGCCACAAACTTACCAGTTTGCTTTCAGTTTCTGTCTAACCGTACCCACAGGCCTGACTCACAGCACAAAACCAGGGTTAAAGTCCAACAGGTTTATTTGGTAGCACGAGCTTTCGGAACGCTGCCCCTTCAGCATGGGAGTGATCACTCACCTGATGAAGGAGCAGCACTCCGAAAGCTCATGCTACCAAATAAACCTGTTGGACTTTAACCTGGTGTTGTGAGACTTCTTACTGTGCCCACCCCAGTCCAATGCCAGCATCTCCACATCATCACAGCATGAAGCACAGGGAACAGCCAACAGACATACGGAATCAAACATCGCACATTTAATGTGGCAGGTAGCAAAAAATGTAACACAACATGCCCTCTCTAGAATCTTTCCAAAAAAATCGATATTTTTTGTGTCATCTGGGGACCAAAGCTAAACATATAATGCTCCTCCAAATGGGGTCTCAGCAAGGCCAAATACAGCTTCAACATCACCCACCCCACCATTGTATTTGCTTCCTTAACTACATGTGAAAAGTGAGTCAATGGTTTTGGTGGCCCCTCCACAAAATCCCTGATTGATTAGCTCCTGTGTACAGAGCTAAGCAGGAGCAGGAACAGAAACAGGATATTAACTTGTTTCTTTTAGTGTTAGATTCACTTGACATTGATTAGCGACTGCACTCGGCGATCCTGACTCCACCATGTTATCAGAGCACAGTGATAAGGGAATGTTTGGGATAAAGACAGCCAAGCTTTGAACTTTCCTCTACTGTCCTGTGCTAAATTCAGAAGTGTAGAACGACATGGTAGCAGAGTGGTTAGCATTGCTGCCTTACAACGCGAGGGACCTTTATTTGATTCTGGCCTTGGGTGACTATGTGGAGTTTGCAAGTTAGAATCGTAATATCTCTACAGTGCAGAAAGAGACCATCTGGCCTATCAAGTCTGCACCAATCACAATCCCACTCAGGTCCTACCCCATAACCTCAGTTATTTACCCTGCTATCTCCCTGATACAGAGGGAAAATTTATCATGGCCAATCGACCTAACCCGCACATTTTGGACTGTGGAAGGAAACCGGAGCACCTGGAGGAAACCCACGCAGACACGGGGAGAACGTGCAAACTCCACACAGATAGTTACCCAAGCTGGGAATCGTACCTCTGTCCTCGACTGATGTTCTCCCCGTGTCTGCGTGGATTTCCTCCGGGTGCTCCAGTTTACCCCCACAGTCCCAAGATGTGCAGATTAGGTGGATTGACCATGCTGAATTGCCCCTTAGTCTTCCAAGATGTGTAGGTTAGGTTGATTAGCCCTGGTAAATGTGCAGGGTTAAGGGGATAGGGTGAGGGACGCGCCTGGCTAAGATGCTTCGTCAGAGAGTCAATGCACACTCGGTGGGCTGAGCGATTGCCTTCTGCACTATAGGGATTTGGTAAAAATGGATGGAAATTTAGGCACTGAAGTGTTATGTTGTTTCCTCACCATTGGCCACCCTTTCATCAACTTGTCCTTGACAACCTTGACAATCCTAAATTCATGCACTCTCAAAACAGCTTGTATAGTTATAGGGTCTATAATGTTTTCAAACATCCCAAGATGTTTCGGAGAATTGGAGCAGACTTGATAGGCTGAATGGCGTTCATCTGACTGTAGGGATTCGATTAAATAACCAAAGCTAGGTCAAAAGGAGGAGGTCTACAGGAGCATTTGAAAGGAAGAGAGGTGGGTGGAGAGGTTTAGAAAGGGATTGTAGAGCTAAATGCCTCGAGAATGGGAAGCCCGGCTTCCAATGGTGCAGCGGTTCAAATCATGGATGTGCAAGAGTCCAGCACTGGAGGATTGCAGATAAATCAGAGGGTTGTCAGGCTGTTGTAGGCAGTGAGTGTGATAAGGCTGGAAGGGGAATGCAAAGCAAGTAAGAAAATATCACAATCGAGACATCTCTCAATGAGGAGCTAGTGTTGGTCAGCGCGTACATGGGGTCATGGGTGATTTTGGGACAAATTAGAATTCAGGCAGCAGCTACACTGCAGTTTATGGAGGGCGGAAGATAGCAGACCTGTCAGATCTAGGGCATGAAAGAGGATTTCAGCCATCCTGAATGTGTGACAATGTGTGCTTTGCCAATGCCTGCCTCCTTTCCTTGCCACTCATGGGAATTTGCCTGATGGGAACTTTTTTCAGGAGTGTAGTCTGTTCATATGCAAACTCATTTCCAGTATTCTCGAACCTACTAACTTCTGTTAGAGTTAGCTGTTGTTTTTATTGGTACAATCCTCAGCCTGGACCATAACCAAATCATTATTGCATTAGCTACTGTAAGTACCGTGGCTAATGCCTGTAATTCGGGCATTATGTGACTAAGCAGGGAGATAATGGTGAGTGTCCATTCAGCCACAATAACCATGCATTCGTCAGCAGCAGTGCTTGTAGCAGCTCTGATCAGAATAGTGTGTGAAGAACCAACTTGTTTCACAGCAAAATCAAATCACGAAGACAATCCAACATTTGAGATGGTCAGTCCATATTCAGCTTTGTAACCCTTCCCTGTACATGGCGGCTGAAACTTCGACACTCAACCACTGGTTGGCAACTTGCAGCCTGTGGGTTATGTGTGGCCCATCTGGGTTCTGAGTGTGGCCTGTGACACACTTTGTTGACCATTGTCCATGTGTAGTGTTGCCACATTCCACTGATGTCGATCAGTGCATTTTTTTTTCCTACCAGTATGGCTGAAGTGATACGCACGTAAAGCAAGGGCAAGTGAAGTGAGTGCATGCCGATTGCTCACAACATTGGTTGTGAGAACCGTGCACTCCCCTGCCCAAAGTATTTCTTACCATTTGAAATTGATGATAACTCTATTTATGGAACGGCACGGTGGCACAGTGGTTAGCACAGCTGTCTCGCAGTGCCAGGGACCCGGGTTCAATTCTCGGCTTGGGTCACTGTCTGTGTGGAGTTTGCACATTCTCCCTGTGTCTGCGTGGGTTTCCTCCGGGTGCTCCGGTTTCCTTCCACAGTCTGAAAAACATGTTGGTTGGGTGCATTGGCCATGCTAAATTCTCCCTCAGTGTACCCGAACAGGCGCCGGAGTGTGGCGACTGGAGGGGATTTTCACAGTGACTTCATTGCAGTGTTAATATAAGCCAACTTGTGACACAAATAAATAATATTCCAAGGTTAGGTGGATTAGCCATGCTAAATTGCCCCTTAGAGTCCAAAGATATGTAGGTTAGGTGGATTAGCCATGGTCAATGCGCAGGGTTACGGGGATAGAGTGGAGGTGAGCCTGAGTGGGATATTGTTTTGGAGCGTCAATGCAGATTAGTTGGGCCAAATGGCCTCCTTCTGCACTGTAGGGATGCTCACTCTATATATAAATGATTAAGCATTTTCTATTCTTTGAAATATTTGGTGTGTATTAAATGTATTTAATCTTATTCATGGGGTCAGAGTGAGTGAACAAGTCTGATTTCAAGCCTGCTGAGATGAAGGAGGGTCACTCATGTGGTCACTCACTAGCCTAGGTTGCCTATCACTGCATTAAATGATCCTTGCATATTCCATTCACAAACCATGAACTTATGTGAACAGATTAGACCTTCTGAGGATTATGAACTTTCCAGCAGGATACCCAATGACCAGAACATTACCACTGAAGAGAAAGAGAGTTAGGGGGTGATCTTACTGGCTAGTCTTGCTGGCCAATCAGCGAGGTGAGCAGGTAAGATTGGGCGAGGGGCGAAAAATCGGGTTCGCGCCCAGCTTTTCGCCTCTCGCGATTTTACCGGCCCCGTGACAATTCCAATATTCATGACTTAATTTAAATATCATTAGTAAGTCATGGATGCGATCATCCGGGCTCACTTGACCTTACCTTTCACCGGACGAGCCCCTCACCAGCGAGGATCACATGTGGCCCCACTGGCATGATGGCCTTGCCAGTGGGAACAGAGGCCATTGAAGCTCCCCAGGTGGTCAGGGCAGTGCCCTTTCACAATGCCAGCCTGTCACCCTGGCACTGCCCAGCAGGCACCTTGATGCTGCCAGACTGGCACCCTGGCAGTTGGTGAGGGGGGAGTTCGTCGACCGGGGGCTGTGATCGGTGGGGTGGGGGGGGGAAGATGGTGAGCGATGTCTAGGTCTGTGGTCGGGGCGGGGGTGCGGGGGGGGGGGTGATGTCTGTGGGACTGGGGATGGTGGGGTGAGCCTGGCACAGGGAGCGATCGGTGGCGGGTCCTGATGTCTGTGAGGTGGGTGTGGGGGCGGGGGAGTGACAGGAGATCTCCCAGTACACTGTGTATACTATGTGTACACAAATTCTGTTTTTGGAGGAGGGAGAGTGGCGTGAGACAACATAACGTCCCAACACAATGTAAAGGGAACCAGGGATTAAAAAAAACAAACTAGCAAAAAATCAGAAAACAAAAGAGGGCAGAGATTATGATGTAAAATTGTGCTCATAACGTTGAATCCAGACGGCTGTAAAGTGCTGAGTTGAAAGATGAGGTCATGTTGCCGAGGAACATTTTGTTTTGTGTTTCTTTGTTATTTTTTCTCTGTTATTTCCTTTATGTTGTGTTGAGTTGGCAGCTATCCTGCCATTCACACCTCCTCGAGACGCATCTTGTTTCCTTACTTGTCCCATTGCCAAGCCCCTTGGTCTTGCGCCCATCAAACATTTTGTCATTTAATCAGTCCTGCCCTTCAACGTATCACAGACCTTCCCGTTTGTTCTTCTTCACTCCCTCTCCTGTCCTACCCACCCCGCCCCACTTTCGTTTGCTCAAAATCTGTTACATTTCTAACTATTCCCAGTTCTGATGTAGCGTCGCTAACCTGACACATACACTATGGGCCCGATTGGCCGCGAAATTGGGGTAAAGTCGGGTGAGAGGCCATTAACCCGATCCGCACCCGCGTCCGCGCAGATAGCCACTTTACCGAAACCCGGGAACGGCGGCGATTCAATTTGCGCCCAAAACGGGCGCAACGGCGATTTAAATGCATCTGCAGGCATTTAAATTGAATTAATGAACTGCCCGCCCAACTTTATCAGCATTTCCCCCTTTACCACCGCGTTCGCCGATCCGGAATCGCGCCGAAATGGACCTGCTGAATAAAAGTCTGAATCGGGCGCTCCAGCTGCTGAAGAGCTTCCGACGGCTCTCTGACTCAGATCAGTGGTGGGGGGAGGGAGGAGGGAGGCGGGTCAGATCATTCTCTGGTTGGGGGTGGGGAGGGGAGTGAGGCCACATCGTTGTCTGGTGGGGGGGGAGGGAGGAGAAGGTGGGTCAGATGTTCCTCAGGGGGGTGGGGGGGTGAGTGAGGCCAGACCATTCTCTGGGGGCGGATGAGTGAGGCCTGACCGTTGTCTGGGGGGGGGGGGGAGGGGGGTGGGGGTGTGGTGAGTGAGGCCAGATTGTTGTCTGCTGTGGGGGGAGGGTGTGAGTGAGGCCAGACCATTCTCTGGGGGGGGGGAATGAGTGAGGCCAGACCGTTGTCGGTGCCGGGGGGGGGGGGGGGGGGGGGGGGATGGAAGGAGGGAGTCCGGTAAGATGTATCTCAGATGCGGGGGAGGGGGCAGATGGATTTCTGGTGGGGGGGGCAGATGGATCCCTGGTGGGGGCGCTGGGGGTGGGGGTGACTGGGGGGTCCGCTGCCACTCTGCGGCCGATCGGTGGGGGAAGAGGCGGGCAGGGGCGGTGATCAGTCTGGGTTGCGTGGGGGGGGGGTGGATAAGGGGGACAGTGATATGTGTGGGTAGTGGGGGGTGGATAAGGGGGACAGTGATGTGTGTGGGTAGTGGGGGGTGGATAAGGGGGACAGTGATATGTGTGGGTAGTGGGGGGTGGATAAGGGGGACAGTGATGTGTGTGGGTAGTGGGGGGTGGATAAGGGGGACAGTGATATGTGTGGGTAGTGGGGGGAGTGGATAAGGGGGACAGTGATGTGTGTGGGTAGTGGGGGGTGGATAAGGGGGACAGTGATGTGTGTGGGTATTGGGGGGGTGGATAAGGGGGACAGTGATGTGCGTGGGTAGTGGGGGGGGGTGGATAAGGGGGACTGTGATGTGTGTGGGTAGTGTGGTGGTGGGATAAGGGGGACCGTGATGTGTGTGGGTAGTGGGGGGGTGGATAAGGGGGACAGTGATGTGCGTGGGTAGTGGGGGGGGGTGGATAAGGGGGACTGTGATGTGTGTGGGTAGTGTGGTGGTGGGATAAGGGGGACTGTGATGTGTGTGGGTAGTGGGGGGGTGGATAAGGGGACAGTGATGTGTGTGGGTAGTGGGGGGTGGATAAGGGGGACAGTGATGTATGTGGGTAGTGGGGGGGATGGATAAGGGGGACACTGATGTGTGTGGGTAGTGGGGGGGGTGGATAAGGGGGACACATGTGTGTGGGTAGTGGGGGGGTGGATAAGGGGGACAGTGGTGTGTGTTGGTAGTGGGGGGGGGTGGATAAGGGGGACAGTGATGTGCGTGGGTAGCGGGGGTGTGGATAAGGGGGACAGTGATGTGTGTGGGTAGCGGGGGTGTGGATAAGGGGGACAGTGATGTGCGTGGGTAGTGGGGGGGAGGTGGATAAGGGGGACAGTGATGTGTGTGAGTAGTGGGGGGGGGTTGGATAAGGGGGACAGTGATGTGTGTGGGTAGTGGGGGGTGGATAAGGGGGACAGTGATGTGTGTGAGTAGTGGGGGGGTGGATAAGGGGGACAGTGATGTGTGTGGGTAGTGGGGGGGGGTGGATAAGGGGGACAGTGATGTGTGTGGGTAGTGGGGGGTGGATAAGGGGGACAGTGATGTGTGTGGGTAGTGGGGGGGTGGATAAAGGGGACAGTGATGTGTGTGAGTAGTGGGGGGGTGGATAAGGGGGACAGTGATGTGTGTGGGTAGTGGGGGGGGGTGGATAAGGGGGACAGTGATGTGTGTGGATAGTGGGGGGGGTGGATAAGGGGGACAGTGATGTGTGTGAATAGTGGGGGGGGTGGATAAGGGGGACAGTGATGTGTGTGAATAGTGGGGGGGGTGGATAAGGGGGACAGTGATGTGTGTGTGTGCACCCTCGCTCCCGCTTTTCGCTCCCGGGTGCTTTCCCCGCTTTCTGCGGCTCGGGAGCGATCTGACACGGGCGCGTTTTATCAAATTATTTTCCAACTGCGCTGTTCAGAGCTCTGATCGTTTTGGCCGCGCTAAGCCCCGCCCACAGCGCAAATGGGACTGGAGATGGCTGGGTGCGTAGGGGGGCGCCTGAAAGTAGATTTCTAAGTCGGATCTGCATTACGCCCAGATTCAGCACTTAGAATGAAAATGGTAAAATATGTGTACACAGTACACTGGGAGAACGTGGTACCTGCGCAATGGCATCCCGAGACCGCAGCAGCCTTCTTCACCAGTGAGATTAGGCTCAGCCCCACCACCTACTGGCAAGAATCGCACCTTGGCACCTTTTTTTTAACTAAGTGCCATTAGATTGCATTTTTCAACTCACCGAGTCTGAAACTCCCCTGTTTTCTCACTCGTTCGCCCATTAATGATCACCCCCTTTATGTTTTAAGTTAGCGACGCTACATCAGAACTGGGAATAGTTGGAAATGTAACAGATTTTGAGCAAATGAAAGTGGGGCGGGGTGGGTAGGACAGGAGAGGGAGTGAAGAAGAACAAACGGGAAGGTCTGTGATACGTTGAAGGGCAGGACTGATTAAATGACAAAATGTTTGATGGGCGCAAGACCAAGGGGCTTGGCAATGGGACAAGTAAGGAAACAAGATGTGTCTCGAGGAGGTGTGAATGGCAGGATAGCTGCCAACTCAACACAACATAAAGGAAATAACAGAGAAAACAATAACAAAGAAACACAAAACAAAATGTTCCTCGGCAACATGACCTCATCTTTCAACTCAGCACCTTACAGCCGTCTGGATTCAACATTATGAGCACAATTTTACATCATAATCTTTTGTTTTCTGATTTTTTTTGCTAGTTTGTTTTTTATCCCTCGTTCTCTTTACATTGTGTTCGCTATCCCACCATTCACCGCTCCTCCAGAAACAGAATTTGTGCCGTCACTTATCCCATTACCACGCCCTTTGGACTTGCATCATGAAACCTTTGCCATTTAATCTGTCCTGAGCTCCGCTCTATCCCTGTCTACATCAATGGGGACGTAGTAGAAAGGGTCGAGAGCTTCAAGTTTTTAGGTGTCCAGATCACCAACAACCTGTCCTGGTCCCTCCATGCCGACACTATAGTTAAGAAAGCCCACCAATGCCTCTAGTTTCTCAGAAGACGAAGGAAATTTGGCATGTCAGCTACGACTCTCGCCAACTTTTACAGATGCAGCATAGAAAGCATTCTTTCTGGTTGTATCACAGCTTGGTATGGCTCCTGCTCTGCCCAAGATTGCGAGGAACTACAAAAGGTCGTGAATGTAGCCCAATCCATCACGCAAACCAGCCTCCCATCCATTGACTCCGCCTACACTTCCCGCTGCCTCGGCAAAGCAGCCAACATAATTAAGGACCCCATGCACCCTGGACATTCTCTCTTCCACCTTCTTCCATCGGGAAAAAGATACAAAAGTCTGAGGTCACGTAACAACCGACTCAAGAACAGCTTCTTCCCTGCTGCTATCAGACTTTTGAATGGACTTACCTTGCATTAAGTTGATCTTTCTCTACACCCTAGCTATGACTGTAACACTACATTCTGCACTCTCTCGTTTCCTTCTCTATGAACAGTATGTTTTGTCTGTATAGCGCGCAAGAAACAACATTGTATGTTAATACATGTGATAATAATAAATCAAATCAAATCACAGATCTCCCCTTTCCACTCCCCCTATCACCAGCTCAAAATTTATTAGCTCTCTCATTTCTTCTGATGGAAGACCACAGGCCTGAATCATCAAGTCTGTTTCTCTCTCCAAAGATGCTGCCAGACCTGCTACTTGATTCCAGCATTTCATAGAATCATAGAAATCATAGAAATCATAGAAACCCTACAGTGCAGAAGGAGGCCATTCGGCCCATCGCGTCTGCACCGACCACAATCCCACCCAGGCCCAACCCCCACATATTTTACCCGCTAATCCCTCTAATGTACGCATCCCAGGACTCTAAGGGGTAATTTTTAACCTGGCCAATCAACCTAACCCTCCAGTACAGAAGGAGGCCATTAAGCCATCCAGCCTGCACTGACAACAATCCCACCCAGGCCCATGCATTTACCCTACTCATCCCCCTGACACAAAGGGGCAATTTAGCATGGCCAATCCACCTAACCAGCACATCTTTGGACTGTGGGAGGAAACCGGAGCACCCGGAGGAAACCCATGCAGACACGGGGAGAATGTGCAGACTCCACACAGACAGTCACCCGAGGCAGGAATTGAACCCGTGTCCCTGGCGCTGTGAGGCAGCAGTGCTAACCACTGTGCCACCGTGCCTCCCCTTTCAGATTTCCATCATCCACGGTATTTTGCTTTTGCATTATCCCTGGATACTGAATAATGAGCTGGCCTACTTTTGGATTCACTTGTTCGATATTGTTATTATGCACTCAATCAATGAGATGCCAGTATTTGTCTTGCCAGGTAAAGTTTGCATTGAGGCAACTAAATGCTGCAGCTTGGCTCCTGGCAAATCCCACTTGAATCTCTCAGCTAGCAACCTTTGACACCAGTACCGATTGCAGCTTTAATTCTATCATTTGTTCGAGACGGGAAACAATGGAACTTGCCCGTGGAGCTGAGTTTGATGAATAGATCTTAGCTTGATTAATGGAGCCAAGTCTGATTAATTGCTGAGGCTCAAAATCAGACTTGGGCCCTCCAGGGAATCTGCTCAAGCCATTGAATCACCACACACAATTGTCCTTAATTTTTCTACAAATTTCATGGAGAAAAAAAAGCTTGAATAGAAGGAGATTGTGATGCCCCAAGAGTGCACGGAATGAAATGATGTTGCGTGGGTTAGATTTTCTACTCAAAGACCAATTACGACATTGAAATGGTAAGAACATGGCTCGTCAGATCTAGTTAAGAGATCCCAGTTGTCCTGAGACAAGTTAGCCTAGTACGGACTGGGGCATGTTGAAGAGTTGTGAAGATTTGCTTGACGTTCATTTAGCACAGTGAGATTACTGCCAACTCTACCAAACCTGCTCTGCTCTAAACCACCGAACATTCGCAACTTTGTTCATGTGAGTTGAATATTATGAGGTTAGAATTCATGAAACTGCCCAGAAATGGAGAATTCAGATCAAAGGAGATCATTCAAGCACAGCAAACCCAGCTAAGCTGGGGAGGCGATGGCCTACTGGTATTATCACTAGACTGTTATTCCAGAAACTTAGCTAACATTTTGGGGATCCTGGGTCAAATCCCACCATGGGCGAAGAGTGGAATTAGAATTCAATTTAAGAAAAATCTTGAATTAAGAATCTACTGCTAACCGTGAAACCATAACAGAAAATGCTGCAAAATCTCAGCTGGCATCTGTGGAGGGAGAATAGAGCTAAAGTTTTTGTCTTGCTCACCCTTCATCAGAGCACTATTCTCTCTCCACAACTGCTGTCAGACCTGTTGAGATTTTCCAGCGTTTTCTGTTTTTGTTTCAGATTCCAGCATCCACAGTATTTTGCTCTTGCCATGAAACCATTGTCGGAAAAGCCCATCTGGTTCACTAATGTCCTTTAGGGGAGGAAATGCGCCGTTCTTACCTGGTCTGGCCTACATGTGACTCCAGAGCCACGGCAATGTGGTTGATTCTCGACTGCCCTCGGGCAACTAGGGATGGGCAATAAATGCTGGCCAGCCAGCGGCACCTATGTCCCATGAACTAATAGAAAGAAAAGTCCGCCCCTACTCTTTCCCTTTGACCTTTATTGCTTTTGCTTGTCAATCCTTTATTTCATTTCCATTGAAATGCCGTGATTGATTCAGTTTCAATAGTTACTTGGGGAAAGGTATTTCATATCCTTTACATGGAACCAGTTTTTCTAACTTACCTGGATTGTTGGGGCATGATCCTCGGAAAGCAACGAGTGAAAATATTGTTTTACTCTATTTATCTCTGTAACCTTACTAATTTTCAATATTCCCCTTAGATCCTTCTACTTAGCATCCCTTTATTTAAGTAATTCCCTGAATAAACTGAGATTAATATTTATACACAGAACAGAAACACTGCAACTTCCTTAAAAGGCTGAAATGCTAAAGTCAATGTTGTCATGGCAACCCGTAACCGCAAATATCTCATTGAATGGAGTTTATTTTCAGGCCTGTGAGTTAGTGTTGGCAGGGTTTAAGTGCTCTGTTGCAAAGTAATTCTGCTGTCCAAACGTAGTGTAGTTTTTCATAAAACCTGCTAAATGTCAAGGGTAGGGCGATAATTGGAACATCGATTGAAAGCTGCAGATCACTAAAGCCAACACTCTCTGCCTTCTCCCATATCCTTCTTTCTCCCATTTCAGCTGATCGCAGGCTGAAGGTTTGCACTGCCATTGTTCCACTGTATACTAATGGCCTGGTTCATCCACGCCGATGCTATAGTTAAGAAAGCCCATCAACGCCTCTACTTTCTCAGGAGGCTGAGAAAATTCTATCGAATCCTATAGTGCAGAAGGAGGCCATTCGGCCCATCGAGTCTGCACCGACCACCAGGCCCCATCCCCATAACCCCATGCACTTATCCTCGCTAGTCCCCCTTAAACTAAGGGACAATTTAGCATGGCCAATCCACCCAACCTGCACATCTTTGGACTGTGGGAGGAAACTGGAGCACCCGGAGGAAACCCACGCAGACATGGGGAGAATGTGCAAACTCCACACAGACAGTGACCCAAGCTGGGAAATGAACCCAGGTCCCTGGCGCTGTGAGGCAGCAGTGCGAACCATTGTGTCACCACGCCGCATGTCCACTACGACTCTCTCCAATTTTTACAGCTGCACCATAGAAAGCGTCCTTTCCAGATGTATCACGGCTTGGTATGGCTCCTGCTCTGACCAAGACCACAAGAAACTACAAAGGGTTGTGAATGTAGCCCAGCCCATCACGCAAACCAGCCTCCCAGAGTCAGTTTAGTGTTGGAAAGAGGCACGTGTACCAGCAAACTTGTATTCTTTGCTGTATATTTGTAAATAGTTCTTAGAGTCAATAAAGAGTTACAGTTAACCTATGTGTGAGTGACTATAAAGACTTCTTCAGACCTACCGAACAGTAACCAACAGTCTACAATAACAGTCACTTGCTTGTGCCCTTCAAGCCCTGCAACAAATTCATCCTGTTGTTCAGAAGATGCAATACTTGTAAGCTTAATAGATTTAGTTCAAAATTCTTCTCTCCATATTGTTGTACATCTAGAATAAACAAGGAACAGATCCTTACTGGAGCATGTAACCTCTCAATAGAACACTGAATGGTGAATCGGAATGTATCAAAGAACCTGGGATCAAGTAGGAAGAAGAAGGTGAAGTCAAATGAAACACTTACCAGGGGAAAAAGAGAAAGATTGGGTATAATGGAAAACAGAAAAAGAAGCAGAAAAACACACAGTCCACAAAAGGCAATTGTTCCTTTCATATATCAACAAATGATCCAAGAATGATATAATAATCCTTGCTTTTATCACGCCTCTTCACAAACAATACATTTCGTCTGTGACAGAGTGGCACAGAAACTGCTGGCCGTGACATTGTCAGCATTCAAAAGGGAAAAATCAGGCTAATGTTCCAGTGGGATCATTCGGGAGACCCGGTATAGTGAGGGTCCTTCTCCTTACCTTTCCCAATCCCCGCCCCCACCCCCGCCAGCCCATTCTGATAGTGTGTTGCATTGGAAACGATAGCCCGCCTTCTCTCTTCCACAGGTTGGCAGGCCTATTGCGTGTCTGCAGTGACTTTGTGCTCCCTATGAAAATGGATGTTAATGAGTTGGCTGCGTGTATACAGTTTTGCCGCAGATGAATTCCCCCCCCCCACCCGCCTCCCTTTCTTACATGTTACTATTTAGAAGCAGAGGCTGTGCCTGCAGACATGGCGATGGCCTCTTCCTCTGTTGTTACAAGCTGGCGCAATGGGTGGGATTGTATGGCCTCCCTCGGCCTGAAACCGTAAAAGCCCACCCGAGGTCAACGGAATTTTCCATGGTCCGCCCCGCGTCCGCTCCGATTCCCGTGGCGGGCAAGATGGTAAAATTCCGGCCATGGTGTGGAGCCAGTTGTGCGGAGATAGACGTAAAATTGAGTTAGGCCTGAGATTGACTCTCCTGTATCTTCACGACTCTTGTCCAAGCGGGCACGGGGTAACTTTGCATCTGAATTGCGTGGTTTAATTATTGTGAAGATGAAATTTAATCCGGATAAATGCGAAGTGATGCATTTTGGAAGAAATAATGTAGGGAGGAGTTGTACAATAAATGGCAGAGTCATCAAGAGTATAGAAACACAGAGGGACCTAGGTGTGCAAGTCCACAAATCCTTGAAGGTGGCAACACAGGTGGAGAAGGTGGTGAAGAAGGCATATGGTATGCTTGCCTTTATTGGACGGGGTATAGAGTATAAAAGCTGGAGTCTGATGATGCAGCTGTATAGAACGCTGGTTAGGCCACATTTGGAGTACTGCGTCCAGTTCTGGTCGCCGCACTACCAGAAGGACGTGGAGGCGTTAGCGAGAGTGCAGAGAAGGTTTACCAGGATGTTGCCTGGTATGGAGGGTCTTAGCTATGAGGAGAGATTGGGTAAACTGGGGTTGTTCTCCCTGGAAAGACGGAGAATGAGGGGAGATATAATAGAGGTTTACAAGATTATGAAGGGGATAGATAGGGTGAACGGTGGGAAGCCTTTTCCCAGATCAGAAGTGACGATCACGAGGGGTCACGGGCTCAAAGTGAGAGGGGCGAAGTATAACTCAGATATCAGAGGGATGTTTTTTACACAGAGGCAAGACACGCTGGCATCGTTTAAGACTTACCTGGATAGTTACATGAGCAGCCTGGGAATGGAGGGATACAAATGATTGGTCTAGTTGGACCAAGGAGCAGCACAGGGTTGGAGGGCCGAAGGGCCTGTTTCCTGTGCTGTACTGTTCTTTGTTCTTTGAAGCCAGAAACATTTGGCTCTGTTTGAAGAATGTGCCGTTTAACTAGCCCATTGGTTAAGCCAATCTTTGCCGATCTTTTTCATATTGCAGTGTTACTTTTTATGTAGCTGGTTAATGGCCCACACTCACAATGTTGCACTTGTTAATCCATTTTTTTATGTAAATATGTCAAAATCTCACAAAACACAGCTGCTTCAACCAGAATAAATATGATATTTAACATCTGTCGCATATTGCTGGCACTGCGCACAATGCTAGCGATGCATACACGACACATTCAAGTTTACAGTTGCCATTGCGTAGACCTGGGCTACTGTAAAACTAAATACAGGTCAGCTGGGGCCCTTTGGATAATGTATACATTTTCCTAAACTCCAATTACCCCATTCAATGTACCTTTCCTCCTCCCTACAGGGTCACGTTTTTGAAATCAGGAATTTATGCATTGTTTATTTTATTCATTCGTGGGACATGGGCATCGCCAGCGTTTATTGTCCAACCCTAGTCACCTTGAACTGAGCAGCTTGCTAAGCCAGTTCGGAGGGCAGTTGAGAATCAACCACATTGCTGTGGCCCTGGAGTCACATGTAGGCCAGACCAGGTAAGGATGGCAGATTTCCTTTCCTAAAGGACATTAGTGAACCAGATGGGTTCTTCCGACAATCGACAATGGTTATTAGTAGATTCTTAATTCCAGATTTTTTTTTATTGAATTCAAATTTCACCTTCATGGTGGGATTTGAACCCAGGTCCCCAGAACAGTAGTTGGATTTCTAGATTAATAGTCTGGCTGTAATACCACTGGGCCATCGCTTCTCCATACTAAAGACTGTGTTTCCCCTTAGCTTCATCAGGCTCCATTTCCTCCCCTAATCTACAAGTTATTAAACACAATGCTTGAGCTAATAACATTTCTTTATTTATCTTTGTCTTTTCTTCTTGCACTTATCTCTACACTGTCCTGCACTCTAGGACTTGGGTCCTACTCTGTCCTACTCTGTGGACCTTGGCTCTCCCTCACCTTGGCCCATCCTCTAATGGCCCCCTGTAAGGGTGTTATCTCCTTCCCTTTTGACGTCCTGTACTATGAGGCAAGGTCCTTCCCTCAAAATGCTGCAGTCCTAGATGACAAGAATAGAGGGCTCACCCACAGGACTATTTGATACCTGGCCGGAGTGGTCCAATTTTCCTCAGAGCTCTCGGATTTGGAAATTCACCCAGGATACATCCGATGGATTGTTGCCCGGTGCACCTGTTTCAGTGGCTGGCTATCAGGAGGGGACTCATCAGCTTCAGTTGCGATTGCCCTTCTTACGAGGGAGCTAGCCACCGCTATCGATGGCTACACCAGAAAATGGACATTTGGGCATGATCCCAGCTTGCAGCTGGCATCAATGACATCTTACCCCAGGAAGTAATCACCACCTTCAGGAATAGATTAATCTGTTTAGGCAAATATTTAAAATATAGAATGGGACATGGGGGTTGTGGTGGGATAAGTAGGGGGTGGGGTGGTGGAGAGGGGAGTCTATCTGCACCTCAGCTGGGGTGACACAGTGGCACAGTGGTTAGCACTGCTGCCTCACAGTGCCAGGGACCCGGGTTCGATTCCTGGGTCACTGTCTGGTGTGGAGTTTGCACGTTCTCCCGTGTCTGTGTGGGTTTCCTCCGGGTGCTCCATTTTCCACCCACAGTCCGAAAGACGTGCTGGTTAGGTGCACTGGCCATGCTAAATTCTCCCTCAGTGTACCTGAACAGGCGCCGGAATGTGGCGACTAGAGGATTTTCACAGTAATTTCATTGCAGTGTTAATGTAAGCAACTTGTGACACTAATAAATAAACGTTGAACTTAAATTCAGTTAAGATCTCTTGAAATCTTGGTAAAATTTCAGTGAATGAGAATGAAAATTGCCCGTTATGCTGTATGTTGTCGGGTTGACAGTCCACATCATCAGTGAGCGACCCAACTTGAACAAAACATGGTGGCCTAGAACTCCACAAACCCTAGCAAGGAGGTGGAGCAAGGAGCAAGATTTTTTATCCACTGCTTCTCTTGCACCGTGATCCGTCGCGAATCAGTGATGAGGTTACTTGAGGAAGGTCACCTCCACAGCTAGAAAATGAACAGAAAGACTTGGCATCGGAAGAGTGGCTTTCACATCCTCAGGACGTGCCTGAGTGCTTCACAGCTGATGAAGTACTTTTGAAATGTAGCTACGGTTGTCAGGTATAAAATGCAGCGTCCAATTTGTGAGCAGCAAGGCCTCATCAACAGCAAGGAGATTATGACCAGCTGTCCTTTTCGAAGGACTAAATGTTGGCCAGGACACTATGGAGTACACCCCTAGCCCTGCTCTTCTTTCAATAATGCCATGGGATCTTCAATGCCAAGTGTAAGAAGGCCAATGGAACATTATTTTTTCCCCACTCCAACCCTATCCGAAAGATTCGATGTGACTTATTATTGTCAAATGTATTGGGATACAGTGAAAAGTATTCTTTCTTGCCTGCAATTCAGACAAATCATACCATTCATAGAGTACTTCGGGGAGATGGGAAGGAGAGGGTACAGAATATAGTGTTGCAGTCACAGATAGGGTGAAGAGAAAGATCAATCTAATATATGGTAGGTCCATTCAAAGGTCTGAAGGCAACAAGGAAGAAGCTGTTCTTGAGTCGGTTGGTACGTGTTCTCAGAACTTTGTATCTTTTTCCTGACAGAAGAAGGTGGAAGAGAGTATGGGTGGGATTTTATGGCCTCACTCGGGCGAGATTATAAAATCCTGCCTGAGATCAACAGAGATTTCCATTCTGGGAACCTCGCCTGCCCGATTCCGGGGCGGGCAAGGTTGTAGAGTTTCAGCCTATGTCCGGGGTGCGTGAGGTGCTTGATTATGCTGGATGTGTCACCTCCAAGAGTGTAACATTCCTTCATAAACACACGGGATTGTCAGGCTACCTTTTGTGCTCGAGTCCCTGAAGTGGGGCTGGAATAATCTTTTTTATTTTTTCTACTGATTTACGAGGTATGGTCGTCACGAGCTGGGCCAACATTTTCTGTCCATCCCTAGTTGCTCCTGAGAAGGTGGTGGTGAGCTACCTTCTTGAACTGCTGCAGACCATGAAGAGCAGGTACAGCCAGAGTGCTGTTAGGGAGGGAGTTCCAGTATTTTGACCCAGATTTTGATTCACAAATGACTGAGCAACCCCAAACCAAGGCCACAAAAAAGGTACCCTTATGCAGTGCTATTGCATTCTTGGAGAGATGCTTAACTGCTCAGAGAGAGTGGTTGAGTTTCAGTAGAGCAGCACTGTGTAAGAGCAGGAAATGGGGCACAGTCGGGCAGTGCTGTGTAAGAGCAGGAAATGGGGTACAGTCGGGCAGTGCTGTGTAAGAGCAGGAAATGGGGTACAGTCGGGCAGTGCTGTGTAAGAGCAGGAAATGGGGTACAGTCGGGCAGTGCTGTGTAGGAGCAGGAAATGGGGTACAGTCAGGCAGCGCTGTGTAGGAGCAGGAAATGGGGTACAGTCGGGCAGTGCTGTGTAAGAGCAGGAAATGGGGTACAGTCGGGCAGTGCTGTGTAGGAGCAGGAAATGGGGTACAGTTGGGCAATGCTGTGTAAGAGCAGGAAATGGGGTACAGTCGGGCAGTGCTGTGTAAGAGCAGGAAATGGGGTACAGTCGGGCAGTGCTGTGTAGGAGCAGGAAATGGGGTACAGTCAGGCAGCGCTGTGTAGGAGCAGGAAATGGGGTACAGTCGGGCAGTGCTGTGTAAGAGCAGGAAATGGGGTACAGTCGGGCAGTGCTGTGTAGGAGCAGGAAATGGGGTACAGTTGGGCAATGCTGTGTAAGAGCAGGAAATGGGGTACAGTCGGGCAGTGCTGTGTAGGAGCAGGAAATGGGGTACAGTCGGGCAGTGCTGTGTAAGAGCAGGAAATGGGGTACAGTCGGGCAGCGCTGTGTAGGAGCAGGAAATGGGGTACAGTCGGGCAGTGCTGTGTAGGAGCAGGAAATGGGGTACAGTCGGGCAGTGCTGTGTAAGAGCAGGAAATGGGGTACAGTCGGGCAGCGCTGTGTAGGAGCAGGAAATGGGGTACATTCGGGCAGCGCTGTGTAAGAGCAGGAAATGGGGTACATTCGGGCAGCGCTGTGTAGGAGCAGGAAATGGGGTACAGTCGGGCAGCGCTGTGTAAGAGCAGGAAATGGGGTACAGTCGGGCAGTGCTGTGTAAGAGCAGGAAATGGGGTACAGTCGGGCAGTGCTGTGTAAGAGCAGGAAATGGGGTACAGTCGGGCAGTGCTGTGTAAGAGCAGGAAATGGGGTACAGTCGGGCAGTGCTGTGTAGGAGCAGGAAATGGGGTACAGTTGGGCAATGCTGTGTAAGAGCAGGAAATGGGGTACAGTCGGGCAGTGCTGTGTAGGAGCAGGAAATGGGGTACAGTCGGGCAGTGCTGTGTAAGAGCAGGAAATGGGGTACAGTCGGGCAGCGCTGTGTAGGAGCAGGAAATGGGGTACATTCGGGCAGCGCTGTGTAAGAGCAGGAAATGGGGTACATTCGGGCAGCGCTGTGTAGGAGCAGGAAATGGGGTACAGTCGGGCAGCGCTGTGTAAGAGCAGGAAATGGGGTACATTCGGGCAGCAATGTGTAAGAGCAGGAAATGGGGTACAGTCGGGCAGCGCTGTGTAAGAGCAGGAAATGGGGTACATTCGGGCAGCAATGTGTAAGAGCAGGAAATGGGGTACAGTCGGGCAGTGCTGTGTAAGAGCAGGAAATGGGGTACAGTGAGCAGTGCTGTGTAAGAGCAGGAAATGGGGTACAGTTGGGCAGTGCTGTGTAAGTGCAGGAAATGGGGTACAGTCGGGCAGTGCTGTGTAGGAGCAGGAAATGGGGTACAGTGGGCAGCGCTGTGTAAGAGCAGGAAATGGGGTACAGTCGGGCAGCGCTGTGTAAGAGCAGGAAATGGGGTACAGTCGGGCAGTGCTGTGTAAGAGCAGGAAATGGGGTACAGTCGGGCAGCGCTGTGTCTGTGTGTCTGGAGTAACAATGGGCCTTGGTTATGTTGCTATTATTTTTTCTTTCTCTAATTATCCTCATGTACACATCCCCAGAGGAGGCTGGAAATATTTACGTCAATATTTCACAACTGCTGGAGAGGCTCTTTGTGTGCTAATGTATTAGATGCGATTTTGAGGCTGACTGAATTGTAAATCAGATATTATTGGCCAATGGGCCAGATTCCAGTTGGTGTATTGAATCCCCAATTTGCATAAGCGTCAGTTGGCGAGCCCCCCTTTTCCCTCAGCATTATCTAACATAAGTCTTACTGATATATAAGTCATTCCGCGTACTGCTTACTATAAGCAGCAATTCTCTAGAGGACTGCAGCATACAGCAGACAGAACTGTTCATGAATACACAGCATGATTGGTGTTGAAATAGCTAAGAATGAACTTGAATAAATTTGGTGCTCTTTGTACACTTTACTCTTCAAAATCTTTGAGCAATGAAGGTGAGTATAACTCAGAATGCCAAACAGTCCAGCCAAAGCAAAGTGCTGTAAATTTCAAAAATAGTATGCTCAAACTGTTGGGTGCTGCGATCAGGCTACATGCTGGCTGGAATTTTTCTAGCCCCTTCCAACAGGCTGGGAAATATGGCCACCATGGCGCCACTTTGCCAGCAGCGGAAAAGCTGGCAGCCAGGCCGCTGGGTCAAGGCCAAATGAGTCACTTGACCCACCCTGCATCCCGCCATCACTGTGTAATGACAGGCTGAATATCCTTTCTCTGTTATCTTTGATGTGGAGATGTAGGCGTTGGACTGGGGTAAACACAGTAAGAAGTCTCAAAACACAGGTTAAAGTCCAACAGGTTTATTTGGTAGCACAAGCCACTAGCTTTCGGAGCGCTGCCCCTTCATCAGGTGAGTGGGAGTTCTGTTCACAAACAGGGCATATAAAGACACAAACTCAATTTACAACATGCCCGTGACCGCTGCCTTCAGCGGTCACGGGCATTCGGCCTCTGATCTTCGGGTAAGCGTTCTCCAAGGCGGCCTTCACGACACACGACAACGCAGAGTCGCTGAGCAGAGATTGATAGCCAAGTTCCGCACACATGAGGACGGCCTCAACCGGGATCTTGGGTTCATGTCACATTATCTGTAACCCCCACGACTTGCCCTGGGCTTGCAAAATCTCACTAACTGTCCTGGCTGGAGACAATACACATCTCTTTAACCTGTGCTTAACCCTCTCTCCACTCACATTGTCTGTACCTTTAAGACTTGATTACCTGTAAAGACTCGCAGTCCAACCATTATTTTGTAAATTGAGTTTGTGTCTTTATATGCCCTGTTTGTGAACAAAACTCCCACTCACCTGATGAAGGGGCAGCACTCCGAAAGCTAGTGGCTCGTGCTACCAAATAAACCTGTTGGACTTTAACCTGGTGTTGTTAAACTTCTTACTGTGTTTACCCCAGTCCAACGCTGGCATCTCCACATCTTGTATATTTCAGTCATCCTAACCTGATCAACCTGGGCTTAACAGGAGGTCTTGTAGCCTGCCTTTGAACCAGAAACTTTGGGTTTGAGACCTGCTCCAGGACTTGTTGGCTATTGCAAGAGAGTTCAGGATGTGGTTCAGCAAGTCGATAGTCAGCCAACTAATCTTTCCAACACTTCCTCATTACTTCCCTGAGTGGGGGAAAAGAATTGTGTGAAGGTATAAAACAAGTCATGCCAACATTGGCAATACAGTTGCAGCATTGTGCTCCAGCAAGGTTTAAGTTTATTTATTAGTGCCACAAATAGGCTTATGTTAACACTGCAATGAAGTTACTGTGAAAAGCCCCTAGTTGCCACACCCTGGTGCCTGTTTGGATACACTGAGGGAGAATTCAGCATGGCCAATACACCTAACCAGCACATCTTTTGGACTGTAGGAGGAAACCAGAGGAAACCCACGCTGACCTGGTGAGAACGTGCAGACTCTATACAGATAGTGACTCAAGCTGGAAATTGAACCTGGGTCCTTGGTGCTGTGAGGCAGCAGTGCTAACCCCTGTGCCACCGTGCCGTCCATCAGGGATGGTACAATATCAATTAACTCACCAGGGATAGTGACCGACCCGGTTCAGTTTCAGCTGCAGGAACATTAACGGTGACAGGAGTGGAACAAGAATATCATTCAGCCCTTAAAACCTGCTCCTTACACAAGCTTACAGCATCACAGACTGTTCGGGAAGCGAAAGAAGCATAGTAAATAATCAATCAGAGAGGAGGGGTGCCCGGTTAAGAAAGGCCAGACCAGCGCTTCAGGCAATAAATTGCTAAAGCCGCAGCTTTTGAATGCCTTATCAGTTCCTCGCAATGTATTTCATTAAACATTCCTGGAATATGCTGCCAGCAACACAATACAAAAAAGGGACAATATGAAATTCTTCCAAAGGAGAGAGATCTTTTTACATGAAAAAATAGTCATGCATCTGCTGTGTACAACACGCAACAGATCTCAAATGGTAAGCTTGCAGTATTCAGGCCCTGAAGTGGCATTCTTTTTGTTTAATTGTAAAGTGACAGAGTTTTGAGACGGCCTTCGCTCCTACGGGCCACTATCTGTGTAATTACAAGCCACAATAGAACATGTTCAGAAAGTGTAGCAGTACATGTCTGCTGGTTGTGTTTTTAATTGAAAAATCAATCATTTACTTATGTGGAACAATGTTCCTGTAATGTAATATCGGGCTGCACAATAGCCGAGGAAGTATTAACGTGTCCCAGCTGATGCGATGGACAGCGCGCGATGGATGCGTTAACTGCTTTAAGGCGATTGTGCCCATTTAGCTCTTTCTGTCTAGAGCAATGTATGCTCTACCACAGCTGTCATTGTCAGGAAAGATTTATTACTAACAGCATGGAGCTGATCCCAAAGACATTGACACACCATGGAGCTCTGCTTATTCATAAGAAGGCGATGCATTCAAATGGGTGAGGCACATACAAGCAAGCCTCATTCTAAATGAATTTCCATCAGCACAGCACTTCCTCTTGACTTCCACTGATCCCAACTCAACCAGATCTCTCCAGTTAGTCTCAGGCTAACTCTGGCACCCTCCTCACTTCAGCATTCAGTCATGCTACAGAACTAGCCCATTCGCCTCACGCATTTCTTTTCCCTCTGAAATATTTTCCATTATATTTGAGGTCTGACATTGCGACTAATAGTGGACCACAAGGTCAGTGGTGGTAAACTAACTGGAACAGTTTATTAACACGTCTTTATCCTCACACAATCATAGGATCATAGATTCCCTACAGTGCAGAAGGAGGCCACTCAGCCCATCGAGTCTGCACCAACCACAATCACACCCAGCCCCTATCTCCGTAACCTCACGTAGCCACCCTGCTAGCCCCCACCTGACACTAAGTGGCAATTTAGCATGGCCAGTCAACCTGACCCGCACATATTTGGACCGTGGGAGGAGACCCACGCAGACCCAGAGGAAACCCACACAGACCCAGAGGAAACCTGCAGACACGGGGTGAATGTGCGAATTCCACACAGACAGTGACCCAAGCCGAGAATCGAACCCGGGTCCCTGGCGTGTGAGGCAGCAGTGCTAACCACTGTGCTGCCCTAACACAAGGCTGCCTAGCCAAGCTCCACCCAGGGTGGAGTTTGAGTCCTGGGTCACCTGACCTAATCTCTTAAAGGGGCCTCTCTCCCTAATATTAACCCATATCTTCAACATTGCCATCACCAAAACCCCATCTCCACATTTCATCATCTTGAACGAGCTCATTATGCTCCACTTTGCAAAATAGTCCTGCCATTCGTCTATGACAGGCTCCAGAAGAGTGATCATTAATGTCTCATCCTCATCTTCAAATCTCCCCATACAACCGTGGAGACCTTTCCTCAGGCATTTGGCCCTGCCTCAGCTAGTCAGGGTTGATCATCTGCAACCACACATCTTTGCCTTGCCCAGTGAACTTCTCCACCCTCATGCTAATGCCTCACCTGATCAAAATGAACCTTTGTAACCAGACATACTCACCCCACCCCCCGCCCGCCCGCCCCCCACCCACCCCCCACCCCACCCGCGCCCCCCCCCCCCCCCCCCGCCCCCATCAGATCATTAATCACTTGCTTTACTCACAGACATTTATTTATAGGGCAGGCAGTAGCGTAATGGTATTGTCACTGGCCTAATAATCCAGGTACCCATGGGAATGCTCTGGGGACCCGTTTCAAATCCCACCTCGGCAGATGGTGAAATTTGAATTCCAACAAAAAATAATCTGGAATTAAAAGTCTCATAGAACCATAGAACCATAGAAAATTACAGCTCAGAAACAGGCCTTTTGACCCTTCTTGTCTGTGCCGAACCATTTTTTGCCTAGTCCCACTGACCTGCACTTGGACCATATCCCTCCACACCCCTCTCATCCATGAACCCGTCCAAGTTTTTCTTAAATGTTAAAAGTGACCCCGCATTTACCACTTTATCCGACAGCTCATTCCACACTCCCACCACTCTCTGCGTGAAGAAGCCCCCCCCTAATATTCCCTTTAAACTTTTCTCCTTTCACCCTTAACCCATGCCCTCTGGTTTTTTTCTCCCCTAGCCTCAGCGGAAAAAGCCTGCTTGCATTCACTCTATCTATACCCATCAAAATTTTATACACCTCTATCAAATCTCCCCTCAATCTTCTACGCTCCAGGGAATAAAGTCCCAACCTATTCAATCTCTCTATGTAACTCAGCTTCTCAAGTCCCGGCAACATCCTTGTGAACCTTCTCTGCACTCTTTCAACCTTATTTACATCCTTCCTGTAACTAGGTGACTAAAACTGTACACAATACTCCAAATTCGGCCTCACCAATGCCTTATATAACCTTACCATAACCCTCCAACTTTTATACTCGATACTCCGATTTATAAAGGCCAATGTACCAAAGGCACTCTTTACGACCCTATCCACCTGTGACGTCACTTTTAGGGAATTCTGTACCTGTATTCCCAGATCCCTCTGTTCAACTGCACTCTTCAGAGTCCTACCATTTACCCTGTACGTTCTACTTTGGTTTGTCCTTCCAAAGTGCAATATCTCACACTGATGACCATGAAACCATGGCCGATTGTATTTTTAAAAATCCATTTGGTTCACTAATGTCCTTTAGGGAAGGAAATCTGCTGTCCTTACCCGGTCTGGCCTACATGTGACTCCAGAGCCACAGCAATGTGATTGACTCTCAACTGTCCTCCAAGGGAAAGTAGGGATGGGCAATAAATGTTGGCCAGCCAGTGACGCCCATGAATGAATAAAAAAAACCTCATGGCCAACTGCTGTGCTATAAACGGACAGTTGCCTCTTCCGTGCAGTTGTCCATGCCTCCATTTAGCTGCCGGCTTTCCTGATGGCCAGCAAAGCCAGTAGGCTAAGGTTCAATCCAAAAGAGGGATATAAGCCCAGGCATGTTGTCTAATTAAACCATTTAAATGAACCTCCATCAAATTGCACAGTGACTAGCAGTGCTGCCTCACAGCACCAGGGACCCGGGTTCGATTCCCGTCTTGGGTCACTGTCTGTGTGGAGTTTGCACGTTCTCCCCGTGTCTGCGAAAGGTTTCCTCTGGGTGCTCTGGTTTCCTCCCACAATTTAGCACTGCCAATTAACTTAACCCGCCCATCTTTGGAGTGTGAGAGGAAACCGGAGGAAACCCACACAGACATGGGGAGAATGTACAAACTCCACACAGACAGTCACCCAAGGCCAGAATTGAATCTGGGTCCCTGACACTGTGAGGCAGCAATGCTAACCACTATGCCATCATGCCACCCAATGGGGGACTCAATGGGCCAAATGGCCCACTTCTGCTCCGATGTATTATGATCTTATCATAGTTTGTGCCCTTGCTACACTCAGGACATTATTGGCTAAATACATCAGAGAAACCTGAACTAAGCAAAAGAGGAAATGCTGGAAAATCTCAGCAGGTCTGGCAGCATCTGTAAGGAGTGAAAAGAGCTGACGTTTCGAGAGCAGATAACCCTTTGTCAAAGCAAACTAAGCAAAGTTGGTGATCTGGCAATTTGAATTTAGATTCCAAGCATATCTTAAAATCCATGCTCAAGGAAGGGTTGATACTGGCAGTGGCAGCTGAGGCTTTGAGTAGTTCTGATTATAAAGATAACAGAGGAAACTACATAACGGGAAAATACTGGATCCAGATCCATCAACGTGCATAAGATATAGGAAATTCAGCTGCTCCTTTGACAAAACTAACTGGGTAATTACAAATACTGTAATTATTCACTATTCTGGGAGGAAAATAATTAATACTGGGGCAGTAAGTGGATCAAAGCTCATCTGCTATTTCTGACCAGTTGGTGTCCTTGAATATTTTATTGCAGTGATGCTGTGTATCAGACACCCTCCTGTTGGGTCCAGGGGCTAGGTTTGTTGATGCAATGCAGACACTCTCCCATTCTCCGTCGTAGCATCTCCATCTCTGCCGCCGGATTAATTTTATCCCCCACTGTTTGGGCTTCCTTTGCCTCAACATCCCAGGGGCGGGTTCGTCCCCCTGTTCATGTGACACCTCTGAGTGGCACATGAAAGAGCTTGCGAACGAGGTGATATGGGATTTCCCCTATCCACTCGGTGAGTAAATGCAAAACCCAGTGTGATATTAAGCCGTATTGCCAAGGACGATCTCAGCTTTAATCTCTGCCAACAGTAAGAACACTTTTGCTATACCTGACCTGAGAGTGATTTACTACAGGAAGGTTCCCTCCTTCTCTGGTTTGTGTTGCAACTAATCTTGAACTGTCAATATAGACCTTTCAAGTGGAAAATATTCCATTCTTCATACATTACTTTGGAAAGTTAACATTGTGGTGTCCTTCTGTTAAAACACTATGACATCTGTTTTTTATACGTTTTGTGTCCAACTATTTTGTTATTCCTATTAATTTATTTCCCCTGGCCTTCCCAACTTTCTGTCCATTGATTTCACTTTTTCTGTGGCTTGCTGTGTTTTTCTGGCTTAATCCCCACTGAACTGTTCAAGTTACAAAAAAGAAGCAGAAACTCTGTTTTATTATCAGATCTCTGAAGTGTGGGGGAAATATTCTTCCAATGATTTGTGTTATCACACGGGCAGGAGTGTATAAATTCTGTCCTCATGTCAGAGATTCAGATCCGATGTTAAAGCCTCCCAAATCAGCATGGGTTGGATGTATCGTGAAGCTCCTTCTAATCAGCGCCTGTCAAGCATTCCTAGGTCAGATGAAGCACGGGCAAGATGTGCAACAATGCTTCCTCGGCACTGTAATAAACTCTCCCATGTCAAATAGAGCTCAGTAGTGGGAAACTTCTTAACTCTGCCCCCAACATCATGTGCTAACCTGTGCCTAAGAAGGTTGTCCCCTGCAGTGCCAGGCAATCTTCCATTTCACATGCCCAACCATGTGATGATGTCTCAGAAATAGTCAGTTTACTACAAGGCCCACTTGATTGGCACCCCTTCCACCAATTTAAACATTCATTCCCTCCACCACAGTGGCAGCAGTGTATACCATCTGCAAGATGCACTGCAGCAACTCAAGAGACTATTTCGACAGCACCTTCCAAACCTGCGAGCTCTGTCGCCTAGAAAGATTAGGGAAACAGATGTATGAAGACAACACCAGCTGCCAAGTTCCCCTCCAAGTCACACACCATCCTGACTTGTTGCTGTTACTCCACTGTTGCTGGGTCAAAAATCCTGGAACACCTTTCCTCACAGCACTGTGGGTGTACCTGCATCAGATGGACTGCAGAGGTTCAAAAAGGCAACTCAGCACTGCCTTCTTGAGGACAATTATGGATGGGCAATAAGTGCTGGCCTAGCCCAGTGGTGCCCGCATCCTGAGGACATCACTGTCCAACATGACCACTCTACTACAGAAACCATTAGAGATAGTCTAGAATGGAAGTTTATCTCTATAATCTCCTGTAACTCACCAAACATTCTGAATTTCTCAATCTTGGCTGCTTCTGCATTCCCCACTCCCTCCACCCCTCCATTGATGGCAATACCTTCAGGCATTTATCTCCAAAGCTCTTGAATTCCTCCCACAAAATCCTAGCTATTTCTCACCTCCCTTTCTCTCTCTCCACAAAATCAACTAGTTGGACCAATTTTCTTCATCACTCCTCCTTTGTAAAATCCTTACAGTGCAGAAGGAGGCCATTCAGCCCTTCGAGTCTGCACCAACTCTCTCTGACTGAATACCTTACCAGGCCATTTCCCCCCCCCCCCCCACTCTATCCCCATAACCCCACACTTTTACCATGGTTAATCCATCTCACCTACACATTTTGTGACACTCAGGAGCAATTTAGCATGATCAATCCACCTAACCAGCACATCTTTCGGACTGTGGGAGGAAACCGGAGCACCTGGAGGAAACCCACGCAGACACGGGGAGAATGTGCAAACTCCATACGGTCAGTCACCCAAGGCCAGAACTGAACCCGGGTCCCTGGTGCTGTGAGGCAGCAGTGCCAACCACTGTGCCACCGTGCCGCCCCTTCTTAAATCTTCTTCTTCAGCTCAATGCCACTAGTTGTCCAAAGCATCATGGGTTGCTTACTTATGTTAAAGATGGTATAAAAATGCAATTGCCCTTTAAAATGTAAGGATTTTCTGCTCCATTTTTAATGACGGTGTGAACTCAATTGTAGTCAGTAAACATTCCATTATTATCAAATTGACCAATTTGTTACAAGTTAGAATGTGGTTGAAAGCTCAACAAACTGACATCTGTTTAAAAGAGGCTCATCACGCTAACGTCTGAACCAATGTGTTTCTGATTATACTTTCAACTTCCTTTTTATGATAACTATTCAGTTAATGAACCTAGCCAGAAAGCTCGTAAAATGTTTTCTTCTTTAGAAAGATTCTCAGGACTTTACACAAAACATGACCACTTCCGGATATTTCCGGCACGGAATGATTCTAACGTAAGAATCAATCAGGTTGGGGGAAATTGTTTAAGAAGCACTATAGGCAAAATCTCAGAATTTATCTTTTGAACTGCCTGGCTCCTTTTCCTGTTATTGATATATTCCGTTTTTGATATAAATTGGGCGGCACGGTAGCACAGTGGTTAGCACTGCTGCTTCACAGCTCCAGGGACCTGGGTTCGATTCCCGGCTTGGGTCACTGGCTGTGTGGAGTTTGCACATTCTCCCCGTGTCTGCGTGGGTTTCCTCCGGGTGCTCCGGTTTCCTCCCACAGTCCAAAGATGTGCGGGTTAGGTTGATTGGCCATGCTAAATTGCCCCTTAGTGTCCTGAGATGCGTAGGTTAGAGGGATTAGTGGGTAAATGTGTAGGGATATTGGGGTAGGGCCTGGGTGGGATTGTGGTCGGTGCAGACTCGATGGGCCAGATGGCCTCTTTCTGCACTGTAGGGTTTCTATGATACTATGAAATGGGAAGAAATGTGAAGGGCGGGGAGGGGGGAGAGACAGATGACTCTCAGATACTGAAGTAGTCCATGTCCAAATGCAACCAGACCTGGACAATATCCAGGCTCAGGCTGACAAGTGGCAAGTTAACATTTGGCCACACAAGTGTCAGACAATGACCACTTTCAACAAAAGAGAATCTAACTATTGCCCCTTTACATTCAATGGCATTACCATTGCTGAATTCCCAATTATCAACATCCCTGAGGTTACTATTGAACAGAAACTGAACTGGACTAACCATATAAATACTATGGCTACCAGAGCAGGTCAGAGGAATCGTGCACCAAGTATCTCATCTCCTGACTCCTCAACCTTCAAGGCACAAGTCAAGAGTGTGATGGAATATTCTCCCCTAGCCTAGATAGTGCAGCTCCAACAGCACTCAAGAAGCTTGATACCATCCAGGACAAAGCAGCCTGCTTGATTGGCACCCCATCCACAAACATTCACTCTCTCCACCAACACACTTCAGCAGTCGTGCGTACCATCCACAAGATGCACTGCAGGAACCCTCCTAGGTTCCTTAGGCAGCACCTTCCAAACCCATGACCAAAGCCATTGAGAAGGTCAAAGGCAACAGAAGTTTCCCTCCAAACCACACACCATCCTGACTTGGAAACATATTGGTGTTTGTTCACTGTTGCTGGGTCAAAATCCTAGAACTCTCTCCTTAATAGTACCACACGCACTGCAGCAGTTCATGATGGCAGCTCACCACCACCTTCTTAAGGACAGTTAGTGATGGGCAATAAATGCTGGCATGGCCAGGGATGCCCACATTCATTGAATAAATAAAATAATGTATATTTCTAAATTAGGATGTGATGTACACCAATCTGCATTTACTGTGATATGTAAAAGCTTCAATTCACACAAGCTGCCTGTATTAAGGGACACACATACCTAAGAATATAAAAAATAGGTGTCAGAGTAGGACCCTCATGCCTGCTCCTTTATTCAATACAATCATGACTGATCTTCTAACTTAACTCCATTTTTCTGCCCCCTCCCCAAATCAATTGATCCCCTGAAACTTATCAATCTTAAATATACTCAACAATGGAGCATCCCACAGCCCAGACAATTCCAAAGATTCACAACCATTCAAGTGAAGAAATTTCTTCTTATCTCAGTCATAAATGAGACCCCCATGCTCCCAGCCAAGGGAAACAGCCTCTCAGTGTCTATCCTGTCAAGCCCCTTCAGAATCTTATATGTTTCCATGAGCTCATCTCTCATTCTTCTAATCTCCACAAAATGTAGGCCCAATTTTTACAGCCTCGCATTATAGGACAACCTTCTCATCCCAGGAACCTTCTCGGAAGGCATCTATGGCTGATGAAGGGTCATCCTGATTCAAAACGTTGGCTCTATTCTCTCTCCACAGATGCTGTCAGACCCAGCTGAGATTTTCCAGCATTTTTGTTTCAGATTCCAGCATCCGCAATATTTCGCTTTTATCTTTGCAAATCACCGGGCGCCATCTTGCTGCCTGTTCATGCCACACTCCTGCTGCAGCGAAGATGGAGAATTTGGCAACAAGCCAAATCTCTGTGCACTGCAGCGGGGTGGGAAAATCTGGCTGGCGGTGACCAGTCAGAAAATTTTCCATAGATATGGAGACCAAACTGCGCACTGTATGCCAGATGTAGTCTTACCAAATTCTTGCAAAACTCCAGTGCCTATTTCTTGTGTCGGGCATGACCTGATTGATGACCTGGTGCCCATTAGCTGTCCAGACTGATACCTGGTGAACATGTGGCCTCACACCATTGGGTGTACATGAATAATCATTGACTGGTGGCCAGGAGTCAATTGGATCACATTCGAAATACTTACTTATTGCAGTGGACAGCACTGGGCACACGGTTGATGACCATTGGCTTTAGGGAATTGTAAGATGTGTCATTTCTTTTAAACTATTATAGATGACCAGATGTGGAGCTTTGGTTGAAGTAAGAAGTCTTACAACACTAGGCTAAAGTCCAACAAGTTCATTTAGAATCACGAGCTTTTGGAGCACTGCCCCTTCATCGGGTGAGTGGATGAAGGAGCAGCGCTCTGAAAGCTCGTGATTCCAAATAAACCTGTTGGAGTTTAACTTGGTGTTGTTAAAATTTTTAATGCGCCCACCCTCGTCCAACGCCGGCATCTCCACACTTTGATTGAAGACATGGAAATTATAAATTACAGGAACAAAATTAGGCCATTCGACCCATCGGGTCTGCTCCGCCATTTGATCATGTCTGATATGTTTCTCAATCCCATTCTCCCGCCCCTTCCCTGTAACCTTTATTCCTTTATCAATCAAGAATCTATCTATCTCTGTCTTAAATGACTTGGCCTCTACAGCCTTCTGTGACAATGAATTCCACAGATTCACCAGCCTCTGGTTGAAGAAATTCCTCCTCAACCATCCAGACTTCCAGTTTTCTGATGTTTTTAAATAAAAAGGACCCTTAGGATGTTAGGAGAAACATTGTTTGACAAATGCTACATGTTTGTTAAGACTGATTCAGAGCCATGCAACACATCATGTACAAGCAACCTCTCATGTCACCCTGCGTCATTTGTGTCACGTGTTTGCAAACAGACGCCAGTGAGTTTGGCAAACACTGCTTCGCGCAGAAAATATCCCTTTAATTATCCTATATTTTTAATTACACTGTTCAATCAGACTTGCTTCTCACTCGTGCAACATCAGAGGAACGCGGAACAGATGGAATTCAATCGGAACATCAGCATCTTTATAAAATGATCATCAGCGAGGGAAGTGAGACAAAAGGAGCAGCCAGGGACAGCTTGAGGCAAACAGCAGCATGACTGAGATGTGTGGCTGCATGACAATCTGCTGCTGCAGTGAACGGTGGCTCCACAGATAAATTAGCCAGCTTGAAAGTCCAATATTATTTCAATCGTTCCTCTGAGGATTCCGCGGGTTCTCAGCCGCACAAACCAAGCAAGGGTTTTACCCCTCTGGTTCCTCGTATGATTAAAGGGAAAACAGAGACCGCGTTGCGACACAAGAACATGGGCGGCACGGTGGCACAGTGGTTAGCACTGCTGCCTCACGGTGCCAGGGACCCGGGTTCGATTCCTGGCTTGAGTCACTATCTGTGCGGAGTCTGCACATTCTCCGCGTGCCTGCGTGGGTTTCCCCCGGGTGCTCCAAATTCCTCCTACAGTCCAAAGATGTGCAGGTCAGGTGCATTGGCCATGCTAAATTCTCCTTCAGTGTACCCGAACAGGCGCCGGAGTGTGGCACCTAGGAGATTTTCACAGTAACTCCATCACAGCGTTAATGTAAGCCTACATGTGACAATAATAAACTTTAAGACCACTATTTCAGGAGGCTGTGTGAGCTGCAGGCACTGTATTTCACTGTGACCTGTAGCGCAAACATGCAAGTGCAGATTATTACTCAGCCCACACACCAGATGGTGCTGTTTTAGGAATCTCTATCTAAAGCAGCTATGAGCTGTTTGACCCTTCGCACCCCCTCCACTCCCTCCTCAACCTCACCATTGGATTCAACATAATCAGAATACCAGAGCAGCAAATCAAATCCCTCTCCCGAGCCTGAATCACTATTCTCTGCTGAATATCTTATCGTGCCGCAGGGATCGGTACTCGGGCCGCAACTATTTACCATTTATATAGATGATCTGGAGGAGGGGACGGAGTGTAGGGTAACGAAGTTTGCAGACGACACAAAGATAAGTGGAAAAGTGAATCGTGTGGAGGACGGAGAAGATCTGCAGAGAGATTTGGACAGGCTGAGTGAGTGGGCGAGGATATGGCAAATGGAGTATAACGTTGATAAATGCGAGGTTATACACTTTGGAGGAAATAATAACAAATGGGATTACTATCTCAATGGAAACAAATTAAAACATGCTACCGTGCAAAGGGACCTGGGGGTCCTTGTGCATGAGACACAAAAGCCCAGTCTGCAGGTACAACAGGTGATCAAGAAGGTAAATGGGATGTTGGCCTATATCGCGAGGGGGATAGAATATAAAAGCAGGGATGTCTTGATGCACCTGTACAGGGCATTGGTGAGGCTGCAGCTGGAATACTGTGTGCAGTATTGGTCCCCTTATATGAGGAAGGATATATTGGCATTGGAGGGAGCACAGAGAAGGTTCACCAGGTTGATACCAGAGATGAGGGGTGTTGACTATGAGGAGAGACTGAGCAGATTGGGTTTGTATTCGTTGGAATTTAGAAGGCTGAGGGGGGATCTTATAGAGACCTATAAGATAATGAGAGATGGAGAGATTCTTGATTGGTAAGGGGATCAAAGGTTACGGGGAAAAAGGCAGGAGAATGGGGTTGAGGATCTTATCATAATTGAATGGCACAGCAGACTCAATAGTATGAATGGCTTAATTACGCTCCTATATCTTATGGCCTTATGGTCTTTTACGAGCCATTCTGTTAGTCCCACTCCCCTTCCATTCCCCCACAGCATGATGAATTCCTCCTTTTCAAGCATATGTCCAGTTCAATGTTGAACTGTTCAGTAGAAGTCCTTGATCATGTCACAACTCCCTGTGATTGTTAGTTACCACCAGTTGTAGGACAGGTGATCTGATTTCTCTAGGCTGGCGCTTCACTCACATTCTTGACATCCTATGTAGCAGCGTGCAGTCCCCATTCTTCAAGTTGAGAAACATAATGTTTGCACTTTTCAGACAACAGAAAAAATCTTGCTGGCTCTCCATGCACCAGCTACAATCAAAGGTTGACACGAAGCTCTGTCCTTCACATCCTTCTCCTTCTTCACCTTTGGGTTACACAAACTTCACATATTTTGGGTATAAATTCCAGAAGAATCTTCTTAGACCCCTCAGAGTTATTATCACCCTTGTCATCTTTGTTTAACAGTAAGAAGTTTCACAACATCAGATGAAGTACCAGATCAGGTGAATAGAGCAGCGCTCCGAAAGCTTGTGATTCCAAATAAACCTGTTAGACTTTAACTTGGTGTTGTGAGACTTCTTACTGTGCCCACCCCAGTCCAAAGCCAGCATCTCCACATCACACCTTTATTTAAGTTTGTTTATTAATGTCACAAGTCGGCTTACATTAACACTGCAATAAAGTTACTGTGAAAGTCCCCTGGTCGCCACACCGCGGCACCTGTTTGGGTACACTGAGGGAGAATTTTTTAGCATGGCCAATGCACCTAACCAGCACGAATTCCAGACCATGGGAGGAAATCGGAGCACCCAGAGGAAACCCATGCAGACACGGGGAGAATGTGCAGACTCCGCACAGACAGTGACCCAAGCTGGGAATCGAACCTGGATCCATGGCACTGTGAGGCAGCAGTGCTGACCACTATGCCACCGTGCCATCCAGGAGGCTTCCACAAAGCTACTTTATGACTAAGCCTTCTGTATCGTCCCCAACACATCTCCCAAGGATGCTTGGCATTTGGTTTTGCCTTCGTGAAACACATTACATTCTTTGACAAAAGCAAAATACTGCGGATGCTGGAATCTGAAACAAAAACAGAAAATGCTGGAAAATCTCAGCAGGTCTGACAGCACCTGTCCGTCATCTACACTCCAAACGTTGGCTCTATTCTCTCCCCACAAATGCGGTCAGACCTGCTGAGAATTTCCAGCATTTTCTGTTTCGGCTTTGGATTCTCTGTGTGGTAAGGGTGCCATATAACTGGAAACCAATGCTTTGTTTGTGTTTGAGTACAGATAACGTGCTTGATTTGATTGTTTTTGGAAGGGTAGTGTAATTCTATCGTACTATTATTCTCAGGTTGTTGAAAGTTTCTTCTCTTTATCTGTCGATCAGCTTTGCAAAAATGACATAAAATATGACACCTGCTTGTCTTCAGATTGCTGTGATCTTTTAATCTTTCTCGAGATCCCTGGGTGTTATTTATCCCTCGTCTGCCTCCCTCCGTGTTATATTCATGAGGCTGTTTACTTATCCCATAGATCTTCTGGTACATTTTGTCAATACTATAGGCCTGAGTAAGTTGTCTCTTATAGGTAACAGCGTGTTAGCTATTCTGTTTGGTGAGACTTGCACTGAATGAACTTTTGATGCTTGTGTGGATTTATTCATATCGCCAAACATTGCAAACTCTATCCCAGATATCTTTGTTTCTTGTTTGGAGATTTTGTTCTTTAGACTGCTTGATCTTCCTTTCTGTTGCTTTGTAGATAACCTGACATCAAAGTTGCATGTTGAAATTTCCTTTCTGTTAAAATATAAGCGTTGGACTAAGAGGTGATAAGCAAATACCCACTTTCTACGTATTCCAGTAACTGACTCTCACATTTTCCTTTGTACAGAATCTGTCAACTTAACTAAAACGTTTTTTAACAAATTTACATAGAAACATAGAAGATAGGAGCAGGAGGAGGCCATTCCGCCCATTGAGCCTGCTCTGCCATTCATTGCGATTATGGCTGATCGTCCAACTCAATAGCCTAATCCTGCTTTCTCCCCAAAACCTTAGATCCCGTTCGCCCCAACTGCTATACCTCGCCGCCTCTTGAATACATTCAATGTTTTGGCATCAACGACTTCCTGTGGTAATGAATTCCACAGGCTCACCACTCTTTGGGTGAAGACATGTCTCCTCATCTCCGTCCTAAATGGTCTACCCCGAATCCTCAGACTGTGATCCCTGGTTCTGGACTCCCCCACCATCGGGAATATCCTCCCTGCATCTACCCTGTCTAGTCCTATTAGAATTTTATAAGTCTCTATAAGACCCCCCTCATTTGTCTGAACTCCAGCGAAAACAATTCTAACCTAGTCAATCTCTCCTCATACATCAATCCCGCCATCCCCAGAATCAGCCTGGTAAACCTTCACTGCACTCCCTCAAGAGCAAGAACATCCTTCCTCAGAAAAGGAGACCAAAACTGCACACAATATTCTAGGTGTGGCCTCACCAAGGCCCTGTATAATTGCAACAACACATCCCTGCTCCTGTACTCGAAACCTCTCGCAATGAAGGCCAACATGCCATTTGCCTTCTTTACCGCCTGCTGCACCTGCATGCTTACCTTCAGCGACTGGTGCACAAGGACACCCAGGTCCCGCTGCGCACTCCCCTCTCCCAATTTACAACCATTCAGGTAGTAATCTACCTTCTTGTTTTTGCTTTCAAAGTGAATAACCTCACATTTATCCAAATTATTCTATTTGTTCATAGGATGTGGATGTCATTTGATTTGATTTCATTTCATTTCTTATTGTCATGTATTGGGATACAGTGAAAAGTATTGTTTCCTGCGCACTGCACAGACAAAACATACCGCTCATAGAGTACACAGGGGAGAAGGAAAGGAGAAGGTGCAGAATGTAGTGTTACAGTCAGAGCAAGGGTGCAGAGAAAGATCAGCTTAATATATGGTAGGACCATTCAAAGGTCTGACGGCAGCAGGGTAGGAGCTGTTCTTGAGTTAAAAGCAAATTACTGCGGATGCTGGAATCTGAAACCAAAAGAGAAAATGCTGGAAAATCTCAGCAGGTCTGGCAGCATCTGTAAGGAGAGAAAAGAGCTGACGTTTCGAGTCCAGACGACCTTTGTCAAAGCTGTGACCAGCTTTGACAAAGGGTCGTCTGGAGTCGAAACGTCGGTTCTTTTCTCTCCTTACAGATGCTGCCAGACCTGCTGTTCTTGAGTTGGTTGGTACGCATTTTGAGACTTTTGTATCTTTTTCCCGACGGACGAAGGCATGCATTTTTGTCCATTCCCAAATGCCCTGAAGAAAGAGATAGTGAGCAGTTGCCTTGAAGTTGTACATCCACAGTGCCTCTTAGGTAGGATTTTGACCCAGTGACAGTGAAGGAACGACAATATATCAAGTCAGGATGATGTGTGGATTTGAGTAGAACTTGCTTCTGTTATCCACATGCATCAGCTGCCCTTGTTGTTAAAGATGATAGAGGTCACGGGTTTAAAGGTGCTGTTGAAGAAGTGTTGGTGAGTGGATCACCATTGAAATAATTGGATGACCTCAACTTGTGGGGACTGAACGCTGTTACATAAGCTGTCAAGAATGTGAGTGAAGCACCAGCCCAGAGAAATCAGATTACCTGTCCTTCAACTGTGGTAACTAACAATCACAGGGAATTGTGACATGATCTACAGGGACTTCTACCAAACAGCTCAACATTGAATTGGATATATACCTGCAAAGGAGAAATTTATCATGCTGTGGGGGAATGGAAGGGGAGTGGGACTAATTCAATGGTTCTTTATTACAATTATGAGGTTTATAAGATTTTGCTACAGTATTATTTGTTCTATTATTGTCACGTGTATTGGGATACAGTGAAAAAGATTATTTCTTGCTGTGACATTAGTGTACCTTTAAGAAAGGCTTTTAAAAAATAAATCATGATCTCTGCAGTTCTGACAGCGTCAGCATTTCTCAGCTCACAGTCTTCACTGATATTATTATGGCATCGACTTGACTGAAGATGTTTAGTTTATTAATTAGTGCCACATTAACACTGCAATGAAGTTACTGTGAAAATCCCCCAGTCGCCACACTCGGGCGCCTGTTCGGGTACTGAGGGAGATTTTACCATGGCCAACGCTCGTCTTTCGGACAGTAAGAGGAAACCGGAGCACCCGGAGGAAACCCACGCAGGCATGGGGGAAACGTGCAGACTCCACACGGACAGTGACCCAAGCTGGGAATCGAACCCAGGTCGCTGGTGTGGAGGGGCAGCAGTGCTAACCACTGTGCCACCCATTTTATTGTCTTTTTATTGCTGCTTCAATGGGGGTTTGTTTATTTTTACTAGGATGTTTATGACTGTGCATTGTTAGGGGAAAAATTAGTTCGCAGGTCAGGTGATAGGAGTTTTTTTTCAATTTCAGTTTGGAGCTGCAGGTTTTAGTTTTCGAGGGGGCATCAAGCTGATAAGAAGTCTCTCTCCCTGGTTTTGGTAATTCTGCTGGTTAGCTGAAAGCAAGGTCTTGCCTTTCTGAAGGGGGGAATCGGTTGTTGGTGGCTTGCCTAGAGTCCCTGGTGTTTGGGCAGTTCTGACTTTAAACTGTTCTGAGTCTATCCGGATGTGGAGATGCCGGCGTTGGACTGGGGTGGGCACAGCAAGAAGTCTCACAACACCAGGTTAAAGTCCAACAGGTTTATTTGGTATCACGAGCTTTCGGAGCACTGCCCCTTCATCAGGTGAGTGGAGAGTTGGGTTCACAAACAGGGCATATATAGACAAAGACTCAATTGCAAGATAATGGTTGGAATGCAAGACTTTAAAGGTAATCAAGTCATTACAGGTACACATAATGCGAGTGGAGAGAGGGATAATCACAGGTTAAAGAGGTGTGAATTGTCTCAAGCCAGGACAGTTAGTAAGATTTTGAGTTTGATGGTGGCACCATCAGACTCACCATGGACTACTCTCCAGAATTGGTTGCATTCTTGGACACACGCATCTCCATCAAGGACAGTCACCTCAGCACTTCATTGTACCACAAGCTCACGGATAACCTCACGATGCTCCACTTCTCCAGCTTCCACCCTGAACACGTTAAAGAAGCCATCCCCTACGGACAAGCCCTCCGTATACACAGGATCTGCTCGGATGAGGAGGATCGCACCAGACAGCTACAGATGCTGAAAAACGCCCTCACAAGAACAGGATATGGCGCTCGACTCATCGATCGACAGTTCCGACGTGCCACAGTGAAAAACCGCATCGACCTCCTCAGAAAACAAACACAGGACACGACCGACAGAGTATCCTTCGTCGTCCAGTACTTCCCCGGAGTGGAGAAGCTATGACATCTTCTCTGGAACCTTCAACATTGCATCGATGAAGACGAGCATCTCACCAAGGACATCCCCACACCCCCACTACTTGCCTTCAAGCAACCGCACAACCTCAAACAGACCATTGTCCACAGCAAATTACCCAGCCTTCAGGAGAACAGTGACCACGACACCACACAACCCTGCCACAGCAATCTCTGCAAAATATGCCGGATCATCGACATGGATGCCATCATCTCACATGAGAATACCATCCAACAGGTACATGGTACATACTCAGTGACTCAGCCAACGTTGTCTACCTAATACGCTGCAGGAAAAGATGTCCCGACGCATGGTACATTGGGGAGACCATGCAGACGCTACGACAATGGATGAACGGACAGCGTTCAACAATCACCAGGGAGGAGTGTTCCCTTCCTGTCGGGGAACACTTCAGCAGTCAAGGGTATTCAGCCTCTGACCTTTGGGTAAGCATTCTCCAAGGTAGCCATCAAAACACATGAGAATGCAGAATCGCTGAGCAGAATTTGATCGGCAAGTTCCACACACATGAGGACGGCCTCAACCGGGATCTTGGGTTCATGTCACACTACATGTAACCCCCACCATTTGGCCTGGGCTTGCAAAATCCTACTTAACTGTCCTGGCTTGAGACAATTTACACCTCTTTAACCTGTGATTATCCCTCTCTCCACTTGCACTGTCTGTACCTGTAAATACTTGATTACCTGAAAAGACTCACATTCCAACCATTATCTTGCAATTGAATCTTTGTCTATATGTGCCCTGTTTGTGAACCCAACTCTCCACTCACCTGACGAAGGAGCAGCACTCCGACAGCTTGTGATACCACATAAACCTGTTGGCGTTGTGAGACTTCTTACTGTATCCAGAGAACTGCAGACTTCATCCAAAGGACTCAAGTTCAGTATCATGTGAGCATTCATCTTCATTGCGAAAAGGGTCTTTTCTCTACAGGATTGGTTTGATTGGAACACATCAGATATATTTGTTAAGGGTTATACATTATCGTGGTTGTTTTGTTTCTTGTTTGTAATTGATAAGAGTTCTTGCTAATTTTCTTACTATTCATTTTAACTATATTCTTAAATAAACTTTATTTGATAAAAGCTCCCTAGTGGGTCATTTGAATCATACCTGAAATGAAACCTATTGTGTTTATCCTAGCCAAATTCAAGGTGCAAAACATATGATCCAGACAGGCTCCATAAAACACTTTGGAGTTTCTGACCTTGAACCATAACATTTGCACTCTGTACAGCCAAAAACATACCATTCATAGAGTACATAGGAGAGGAGGAAAGGAGAGGGTGCAGAATATAATGTTGCAGTTACAGATAGGAGGAAAAGAAAGAGTGGCTTAATGTATGATCGGTCCATTCTGATGGCAACATGGAACAAGCAATTCCTGACTCGGTTGGTATATGTTCTGAGACATTTGTATCATTTTCCCGATGGAAGAAGTGAGAGTATGTCCATGATGCATGGGGTCCTTGATTATGCTGACTGGTTTCTGGAGGCAGCGGGAAGTGTAGATGGAGTCAGTGGATGGGAGGTGTGTTTGCATGATGGACTGGGGTACGTCCATAACCCTTTGTAACTTCCTGCGGTCTTGGTCAGAGCAGGAGCCGTACCAAGCTGTGATACATCCAGATGGGTCTTCTAGACAGTAAATGCAGCAGCCACAATGTGCCAGTGCTGAAAGGAGTGAATATTTAAACAGGTTTCATAGAATCCCTGATGCACCATCAATCGAACAAAGACTAGTTTGTATGCAAGAACAAATAGGCTTTTATTAGCAAAAGACTTGGAGCACACCCATGCCGATGAACTGGTCCAGACTGAGGCAGGGGGGTGGGGAGCAGTCGCCTTTATACCTGGACCGGGGGGGGGGAGGAGTCTCGGGCAGGGCCGGCAGGGATGTGTCCAGGCATGTCACGTATACAGGTAATAAGCTAACAGTGGTTTACCACATTCCCGACAGTACAGATGGAGGCCGTTCAGCCCATCAAGTCTGCACCGACTCTAACACAACATCTTACACAGGCCCTCTCCCCACCCTATACATGTAACCCCACATATTTACCACAGCTAATCCGTCTAACCTACACATCTTGGGACACTATGGGCAATTTTTTTGGAGTGTGAGAGAAAACCGGAGCACCCGGAGGAAACCCATGCAGACATGGGGAGAACGTGCAAACTCCACACAGACAATCACCCAAAGCTGGAATCGAACCTGGGTCCCTGGCGCCGTGAGGCAACAGTGCTAGCCACAGTGCCAGCGTGCTGCCATGAATGGATTAACAATCAAACAGGCTGCTGTGTCCTAGATGGTGTTGAGTGTGTGTTGTTGGAGCTGCACTCACTAAGGCAAGTGGTGAGTATTCCATCACACTCCTGATCTATGTACTGAAGGTGAATGAAAGGTTTTGGAGAGGCAGGGGGTGAGTTACTCTCTGCAAAATTCCGAGCCTCTGACCTGCTGTTGCAGCCACACTATTAAATATCTGGTCCAGTTTCTGATCAATGGTGACCCGCAAAATCTTGATGGTGGGAAATGTAGCAAAGATAATGCCATTGATTGTCAAGGGGAGGTGGGGGAACTCTCTTGTTGGAGATGGCCATTGCCTGGCACTTGTATGGAGCAAAGTTAATTAGGGATTGACAGCGATTGTGTAATAATTAACATCATTTTGACCTTGAAATTTGACTCCTTGGGTGATTCATGGGACTTCATAATTCTGTTCAGTTTCTCGTATTGCATCAAATCTTTCCTCAATGTGGGATGCATCATATGCTGTTTGAGTGTGGAACGCATCATGTAATGTGCTTTCTCAAAACTCTGTTCATTCTCCCCTTAAATAACATGTCATCTTACATGCCAACCTTGAATGAAATGACAGGGTTTAGAAGTTCTGACTTGTTCTGCGGCTAATGTTCAGCACAATTTTCCTCAGGGTCTGAAAGCTCTGATCTCCAACGCCGCACATCTCTTGCAGTGTGTGCTGTCTGGACTTGTGCCCCTTAGGCACTGCATGCATCTTCAACCTAAATGAACTGACACAGGATAATGCAAGCTCTTCTAAATATATCAGTGGCGATCCAGAACATTGTGCATGATACACTGAACATGTGCCATAGTCTTGGGGCAGGATTCCCATTGCGAGCAATTCTTAAAAGATTTTCCATCCTCAATATCCTATCATGAGAATTCTTTGTTGCAGCTTTATAAAACTTTGGTTAGGCTGCACTTAAAATTATTGCGTTCAATTCTGGTCGCCACATTACAGGAAGGATGTGGAGGCTCTGGAGAGGGTGTAGAAGTGGTTTACCAGGATGTTGCCTGGATTAGAGGATCATAGAGTTAGAATCCCTACAGTGCAGAAAGAGGCCATTCGGCCCATCGAGTCTGCACCGACCACAATCCAACCCAGGCCCTATTCCCACAACCCCACATATTTACCCTGCTAATCCCCTGACACTAGGATCAATTTAGCATGACCAATCAACCTAACCCACACATCTTTGGACTGTGGGGAGGCAATCACGCAGACACGGGAAGAATGTGCAAACTCCATAGAGACAGTGATCCGAGGCCGGAATTGAAACCGAGTCCCTGGCGCTGTGAGGTCGCAGTGCTAACCCCTGTGCCACCGTGTCGCCCCTCTATATGAGCTGTACAAACTAGGGTTGTTTTCTCTGGAGTGGCAGAAGCTGAGGCGACACTTGATAGAAGTCTATAAAATTATGAGAGGCATAGATAGGGTTGACAGTCAGAATTTTTTCCCAGAGTTGAAATGTCTCACACTGCGGGGCATGCAGTTAAGGTGAGAGAGGGAAAGTTCAAAGGAGATGAGAGGGGCAAGTTTTTTACACAGAGAATGGTAGGTGTCTGGAATGCGCTGCCGGGGTGGTGGTGGAGACAGATACAATAGGGACATTTGAGGGGCTTTTAGCTAAACACATGAATATGCATGGCATAGAGGGATATGGACCAAGGGTAGGCAGAAGGGTTTAGTTTAATTTGGCATCATGTTTGGTACAACATCGTGGGCTGAAGGGCCTGTTCCTGTGCTGTACTGTTCTATGTTCTATTATTGCCCACAAATTTGTTGTATTTGTTCTTCTACATTGTTCATCATATTAACTGGCTCTAACTGTGGGAAACTGCATCTCAGACTTTACATGTGTGCCATTTCTGATGGAATTTCTTGATTCCAGAGCTAGAGGTGTTTTTCAGTCTATGCTCAATGAGTTTCAGTGATTGCAGGTGCTTTACTTGTAAATGGAATTGGCTGTCCAGTGAGTGTGGTAACTGCGCCAATAGTTGGTTCTGAAATGGCAGTGGTCTGGAGACGTTCAGTGCCAGGTGGTCTCTTGAATTATTTAACTTCTTGACCTTGAATGTGTAACAATAGCATTCTGCATTTTCAATGTCAGCTTTGATCAGTTCTTAAATTCATAAGAATGAGGTCATTCGGCCCATTGAGTCTGCTCCGCCATTCGATCATGGCTGACATCCTCCTCATCCCCATTTTCCTGCCTTCTCCCCATAACCCTTCAATCCATTACCAATTAACAATCTATCTAACTCCTCCTTTACTCACTGTCCCAGCACTGCACTTTGGGGTAGCGAATCCCACAGATTCACAACGCTTTGGGAGAAGTAGTTTCACCTCAACTTTATTTTATATTTGCTACCCCTTATCCAAAGACTATGACCTCTTGCCCTAGAATGCCCCACAAGAGGAAACATCCGCTCCACATCTACTTGGCTAAATCACAGCAGACGTTCATCAAAAATGTAGCAAGATATCATAGATTTTTTTAAATCATAGAATCCTACAGTGCAGAAAGAGGCCATTCGGCCCATCGAGTCTGCACCAACCACAATCCCACCCAGGCCCTATCCACATATCCCTACATATTTACCCTCTAACCCCTCTAACCTATGCATCCCGGGACACTAAGGGGCAATTTAGAATGGCCCGCACATCTTTGGACTGTGGGAGGAAACCGGAGCACCCGGAGGAAACCCACGCAGACACAGGGAGAATGTGCAAACTCCACACAGACAGCGACCCGAGCCGGGATTTGAACCCAGGTCCCTGGAGCTGTGAAGCAGCAGTGCTAACCACTGTGCCACCGTGCCGCCCTATGTAACAAAACCCAACAAGCCCTTGCGTTCCTGTGACATTTGCAGTTTGCTTGTCTGAAACATTGTAATGACTTGGCCTAGCGCAGACTTCAGAGCTTTGCTGGAAATGAGATACTCCAGGAATGGAACTTCTCAACTTTAATTTAGCTTCATCCTTATTGAGTTTTAGTTTTTGCGCTATCTTAGTGCTTGGTTGTTTTTTTTTGGTCATATCTCTTTCATCACGCGCCAGTATTTTTAAAAATTCATTCACTGGATGTGGGCATCACTGGCACAGCCAGCATTTTTTGCCCATCCCTCATTGCCCTTCAGATGGTGGTGGTGAGCTGCCTTCTTGAATCACTGCAGTTCCTGAAGTGTAGGTACACCCACAGTGCTGTTTGGGAGGGAATTCCAGGATTTTGACCCAGCGACAGTGAAGGGACGGCGATATATTTCCAAGTCAGGATGGTGAGTGAATTGGAGGGGTATCTCCAGGTGGTGATGTTCCCAGGTATCTGCTGCTCTTGTCCTTCGAGATGGTAGCCATGATGTGGAGATGCCGGCGTTGGACTGGGGTGGGCACAGTAAGAAGTCTCACAACACCAGGCTAAAATCCAACAGGTTTATTTGGAGTCACGAGCTTTCGGAATGCTGCTCCTCCCTCAGGTGAGTGGCACTCACTCAGGTGAATGGCATCCCACTCACCTGAGGAAGGAGTAGCGCTCCGAAAGCCCATGATTCCAAACAAACCTGTTGGACTTTAACCTGGTGTTGTGAGACTTCTTACTGTGCCCTTCTAGATGGTAGTAGTCATGGGCTTGGAAGGTGTTGCCTAAGGAACCTTGGTGAGTTCTTGCAGTGCGTCTTGTAGATGGTACACACGGCTGCCACTGTTCGTCGGCGGTAGAGATACTGAATGTTTGTGGAAGGGGTCACAATTAAGTGGGCTGCTTTGTCCTGGATGGTGTTGAGCTCCTTGAGTGTTGTTGGAGCTGCACCCATCCAGGCAAGCATAAAGCATTCCATTACACTCCTAACTTGTGCCTTATAGATGGTAGACAGACTTCGGGGAGTCTGGAAGTGAGTTATTCAGAACAGGATTCATCATTCAGTTAGATCCTTGCTGATCTTTATTTAAACTTCATTTACTTGCCTTTGCTCTATATCTCCAGACACAGTTAATTCATGCAGTCTGGGTTGCTGTGAAACCAAGCTCTTTTTGCATGCATATAGTAGTCTGAAGCTTAATGATCATAGAGGCTCCAACATTCTTTTCATCACGTGACTGATTAGAAATCTCTCCCAATCTTACTGCTTACCATTGGAATGTGTTGGAAGGAAGATTGGTAATCAAATTGTTTAGAATCATAGAATCCCTACAGTGCAGAAGGAGGCCATTCGGCCCCTCGAGTCTGCACCGATAACAATCCCACCCAGGCCCTATTCCCGTAACCCCAAACATCCACCCCGCCAATCCCCCTGACACTAGGGTCAACTTAGCATGGCCAATCAACCTAACCTGCACATCTTTGAAGTGTGGGAGGAAACTGGAGCACCCGGAGGAAACCCACGCAGACACTGGGAGAATGTGCAAACTCCACACAGACAGTCACCCACAAGGCCGGAATTGAACCAGGGTCCCTGGCGCTGTGAGGTAGCAGTGCTGACCACTGTGCCATCGTGCCGCTGTGCTGTGAACGCACCTTCCTTGGCCAACAAGTCCTGGGGTGGGACTCAAACCCGGAGCTCCTGGCTCAGAAAGACAGGGATGCTAACCCACTGCGCCACAGAATCCTAATGATCTCCGTCTTGAACATTTCATTATACTTAGAATCCATAGACGTTTGGTATTGGGGCTTCCAGATTTCTGTAGTATAAAGGTCTGGCATGTATAGGATTAATGTGGGACAGAGTACAGTATCACCCACGCACTGATGTAAGAGGCACATGACCCAGACCCAAGGTAAGTATGGTGTTGAGCAAATACAGATTGAAACATAAGCCTGGAGAGGACTCCTGGCCTGTACACATGTACAAATTGTTCTTGCAGTTAATAAAGGCTTAGAGTTAACCTCCAGAAGACAACAGAGATTTCTTGAAGACGTACCAATCTATAACCAACACCTCCCCAATAATTTCCACTTCTAGGTGAAAAATGCTTTTTCAGTCCATTGCTAAATGGACTATCTCCAATTTTAAAAAGAGTATTTTCTCTGGTTTTGATTGCCCCACCAGATCAAATAGTTTCACTGTGTCAATCCAATCATCTATCTTTATCATTTGATATACCTTGATCAAATCACTTAGCCTTCAAAACACAAACAAAGTCTGAGATCTCATACCAACCAACTGAAGAACAGCTTGTTCCCTGCTGCCATCAGACTTGAATGGACCTACTTTATATTAAACTGATCTTTCTCTACACCCTCACTATGACTGTAACACTGTGTTCTGCACCCTCTCCTTTCCTTCTCCCCTGTGTACTCTATGAACGGTATGCTTTGCCTGTATAGCACGCAAGAAACAACACTTTTCACTGTATCCCAATACATGTGATAATAATAAATCAAATCAAATCAAATAGGTTTATGCCTGGGGAGGCAATGGCCTCGTGATATGTTGCTAAACTATTAATCCAGAAACTCAGCTAATATTTTGGGGACCCGGGTTTGAATCCCGCCACAGCAGATGGTGGAATTTGAATTCAATAAAAAAATCTGGGAATCGACTGATGACCGTGAAACCATTGTCAATTGTCAGAAAACCCCATCTGGTTCACTAATGTCCTTTAGGGATGGAAATCTACTGTCCTTACCTGGTCTGGCCTACACGTGACTCCAGAGCCACAGCAATGTTGTTGACTTTCAACTGCACAATGAAATTGCCATATCAAGCCACTCAGTTCAAAGGGCAACGAGGGATGGGCAATAAATGCTGACCAGCCAGCGATGCCCATATCCCACGAATTAATAAAAAGAATTGATAATAAAACTTGTGCTCATAATTGAACTCTTCATGACTCCTTAGAGTGCAGGATAACTCCTCCAGTTGAATGCCGGTGGCTGCTCCTGGGCTTCTTGTGGCCCTCTGATTCAACCATTTGATTCAGCCTGCGGTGACCCACCAACCACCCAGTGAGAGGTCACCTCGAAGGACCTGGACACACGGTATTGAGCCTAAGGGTTTGTTTCTCAAAATAGTGCCTCGCACAGTTGATCTCACAGAATCATAGATTCAGAGATTCATTTACAGCATAGGAAGCCATTCAGCCCATCGTGTCCACACCAGTCAACAAAGATCTGACTGCATTAATCCCATTTTCCAGCACTTGGCCCATTGCCCTGGAGATTATGGCAGCGCAAGTGGATATCTAAATATTTCTTAAATGTTACAGGAGTTTCTGACTCAACCATCCTTTCAGGCAGCGAGTTCCAGACTCCCACCACCCTCTGAGTGAAAAAGTTTCTCATCAACCCCCTATTAGTCCTCAACCTCCGACCTTAAATCTATGCCCCCTGGTTATTGACCTCCTCTACTAATAGAAATGTGCCTAACTATCCACCTTACCTATGCCCCTTATGATCTTATACATCTCTATCAGGTCCTCTCTCAACCTTCCCTGCTCCAACAGGCCCAGCTTATCCAGTCTCTCCTCATAGTCCACACCTTCTAGTCCATCTCAATGAAACACTTCCACCAATAACCAAGGCACTGCAGGCAATGAGTTACAGCCACCTCCCCAAACCACAGGGTCCATTCTGGCCAGAAATTGTCGTTACCATGGGAGAATAGGCTCTAAGTGGGGCCTTAATTGTCCTAATTGCCTGCCCGTCTCCATGGATTCTATTCCCTGGTCATCCCTGGTACAGTCCTCCAAAGGTAGGAAGGCATCAGGGAGCCACTCTGGTGTGGAGTTCTCCTATTTCTTCACCCCTTCCCCAGCCTCCAAAATTGTTTCTGAAGGTCCAGTAAAATACTTCCAGTGACCAAGGCTTTGTGTAGCTAAAGCATCTCTTCTTCCTATTAGTTGTGACATGATATTCCTTTATGGAGGCATATCATAAACTGCTGTCAATCACTACTATCAAGAAAGGCTATGATGTATAGTCCCATGACTTGTCACTCAGTCTACAATAGCAGAAGCCAAAGTCAAATATACTACTCTCCCTTGAAGATACATGTATACCATATCAGAATAGTTTTTACATTCGCACTTCCACAACCTTGTGCCAACTTATAACCATTGCAACCACTTAGTCATAGAGTCACAGAGGTTTACAGCATGGAAACAGGCTCTTCGGCCCAACCTGTCCATGCTGCCCAATTTTTACCACTAAGCTAGTCCCAATTGCCCACATTTGGCCCATATCCCTCTGTACCCATCTTACCCATGTAACTGTCTAAATGCTTTTTAAAAGACAAAATTGTACCCACCTCTACTACTGCCTCTGGCAGTTCGTTCCAAACACCACTCTCTGAGTGAAAAAATTGCCCCTTTGAACCCTTTTGTATCTCCCCCCTCTCACCTTAAACCTATGCCCTCTAGTTTTAGATTCCCCTACCTTTGGGAAAAGCTATTGACTATCGAGCTGATTTATGCCCCTCATTATTTTATAGACCTCTATAAGATCACCCCTCAGCCTCCTACACTCCAGGGAAAAATTTCCCAGCCTATCCAGCCTCTCCTTATAACTCAAACCATCAAAGAACAACAAAGAACAAAGAACAGTACAGCATAGGAAACAGGCCCTTCGGCCCTCCAAGCCTGTGCCGCTCCTTGGTCCAACTAGACCAATCGTTTGTATCCCTCCATTCCCAGACTGCTCATGTGACTATCCAGGTAAGTCTTAAACGATGTCAGCGTGCCTGCCTCCACCACCCTACTTGGCAGCGCATTCCAGGCCCCCACCACCCTCTGTGTAAAAAACGTCCCTCTGATGTCTGAGTTATACTTTGCCCCTCTCACCTTGAGCCCGTGACCCCTCGTGATCGTCACCTCCGACCTGGGAAAAAGCTTCCCACTGTTCACCCTATCTATACCCTTCATAATCTTGTATACCTCTATTAGATCTCCCCTCATTCTCCGTCTTTCCAAGGAGAACAACCCCAGTCTACCCAATCTCTCCTCATAGCTAAGACCCTCCATACCAGGCAACATCCTGGTAAACCTTCTCTGCACTCTCTCCAATGCCTCCACGTCCTTCTGGTAGTGCGGCGACCAGAACTGGACGCAGTACTCCAAATGTGGCCTAACCAGCGTTCTATACAGCTGCATCATCAGACTCCAGCTTTTATACTCTATACCCCGTCCTATAAAGGCAAGCATACCATATGCCTTCTTCACCACCTTCTCCACCTGTGTTGCCACCTTCAAGGATTTGTGGACTTGCATACCTAGGTCCCTCTGTGTTTCTATACTCCTGATGACTCTACCGGGACTCAAGTCCCGGTAGCATCCGAGTAAATATTTTCTGCACTCTTTCTCATTTAATAATAATGGAAGGCAAACTCAAAATGTAGGAAAATAGGAAAAACCTAACCCTAACCCTAAACCGCTTTCCTCTGAACGAGGCATATATACTTAGCAAAATTAATTTTAAAATGAAGGAAATGGCAAATGTTCGAAGAACCATGTGGTCGGAGGGTGGGGGAAGGTAGTGGGATATTAAAACAACTGGATCTGTTGCTATGGTGACAGTGTTAGCACAGGAAAATCAAAATTGGATTCACAGATGGAAGCAGTTATGGCGATAACATCAGAGATGTTTTTACAGTCCTTTAAACATGAACCTTTGTACCGGAGCAGTGATGGGCAAAGAAAACTGTATTTTCTTCCAATCAATTCGACTTTTGGGGTCCTATTTTATCATTTTGATTCTAAGTGCTAGGAGGACTTGAAACTGGGAGTGTTTCAGGTCTGACTTTTAGACCCGTTCTCAGGCGCCCTCATACGCACTCTGCCTGAAAAAATATCAACAATTCCGAATCGCGCTGCACAAGTCGGTGGGTGGGGCGTAACAAGCCCAAAATCCTGCAGCTCCGATAGGCATCTCCAACTGCACATGCGCAGAAAAAAAATCTTAGAACGTTGCTCCCCTGCCACATCCTTCCCGGGCCCAGATAATGCCTCCCCCTGGCCCCCACAGACATTGCCCCACCACCACAACATTACTGACCCCCTTATCACTCCACCGGCCCCCCCCCCCCCCCCCCCCCACCAGCCTGACCAATTGTGGGCCCCTCCCCTGCCTTCTCCCCCACCGATCTCAGGCAGAGTGGCAGTGGACCTACTCTTCCCCCCCCACTGATCTCAGGCAGAGTGGCAGCAGACCCCCCCCCCCTCCCTTCTCCTCCACTGATCTCAGGCAGAGTGGCAGCGGACCGCCCCCCCCTCCCCCACTGATCTCAGGCAGAGTGGCAGCGGACCGCCCCCCCCCCCTCCCCCACTGATCTCAGGCAGAGTGGCAGCGGACCTCCCCCTCCCCCCACCAATCTCAAGCAGAGAGCCGTCGGACACGAAGCACCTACCTCCTCACTAACCGGAGCGTCCGAATCAGGCTTCTATGGAGCATGCCTATTTTGCGCTGATTCTGGATGGGCGAACGCGGTGGTAAAGGGGGAAGTGCTTGTAAAGTTGGGCGTGCAGCCCATTAAGTCAATTTAAATGCATGCAAATGCATTTAAATGGCTGTTGCACCCCCAGTGACTCTGTCGACACTTCCTGCTGCCTCGGCAAAGCAGCCAGCATAATCAAGGGGCATTGAGGGAGAGATTATGCATCAGTTCACCAGATTCTCTCCTTTTTAAAAAATTCCTTCATGGTTGGGCCAGCATTTATTAAACTGAGGGCACACTTAAGAGTATTGCGGCCATTTTCGGGTCTTGGTAAAGGGGGAACCGGCGCGGAGGCAGCCGCCATTTATAAAACTTGCCTCATGCCCGAATTTGCCAAGTTTTTGCGCTCGATAACGGGCGCAAAGCAATGGTAAAATCAGGCCCTTGTGTACGGGGCACTGCACATTATTCCATCTGACGACGTTGCTTTTCATGCTGCAACGTTTTGTCTGCAGAACTTTATTTGTGGGAAGTGGGGGCATTTGACCTTGAGATCAACTGTGCTAACTGCTATTTGACGTTGGACAAAGAATGTCTAGGTTCACCACCATGTATCCTAATATAATGGCAGTTATGTTTGGTCTTGATGTTCAAGATCCAAGATGTTACAATTACGCAAGAGTGGATCTGCTTTGAAAACCTGGAATCGAACACAATGTTGTGAAACTTGGGTATCACAGAGCTGGTCCCATGATGAGAGTCTGTCTGTGCTTGAATATTGCCTCTTTAGTTATTTGATTTGATTTATTATCGTCACATGTATTGGGATACGGTGAAAAGTATTGTTTCTTGTGCGCTATACAGACAAAGCATACCATTCATAGAGTACATAGTGGAGAAGGAAAGAAGAGGATGCAGAATGTAGTATTACAGTTGTGGAAGTTAAAAAGTTCAGATTGATGTTTCATAGTTTGGAAGTTAAATTGTGCAGAAGTTAAAGTATTGGAATGAAAGTTTCATGCCTTATCCATTCAGCAGTGGAAAATGTTTATCAGCTTACTGACCTTCCAAAGGAGTCAGTGCCTGCTATTTCAGCATGAACAGGCTAATCGACAGCTGCGTAGGCCACATAACATTCTGTTTTTCGGCCTTCACCAGAGAGGAAGCAAGACCAGATTTTTCCATAACAGATACCAAAGGCGAGATATGGGGATATACTATGCAAATGAAGGATTAGCGGAAGTCAGTTTTTCATCGAATGAGAAAGGGCGAAAAGCCAGGATTTAATTGGCGAATATGTATGCAAATGAAGGATTAAAAAAATTGCTTGTTTCTTATTTGCTGTAATTGACTATAATTGCCACGTTGTTTTTTTCTGTAACTTCAGAAACACTTGCAAGACAACTGCAAGATGGTGTCTCCTTGTGCACAAGTCATTAAAGGCCTCGCATCGGATTATGCACGGTATCTTACGCTGTTTGTGCTCAAGATGACTAAGATTGCCTCAGGTTGCTGGTACCCAGGATCTCTAACACAGTCATAGCTAGGGTGTAGAGAAAGGTCAGCTTAATTAATGGTAGCTCCATTCAAAAGTCTGATGGCAGCAGGAAGAAGCTGTTCTTGAGTCGGTTGGTACATGACCTCAGACTTTTGTATCTTTTTCCCGATGGAAGGAGGTGGATGAGAGTATGCCCGAGGTGCGTGGGATCCTTGATTATGCTGGCTGCTTTGCCGAGGCAGCAGGAAGTGTAGACAGAGTCACTGGATGGGAAGCTGATTTGCGTGATGGACTGGGTTTCGTTCACAACCTTTTGTAGTTTCTTGCGGACTTGGACAGAGTTGTGATACAACCAGAAAGGATGCTTTCTATGGTGCATCTGTAAAAGTTGGTGAGAGTCGTAGCAGACATGCCAAATTTTCTTAGCCTTCTGAGAAAGTGGAGGCGTTGGTGGACTTTCTTAACTATAGTGTCGGCATGGAGGGACCAGGACAGTTTGTTGGTGATATGGACACCTAGAAACTTGAAGGTCTCAACTATTTCCACTTCATCCCCGGTGATGAAGACAGGGGCATGTCCTCCACTACGCTTCCTGAAGTTGATGATTATCTCTTTCATTTTACTGAGGGAGAGATTATGCACCAGTTCACCAGATTCTCTCCTTTTTAAAAAATTCCTTCATGGTTGGGCCAGCATTTATTAAACTGAGGGCACACTTAAGAGTATTGCGTTCAATTCTGGTCGCCACGTTACAGGAAGGATGTGGAGGCTTTGGAGAGGGTGCAGAAGAGGTTTACCAGGATGCACGTTGTGGTGGGTTTGGAGTAGGCCGGACCAGATAGATTACAGATTTTCTTTCCTCGAGATCATTAGTGATGAGTTTTTACAACAATCAATAATGATCATCAGTGGACTCTTAATTTCAGATTTTAATTGAATTCACTATCTGCCGTGGTGGGATTTGAACCCAGATCCCCAGAGTATTACCTTGGGTCCTTCTGGATTATCAGTACAGTGATAATATCACTGCGCCATCACTTCCCCTTTAGAACACAAGGCCATCCAATCTTGGTCCATCGAAAGTCCATTAGACTGAGCCATACAAAGGCCTATTCTGCCTATTCTCTCAGGGACTTCCTTCCACATTGACTGTTGATTTCTGTTTTGACAAAGTCTTAAGTTTCTTCACTCAATCACCCTGAAAAATGATATTGACCACTTTGGTCAATATCACTGTGATCTTCAGCTTATTTCACGGATTTCAATTCAACCGTTGCCATGGCTCTTATTGATAAACCGCTTCCCTTTCCACTCAAATTCCATTCCCCTCCCTCAACTGTGCTGCGTCTTTTATTTCTTATTTGCCCATTTCCTGGCAACCCATCAAAGCAAAAATTCAACCTCAGAGCTGGAGTTCAAGTTTACATTCACTTTTCAGTTCCAAGAACATTCATTCACACTCCAGAAGCTCCACAAAGTGCAGACTTTGGGTGCTGGCCAATATTTATCTCATTCAGCATCACTAAAGCAGCTTATCTGATCTTGGTCATATCACTCTTTGTGAAGCCCTATTGCACATTACAACAGAAAGGCACTTCAAATGCACATCATTGGCTGCCGGGGGTTTGGGACATGTCGAGGTTGTGAAAGGTGCTGTTGAAACGCTAGCTTCTCTGTCTTCATTCCTTTGGGTCTCCCATTGCCACAGGTCAGTAACCTGAACCCTAGGCCCCGAATATAAAGTTAAAGTTTACTTATTAGTTGCAGGTATGCTTACATTAACACTGCAATGTAGTTACTGTGAAAATCCCCTAGTCGCCACACTCCAGCGCCTGTTCGGGTACACTGGGGGAGAACTTAGCATGGCCTATGCAGCTAATCAGGTTCGTCAGTTCTGACAAAGGGTCATCCAGACTCGAAAGGTTGGTTCTATTCTCTCCCCATAGATGCTGTCAGACCTGCTGAGATTTTCCAGCATTTTCTGTTTTTGCACCTAACCTGCATGTCTTTGGGAAACTAGGGCACCCGGAGGAAACCCAAGCAGACACAGGGAGAGAGTGCAGACTCCACACAGCCACTGACCCAAGCCGGGAATCGAACCCGGGTTCCTGGCGCTGTGAGGTAGCTAACCACTGTGCCGCCTTGCCACTCCATTTGAGAGTAGATGATGGTTTGATTTTTTTTGTGTAAAGCTTGTAACCTGCTCACCCCCAACACGTTCAGCTAAAGATTCCTCACAGTCTTGAAAGGGCTACCATTACTCATTGTCGCCATTGACATAGCCTTGTAATTAATCCCAGAGTTCTATCCATGTCTGTCATTAATATCATTCCATCAGATAATTTATTTCATATTTAATTAATGCAATTCTTTTCCCCCAATGTGAGGCTGTTCTACGGTTCCATTAGCTCCAGTCAGTTGGAAACTGACTGAAATTAATTTTAGAATTTAAATTCAAGATAAAATTCATTCTTGTTACAGTATTGCTTTTCTATGTTTTGTGAAATGTGGAGCCGGATTCTATTGTCCTATTCATGGACTGAGGTACCGAAACAGATTTTTAATCTGATTCTCCCCTTAGTCTCACATTACACAAATGAAATGTTGCCCAGAGTAAGGGGCAGAATATCAGCGGGTGCTACAGCCCCTCACTCTCCCACATCCTTACCTGTCAAGGAATGACAGGTCATTGTTGAAATAACTCCTCAGAGGCTGATGTCCCTTCCCCTGGTTTTTTAAAAATTCATTTGTGGGACATGGGAGTCGCTGGCTGGTCAGCATTTATTGCCCATCCCTAGTTGCCGTTGGCCAGGTCATTTCAGAGGGTAGTTGAGAGCCAACCACATTGTTGTGTGGCTCTGGAGTCACATGTAGGCCAGACCAGGTAAGGACGGCAGACGGCAGAATTCAAATTCCAGCATTCGCCATGGCGGAATTCGAACACAGGTCCCCACAACATTAGCTGAATTTCTGGACTAATGGTCTAGTGATAACACCACTAGGTCATCATCTCCCCATGGTACGAAGTCAGAATCTGGAGTGTCAGTATAGCATCTTACCCAGGCCCAATGCCACCGCCCCCCCCCCCCCCCCCCCCACCCCACCCTATCTCTGCAACCTCACACATTTACCCATGGCTAATCCACCTCAAACACATCTTGGGACACTAAGGGAGGGACAATTTAGCATGGCCAATCTATCTAACCCGCACATCTTTGGACTGTGGGAGGAAACCAGCGCAACCGGAAGAAACCCACACAGACATTGGGAGAACGTGGAAACTCCACACAGTCACCCAAGGCCAGAATCGAACCTGGGTCCCTGGCGCTGGGAGGCAGCAGTGCTAACTTCTGTGCATTGGCTGCCAATGCGGTGCACGTGTAGTTTGACTATGTTACTCCGCTGCATCATTGAGCGCAAGGGAGGCAGGGAGGCCAGGACCAAAGATGGCGCCATTCAAATCATCACTGCTGGCTGCCAGCATCCTTTTTTATAGAGGAAATTTTGAATGATTTCATTGTGAGTTTTTTTCAGTAAAGGTTTATGAAATGTAGAAGTATCTTGCTTGAAGGCACTTATCATGTGTAAACATTCGGAAGTTAGAAGGTTGTTTAATGAAGCTGTCAGTGGTCTGTAGGGAAGCAGTTTTGAAGCCATACACCCTGTTTCTGAGCCCTGGGTTTGGTAGGCAGACAGACTGAGGCCTCCTGACAGTATCTGAATCTCTCACACTGGGGCCTTTTCCCTTTTACCCAGGCCTTAATGCGGGATGTGGATGCTGTAATCTCGAATTCCACCTGTCACTGGGGGCTCAGAACCCTCCCCTCCCTCCCTCTTATTAGGGTCCCAACAGACATTAATATTGAACAAGTCAGATCCCAGGATGAAACCTGGTTTGGTAAATCCTAACTTTCTTTTTAGAAACTGTGGAGGAAAGTTACTAAACAAATTCACAGCAGTTTACTGATTAATTTTTAACATAAAAAATAAAACATTTATTATACAAGGAATAATGAATTATACGACACAAGACAGGAAGATCAGAAAGATCTCAGTGCAAACATCAGAAAATTATTTAAATTCATATTAGTCCTTTTATCCCAGCAATACCTTTACAGACACAAAAAAACAGGGAAGATCTACCACTATCTTAACACCAGGGCTTCTTGCCTGGGCTGGCCCAGTTGCAAACAGCATTCACTAGATGTTTTTTCTCCAGTTGGTATCTCCCTGACACACTCAAAATGCACTCTGAACTCACTATTACTTCAACTGCAGAGCAAACGTATGAGTTTCCTAAACTTATTCCCCCAGCAGCCTTGCAGTATTTCCTTCCAAACAGCTTCGAACTCCTAACTCGCCTCTCTGATATTCACGCTCTGAGCTTCCTTTCCATCTTTCCTTGCATCTCTGTATGTCACTGGACTTTTGGTTGCTAGGCAACTGCATTTTTTTCCCGAAATCACTAAACTGCTAACCCCTTTGAAACCCATCTCTTTACTTCAAGGGTTGTTCGTCCTCATTAAAAATGCTTGTTATACAAACAAACCCGGAAAACCTGACCTCTTTACTCGGAGGCTCTGCAGACTCTGTGGCACCAATCTCGTAGAAAGAACTAAATGATGCTAGAACCATGCTCCACCTTTCTTAACACAGAGATACAAAATCAAATCTAACTCAACGTTGTACATTGTTCCTAAACCATCCTGATCCCTGGAAACTGTGGGGAGCTCATGCTCCACCTGCCTGCCCACCATAGGACTCAGAAACTGGGTGAGACTAAGATCCAACCAGCACTGCGATTTTTGCAAATGATGTCATTGGTTTTCTGCACATGTGTGGGCAAGTGCTTATGGACAGATGGATATCAGCGGCCATCTTATTGGCGTGAGACACTTTTACAAATGGTTCTTAATAGCTGAGGCTGACAACTGGGAGACAATTGTTGATGGCCTTGATCTATCAAGGCTGGCTGTTCGGAAGGACATTGGGAGAAGTGAACAGAAATGAAACACTCAGCTGGGCAAGAAGAGGGCCCAAAGCAAACAGAAGCCAATGAATCTTGCATCTCTTCATCTCACTGTTTCCCTTAACAGCAGAGATGGACAATCTAGGGTACTGAGTGGGCCACACCAGTGCCCCTCCTTCATCTCAGTGGGCCGCAAGGGTATGTTTTTGATCTGATTTGATTTTTTATTGTCACACGTAGTGTTATACAATGAAAAGTATTACAGACTATACAGTCAAAACATACCGTTCATAGAGTACATAGGGTAGAAGGAAAGGAGAGGGTACAGAATGTAGTGTTACAGTCATCGCTAGGGTGTAAAGAAAGATCAACTCAATGCAAGGTAGGTCCATTCAAAAGTCTGATGGCAGCAGGGAAGAAGCTGTTCTCGAGTCGGTTGGTACGTGACCTCAGACTTCACTCACCATGATCCTTGAGTAAAACTGAACTCATTTAATACACTCCGAATGTTATAGAAAATGTTCAATCATTTGTATATTAATAGAACTGGCAGCAATTCCAACTGGTACAAAACAAAAGGAAAGAAGCTATCAATGTTGACTGTAATTAGCACACACACTAATAATACAGTCCCAACAATGCAGAAGGAGGCCATTTGACCCATCGAGTCTGAATCAACTCTCCGACAGAGCATCCCACCCGGTCCCTGTCTCCCCGCAAACCCACATTATTTACCGTGCTAATCCCCCCTACCTACACATCTTTGGACACTAAAGGACAATTTAGCATGGCCAATCCATCTAACCTGCACACCTTTGGAATGTGGGAGGAAACTAGAGCACCCGGAGGAAACCCACGCAGACACGGGGAGAACGTGCAGACTCCACACAGACAGTCACCTAAGGCCGGGATTGAACCCGGGTCCCTGGCGCTGTGAGGCAGCAGTGGTAACTAACTGCTGTGCCACTGTGCTGCTGTGTGCCACACCTCACTTCACTTTCTTTGCTTTATGTGTATTTCACTGCAATCGTACCAGAAGGAAAAAAATACATGGATGATAAACAAGGAATGTGACAACCTCTTCGTAGGCAACAGTCAACAAAGCATCTTGTGGGTTACACTCAGAACAATGATGGGCTGAATATGGTCACACATTGCCCAACATTGTTCCACAGCAAATGTAGCACAGACTGCCATGCCTGAGTAGATTTTCAGAGAAATGCCAGACAACCCTTAACACCCTTGGCAACACAACACAAACCATTGTCTTATGAGACAGATGACTGCCACAACAGCAATACTTGCAAATAGTTTGGGCTCTTTTTAAAACTGTTATAAACTTCTAAATACTTTTTTAACAGTGGATTGCGGCTCTCCCCATGACGTCAGAGGCCTACAGGCAGCCTCACAGTTTTAAATACTGTGTAGGCACCTCCAGCCCAGCCACAACTGTTTGTCATTTTCATAAATGACCTGGATGAGGAAGTGGAGGGATGGGTTGGTAAGTTTGCCGACGACACGAAGGTTGGTGGGGTTGTGGATAGTCTAGAGGGATGTCAGAAGTTACAGAGGGACATAGGTAGGATGCAAGACTGGGCGGAGAAGTGGCAGATGGACTTCAACCCAGATAAATGCGTAGTGGTCCATTTTGGCAGGTCAAATGGGATGAAGGAGTACAATATAAAGGGAAAGACTCTTAGTACTGTAGAGGATCAGAAGGACCTTGGGGTCCGGGTCCATAGGACTCTAAAATCGGCCCCACAGGTGGAGGAGGTGGTTAAGAGGGCGGTGGGTGAGTGGAATCGGCTGCCATCAGTGGTGGTGGAGGCAAACTCAATAGGGTCTTTTAAGAGACTCCTGGATGAGTACATGGGACTTAATAGGATGGAGGGTTATAGGTAGGCCTTTATCAATTGAGGGATTGAGTTTAGGAGTCCAGGGATAATGATGCAGCTATATAAGACCCTCGTCAGACCCCACTTGGAGTACTGTGCTCAGTTCTGGTCGCCTTATTACAGGAAGGATGTGGAAAAGATTGAAAGGGTGCAGAGGAGATTTACAAGGATTGAGTGGCATGCCTTATGAGGATAGGCTGTGGGAGCTCGGTCTTTTCTCCTTGGAGAGACGTAGGATGAGAGAAGACCGAATAGAGGTATATAAGATGTTGAGAGGCATAGATCGGGTGGACTCTCAGAGACTTTATCCCAGGGTGGAAATGGCTGCTATGAGAGGACACAGGTTTAAGGTGCTGGGGGGTAGGTACAGGGGAAATGTTGGGGGGAAGTTTTTCACACAGAGGGTGGTGGGCGAGTGGAATCGGCTGCCATCAGTGGTGGTGGAGGCAAACTCAATAGGGCCTTTTAAGAAACTCCTGGATGAGTACGTGGGACTTAATAGGATGGAGGGTTATACGTAGGCCTAAAAGGTAGGGATATGTTCGGCACAACTTGTGGGGCCGAAGGGCCAGTTTTGTGCTGTAGATTTTCTATGTTTCTAACTATGGCCCTTGTTCCCCACATGTAGTTATTGCCTCTCTCCAATAGTAGCTAAGCAGCTGGGTTATTTTCTTCCCCCAGGTGCTTAGAGGACACAGCTCCTTCTGTGTGGAGCACCTCCTATTGGCCATCCAGCTATGAGATCCTGTCTGCCAACCTGAATTGATTGGTGACTCCAGCATCCTCTGGCCACCAATCAAGACAAAATTACTGTCAGATTATTGGGTTTGTGTCTTGCATTTTATTTTATTCATGGGACACGGGCATCACTGGCTGGCCAGCATTTATTGCCCATCCCTAATTGCTTGAGAGCAATTGAGAGTCAACCACAATACTGTGACTCTGGAGTCACGTGTAGGCCAGACCGGGTAAGGATGGCAGATTTCTTTCCCTAAAGGACATTAATGAACCCAGATGGGTTTTTCCAACAATCGACAATGGTTGCATGGTCATCAGTAGATTCTTAATTCCAGATGCATTTTATTGAATTCAAATTCCACCATCTGCCGAGGCGGGATTCGAAATCGGGTCCCCAGAACATTAGCCGAGCTTCTGGATTAATAGTCTAGCGATAATACCAATAGGCCATCACCTCCCCAAAGCCACTCAGCCATCGCCTCCCTGATTTGACCCCTATGATAGGGTCCTGACCCAAAATGCAAAATCTGTCCTTGACAGAATATAGTGCAGCACTCACTGTGTGTTCACACTCTTAACAGAAATCATCAGATGCAGATATTCTCTTGGTGGGGGTTGGGGGGGCGGGGGGGGGGGGGGTTTCCTTTTCAGGACTCACCGTATATCATTGAAAATATTTTTCTGGGTTTTTTTTAACATATTTTGAATAAGCAATGCACAAAACTCAGGGCTGCACAGTGGTTAGCACTGCTGCCTCACAGCACCTGGGTTTGATTCCCAGCTTGGGTGGAGTTTGCACTTTCTCCCCGTGTCTGCGTGGGTTTCCTCCGGGTGCTCCGGTTTCTTCGCACAGTCCGAAAGACATGCTGGTTAGGTGCGTTGACCCGAACTGGCGTCGGAGTGTGGCGACTCGGGGAGTTTCACAGTAACTTCATTGCGGTGTTAGTGTGAACCTTACTTGTAACACTAACAAATAACCTTTAACTGAGCACCTCCCTGTACTGCGATTGGTCATTCATCACCCTAGTCCCCATCAAATGTAACAAGGATCGCATATCTGTGGGTGAGTGATTTCCTATCTCTAAGTTGCATCTTTGCCAAGAGTTTGAGTATGTGTTAGTGGGAATGTATCCCTCCTGCCTCTCAATTCAAATCTGCCTCATATTTGATTAATGCTTTTGATTCTCAGTAACCAAAATACTTCAATTTACTCTCTGTTGACGTTGGAGATTTGATTTCTGGAACTCAATTTTGGCTGACATTTATTTTTCTTGTTACTAAAGTGACCTTTCTAAAGCACTGATGTCAGCTGAACTCTTCAGATTTAGTTCTCATGTTTGTTTGTTCTTGTTTGGTTGCTCTCCACTTTCAGGCCCTTAACCGTTGAGGAGCCATTGCACAAGGTGTGATTTAAACAGCACGCCCACTCACGTCTACTTCATGCCGGAGGAGACGGCCTGCCATTGGCCGGTGGTGGGATCTTTCAGTCCCGCCGCTGTCAATGGGATTTCCTGTTGTTTGCACCCTCTGCTCCCAGGGAACTCGGGGGTGGGGGGGTTGTCGCCATTGGTGGGCATGGAAGATTCTGCCGGCCGGAAATGGCCAGATAATCCCACCCAGTGTCTGGCTAGCTCAGTCAGGAGGGCATTTTCCCGTCCCACCTTCCTTGGGAATTGTAGCAGATGGGACACAGACCATGCAAAAGTCCGTTGACCTCAGGCGGGATTTTCCGGTTTCAGGGCGAACGTGGCCGGAAAATCCTGCCCATAATCTCAGGATGTTGAGTTTGAGCCTCACGATGGGCGTCATTGTTTTTATGTGGGTGGCACGGCGGCACAGTGGTTAGCACTGCTGCCTCACAGTGCCAGGGACCTGGGTTCGATTCCGGCCTTGGATGACTGTGTGGAGTTTGCATGTTCTCCCCGTGTCTGCGTGGGTTTCCTCTGGGCGCTCCAGTTTCCTTCCAGAGTCCAAAAATGTGCAGGTTACGTGTATCGGCCATGCTAAATTTCCCCCTAGAGTTAGGGTAAATACATGGGGTTATGGGGATAGGGGCTGTTTGGGATTATTGTCTGTGCAGGTCCAATGGGCCGAATGGCCTCCTTTTGCACTGTAGAGATTTTATTCTATTCTATTCTGTCTCCACAGTTGAATTTCCCTGTTCACCTGTAATTAAGGTAGTCTACAAACCAATTGCGTAACACCCCCTTACTACATACCTGCCGTAGAACAAACACTGAAGATTTAGTTAAAATTATGGAACACTACTAAATGGTTTATCATATTTTCCTCACATGTAAGGAAGCTTTTTAAAATTTATTCACCCCTGGAATATGTGCATCACTGGTTAGGCCTGCATCCCTAATTGCCCTTGAGAAGGTAGTGGTGAGCTGCCTTTTTGAACTGCTGCAGTCCATTTCGCACAGCCACAGTGCTGTTAGGGAGGGAGTTCCAGGATTTTGATCCAGCGAAGTGAAGGAACGGCGGGCGATATATTTCCAGGTCTGGATGATGAGTGGCTTGGAGGGGAACTTCCAGTGAGAGATTTTGATGGTGTTGGAATGGGGTGGAAACAAGCAGACATGTTACATGTTCAGTGAATCCTGAACTACACAACAAAAGCCTCAAATGTGACTTTGGGCGCATTGGCCTGAGAAGAAAGTGCCATTGAAGGTGGCATCTTCATTATGGGGGCATGGGTGAAGACTGGAATTGGGGAATCAACCCAGAAGAGTGTTTGGAGGCAGCCACAGGGGCTTCCAAGTGCCAAGGTGGGCTGTTTAAAAGGCCCTCTTCGATGCTGTGGGAACTTGTCCCTGTTGAAATGAAAACAGGCTTTCCAGCCCTCCCCTTCACACCCCCCTTGCCCCTCCAGATACTCCCCATGTTCTCACACAAAAACAGCTTTTTTATTTCAGGGAAATTAAAATGTCAATCATCCAGATGTTTGAAGTTTCAAAATCTGAAACAGCAAGCACTTGAAACCTCTTAATCTTGTGTAAATATACATTGTGAAACTGACAGCAGAGATCAGAGATTCAGAGCTGTCAATCAAGCAATGTTTTCTTATGTGTTTCTAAAGGCTAATGAAAGTCTGGGCTCTCAGCCAAGCCTTATTATGTATTGCCAATTGAGAGCCCAGACACCCATTAAAGTACTAAAACGTCTGAGCCACAGTGCAAATATTGCTTGATTGACAGTTCTCAATCCCTGATCTTTGCTGCCAGTTTACATTAAGAGGTTTCAAGTGTTTGCAGTTTCAGCCAATGGTGGTTTAAAATGCTGGATTATTGACATTTTTCTTGCCCTGAAATATTTTTTTTATTGAAGAAAGTGAAAAGCTAATGAAAGCTTTATACATACTACTGTCGCTAGAGAGTTTGTTGCTTCTGGACAGTGTATAGTGGGTGAATGGGTATGTAAGTACCATAGGTAGGTATGTGGGCATGAGGGGTTGTTTGACGAGCCTTACCTTGACATGGGGGTATGAGAGGCAGAGGGGATGGATGGAGTGCACGGTGGGGTTGGGGGGGAGGAGATAAGGGGGACTTTTTGAAAGGTCCCCTCATCACACACACTTCACGACTCTTTTGAGGTGCAGTTTTTTAAAAATTCATTTGTGGGACATGGGCGTCGCTGGCTGGCCAGCATTTATTGCCCATCCCTAGTTGCCCAAGGGCAGTTGAGAGTCAACCACATTGCCGTGGCTCTGGAGTCACATATAGGCCAGACCAAGTAAGGACGGCAGATTTCCTTCCCTAAAGGACATTAGTGACCCAGATGGGTTTGTCCGACAATTGACAATGGTTTCATGGTCATCAGTAGATTCTCAATTCCAGATATTTTTTTTTCAATGAATTCAAATTCCACCATCTGCCATGGCGGGATTTGAACCAGGGTCCCTCAAACATTAGCTGAGTTTCTGGATTAATAGTCTAGCAATAATACCACTAGGCCATCGCCTCCCCCTAGCAATGAACTATGACTCATTGAAAACCTGGCTTGATTCCATGAAAGTTGCCGAGGATTCACACATCCCTACCCCGGCAATGGAGTCAACCAGGTTGGGAGTGCAGGGGGCTCACCTTTGACCCGAATCGGCCTGTAGCTTTAAAATGCTCTCCTGAAAATCGGAAACTCCGGGAAATGGAATCAAGAATCCTGGAATTGAGCTCTGGCTGCCATTTTTAGGGGGTTTTGAGTCATCCCGACCAGGCCGTTGATAGGGAATGGAATGTGGAAAGACAGGAAATGGATGAATAGAGCCCATGATGGGGTGTGCATGAAGAATAGACTCTTGGCAAGTGTAGGCGCCAGGAAATTTCAGAGCACCAGGTCAAAAATGGGCAAGGAAACTCACTTGGATTAACATCCTACCTCCTCTGAGCTGGTGAATCAGTACTCCTCCATGTTGAACACCACTTGAAGGAAGTATTGTCGATGGCAAGGGCACAGAACGTACTCTGGATGGGGGACTTCAATGACAATCAACAAGCGTGGCTCCGTAGCACGACTACTGACTGAGCTAACTGAATCTGAAAGGATATATCTGCTAGACTGGGTCCGCAGCAGGTAGTGAGGGAACCAACAAGAGGGGAAAAAAAAACTTCCTGATGTTGTCCTTACCATTCTACCTGTCTCTGAACCATTTGTCCATGACTGCTGTGGGCTCCATTATCATTAAGGATCGTTATATTTGTGGAGCCTCCTCCTCCCATTAGTTGTTTATTTGTCCACCACCATTCACAACTGGATGTGGCATGACTGCAGAGCTTAGATCTGATCCGTTGCTTTGGGGATCACTTAGCTCTGCCTGTCACATGCTGCTTTCGCTGGTTGGCATGAAAGTAGTCCTTTGTTTCAGCTTCGGCAAGTTCACACCTCATTGTTGGACCTGCTCCTGGCATGTCCTCCTGCACTCTTCATTGAACCAGGGTTGAACCCCTAGTTTGATGGTAATGATAGAGTGGGGGATATGCCGGGGCATGAGGTTACAGATTGTGGTTGAGTACAATTCTGCTGCTGCTGGTGGCCCACAATGCCTCATGGATGTCCAGTTTTGAGTTGCTAGATCTGTTGGAAATCTATCCCATTTAGCACGGTGGTAGTGGCACAGTAGTAGTGGTATCTTCAATGTGAAGATGGGGCTTTATCTCAATAAGGACTGTGTGGTGGTCACTCGTACCAATACTCTCGTGGACAGATACATCTACAACCGGCAGATTGGTGAAGATGAGGTCAAATAGGTTTCTTCCTCTTGCCTTGTTCTTCCCTCACCATCTGCTGCAGTCCCAGCCTAGCAGCTATGTCCTTTAGGACCCGGCCAGCTCGGTCTGTGGCGATGCTACCAAGCCAGTCTTGGTGATTACCATTGAAGTCCCCATCCAGAGTATATTCTGTGCCCTTGTCACCCTCAGTGCTTCCTCCAAGTGCTGTTCAACATGGAGGAGTACTGATTCATCAGCTGAGTGGGGTGGGAAGCGTACACAATATTCAGCAGGAGGTTTCCTTGCCTATGTTTGACCTGATGCCATGAGGCTTCATGGTGTCCAGAGCCGATGTTAAGATCTCTCAGGGTAACTTCCCCTCCAACTGTATACTGTCGCCTCTGCTGTGTCTGAACATACCCTGGAATGGATGGTGATGGTGTCAGGAGTTGGTTGTAAGGTATGATTCTGAGAGTATGACAATGCCAGGTTGTTGCTTGCCTGGTCTGTAGGACAGCTCTCTCCATTTTAACACAAGCCCCCAGATGTTAGTAACAAACACTTTGTAGCATTGACAGCATTGGGTTTGCCATTGTTGTTTCTGATGACTGGTTTTGTTCCTTTTTGTAAGCTTTGACATATCTGTGTGGCTTGCTAGGCCATTTAGAGTCGTGGGTCTGGAGTCACATGTAGGCCAGACCAGGTAAGGATGGCAGATTTCCTTCCCTAAAGGGCATTGGTGAACCAGATGGGTTTTTATGACAAACGTCAATGGTTTCCTGGCACTATTACCAAGAATAGCTTTGTAATTCGAGATTTATTAACTGAGTTTAGATTTCACCAGCTGTCCTGGGGATTTGTACTCCATGTTTCCGGAACATTAACCTGGGCCGCTGGGTTACCAGTCTGGTGACCTTACCATTATATCACCCTCTTCTTGCATTCCATAGCAAACATCTCAGGAGACCTCACTTTCCTTCAGTAGTGATGAATGACAGCTTTATTTAATTCAATTGTAGGAGTCGTATCATCTGTTGTCTTTGTTTCAGGTTCTGCAGGGAGTGTTATCGAACTTGCATTCACATGGGGTCTTGATGATGCTGTTGCTAAGACGTTTGAAAAGAGGGCAATGCCCTCGCGCCATCTGAGACTGCCAGCTTGGTGGGCAGAGGATTTATCTCTCAGAGTTATATTGACTGCCCACAGGAAGTCCATCAGAGGGTTTGAAACTCACAGTCGCCAGTTGCAAGGCTATGGGCCGGATTCTCCAACCTTGCCCGCGGCTGGCATTCTCCGATCCCGTTGCTGCGAAGGGCAATTTCGTTGAGTGCCAAATTCTCAGTTCACACTGGCAGTGGTGGCAGGGCGGGAACAGCTGGAGAATTCCGGCCTCTGTATCCGAAGCTGGTGCCAACTTAACCAGAGGGAGGAGAGGTCACAGCAAGTTCACGGCAAGCGGCCTTAAATCTCCATGTTTAGGTTGAGAAAAAATCAGTTGGTTTTGTGTATCTCACTGTTCATTTTAAAAGCAGGTTATCAAATCAGGACGCAGGGTGGAATTATTCCCATCCTGCCCACCATGGGAATCGTAGCGGGCAGGATAGGACCGTGCAAAAGGTCCATTTACCTCAGGTGGGAATTTCTGGTCCTGGGGTGAGCGCGGCCGGAAAATCCCACCCACAGGCTTTGAATCATTAAGAATATGTATTCAGTTTCCCTTTCACATCCTATGCTCCCATAGCTGATATATAATTGTTAATATTCTCTGTCACAACTGCGGCATCATGCTAGAATTTAGAATCATAGAATCTGCAGAAGAAGGCCATTTGGTCCATCGAGCCTGCACCGACAACAACTCCACCCAGATCCTATCCTATCCCCGTAACCCCACATATTTACCCTCCTAATCCCCCTGACATTAAGGGGCAAATTAGCATGGCCAGTCAACCCGCACAAATTTGGACTATGGGAGGAAACCAGAGCACCCAGAGGAAACCCACGTAGACATGGGGAGAATGTGCAAACTCCACACAGACAGTCACCCGAGGCCAGAATTGAACCCAGGTCCCTGGCGTTGTGAGGCAGCAGTGCTAACCACAGTGCCACCGTGCCGCCCAAATTTGACAAAATATTCTGCAGAGAGAGTGCTCTCCAGATTGTGGGACCCACAAAGTCCACTTATGGAAGTTGGTGACATTGAACCTGGAAGAATATCTAGTGTAGCAAAGCAAAGTGTTGAGAGAGGAGCCGAAGGTGCAAAGCTCTAATCGCCTCACCATAATTAAATGAATTGAGTTTGTTTGGTGAGTGAGTTTTCCAGAGTTTATTCCCATTCACTGGGTTATAAAACTGTTTTGTGTTATCTTTTATTTTTATTCATTCGTGGGACATGGGAGTCGCCGGCTAGGCCAGCATTTATTGCCCATCCCTAGTTGCCCTTGAGAAGGTGGTGGTGAGCTGCCTTCTTGAATCGCTTCAGTCCCCATTCTGTGGGTTGACCCACAATGCCGTTAGGGAGGGAATTCCAGCATTTTGACCCAGCGACTGCCAAGGAATGGCGATATATTTCCAAGTCAGGATGGTGAGTGGCTTGGAGGGGAACCTCCAGGTGGTGGTTGTGGGTTTGGAAGGTGCTGTCTAAGGTTCTTTGGTGAATTGCTGCCGTGCATTTTGTAGATGGTACACACTGCTGCTACTGAGCGTTGGCGGTAGAGGGATTGATTCTGAAGTCTGGATAATGCAATGGGTTACATTGGCTTCTTTCACCTCTAATGATTAATATTCAGATGAAATACAGAGTGAAATGACAGAAGCCTCCTCCTCCTCCGTCTTTAATTGCACTTTTTGATATGAGTTTGGAGAGGTTTCAACTGGGTCCTCATGGACCCACAGCACACATAATTCGGCATTAGCCGATATTTGGTTAGTTGGCAAGGTGTGAAAAGGCAATGACAATTTTCGAGTGAGGGAGTGCAAGGATGTAAGCTGTTTGCCCGCAATTTTGGGTTAACTGAAGGTCAGTCACTCTTGAGTGCTGGGAAGATTGCAGCCTGTGCTTAATTTTGCTATTTTTGAGTTAAGTTGTTATTCCAACTCCTACACGGTGAAACAGCAAAGCAACAATCAGCTGTGAATTGAAATTGATTAGAAGGCAATTATACTATTTACCTACTCTTGTACACCTTGTTCTTACGCCCTTCCAATTGTGTCACATTAACAAGCAACTGCAGAACAACACATGGTTCCTTTGTTTCATGGTTATCCAACCTTGCCCACATCACCTCCCAATCGCCTGCACTTTCAAGTGGCCCAGGATCACTCATCTGTGAGGGAGTAGTTAGCGTGTCCAGATTCATGCATGGAACATGAGAAGGCCGATTCTGTTGATGAGATATTCAAAGAGTGTTGGCCTTGATCCACAACTCAGAGACTGATGGCACAGTGGTTAGCGCTGCTGCCTCACAGCGCCAGGAATCCAGGTTCGAATCCTGGCTTGGGTCACTATCTGTGCGGAGTCTGCACATTCTCCCCATGTCTGCATGGGTTTCCTCCGAGTGCTCAGGTCTCCTCCCACAGTCCGAAAGACGTGTTGGTTGGATGCATTTGCCATGCTAAATTCTCCCTCAGAGTACCCGAACAGGCGCCGGAGTGTGGTGACTAGGGGATTTTCACAGTGACTTCATTGCAGTGTTAATGTAAAGCCTACTTGTGACACTAATAAATAAACTTTAAACCCTGCATTGAAAAGAAGGATGATTTGATTTATTATTGTCACGTATTGAGATACAGTGAAAAGTATTGTTTCTTGCGCGCTATATGGACAAAACATACCATTCATAGGGTACATGGGGGGAAGGGAAAAGAGAGGGTGCAGAATGTAGTGTTACAGCCATAGTTAGGGTAAAAGCGAAATACTGCGGATGCTGGAATCTGAAACAAAAACAGAAAATGCTGGAAAATCTCAACAGGTCTGACAGCATCAGTGGAGAGAGAATAAAGCCAATGTTTTGAGTCTAGATGACCCTTCAGACTAGACTGGAAATGTTGGCTCTATTCTCTCTCCACGGGTACTGACAGACCTGCTGAAATTTTCCACCATTTTCTGTTTTTGAGTCATAGCTAGGGAGAAAGATCAACTCAATACAAAGTAGGTTCATTCAAAAGCCTGATGGCAGCAGGGAAGAAGCTGTTCTTGAGTCGGTTGGTACGTGTTTTCAGACTTTTGTATCTTTTCCCTGACGGAAGAAGGCAGAAGAGAGAATGTCTGGGGTGCGTGGGATCCTTGATTATGTTGGCTGCTTTTCCGAGGCAGCGGGAAGTGTAGATGGATGGGGAGGCTGGTTCGCGTGATGGACTGGGCTACATTCAAGACCCTTTGTAGTTCCTTGTGTTCTTGGCCAGAGCAGGAGCCATACCAAGCTGTGATACATCCGGAAAGAATCCCTATGGGGCATCTGTAAAAATTGGTGAGAGTCATAGAACAGACATGCCGACTTTTCTTCGCCTCCTGAGAAAGTAGAGGCGCCAGTGGACTTTCTTAACTATCGCGTTGGCGTGAATATGGAATACTGGGGCAAGTGTACCAGCCCTGTTGCTGAGAGTGGTTTGCCTGCAGAAACCCACAAACCTCTCTGTGATACTATGAAGGCTGCGCTTAGCAAGCCAGGGATAATTTGAGCAGAAGAACAGAGAAGCTAAGAACAATCATACCTTCTGTTGCAGAAGCTGACTGCCAGCACAGCTGCCATGGGTAGCAGAGTGTAGAGGATGGTATAATCTGCCCTCCAAGTAAGTAGGATTTGAATCCAACCATATTTCTCTCCAGGCATCAACAATATGATTGGTACAACTGAGGCAACATAAGGTAGCAATCAGTGATATTTAAAGGATTGAATATGGAAGTGGAGGATAAATTGGTTTGGCTCCGATTACATGACAGATGTTGTTCACAGATTTAAGAAATGGTATCAGCTGTGGAAGATCTTGGAAGGTGGCTTAAATTGACGCCTGGTGTTTTAGTCTTTTGTAGTTACGAGTCAGATTTGACACTAATCCTTCATTTGGCTTTTTCACCCTTGCAATAACTCCATGGAGGCAAAGGTCCCATCACCAAGGTTTCTTTATGTATAAGAGAACACGATACAACAGAGCTCTTACTCTCGGGTGCTTCCTGCTTCAGCAGGCAGAGAGCCTGACACACCTGCTTTAAATAGGGAACATGAGGCTCCCTGATTGGACCATCAATTAGGACTCATCAGGGACATCTTCTTGCAGTAGCCTTTGGGTCGAGCATGTGGCGACTGTGTTGTGAGCAGATTCTGCTGGCAGTAAAAGCCTACTGCACCCGGTATTCCCAGGCAGTCTCCCATCCAAGTACTAACCAGGCTTGAGTCTGCTTAGTTTCTGAGATCAGGTGTTTTCATACTTGTATGGCCACAGGCAGGACTCATCAAGGAGTTCATACTTTAGCAGGCCAACCTTATTAGCCTGGCTGAAGTCATCACAACCCTTTTCATTTTGTCTGCCATGACTTCTGTGCCCCAGTCATCAACCAGATCCTGCAACCTTTTCGGAGGCCGAAGTGCTGGAGAGTATTGTACTGGTGCGGATGCGCGGGAAGGTGCCTGCCATTGGATGAGCCACCTGAAACACCAGGCTGGATTTTACATTTGAAGGGTTAGGGATCTTGATGCCAGGACCAGAGGTGGGTCTCGACTCCCCCGCTAAGTCGGGAATAATTGCCCAATATCATTTCCGGTCAGCTGGCCAATTAGTGGGCAGAGGGCATGCTCGCTGTCCAATGAAGGATGGTGGGCAGGCCCCTGAGGCTAGAAGATCAATGGGACGCACGATTCAGCAATGACACATCCACAAGCCCATGGACTGGAGGGGGAGCAATTTACTTCCTGCCTCACCCGCTCCACCCAGCGGCGGATTAACTACCACCCAGACCCCTAGGCTGAGCTTTAGTAAGGCCCCCTGACCTTGCCCCCTGCCCCACCCTTCGTTGAATAGAATAAAGTGACTTTAAGTGGCGTTAGATAACTTATATCGTTGTACTATGTCTAGAAACCATAGAAACCATAGAAACCCTACAGTGCAGAAAGAGGCCATACATGTACTACATGTATAATATCATAAAGTTATATGAATCAATTGCAGCCCTTTTATTCATTTATTTTTCATTTTCTTTACATTTGTACTTTAAAAAGCTTCCGTGTTTTTTGGTTGACAAAAGTGTCGATAACAGCATGTAAATCAACAGATCGAAGCATGTCTGATTCAATGTGCATGAGTGGCAGATGACTAAGTTTCTCATCGCTCATTGTTGAGCGCAAATAGATTTTGATCCTCTTCAGTGCCGAAAATGAACGCTCACCTGAACAGTTAGTGATTTCTTTTTGCTCTCGGGCCCCCCTCCCTTCCGGGTCCCTCGGCTTAAACCTACTCAGCCTAATGGTTAATCCGCCACTGGCTCCACCCCACCCCCTTCACCATCACTGACCTCCAATGACTCCCATCATGAATTAAAATAAACCCTTCTGGTTCATAGAATCCCTACTGTGCAAAATAAGCCATTCAGCCCATCTCTTTAAGAGTATTTTACCCAGGCCCTCTCCCTGTAATCCCACACATTTACCATGGTTAATCCCATCTAAACCTACACATCTTGGGACACTAAGGGGCAATTTAACATGGCCAGTTCACCTAACCTGCACACCTTTGGACTGCGGGAGGAAACCAGAGCACCCCCATGCAGACACGGGGAAAACGTGCAAACTCCACGCAGACAGTGACCCAAGGCTGGAATTGAACCTGAGTCCCTGGCGCTGTGAGGCAGCAGTGCTAGCCACTGTGCCAGCCACTGTGCCACCCCTGGTTCAGTTAACACAACACGTTTGAGCACTGACCAGGGAGACAGTATCTGACTTGTTCAGGCTGCTGAGGACAGCTGAGTTCATCAAAGTTATTACTGGTGTTCATCTCGCCACAAAGGTTTCTGCTTTAATTCCTTAGTTTGTAGCTTTGCCAATATAAAATCTCAAATTACCAATAAGTATCTGGTTTCAGTGTAAATGCATATATCACCTCAGTGCATAGTTAAGAAATGGCAGGGCTAATGGATTGGGACCTTCTTTTGTTTTATAGTGTGTTTCTTGGCTCTTCAGCAGGCTGAGTACTTCCATTTAGGCCGTCACTGATGGTCTTCTGAAGCATTGAGGGACATTGCAAGCCCAGCAATTAGTTCAGCCGCAATCCACTCGATCACAAAGTGACTGGCCTCTTGTCTTGGAGGGGATTCCAGCTCTCGCTGTATGTCAAACCTGGGAACTGAGGGTCCTGTTGACACAGCGGCAGGAAATGTCATCTTAGAATAAGGAATTCAGACTCTCTGCCTAGCTGAGCCAAGCAATGATGAAGGAGAGCAAATTACACATCTGTCTGAGATAATGATTGTCATGCAATTGTACTCAGGCAGTGTTGTTGTTACTGGCCCTAAGGGCCTCATTACTATCTCAGGCTGGTTTGGTAATGGCCTGAACGCGTGAGCAGAATGATATTGTTGCTATATTAATCTCCTAATTATTAATAAAAGCATAATAATAGACACTTACATTTAACATGAGCTATTAGGCTGTAGGCCTATGTCAGCCGTATGTTGGAGTAGATGACAGAGAAAAGATTTTCTGCTGCAACCTTTTTTTGCACTTTAATTATGGTCAATGGATCTGCCCTTATTCTTTCGTCTCAAGCACACATCTGAAGCAATGATTCCTCGTCGTGTCGCACTTTCATTGTAACCTCTCTTACTCCAATCTATTCCTTGGGCTTTCAAACTATGGGCACCAGTCTCCCAAGCCCCAATGATGGGTTAATTGCCAGCACTGGGGGAGAGGGGAGGCGGGAGGCCCAAAAATTGGATTTACGCTGCCTTGCATTTACAGTAGGATTTTCCGTTGGTGCCCACCATGGTGGACGGGAAAACCCACTGGAGGCCAGCGAGAAACCCCCTTGCATCCCGCTAATGGGATGCAGGTGAAAGCCTGATCACCCACGTCCAATTCGTTGCGGCATCGGTGGGAAAACACACACCAGCGCGAAACACATCTGGAACAAAGTGGTGTGCAGATGTCAGGATTCACCTGAACAACGCTGGGGGCTGTCTCCAGAGTTCAGGATGGAGGTCAACAACCCTGGACCCCGCAACCACCACAGTGGGTGGGTTTTTTAAAAATCATTTGTGGGACATGGGTGTCACTGGCTGGGCCAGCATTTATTGCCCATCCCAAGTTGCCCTTGGAGGGCAGTTGGAAGTCAACCACATTGCTGTGGCTTTGGAGGCACATGTAGGCCAGACCAGGTAAGGATGGCAGATTTCCTTCCCTAAAGGACATTTGTGAACCAGATGGGTTTTTCCGACAATGGGTTTCACGGTCATCAGTAGATTCTTAATTCCAGATTTTTTAATTGAATTCAAATTCCACCATCTGCCATGGTGGGATTCGAACCCGGGTCCCCAGAACATTAGTTGGGTTTCTGGATTAAGAGTCTAGTGATGGGGGAGCACCTGCAAATGGACCTTCGAGATCAGGTGTCTGGGAGCACCAGATTAGGACAGTGGACTACGCACCACCCAGATCTGCCCTGCCATGGAATTCAGTGCTAATCATCTGGTTGCATCATCAATAAGAGGCAGAGGATTTTGACATGTTTTCCCGCAACGGGAGATACTCCAGATTCCCGCCACACCAAGGGACTCAGTCCCCAGATGGCCGAATTCCACCCTATGTAACTCCTTCTCTGCTTTAGTCTTCCCTCCCTTCTATAGGTTACAAGCTGTTCAAGCTCAAACTTGCTCTGAATCACTGATTACTCCTGATCTTTCCTGCGATTTAGTCCATCTAGGAGGAGTCCTGCCTTCACCCTGTCTCTCAGTTAAAAAAAGAGAGATGCTGAATTAATGGAGGGTAATTAAATAACATATGTAGAATATAGTCCATGAAGAATGGCATCTGCAGAAGACATCAAGCCACCAAACGAGTTTCAGGAGTCATAAGTTCATAAGATATAGGAGCAGAATTAGGCCATTTGGCCCATCGAGTCTGCTCCGCCATTCGATCATGGCTGATACACTCCTCATCCCCATTTTCCTGCCTTCTCCCCAAAACCTTTCAACCCATTACCAATTACAAATCTGTCTAACTCCTCCTTAAATGTACTCACTGTCCCAGCATCCACCGCACTTTGGGGTAGCGAATTCCACAGATTCACAACCCTTTGGGAGAAATAGTTTCTCCTCAACTCTGTTTAAATATTCTACTCCTTATCCTAAGACTATGACCTCTCGTCCTAGAATGCCCCACAAGAGGAAGCGTCCGCTCCACGTCTACTTTATCCATACTTTCTATCATCTTGTATACCTGAATTTGATCTCCCCTCATTCTTCTAAATTCCAGAGAGTATAGGCCTAAACTGTTCAATCTCTCTTCAAACGACAAACCACTCATCTCTGGAATCAGCATTCAGCTTTCTTTGTTCATTCACAGGATGTGGACATCACAGGGAAGGCCAGCATTAATGTCCATCCCTAAATCCCTGCATTCCCTCCTTTCCTTTTCTATGTACGATATGCTTTGTCTGTATAGCACACAAGAAACAATACTTTTCACTGTCTATTAATACATGTGACAATAATAAATCAAATCAAATAATTGCCCGAGAACTGAGTAGCCATTTCAGAGGGCAATTAAGAATCAACCACGTGGCTGTGGGATTGGTGGCCAGACCAGGTAAGGATGGTAGATTTCCTTCCCTGAAAGGCATTAGCGAACCAGATGGGTTTCTAAGACAATGGTTTCCTTCTCACAATCTTTTAGAATCATAGAATCCTTCAGTGCAGAAGGGGGACATTCAGCCCATTAAGCCTGCACCGACCACAATCCTACCCAGGCTCCATGCATTTACCATAGCTAGTCCCCCTGATATTAAGGGGCAATTTAGCATGGCCAATCCACCTAACCCACACATCTTTGTACTGTGGGAGGAAACCTACGCAGAGACGGGGAGAATGTGCAAACTCCACACAGACAGTGACCCAAGCCGGGATTCAAACCTGGGTCCCTGTCGCTGTGAGGCAGGAATGCTAACCACTGTGCCACCATACTGCCCCACAATGGATTCAAATTCGTTTACCGTGGGGCAGCACGGTGGCACAGTGGTTCGCACTGCTGCCTCACAGTGCCAGGGGCCCGGGTTCGATTACCCGGCTTGGGTCACTGTCTGTGTGGAGTCTGCATGTTCTTCCCCGTGCCTGCGTGGGTTTCCTCCGGGTGCTCCGGTTTCCTCCCACAGTCCAAGGATGTGCTGGTTAGGTGCATTGGCCGTGCCAAATTCTCCCTCAGTGTAACCCGAACAGGCGCCGGAGTGCGGCGACTAGGGAATTTTCACAGTAACTTCATTGCAGTGTTAATGTAAGCCTACTTGTGACTAATAAATAAACTTTAAACTTTTGGTGGGATTCGAACCCAGGTCCCCAGGGCACTATGCTGGGATTCTGGATGATGAGTCTTGTGACAATGCCGTGTACCTCCCCACTGAATACCAGCATGCTTGAATCAACAGCCCTCCAGAACAGGTTCTCATTTTCCATTGTGTTATATCCCCACCTGTCGACATCTGGGGAGCTCTGAACCGGGCCACTGTCAGTAAGAGTGTGTGAATCTCTCCAGTTCCTCCCTGACCACCTTACCATTTCATGCCTGTCTTTGAAAAGTGCTCAGAAGATAAAGCATTGCAACATGAAATGTAACCTTTAAAATGACAGTCACCTTTTAAGCGTCGGCTAGTAAGATGAGATGAGCACTAAAAGAAGGAAGCTCGACAAGTTTGTGACTTCTAAGATCCTCAGCTAGTACAGCTGCCTGCACTTGGATCAGGCAAACCTTTGAAAGATGATTTAGTTTGTCAGCCCCTAATGACAGCCTCCTGCTCCCAGCTTAGATTTCGAAACACTCGTTCTGTTTCTGATTCCTGACTTGCTCTGCCTTGTCTGCAGTGGCACTTACGTCCTGAATGTCATTAAAAGTGAAGGTTTATTTGTACTTTCCTAAGTGACTCACTCAAGTGAGCACAGTTTAAAAAAAATAAGTCACAAAGTGTTTGAGCATTTTGTAACTGACATTAGGTTTTTTTTTCATTACCAGCTTCTGTCAGGCTGAATTTTGTGTCAAATGTAAAGCAATGGCCTGAGTCACAGACCTAGAAGAAAGCTACCCACAAGGGTGTAGCAGTCTCTGTCCCACTTAAAACATAGAAACATAGAAACTAGAAGCAGGAATAGGCCATTCGGCCCTTTGGGTCTGCTCTGCTATTCATATTGATCATAGCTGATCATCAAATTCAATATCCTGATTCCCTCTCTTCCCCCATATCCCCATATCCCTTGAACCCTTTAGCCCCAAAAGCTATACCTAATTTCTTCTTGAAATCACACAATGTTTAGGCCTCAACTACTTTCTGTGGGAGTGAATTCCACACATTCACCACCCTCTGGGTGAAGAAATTTCTCCTCACCTCAATCATAGAATCCCTACAGTGCAGAAGAAGCCATTTGGCCCATCGAGTCTGCTCCGACAACAATCCCACCCCGGCCCTATCCCCGTTACCCCACATATTTACCCCGCTAATCCCTCTAACCTATGCATCCTGGGACACTAAGGGGCAATTTAGCATGGCCAATCAACCTAACCCACACTTCTTTGGACTGTGGGAGGAAACTGGAGTACCCGGTGGAAACCCACGCAGATACGGGGAGAATGTGCAAACTCCACACAGACAGCGATCTAAGCCAGGAATCGAACCCAGGTCCCTGGAGCTGTGAGGCAGCAGTGCTAACCACTGTCCCACCCATGCCACCCTAAAAGGTTTACCTCTTATCCTCAAACTATGACCCCCCTAGTTCTGGACTTCCCCACTATTGGGAACATTCTTTCTGAATCTACCCAGTCTAATCCTGTTAGAATTTTATAAGTTTCTACGAGATCCCCTCTCACTCTTCTAAACTCCAGTGAAATATAACCTAAACTGAATAGGAACTGGGAGCAGGAGTAGGCCACTCAGAGGAGAGGCTTTTTTTTAATTAAATGGTCGTCGGTTTTTGGAACTCTGTTCCTAAAAAACTGGTGGAAATAGAGGGTGGAATCTTATGAGAATTTGGCAGTGTAGGTTCTGGTGAGAAAATTGGCGTGGAACTCTCCAGCTCCACTGAACAAAGAACAAAGAACAATACAGCACAGGAACAGGCCCTTCGGCCCCCCCAAGCCCGTGCCGCTCCCTGGTCCAAACTAGACCATTCTTTTGTATCCCTCCATTCCCACTCCGTTCATATGGCTATCGAGATAAGTCTTAAATGTTCCCAGTGTGTCCGCCTCCACCACCTTGCCTGGCAGCGCATTCCAGGCCCCCACCACCCTCTGTGTAAAATATGTCCTTCTGATATCTGTGTTAAACTTCCCCCCCTTCACCTTGAACCTATGACCCCTCGTGAACGTCACCACCGATCTGGGGAAAAGCTTCCCACCGTTCACCCTATCTATGCCTTTCATAATTTTATACACCTCTATTAAGTCTCCCCTCATCCTCCGTCTTTCCAGGGAGAACAACCCCAGTTTACCCAATCTCTCCTCATAACTAAGGCCCTCCATAACCAGGCAACATCCTGGTAAACCTCCTCTGTACTCTCTCCAAAGCCTCCACGTCCTTCTGGTAGTGTGGCGACCAGAACTGGACGCAGTATTCCAAATGCGGCCAAACCAACGTCCTATACATCTGCAACATCAGACCCCAACTTTTGTACTCTATGCCCCGTCCTATAAAGGCAAGCATGCCATATGCCTTCTTCACCACCTTCTCCACCTGTGACGTCACCTTCAAGGATCTGTGGACTTGCACACCCAGGTCCCTCTGCGTATCTACACCCTTTATAGTTCTGCCATTTATCGTATAGCTCCTCCCTACATTATTTCTACCAAAATGCATCACTTCGCATTTATCAGGATTGAACTTCATCTGCCATTTCTTTGCCCAAATTTCCAGCTATCTATATCCTTCTGTAGCTTCTGACAATGCTCCTCACTATCTGCAAGTCCTGCCAATTTTGTGTCGTCCGCAAACTTACTGATCACCCCAGTTACACCTTCTTCCAGATTGTTTATATAAATCACAAACAGCAGAGGTCCCAATACAGAGCCCTGCGGAACACCACTAGTCACAGGCCTCCAGCCGGAAAAAGACCCTTCCACTACCACCCTCTGTCTTCTGTGACCAACGAAGTTTAACAACACCAGGTTAAAGTCCAACAGGTTTATTTGGTAGCAAAAGCCACACAAGCTTTCGGAGCTCTAAGCCCCTTCTTCAGGTGAGCAACGCCGGCATCTCCACATTCTGTGACCAAGCCAGTTCTCCACCCATCTAGCCACCTCCCCCTTTATCCCATGAGATCCAACCTTTTTCACCAGCCTACCATGAGGGACTTTGTCAAACGCTTTACTAAAGTCCATATAGACGACATCCACGGCCCTTCCCTCATCAACCATTCTGGTCACTTCTTCAAAAAACTCCACCAGGTTAGTGAGGCATGTCCTCCCCCTCACAAAACCACGCTGACTATCGTTAATGAGTTTATTCCTTTCTAAATGCGCATACATCCTATCTCTAAGGATCTTCTCCAACAACTTCCCCACCACGGACGTCAAGCTCACTGGCCTATAATTACCCGGGTTATCCTTCCTACCCTTCTTAAATAACGGGACCACATTAGCTATCCAGATCGCTCCAGATCTTGTCCCTTTAACTGCCAAAAAAAAAGAGTGGGTGTGGTTTGTTCCCCATTCCACCCAGCCCCCAATACTCGATAATTGCTGGCATTGGCCCCCTTTCCCCGACGCTGAACATCGCCAGCATCCCCATTGTCCATTCATCTCCACCACAAATAGATGAGTCCCCGCACATGAGGCACCCCCTAGGGCCTGCCCCCAGCACTGCCAACCTGGCACCAACTGTCAACTTGTGCCAGGGGGCATTGCCAGGGAATTGCCTGACCATGTCCTACTCAACCCCCCCTCCCCCCCCCCCCCCACGACCCCCCACCCCCCGCACCTCCGGGGGCTATAGTAACCTTTGCGGCCTGGGGGGATCCCCTTGACAGATTCACATCTGGGGGAACCTGTTGTAAACCCAACATTGACAAGGGTTTGTGAGGTGGGGGGGGGAAGATCTGGCGAGGGTTTTTTAAAATTAGATTCAGGTTTATAGATTCAGGGTCATAGGTTCAAGGTGAGGGTGGGGGGAGGTTTAACACGGATATCAGAAGGACGTATTTTACACAGAGGGTGGTGGAAATGCGCTGCCGGGCAAGGTGGTGGAGGCGGACACACTGGGAATGTTTAAGACTTATCTAGATAGCCACATGAATGGAGTGGGAATGGAGGGATACAAAAGAATGGTCTAGTTTGGACCAGTGTGCGGCATGGGCTTGGAGGGCCGAAGGGCCTGTTCCTGTGCTGTATTGTTCTTTGTTCTTTGTATTGAAATCAATGCAATCAGGTTTTGGCGATTAGATGAGCCTGATTGCATTGCTGGCGAGAGGCAGCAAAGAAATCAGAGATCGCGATCTCGCCGGCAAGGTTCATTATTTCCAGGTTTTGCTGGATCTTGAGTTTCCACTGGCAATCTTGCAGATGGTATGTGTAGGCTCCCACCTAAAGTTTTTGAATATTTATAAGGCCAGGGTGGATAGATTTTTGGTAAACTAGTGGGCGATAGGTTATTGGGTGTAGGCGGGGATGCAGATTTGAGATTACTATCAGAGCAGCCATGATCTTACCAAATGGCGGAGCAGGCTCGAGGGACTGAATGGCCTACTCCTGCTCCTTGTTCATATATCAGCAAGCAGGCTAAGCAGCCAATCACTTTGGAGCATTCGCATACTGCAAACCAGGAAGGTAAAAGCATTTATTCCATTTCGCAAAAATGTAAATATAAATATAAATTAAATCTCTACAGTGCAGAATGAGGCCATTTGGCCCATTGAGCCTGTATCGACAACAATCCCACCCAGGCCCTATCCCTATGTATTTACCATGCTAATCCCCCTGACACTAAGGAGCAGTTTAGCATGGCCAATCAACCTAACCCGCACATCTGTGGAGTGTGGGAGGAAACCGGAGCACCTGGAGGAAACCCAGGCAGACATGGGGAGAACGTGCAAACTCCGTACAGTTTCCCGTGGCCGGAATTGAACCTGGGTCTCTGGCGCTGTGAGGCAGCAGTGTTAACCAGTGTGCCACCATGCCGCTCCCTAACTGGATTAATATAGAAGCAAAAATATCATAAACTTTAAGAACAATTTAAATATCTGAAATTCATTTAGCATAATGGAGAAAATTGGCATTCCACAAATATAAAATTAGCTTTCCAGGACCAGTGATGGGTTTGGCAATAATTACAATGTTAGTGTGCTATGTTTGCAGTGTGATTTTAATGGCATAATAATGGAAGTTTTTGTCAAATCGAGATTGCAGTGGAGAGTGTGCGAAATGCTACATTATATTCAATGGAGTCGCATTGATTCATTGACAGCAGGCTTTAATTTCTATGTTTAACTGCGCGCATGTGGATTCCTGAGGTTGCTGCCAGTTTTGTTGCGGTGAAGATCAGCAGACGCCAATAGTTGCGCTGTCATCACCAAGGAAAAATTTAGGCCATTATCTCTGAACTCACATCAGATGATATTTGAGGATGATCAAAGAATTGAAAAATTCAAACACCAGAGAAGCCTACAGTTGGCTGCGAAAGGAAGCTTGTCCCTTCTCCCAGAGCAGTGAATTTGGAAAATTTGCTCAAGCAGCTGAAATTTAGAAATGAGCTGGAGGAATATCTGGCTAAGAATGGGTTTGAGGCATGGGCACAAGAATTGTCAAATACCCTGAAGGACCACAAGCTGGTCAGCACTGCTGCCTCACAGCCCCAGGGACCCTGGGTTCGATTCCGGGCTTGGGTCACTGCCTGTGTGGAGTCTGCACGTTCTCCCCGTGTATGAGTGGGTTTCCTCCGGGTGCTCGGGTTTCCTCCCACAGTCCGAAAGACGTGCTGGTTAGGGGCATTGGCTGTGCTAAATTCTCCCTCAGTGTACCCAGAGTGTGGCGACTAGGGGATTTTCACAGTAACTTCATTACAGTGTTAATGTAAGCTTACTTGTGACATTAATAAACTAAAACGAAATTATCTGGTCATTTATCTTATCATAGAATCTACAGTGCAGAAGGAGGCCATTTTGCCCTTCGAGTCTGCACTGATAACAATCCTACCCAGGTTCTATCCCCACAACCTCACATATTTACTCTTCTAATCCCCCTGACACTAGGGGGCAATTTATCATGGCTAATCAACCTAACCCACACACCTTTGGACTGTGGAAGGAAACTGGAGCACCCGGAGTAAACCCACGCAGACACGGGGAGAACGTGCAAACTCCACACCGACAGTGACCTGAGGCCGGAATTGAACCCGGGTCCCTGGCGTTGCGAGGCAGCAGTGCTAACCACTGTACCACCATACCCCCTCTTATTGGTGCTTTCTTTCCATCCCTCAGTGCATCGCTTTCATCTCTCCCTTTCATTCATTCTTCCCTTTAGCTCATCCATCCCTTCCTTCCATCCATTCCTCCTTCCAGTCAGCAGGGACTGTCTTTACTAAGCAATAACATGCGTGTGTCAATGGACACCAGTAACTGTGAGTAATTCATGCAAGGCTGCCTCCAGCGTCAGGTAGATCCATCACTCAGTCTGTCCCCAGTTCCAGTACCACAAGCAGTGGAACGTGACTCGCAGTTAAACAGCAAACACAATGAGCCCTCCTCGCCAATAAAATAAATTGACAGTTTGTTTTTTTTTGCATTTAAAAATAGCACAAATTACAGCTTGTGTCAGGAGCAGTGTGTGTGACACATGGCATCATCTTCAATGATGCAGACGCACATCAAGAAGAGGGGAAGGTTATCATAGAATCTACAGTGCAGAAGGAGGCCATTCGGCCCATCGGGTCTGCACTGACCACAATCCCACCCAGGCCCCACTGCCGTTATCCCTCATATTTACCCTGCTAATCCCCCTGACACTAGGGTCAGTTTACCATGGCCAATCAACCCAACCCGCACATCTTTGGACTATGGGGGGAAACCTACGCAGACACAGGGAGAATGTGCAAACACGCCATACAGACAGTGACCCAAGGCCGGAATTGAACCCGGGTCCCTGGCTCTGTGAGCCAGCAGTGCTAACCACTGTGCCAACGTGCCGCCAGCAAAATTTAAATACATTTTTTATTCATTCGTGGGATGTGGGCATCGCTGGCTGGCCAGCATATGTTGCCCATCCCTAGTTGCCCTTGCTCAGAGGGCAGTTGAGTCAACCACATCGCTGTGGCTCTGGAGTCACATGTAGGTCATATAGGGTAAGGACAAAAAATTTCCTCCCTGAAGGACATTAGTGAATCAGATGGGTTTTCCCGACAATGGTTTCATGGTCATCAGTAGATTCTTAATATTTTTTATTCAATTCAAATTTCACCATCTGCCGTGGTGGGATTCGAACCCGGGTCCCCAGAACATTCGCTGAGTTTCTGGATTTACAGTCTAACGCAAATACCTTTAGGCCATCACCTCCCTTGGAGACAATTTTGGAATTTGGAGGAAGGCTGTAACTTCTGTCAAAAGATTTGTTTGGGAGAGTTGCACCTCTTTCATCTTCTTCCACCAGTCTTGCCTCTGGTCACCTTCCCCGCTCATCACCCACTGACGGGTCACTGCTTGGCCTCAGTTGTGCCCGGTTCTGACACAAAAACCATCTAAACACCCTGAGCTTGAGACCCACCTCTGCGTTTACAAAGCATCCAGACACAACAGGCACATTATTAAAAATTAATTTGTGGGACATGGGCGTTGCTGTCAGGCCAGCATTTATTGCCCATCCCTAGTTGCCCTTGAGAAGGTGGTGGTGAGCTGCCTTCTTGCAGTCCACATGCTGTGTGTTGACCCACAATGCCATTAGGGAGGGAATTCCAAAGTTCTGACCCAGCGACTGCGAAGGAATGGCAATATATTTCCAATAGGAAGTCTCACAACACCAGGTTAACCTGGTGTTGTGAAACTTCTTACTGTACTTACCCCAGTCCAATGCCGGCATCTCCACATCAATATATTTCCAAGTCAGGATGGTGAATGGTTTGGAAGGGAACTTGCAGGTGGTGGTGTTCCCATGTATCTGCTGCCCTTGTCCTTCTAGATGGAAGTGGTTGTGGAGTTGGAAGGTGCTGTCTAAGGATCTTTGGTGAATTTCTAAAGTAAAAAAGTAAGGTTTATTTATTAGTGTCACAAGGAGGCTTACATCAACACTGCAATGAAGTTACTGTGAAAATCCCCCAGTCGCCACACTCCGGTGCCTGTTCGAGAACATTGAGGGAGAATTTAGCCTGGCCAATGCACCTAACCAGCACACCTGCAGTGCATCTTGTAGATAGTACACATTGCTGCAACTGAGTGTCGGTGGTGGAGGGTGTGGATGTTTGTGGATGGGGTGCCAATCAAGTGGCTGCTTTGTCCTGGATGGTGTCAAGCTTCTTGAGTGTTGGAGCTGCGCCCATCCAGGCAACCGGGAGTATTCCATCACACTTCTGACTTGTGCCTTGTAGATGGTGGATAGGCTTTAGGAAGTCAGGAGGTGAGTTACTCGCCGCAGTATTCCTAGCCTCTGACCTGTTCTTATAGCCACTGGCTGGAATTTTAAGCCCCGCCCACCATGGGAATTGGAGTGGGCAAGGGGTGGCAATGAGAAAGTTCGTTGACATTGGGTGGGATTTTACGGTTTCGGGGCGATTGAGGCCGTACAATCCTGCCCACTGTCTTTATGTGGTGAGTCCAGTTGAGTTTCTGGTCAATGGTAACCCTGAGGATGTTGACAGTGGGGGATTCAGTGATGGTAACACCATTGAATGTCAAGGGCTGGTGGTTAGACTGCCCCTTACTGATGATGGTCATTGCATGGCATTATACTCAAACTTAACTGGGCTAACTGTAGTAGTCGAAAGAGGAAGGCAAGTCAGGACAGCTTTATTAAACAGCACGGGGCCCTCTCCATGGGAGAGGACACAGAGGATTTGCCTCACTGTGCTTATTAATTATGGATAGATTTTGAAATGTCCAGAATTTGTGAGTGGCCATAAAATTGCTTTGGAGCGAGATGTCTCATCTCCTGCTTCCTTTAATCTCGGTTTCCTGTTCAACTGTTTCAACTCAATACATTTTTATGAAATACAAGCACAATATCCTGTCTGGTATCTCGCCATCCTCCCCACCGCCTAGCCTCAGGAAGGGTCAGTGCATTTGTTGCCCCCAGCGCCTACGTCCCGGCCAACAACAGCCCCTCCACCCCCCGAGAAGATAAAGGTTTCAGTGAAGAGACACAGTTGGGGTCACGGTTGATCAAAAGAGTACGTGTCCAGGGCAAGTGCTGTCCAGCCACCGGCTTAACTAGAAACACGTGGCACAGGAAATAATGAGAAGCAATAAAGGAGAATGAAAGGGATTGATTTAAATGTCACTCAGCTCAATATTGCTTCAGTGACATGGAAGAGTTATTGCAGAATTAAAGTACGCCTTTAATAATTGACAAGACTGCTTCATTATTCATTCTGAAGCAGATTTAATCCTTTTTCTTTCATTGTTTTTGCACCATTTAACCACAGAAGAACTTTTATTAACAAGAAAAGGCAATTAGACAATCCCACATTACTTTCAGAGATCACCGCCCCCCCCCAACCCCCACCCCCTCACCACTCACCAAGTTTCTCAATCACTTCAATCCCAGAAACATGTCCAATTGCTGATTAAGCCAATCTGTATCGTCACATTCTGATAACTTACTCGACACTCCACTCACCTGAGAAAGGAGCAGTGCTCCGAAAGCTCGTGATTCCAAACAAACCTGTTGGACTTTAACCTGGTGTTGTGAGACTTCTTACTTATTCGACAAATATTTGAGTGGAAAACTTTTGCTTCCTTCCCGCTTATTCATAACTTCCTCATTTTTGTCCTGTGGTTCCTGGAACCTGAGGCCTTACACAACAGGTTGCCTGGTTTACTTTCGTCCATTCTTTTCTTAACCTTGAACGTTTCAATCAAGTCAATTTCAAGTCTCCTTCTTCATAAATTATAGAATCCCTACAGTGCAGAAGAGGCTATTCGGCCCATCGAGTCTGCACCGACTCTGACAGAATATCTTACCTCGGCTGTCTGCCCCAACCTATCCCTGTAACCCCATACATTTGATTTGATTTTTGATTTGATTTGATTTGATTTATTATTGTCACATCTATTAGTGTACTGTGAAAAGTATTGGTTCTTGCGCGCTATACAGACAAAACATACCGTACATAGAGAAGGAAAGGAGAGAGTGCAGAATGTAGTGTTATAGTCATAGCTAGGGTGTAGAGAAAGATCAACTTAATGAGAGGTAGGTCCATTCAAAACTCTGATGGCAGCAGCTGTTTTTGAGTTGGTTGGTACGTGATCTCAAAGTTTTGTATCTTTTTCCTGACCGAAGAAGATGGAAGAGAGAATGCCCGGGGTGCGTGGAGTCCTTGATTATGCTGGCTGCTTTTCCAAGGCCAAGGGAAGTGTAGACATTGTCAATGGATGGGAGGCCATGACTCATGACTAATCCACCTAACCTCCACTAAGGGGCAATTTAGCATGGCCAATCCAGCTAACCAACACATCTTTGGAGTATGGGGGGGAAACCGGAACACCCGGAGGAAACCCACACAGACACGGGGAGAACGTGCAAACTCCACACAGTCACCCAAGGCCGGAGTTGAATCCGGAGGTGTGAGGCAGCAGTGCTAAGCACTGTACCACCGTGCTGCCCTTCCAAACAACACATAGCTCTTGTTGACGTTATTTTATTGCTGTTCTCAGTGTGCCCGCAAACTGGTGAGTAAGATTAAAAGTCGGATCCAGCCCAAGATGGGGTGCAATGCCTTATCTTGTCAGCTTTGATCTTGTTTAGCTCTCTTGTGGGGAACATGACTTGGATTCAATTGGAATCTGAATTAGGCTTTTGGAGCAAGCAAGGAATGAATTCAAGCCTGCCTGGTCCATTCTGAGTATTGGTAAGGATGGAGTAAAGATTGTTTTTAAAAAACTAGCAAATTGCTTTTCTGACACTTCTATTCAAAGGGACGATCAGCTGACCAGTCAACCTAACAGCAGCAATGTCTTGTCATCATTGGGGCAGTATGGTGGCACAATGGTTAGCACTGCTGCCTCACAGCGCCAGGGACACTGACTCTGCGGATTCTGCACGTTCTCCCCGTGTCTGTGTGGGTTTCCTCCGGGTGCTCCGGTTTCCTTCCACAGTCCAAAGATGAGCAGGTTAGGTGCATTGGCCATTCAAAATTGTCCCTTATTGTCCCGGGATGTGTAGGTTAGATAAGATTATTCATGGTAAATGTGTGGGATTACAGGGATAGGGTAGGGGATAGGGCTCTGTCAGTGAGTTGGCGCAGACACGATGGGCTGAATGGCCTCTTCTGCACTCTCGCGAGTCTATGATTCTATTTAAAGGCCAGAATATGAAATAAAATACGTCTTTGGCCACCTGTACTAAAATGCCAAGGAATGTTTTGCTATGTTAAAGATGCTACGTAAATGCAATTTGTGAATATTGAAGATATGTTTCAGAACGCAGATACAGTTGGTAGAATTACCCTCGATGAAATGTGATGATTTGTGGTGCAAATGTTATTTATGCTCGAGTCAGCAAGGGGATCTGCGGGTTTCAGTGGCTGTTTATCACTCCAGTGTAACTGTGTAAGCAATGGCTTCCTTCTCGTGAGACACTTCACTTCATTGCTTTTTTGTCAGGTACAACCCGGGTTAGATCCAGGCCTCAATATTTACAGGGGAGATGGGGAGAGAATGGGGGTTGGGGAAGGGGGGGGGGTGGGGGACGGTGTGCTCGGGTGGTAGGCTGCCTTTTTCAAGAACTGGGGTCCCACAAGTCCTGCTGCATGTGATGGTCGGATCACATTTGAATTGTTTCCCCTCTATTTCCTGCCCAGTTGGTCAGAATAATAGGCTGACTGGCTGATGGGCAGGAAGGCCGGCTGTCCTGGAAGCCATCGGCTAGGGACTGGAGAGGAAGGAGCAAGAGATCAGGGGTTTGCGTCATATTGCGCATGGGTGGGTGGGGAGGAGTGATCACGGCATGTAGGCTTGTTGGAGAGAGGGAAAGCACTACTGCTTCCTCTGTCCCACAAGCAGTGCTGGAAAAAACACTTACCTGCTGGATACAGCAATTTTCCTCCCCCATTGGCTTCTGGGGGACTGAATACTCAGGTTGTGGGGTTAGAAACTGGAGGCAGAACTATTTCTGGGACCCAAGCTCACCCTCCTGGGGGAAGCAGTCACTCTTTGAGATTTTCACAGAGGCGTCCAATTAGTTGCCATGGAAACGGGTTTCCTGTCCAATTAAGAAAGGCAGGCAGGCTCTTGAAGTTGGAGAGGCTTTCCACCTTGGGAATAGCAACTGCCTGACTCACCTGATGAAGGAGCAGTGCTCTGAAAGCTCGTGATTCCAAATAAAGCTGTTGGACTTTAACCTGGTGCTGTGAAACATCTTACTGTGCTCACCCCAGTCCAACGCTGGCACGTCCACCTCATGTCTGAACTAAAGGCTAAGTAATTTGAGAGGACGTCTCAACATAAATGTGCCCTCTCACTAACTTTTAAAATTTAAATGAAAAACAGAAAAAGACCAGCACTGTTCGAGGGATATCCCTCCGCAAGATGGCCTTCGGCTGCACCTACACTCTGACAGGCAGGGAGGGCCTGTTGATCTTCTTGGTGTATTGGCCCTCACCTTGCTGCTGGGTACCCAACCCCCTGGCAGTTAAACTGCTTCCAGTCTCACCTTGGCAAAGTAGAGACTGACTGGAAAATCCCAGTTTCCGTTAACGTCCTTAAGAAGGTTCTTAATGAGTAGAACCGGTTGCCCAAATCATCGGACCAGGAAACCCTGCCAGGGTCTCAAAGTCACCTCAGCAAAAATGACCAACCCCAGCACTGAGAAGCCAGCACGCCAGCCGGCACTGGCATTTTGGAGCCCCGTTCCCGACCTTGGCAGGGCCAGAACGGTCTGCGCTGTGTTTCCAGAATCCCAGGAAATCTGTCCCACAGTCTCATTTAAATATTATGGGTGGGATTTTCCAGGCCCGCTGACCCCAAGACCGGAAAATCCTGCCCGAGGTCAACAGACCTTTGTGTGGTCTGGGTCCCGCCCACTACGATTCCCGTGGCGGTCGGGATGGAAAAACTCCGGCCTCCAAATCCAGACCCAACTCTCAAGAACATTTGATTTGATTTGATTTATTATTGTCACATATATTTGAATACAGTGAAAAGTATTGCTTCTTGCGCGCTATACAGACAAACCATCCCATTCATAGAGTACACAGGAGAGAAGGAAAGGAGAGGGTGCAGAATATAGCATTGCAGGTACATAGAATCCCTAGAGTGCAGAAGGAGGCCATTTGGCCCATCGAGTCTGCATTGACAACATAGAAACATAGAAAGATAGAAGATAGGAGCAGTAGGAGGCCATTTGGCCCTTTGAGCCTGCTCCTCCATTCATTACGATCATGGCTGATCGACCAACTCAATAGCCTAATCCTGCTTTCTCCCCATAACCTTGGATCCATTCGCCCCAACTGCTATATCCAGCCGCCTCTTGAATACATTCAATGTTTTGGTATCAACTACTTCCTGTGGTAATTAATTCCACAGGCTCACCACTCTTTGGGTGAAGAAATGTCTCCTCACCTCCGACTGAATTGGTCTACCCTGAATCCTCAGACTGTGACCCCTGGTTCTGGATTCCCCCACCATCAGGAACATCCTCCCTGCATCTACCCTGTCTAGTCCTGTTAAAATTTTATAAGTCTCTATGGGATTCCCCCCTTATTCGTCTGAATTCCAGCAAAAACAATCCTAACCTAGTCAATCTCTCCTCATGCATCAGTTCCGCCATTCCCGTAACCCCACGTATTTAACCTGTTAGTTCCCCTGACACTAAGGGGCAATTTCGCAAAGCCAATCAACCTAACCTTCACACCTTTGAACTGTGGGAGAAAATCAGAGCACCCAGAGGGAACCCACACAGGCATGGGGAGAACGTGTAAACTTCACACAGATAATCACCTGAGGCCGGAGTTGAACCCAGGTCCCTGGCATTGTGAGGCAGCTGTGCTAACCACTGCTACTGTAGAGAAAGATCAGCTTAATATATGGTAGGACCATTCAAAAGTCTGATGGCAGCAGGGAAGAAGCTGTTTTTGAGTCAGTCGGTACATGTTTTCAGACTTTTGTATCTTTTGCCTGATGGAGAATGGTGGAAGAGAGTATGTCTGGGGTGCGTGGGGCCCTTGATTATACTGGCTCCTTGCCTGAGGCAGCGGGAAGTGCAGACAGAGTCAATGGTTAGGAGGCTGATTTGCATGATGGACTGGGCTACATTCACAACTTCTTGTAGTGTCTTGGGGTCTTGGTCAGAGATGGAGCCATAGCAAGCTGTGATACATATTATTCACCCAATTCTCAGTACTACCCAGTTAAATCTGAAGTAGGCACTCCAATATCTGGTACAGCATGGGTTAGACTGAGAAAAGCCCCTGAGTGAAATTTCCAGTTTGTGAGTTCGAACAGTTTTGCAATTCATCCTTGGACAATCGAGGAATGGGCTGTCCCAGGCTACTTTTCCTGAGCTTTGAGCATTTATAGTCTGTCAGAAAGAAATGCCTATATTAAACAATTCAATTGTACTTTTAATATTTGGAAATTACAAGGAAAAAATTTTGGACTTGGGCTAAAGTCACAAATTCTGTGGGCATCAGGAAAACAGAGGGCAAGGGTGGGTGGCGTGTAATGTATCGAAAATTGCATTGTGCATTTCGTCCATTTGAGGCGACCATGCACACAAGTAGCGGCAGAGGGAGTTTGCTGGGAAGAGCTGAAGAAAATAATCCATATTTGATTGTTCATGTGGACCTAATCTTAATCTCTTTGGCTGAATAAATAACTGTTTAGAGACAGGTTTCCTGTCCAATTAAGAACACCAGGTAGGCACCTGAAGCTGGAGGGCCAATCAGAGGCCTTGCAGAGAGGGAAGAGCAGCAATTTGCAATGAAGCACAATTCTGTGTGGAGTTTGCATGTTCTCCCCGTGTCTGCGTGGGTTTCCTCCGGGTGCTCCAATTTCCTCCCACAGTCCAAAGAGGTGCAGTTAGATGGATTGGCCATGCTAAATTGCCCCTTAGTATCCAAAGATCTGTAGGTTAGATGGATTAGCTGTGGTAAATGGATGGGATTATAAGGATAGGGCGGGGGGGCAAGGGGTGGGCCTGGGTAAGATGTTCTTTCAGAGAGTCGGTGCAGACTCGATGGGCCAAATGGCCTCCTTCTGCACTGTAGGGAGTCTATGGCCGGAATGTTGCTGCTATTCACGCCGGTGGGATTTTCCCATCCTGCTACAATGAATGGAGATTTGGCCGAGCACCCAATTCTCTGACCTTGCTGCAGTGGGAGCGTGGTGTGAACAGCCGGTCAGATCGCACCCTGTGGTTCGATGGTAACTGGGAGGGTGCTTCAACAGGAAGCTTCCCTCGCACCAAATGCTTCACAAGGGGTGTCCTGACAAGGATTCTATGCTGTGGGTGGGAGGCTGAACTTTAGATTTGAAAGAGTCCAACAGGTGAAAAGCGGTCAAGTTGACTGCTCACACTGTCCCAGAATTGCAAAATAACAGGGCCAATCTCTCTTGAGAAGCCAAGAGGAATAATATTGCTCACTAAGCTGAACATTATTCCAGGGGTGGAGGGGAGCAAGTGAAGATTGATGCGCGTTATCACACACGAGGCTTGAGATGCTCAAGGGAATAAAGGCTTTTATTTACTATTACAACGAAGCTACCATGTATAGTACACGATCCCAGACTGAGGGGTCCCAGACAGAGCAGTGACCTTTATACCTCTCCCAGGAGGCGGAGCCCGACTGGGATGTACCATAATAACTATAATACAGGTGTAACAGCCCAACCCTAACCCCAACAGCAACAAGTAGAACAACCCATCCCTAACCCCAACAGCAACATATATACATACTCGTAGTACTGGCCAGACCCTGGCTCAGTACTACCTAGTGGGAACCAACGATGGTTCACCACAAAGATTTACTAAATATGGCGGAGAGATTGTGTCACATACATTAGGCGGGATTTTACAGCCTCGCTTGTCCCGAACCCGAAAATCCCACCCAAGATCAACGGACCTTTCCATTGTCTGCCCCTCGCCCGCTCCGATTCCCGTGGCGGGCAGGGCAGTAACATTTTGGCCATTGTCTCAGTCAGAAGTGAGAGAGGTACAGACCAGTGAGGGAGAAATAGAGACACTGAGAGATAGAGGCCGGAATTCTCCGACCGTTCACGCCAGCGGGATTCTCCGGTCCAGCCAGCAGCGCACTCCCACCCGCTGTGCCTCATTTTGAGAACTCTCAAAAAGGAAAACAACAGATTCAGACACAAGCTGACAAGATGTTAAGGATGGAGCAAAGCCAAACTGACAGAGAGCACGCGTCAGCCCTCTGAAAAAACATGTGATGTGTATGTGCTGTCAAGAGTTTGTGGTTCATGAACATTTGATATGAATGTACAACGCAACAGTGCCACTTTCTGTGGATTTAAAAGTGCTAAATGTCATCATATGCCCGACTGAATGGCAACTTCCTTCCCGCTGAGGATCCCCTGGTGATGTCAATGGAGATATTCCAGTGAAAGGCTTGATTTTCCCTCAAACTCCTTCAGCATGACGAGAGATTATCCAGCCCATTCTCCGCTGCGTGACACACTGCCTGTGGACAGTAAGTGAGAGTTGACAGCGGTCACTGTACACTTGGCATGGAATAATAGCAGGAGCGAGCGAGCCAACATGCTTTCAGCTTACAACACCAACAACGGGCGCAGTCTTACCAATTCGTCGCTCCAGTCAATCGGCGTGGTGAGCTGGGAGGATAGCGTGAGAAGGCAAAAATCAGAATTGTGCTTGGTGCCAGTGTGGGGGGAAGAGTGGGGGGGGGGGGGGGGGAGGTGGTGTTGGTGGGAATGGGTGGGAATAGATCTCTTGGTCCACTGTCAGATCGGGGCATCCTGCACAATGGCGTCCATACGTTCTGAAGCCAGCTTCACTGGTGTACTAAGGCTCTCCCACTCCTTCCCCACCCCTCCACCACCAGTGCAAAGCTCCCAGCTGTCAGGAAAATTGACAGAGTGCCAAAAGATTGCAAAGGTCTTGCACGGAAGATTTCTGTTTTCATGCTCTAATGACACTTAGAATGTAATGGGGAAAATTCCACCCCTCAGTGCACTTTACAGGAACACAATCAGATAAAAATTGACACAAGTCAAGGAAGAAAAATTTGGAGGGTATATTTTTGCACAATACAGACTCTGTCAGGAACACAAAGGCTATTTATTGACAAGGAAATGGCAGGGTGGAACAGTGATTAGCACTGCTGCCCCACAGCGCCAGGGACCCAGGTTCACTTTCGGCCTCGGGTCACTGTCTGTGTGGAGTCTGCACATCCTCCCCGTGTCTGTGTGAGTTTCCTCCGGGTGTTCCGGTTTCCTCCCAGTCCAAAGATGTGCAGGTTAGGTAGATTGGCCATGCTAAATTGACTTTGTGTCAGGGATTAGCAGGGTAAATATGTGGGGTTACGGGGATAGGGCCTGTGTGGGGTTGTAGTCGGTGCAGACTCGATGGGCTGAATGGCCTCCTTCTGCACTGCAGGGATTCTATGATTCTATGAGGGTTGTATGAAAACCTGTACAGACGCCTGCAACCTCACTGGCTGCTCCAATCCCTTCGGGTCTACTAGATGCCTCTCAGATGTCTTGTGCCGAGGAGAGAGCTCCACCACTCTTGTGCAATTACCCACTCTTAATTCCAATTGGTTCCTCAAGCCATGTGACTCTCTTCTGCCGTGTTACCCTCAAAGGGACAATCACCACAGAAAGTTTGGTCAATGAGATAGGTTTTAAGGAGTGCTCTTGACTGTAAAAGCTGTCGACTTTTACTGGGTTACTTCCTAGGCACTGTTGCTCTGTGAATGTGGAGCTGTCTACCACGTGAATAGAGTTCACTAAAGTGAAGCTAGATAAGTACATGATGGTGAAGAAATTGAGGTTTTCATTGAAAAGATGGGAGAAAGCTCATGTGGAGAATGGACCTGTTGGGCTGATCATCTGATAGAATCCCTTGCTAATCCCTCTGACACCAATGAGCAATTTAGCATGGCCAATCAACCTAACCTGCACATCTTTGAATTGTGGGAGGAAACCGGAGCGCCCGAAAGAAACCCACGCAGACACGGGGAGAACGTGCAGACTCCACACAGACTGAAGGCTGGATTTGAACCCAGGTCCCTGTTGCTGTGAGGCAGCAGTGCTACCCACTGTGTCACTGTGCTGCCCATCTGGTTCTGTGCTGTGAGTTCTATATAATTGCATGTAATTCTCTGGTGTTCATCCCATTTTTCATTAATGAGTCCAGACAGTGTCAGCATTCAGCCATGGGGGCTGTCACCGATATTGTGAATCCTGTCTTCTCCCTGTCACCCCTACACACACTTTCCAAGAAGGATGGCATAATGATCAAAAGTGGGAGCCCCGGTAGATTCCATGCCCTATCCCTCCCCATGCAGAAAAGGGACACAAGCCAACCCTTGACTGCCATCCCATCGGAACCCAGCTGACCATCACTGACTAGTACTGTAACCCTGGAACGCCTGTGGTCTGTGAGACTGAGCGCCGCATTATTTCACATTCTCAGTAGCACTGAGCTGGCTATCAGTGTTACCTCATGTATTATTAAATCTGTTCATAGAATAAAGACAATTACAGCACAGGGACAGGCACTGTGGCCCTGCACCGACCATGCTGCCTGTCTGAACTAAAACCCCAACCCTTCCAGGGACCATATCCCTCTGTTCTCATCCTATTCATGTATTTGTCAAGATGCCCCCGAAAAATCACTATCGTATCTGCTTCCACCACCTGCCCCAACAGTGAGTTCCAGGCACCCACCACCCTCTGTGTAATAAACTTGCCTCGTACATCTCCTTTAAATCTTGCTCCTCGCACCTTAAACCTATGCCCCTGAGTAATTGACTCTACTACCCTGGGAAGAAGCTTCTGACTATCCACTCTGTCCATGTCCCTCATAATCTTGTAGACTTCTATCAGGTCACCCCTCAACCTCCATCATTCCAGTGAGAACAAACCAAGTTTCTCCAACCTCTCCTCATAGCTAATGCCCTTCATACCAGGCAACATCCTGGTAAATCTGTTCTGTACCCTCTCCAAAGCCTCCACATCCTTTTGGTAGTGAGGCATCCAGAATTGAACACTATATTCCAAGTGCGACCAAACTAAGGTTCTATAAAGCTGCAACATGACTTGCCAATTTTTAAACTCAATGCCCCGTCCGATGAAGGCAAGTATGCCATATGCCTTCTTGACTACCTTCTCCATCTGCGTTGCCATATTCAGTGACCTGTATACCTGTACACTCAGATCCCTTTGCCTATCAATACGCTTAAGGGTTCTGCCATTTACTGTATATTTCTCATCTGTACTAGACCTTCCAAAATGCATTACCTCACATTTGTCCGGATTAAACTCCATCTTTGAATACATTGAATACAGGAGTTGGGACGTCTTGTTGAAGTTGTACAAGACATTGGTAAGGCCACACTTGGAATACTGTGTGCAATTCTGGTCACCCTATTATAGAAAGGATATTATTAAACTAGAAAGAGTGCAGAAAGGATTTATTAGGATGCTACCGGGACTTGATGGATTGAGTTATAAGGAGAGCCTGGATAGATTGGGACTTTTTTCTCTGGAGCGTAGGAGGCTGAGGGGTGATCTTATAGAGGTCTATAAAATAATGAGGGGCACAGATCAGCTAGATTGTCATTATCTTTTCCCAAAGGTAGGGGAGTCTAAAACTAGAGGGCATAGGTTTAAGGTGAGAGGGGAGAGATACAAAAGTGTCCAGAGGGGCAATTTCTTCACACAGAGGGTGGTGAGTGTCTGGAACAAGCTGCCAGCGGTAGTAGTAGAGGCGGGTACAATTTTGTCTTTTAAAAAGCATTTAGAAAGTTACATAGGTACAATGGGTATAGAGGTATCTGGGCCAAATGCAGGCGATTGGGATTTGCTTCGGGGTTTTAAAAAAAAAGGGCGGCATGGACAAGTTGGGCCGAAGGGCCTGTTTCCATGCTGTAAACCTCTATGACTCTATGACTCTGCCATATCTCCAACCGATCTATAACCTGCTGTATCCTCTGATGGTCCTCATCACTAACCGCAATTCCACCAACCTTTGTGTCGTCCACAAACTTACTAATTAAACCAGTTACGTTTCCCTCCAAATCATTTATATATATTGTATTGAAAAACCAGAAGAATTGTCCCCATGAAAGCTGGATAATGGCAGGATATAATAGAGAAATGACCTGTCAGATATTAATAAACAGTTTGTCAATGATATGGCTGGATCACAAGAATCCATTCACTGAAAAAGTTGTTACACTCGCTGTCCAGTTTGTACTTCACTAATAGCATAGTTCGACTGCACCGGAGTTAAGAACATAAGGGCTAAGAGCAGGAGTAGGCCATTCAGCCCCTCGAACCTCTCCGTCATTCAATACAATCATGGCTGATCTCGTCTCAACCTCATCTCCACCTTCCTGCCCACTCCTCATAACCCTTCATCCCGCTACTAATTAAGAACCTATCTATCTCCTCCTTAAATGTAGTTAGTGTTCTGGCATCCGCTGCACTCTGAGGTAGAGAATTCCACAGATTCATGACCCTTTGAGTGATATAATTCCTCCTCATTTCTGTCGCCTCTTAGCTAAAACTATGGCCTCTCGTCCAACAGGGGGAAACATCCGCTCTACATTGACCCAGTCAATTTCCATTCAGCATTCTATCATCTCAATTAGATCTCCTCTCATTCTTCTAAAGTTCAGTGAGTATAAGGCCTAAAATGCTCAATCTCTCTTCATAAGACAAGTCCTTCATCCCTGGAATCAATCTCGTGAACCTTCTCTGAACCACCTCCATAGCATTTACATCCTTGCTCAAGTAAGGGGACCAAAACTGTGCACAGTACTCCAGATGTGGTCTCACCAGTGCCCTATACAGTTGCAACAGCACCTCCCTACTTTTATATTCTATTCCATTCACAATGAATGCCAAAATTCCATTTGTTTTCCTTATTACCTGCTGCACCTGCATAGTAACTTTCTACAATTCATGCACAAGGACATTCAGATCCCTCTGCACTGAAACATTTTGAAGTTTCTCTCCATTTAGATCATAAATTGCCTTTTTATTCCTCCAACCAAAATGGATAACCTCACGCTTATCCATGTTCAATTCCATCTGCCAAATTTAGGCCCACTCACTTAACCTATCCATAACCATTTGTAAATTTCTTATATCCTCACTGCAGCTTGCTTTCCCTATTTTAGTGTCATCTGCAAATTTGGCGATAATACATTCTATTCCTGCAGCCAAGTTATTAATATAGATTGTAAATAGTTGGGGCCCGAGGACTGAACCCCTGTGGCACCCCACGAGTTACAGCTTGCCAACCAGAAAAAGACTCATTTATCCCCACACTCTGCTTTCTGTTTGAAACATAGAAACATAGAAGATAGGAGCAGGAGGAGGCTATTTGGCCCTTCGAGCCTGCTCCACCATTCATTACGATCATGGCTGATCATCCAACTCAATAGCCTAATCCTGCCTTTTCCCCATAACCTTTTATCCCATTCGTCCCAAGTGCTATATCCAGCCACCTCTTGAATATATTCAATGTCTTGGCATCAGCTACTTCTTGTGGTAATGAATTCCACAGGCTTACCACTCTTTGGGTGAAAAAAAGCCAATTGTTAGCCAATTATCTATCCAAGCTAATATATTACAACCCCATGGGATCTTACCTTCCTTACTTCCTTAATCACGGATCCCAACAGTTTCCTGATGACAGATATTAGACTAACTGGTCTGTAGTTTCCTATTTTCCGCTTTTTTGAACAGGTTGGAATATTAGCCTTTTTCCAATCCACTGGAGCTTTTCCAAATTCCAGGAAATTTTGGAATATATAACCAATGCCTCTACTATCTCTGCTGCCACTTCCTTTAAGACTCTAGGCTGTAGACCATCAGGCCCTGGGGACTTGTCTCGCTTAAATCCCAATAGTTTGCTCAGTAATTTTCCCTAGGATGGCAATTGTTTTAAATTCCTCCTTTTCAACAACCTCCCATTATCCATTAGCCATTACCCATTACTATTGGGATGTTTATACAAGACAAAGTATTGATTTTATATTTCTGTCATTTCAGTGTTCCCCATTATTAACTTCCCAGTCTTGTCCTCTAGGGGGCCAATCTTGACTTTAGCTACTCTCTTCCTTTGTAAGTACTAATAGAATCTTTTGCTACCCTTTTTTATATTTTGCACGAAATTTCTTTCATAATTTACCTTTGTTCATTTTATTACTTTTTTAGTAACCCCTTGTTGGTCTTTAAAAGTTTCCCAATCCTCCAGCCTGCCAATGATCTTTGCAAAATGGTGTGCCTTGGTTTTACCTTTATGTTATCTTTATCCTTGCTTAGCCATGGATGCATTTTTTCCCTCTTACAATCTTTCTTCCTCACTAGAGTATCTTTTAGTTGGGGGGAATTGACTATCCCCTTAAATATCTGCCACTCTTCATCAACTGCCCTACCTTTCAGTAGTATTCCTTCCCAGTCCACTACAGTCAAATTGTAGTCCTCATGCCTATGTAATTACCTTGGCTTAACACCAGAATACTAGTGTGGGACTCAAGTTTATTGCCCCTGTACTGAATTTGAAATTCAAGCACGCAATGATCAATCTTCCCTAGAGGAACATTTACTGCAAGATCATTAATTAACCCCATCTCATTACACAATACTGAATCCAGAAAACCTGCTCCGTGGTTGGTTCAACAACATATTGTTCCAAGAAACAAACTCCAATACACTCGATGAACTCTCCTTTGAGGCTACCCCTTGCCAATTCGATTATCCAGTCAATGTGCATCTTAAAATCACTCACGGAGCGGCATGATGGCACAGTAGTTAGCACTGCTGCCGGACAGCGCCAGGACCTGGTTTTGATTCCCAGCTTGGGTCACTATCTATGTGGAGTTTGCACGTTCTCCCCGTGCTTGCGTGGGTTTCCTCTGGGTGCTCCGGTTTCCTCCCACAGTCTTAAGGATGTGCTAGTTAGAGGCATTGACCAGAACAGCCTCTGGAGTGTGTGGTGACTAGGGGAATTTCACAGCAACTTCATTGCAGTGTTAATGTAAGCCTTACTTGTGACTAATAAATAAGCTTTTTTTAATCTTTTACTTTTTAAAAAAGATTATTGTTGCACCTTTCTTACAAGCCCCTAGTATTTCTTGATTTATACTGTGTCCTACTGAGGAACAATTATTAGGGGTCTAACAGGTTGCTCCCACGGGGGACTTCTTTCCCTTACTATTTGTTAATTCTACCCTGACGGATTCTGTTGTACCACAGTCAGTTGGACTGTTCCTCTAATAGTGTGAGGCCATTGCACACAATATTGGGCTACTCCACATGTAGTGAGGGGTTGCATTCATACGGGGTGAACCATTCATAGTTCTATTTATCATCAGCAGGTTTCCACACCAATAGTATGGAGCTATTCCACAGTTGCACTCAATGGGAACTGCTCCATTTCCCAATGTAACCTTCCCACAACACAGCTTCCCCCACTGACACAGCCTTTGCAAGGGCCATGTGTAAATTTACTGTCAAAGATTCAGAACTCCAGGGATAATGGGCCTCCTGAGAATCTGTGTCTGCTGGAGTGACCCAGGAGGGTTTTGCTGAAGGTAAACATGTATCGAATCCCAACAGTTCAGCCTTGTTTCATCTGCTCACAAAAAGGGGTCAAGGATATACAAGCTTCACTTTACACTTTGCACAAAGCACAGCTGACGCTGGGGAGACAGAGGTCTTAGTGTTGATGAGGTGGGTGAGTATCAGAATGGTGCTCTCTGCAAAAGGTGAATGAGCAAAGGGAGAGATAGAGTAAGATCTAAAGACGAGTAATTTATATCCTTAGTAGGAAATATCCAAGTCAATAGAAACCAGCAATTACCATGTGGCAATCTTTATACCTTCCTTCCTGTAGGTGAGAGTTCATTAGTGAAAAAGCACTGATGGCATGATGGTGTCTATGTGTGTGCGTGTGCGTCTCTGTCTGCAATTCTCCCTCTTTCTCTTGCTCTTTCTGTACATCTGTGTGGATCAGCCAATATGAGTTTGTTTATACCTACCTGCCTTACATATCCTTGTATCTGTGAGTCCGTGTTTCTGTGTGTGTGATTGTCAATATATTTGAGTGCATATGTTTCTCTTGCTGTATTCTAGCTCGCTGAAATTCTCTGCCTGGACCACTTTGCTATCATTTTCCTTAAGTTCAAAATATTTGTCAAGGTGTGTGCGTGTGTGTGCATGTGTATTTGTGTGTGTATTTGTGTGTGTGTATTTGTGTATGTGTGTATTTGTGTGTGCATGAGTTAAGGTGTGTATTTGTATTTGTGTGTGTGTGAGTGTGTGTGTGTCAGTGTGTGTCTGTGTGTGTTAATGTGTGTGTTTGTATTTGTGTGTATGTGTTAAAGTGTGTGTGTGTGTGTGTGAGTTAAGGTATGTGTGTGTATTTGTGTGTATGTGTTAAGATGCGTGTGTGTGTGTGAGTTAAGGTGTGTGTGTATTTGTGTGTGTGTGTCTGTGTGTGTGCGTGTGTATGTGTGTATCTGTGTGAGTGTGTGTCTGTGTGTATGCGTGTGTATGTGTGTATCTGTGTGAGTGTGTGTCTGTGTGTGTCTGCGTGTCTGTGTGTGCGTGTCTGTGTGTGCGTGTCTGTGTGTGTGTGACTGTGTGTCTGTGTGTGCGTGTCTGTGTGTGTGTGTCTGTGTGTGTGTGTGTCTGCCATCTATTCATGCTCACTCTGCCCATGCTGCCCTGATCAGGATGTGCCAGACTCGGTTTTGCTCACATTGATGCAACGTCCAAATGAAGATCTTTGCTTTTTTAGCACAAAGCCTACAGCAGGACATTTCCATTGAGCACCAGTCCCTTGTCTCACTGATTGCTCAATTGGTACAGGATGATTATTCTATTATGGCTGGTTTTATGTGGTGTATCTGTCCTCGGGACCTCACCTGAGGCAACCCACACTCGTTTCCCCTTGGCACCCTCCCCAGGTGTCAGAGAGAAGAGTGTTTTATCCTGCGAATGTACTGGATTGCGGCCAAAATCCCTGAGGCCGGCTACATCCCTCCACAGAGAGAGGAGACTTTCACTGCATCTGTCTCTGTTGGACAGAAGCCCAGGTGCTGTGGTTAAAAGGATAGAGGGACTGTACCAGTCATTTTCATCAGAGAGTGATCGAGACAGAGACTCGCATCCATCTGTCTGAGGAACGGAGCCAGTTTGATAAAAAGACAGCGTTGAAACCCAATGTCCTGCCTCTGACCTCAGCTTTCATTGCTGTCACCTTGTGTTTGCTCAGGCAGTCACATCTCACACCTGTCTGGGACTCCGGCATCAGCTGAAATCATTCAGAAGATTAGCAATTAGAAAATTTAGTTTCCAATTCTGAGCAAGGGATTTATTCTGCACTGGCAAGCCGGTTAGCTGTGCGGTGCAGTAAATGTTGGGTATTAGTGGTGACTTTCTGTCTGAAACCATCAGGAATGCAGGGGAAATGGGACCGCCAATTGGATTCAAATCTCTGCGAGTTCAAGGCTGTGTTGTTCGATCTGTACACTCTGTAAGATGGGATCTCATAGAAGCTTATAACAGGATTAGACAGGATAGATTCAGAAAGAATGTTCCCGATGGTGTGGAAGTCCTGAACTAGGGGTTGTGTTTTGAGGATAAGGGGCAAACCTTTTAGAACTGAGGTGAGGAGAAATTTCTTCACCCAGAGGGTGGTGAATGTTTGGAATTTACTACCACAGAATGTAGTTGTAGCCAAAACATTGTTTGATTTCAAGGAGAAATTAGACATAGCTCTTGAGGCTAAAGGAATATGGGGGGGAAGGGGGGGATCAAGATATTAAATTTGACGATCGGCCATGATCAAAATGAATGGTGGAGCAGGCTCGAAGAGCTGAATGGCCAACCCCTGCTTCTAGTTTCTATGTTTCTATGTAAGCTCAACTTTTGGAGGCAAGATATTGTAGAGGTATGGGAGATGTTGTTCAGGGAGAGGAACAGTAGGGAGCATGCCTGTGGGCAACAGGAGGTAGTGTCTGGGCAGTGTCAGGGAGACAGTGTCTGGGCAGTGCCAGGGAAACAGTGTCTGGGCAGTGTCAGGGAGACAGTGTCTGGGCAGTGCCAGGGAGATAGTGTCTGGGCAGTGTCAGGGAGACAGTGTCTGGGCAGTGCCAGGGAAACAGTGTCTGGGCAGTGTCAGGGAGACAGTGTCTGGGCAGTGCCAGGGAAACAGTGTCTGGGCACAACGCCGGCATCTCCACATCAGTGTATGGGAGACAGTGTCTGGGCAGTGTCAAGGAGGCAGTGTCTGGGCAGTGCCAGGGAGACAGTGTCTGGGCAGTGCCAGGGAAACAATGTCTGGGCAGTGTCAGGGAGACAGTGTCTGGGCAGTGCTGGGGGCAGTTTCTGGGCAGTGTAAGGGAGACAGTGTCTGGGCAGTGCTGGGGGCAGTTTCTGGGCAGTGTAAGGGAGACAGTGTCTGGGCAGTGCTGGGGGCAGTTTCTGGGCAGTGTTTGGGCATTGCCTGGGCAGTGCTGGGGGGGGTTGATGACTGATTTTGAAGTGGAACTAATAGAGATAGGTTAGAAGTTAAAACTGTTTACTATTATGTTTAAGTATTTAAATTGGTAAAGGTTAAGCTAATTAATTCATTATAGTTTAATTATATTGTTAAATAAAGTTTGTTTTGATAAAAGCTTCCTCGTGGGTCAATAGAATCACACCTGGAGTGAAACTCCTTTTCCTCACACTGTTGCCAAAATGTTAAAAAAACTATTGGGGTCTAGTTGGGCTTCATAACGTACTTTGGGGTTTCTGCTCTGGTATCCTAACACTACTTTAGTAGAAGCTGCAAATGTGGATATTGTGCCCTTTAGCTCTCACAGAACCGTAGAATCATACAGCACAGAACAGGCCCTTTGGCCCATCGAGGCTGCACCAACACACTAGAAACACCTGAACTCCACCTAATCCCATCTGTCAGCACTTGGCCCATTGCCCTGAAGGTTATGATGTGCTAAGTGCTCATCCAGATACTTTTTAAAGGATGTGAGACAACCTGCCTCCACCACCCTCCCAGACAGCGCATTCCAGGCTGTCACCACCCTCTTGGTAAAAAGGCTTTTCCTCGTATCCCCCCCAAACCTCCTGCCCCTCACCTTGAACCTATGTGCCCTCGTGGCTGACCCTTCAACTAAGGTGAACAGCTGCTCCTTATCCACTCTGTCCATTTCTCTCATAATCTTGTACACCTCGATCAGGTCACCCCTCAGTCTTCTCTGCTCCAATGAAAACAACCCAAGCCTACACAACCTCTCTTCATAGCTTAACTGTTCCATCCCAGGCAGCATCCTGGTGAATCTCCTCTGCATCCTCTCCAGTGCAATCACATCTTTCCCATAATGCTTGATATAAAGCTCATCCATATCGACATGGAAGTCGAACAGAAGTGGTGCCAGAGCGAAACCCAGTAAGACACTACTCTCAGAAATTTCCCTTCAACCCTACTTTTTGTATCCTTCCTTCGAACCAGTTGTTAATCCAATTTGGTGCTCTTCCTGAATCAGGACCCATTCATCTTCTCAGATAGACTTTTGTATGGCACCTTGTCAAAACTTTTCTGAATCTTCTGGGCGGCACGGTGGCACAGTGCTACCTCACAGCGCCAGGGACCCGAGTTCGATTCCCGGCTTGTCTGTGTGGAGTTTGCACTTTCTCCCCAGGTCTGCGTGGGTTTTCTTCGGCTGCTCCAGTTTCCTCCCACAGTCCAAAGATGTGCGAGTCAGGTTGATTGGCCATGCTAAATTGTCCATTCGTGTCAGGGGGATTAGTAAATATATAGGGTTACAGGCCGGGTGGGATCGCTGTCGGTGCAGGCTCAATGGGCTGAATGGCCTCCTTCTGCACTGTAGGGATTCTTTGAATGTCTACGTGTAACACATCTACTGACTGTCCCAATCCCCCAAATCTGTCAACTTTTCAGATAAATCGATTGGAATTTAAATTTGTTTTCTTCATCTGCATTATTTCTATCTAATAATTTCAACTTTAATTGAAGATTCCACACTTTTTCTGTTACAAATATTAACCTCAATGGTCCGTAATTACTTGAACTAGCTTTGACCTTTTTACAAATAGTCATTCTCTAAGTCCTTCAGCACAAACATACACTCGCTAGAACTCGGAAAAATAATCTTCTTATACCTGCATTCCTCCCAGGATTTATTGGGTATGTACCCTCAGAGTTAGACACATTGTCCTCATTAGGCTTACCTACCTTCCTCTAATACTTTCCTTTAATTTTATAGATTCTGAGTGTACGCACACATCACGAGCCACAGCAGTTGAAGAAGAGAAATTAGGAATTGGCAGTAAATGTTGGCCTTGCCAATGACATTCACCTCTCAAATGGTGGCACAGTGCTTAGCACTGCTGCCTCACAGCACAGGGACCCGGGTTCAATTCCGGCCATGTGTCACTCTCTGTGTGGAGTTTGCACATTCTCCCCGTGTCTGCGTGGGTTTCCTTTGGGTGCTCCGGTTTCCTCCCACAGGCCAAAAATGTGCCGGTTTGGTGGATTGGCCATGGTAAATTGTCCCTGAGTGTCAGGGGGATTAGCAGGGTAAATATGTGGGGTTACGGGGATAGGACCTGGTTGGGATTATTGTCGGTGCAGGCTCGATGGGCCGAATGGCCTCCTTCTGCACTGTAGGGATTCTATGACTTCAAAAATGAGGGGTGGCACGGTGGCACAGTGGTTAGCACTGCTGTCTCCTAACACCAGAGACCCGGGTTCAATTCTGGCTTGGGTCACTGTCTGTGTGGAGTTTGCACATTCTCCTCGTGTCTGTGTGGGTTTCCTCCGGATGCTCTGGTTTCCTCCCACAGTCCAAAGATGTGCGGGTTAGGTTGATTGGCCATGCTAAATTGCCCTTTAGTGTCCGGGGGCTAGTAGGGTTACGCAGATAGGGCCTGGTTGGGATTGTTGTCGGTACAGGCTTGATGGGCTGAATGGCCTCCTTTTGCATTGTAGGGATTCTATGATTCTAAGTATATATATAAAAAGTCTCTCATTCTGCTTTTAACCACTTTAAGACCTCTTCCCTAGCATCCTTATGTTTTGGAACACTGATGGGAGATACAAGTTAAGTATTCCATTCATCATCTGCTAACTCACTATCCTCTCCTCTCCCCAGTTAACAATTCTCTGTTCTTTTTAAGATTCTCTCCTCGTACTCCCTCCTTGCTTTTCTTATCTCTTTTTCAACCTCTTTCCTCATTTTCTTGTGTTCTCGCTTATATTTATTTATTTTTGTCTTATCTATGCACCACATGTGCCCTTTTCATCAATTTTAGTTGGATTCCGGCGTTGTTATTTATCCACACTATCCTGAAGAATGAAGTGGCCTCATTTTTAAGGGAAATATACTCAGTCTGCAACTTTGTAATCTCCATTGTGATCATATCTCATTCTTGCTCTATAGTCCTTGTGCTACATTCCCTTTCCATCTCACTTTAGCTGGCCCACTACTAGCTTCCTTAAGGCTATTCCAATGTGGTTCTCCAGGGGTTTTTTGTACTGATTTTAACCCTTTCGCCCTTTGGGACGGCACAGTGGTTGGCACTGCTGCCTCACAGGCGCTGGGGAGCCGGGTTCAATTCCAGCCTCGGGTGACTGTCTGTGCAGAGTTTGCACATTCTCCTTGTGTCTGCATGAGTGTGCTCCGGGTGCTCCGGTTTCCTCTCACCGTCCAAAAATGGTTAGGGTGATTGCGTAACCCTGTGTATTTACCCTGCTAGTCCCCAGACAGTAAGGGGCAATTTAGCATGGCCAATCAAACTAACCTGCACATTTTTGGAGTGTGGGAGGAAACCGGAGCACCCAGAGGAAACCCACGCAGACACGGGGAGAATGTGCAAACTGCACACAGACAGTGACCCAAGGCCGGAATCGAACCCGGGTCTCTGGTATTGTGAGACGGCAGTGCTAACCACTGTGCCACCATGCCACCCCTCGTTCTTGAAGTCATGGAAGTCATAGAATCCCTACAGTGCAGAAGGATACTAATCATTAGTGTCGGGGGATTAGCAGTGTAAATATGTGGGGTTACGGGGATACGATGGATTGTTGTCAGTGCAGACTTGATGGGCTGAATGGCCTCCTTCTGCACTGTAGGGATTCTATAGACTGCTTGATCTTGTGGTCATTACATCCACAGATAATTGTTTCCTATGATCTAATTCATTCCTCTAGACAGAATCGAATAATATTTCTTTGCTATTTTAGATATGAGGATGTGCTCCATGAAGATAAACCTCCATAGACCTTCATGGAATTCCATTTGCCTTTCTCGATTAACTCACTTCTTGACTCAATCAATGAATGTATCATTAAAATCTCATCAAACAGTAATTCTGTTATTCCTACTCATCTCCCAGATCTGTCCTCTTCCATCTCCCTCTCACAATCAGAGAATATATGATACTCCCACTAACGCAACAATCCATTTCTCATTCTAACCTCTAATCATGTTATATTCCGTCTTTCACCAATTCTACCCACTTACCTATTATAGAATCATACAGTCATGCAGTGCAGAGGAGGCCCTTCGGCCCACTGAGTCTGCACCCGACACATGACAAACACCTGACCTTCCACCTAATCCCATTTACCAGCACCTGACCCATAACCTTGAATGTTATGACATGCCAAGTGCTCATCCAGGTATTATTTAAAGGGTCTGAGGCCTATAATGTCGTGACCAGAACTGTTATTTGTTAATTTGTCATCGTCATGTGTATTGGTATACAGGGAAATGTATTGTTTCGTGCATGCTCTGCAGTCAAAGTATACCGTGCAAGTATACCGTGCATAGCACAGTAGTTGTGGCCTCACCAAAGTTCTATACAATGCCAACGTGACTTCCCTGCTTTTGTAATCTATGCCTCAATTGATAAAGGCAAGTGTCTGAAAAATACTATAATCCAACTGTTTTGGTTTTGTTGTGTGGGTGTATAGAAACATAAAAACATAGAAGATAGGAGCAGGAGGAGGCCATTCGGCCCTTCGAGCCTGCTCCGCCATTCATCACGATCATGGCTGATCATCCAACTCAATAGCCTAATCCTGCTTTCTCCCCATAACCTTTGATCCCATTCACCCAAGTGCTATATCCAGCCGCCTCTTGAATACATTCAATGTTTTGGCATCAACTACTTCCTGTGGTAATTAATTCCACAGTCTCACCACTCTTTGGGTGAAGAAATGTATCCTCAACTCCGTCCTAAATGGTCTACCCTGAATCCTCAGACTGTGACCCCTGGTTCTGGACTCCCCCACCATCGGGAATATCCTCCCTGCATCTATCCTGTCTAGTCCTGTTAGAATTTTATGAGTCTCTATGGGATACCCCCTCATTTGTCTGAACTCCAGGGAAAACAATCCTAACCTAGTCAATCTCTCCTCATACATCAGTCCAGCCATCCCCGGAATCAGCCTGGTAAACCTTCGCTGCATTCGCTCAAGAGCAAGAACATCCTTTCTCAGAAAAGGAGACCAAAACTGCACACAATACCCTAGGTGTGGCCTCACCAAGGCTCTGTATAATTGCAACAACACCTCCCTGCTCCTGTATTCGAAACATCTTGCAATGAAGGCTAACATGCTATTTGCCTTTTTTACTGCCTGCTGCACCTGCATGCTTACCTTCAGTGACTGGTGTTTAAGGTCCCGCTGCACACTCCCCTCTCCTAATTTACAGCCATTCAGGTGGTAATAGGGCGTCTTGTTTTTGCTTCCAAAGTGAATAACCTGACACTTATCCAAATTATACTGCATCTGCCATTGATTTGCTCTCCCACCCAACCTGTCCAGGTCATTCTGAAGGATCTCTGCATCCTTGTCACAGTTCACCCTCCCACCCAACTTGGTATCATCTGCAAACTGTATAGTGGAGGAACTCCTGTTCTGTTGATGGAGCAGGTAGAGCGCTCCATATGTGGGTGGTGTTGAGAACATTCTTTAGTTGGACAGTAGATGGAGCTGTTCCTGGTTGTGGCAGTAGTGGGTGCTGTGGGCATAATGCAGGGGGAAGCCTCTTGAGGTGAAGGCAACAGTGGGCACTGGTTTGTGATTCACCCGTGGAGGATGCTGTTCTGCAGTGAGGAAATATTTTCTTCAAACAAAGAACATTTTAATTCAATTCAAATGTAAATCTTTGCCCGTACGATTGAGGCGCAGACAGGATGTTTTCTGTGGGAGCTCAGAGCTGGGATCAGCAGTCCCCGATGAGGATGTTGGGAACATCAGTCATGTGTGCAGTTACTGTGCCCTGACAATAGAAACAACACAATTTTAAAAGAAGCAGATAACTATTTGTTTCTGAGGAGATGCGAGCTGTGTTTTTGAAGTGGTTCCCTCTACTTGCGGCTCGATTGTATTTTTGATCAGTCCCAAAAGAGTTCCTGTGAAGTGATCTTTCCCGAACACTTTATCATGAAGTGCAGATCCCCTCAAAGCAGGCACCAATTGACTTTCTTGCATAGACTCTGCGCGCAGAATACAACAAAGGCTCGCCGGGTCTGGGAAATGCTGGAACTACTTAACAGACTTTGCAGCTTTGCAAGAGGAATAGCTGGTAGGGACCATGCAGCTCAATTTGATCTATTTGAATGAAGGCCCCCCCTTGAAAAGTGATCCCCTCGGTCTCTTTCAGGTGTTGACAGTGTGAGGTGCTGTGTATTTGCTGTGGTTCCCACTGTTTAAGAAAGGGAATAGAAATGACCCTGGTAATTATAGACTGGTTAGTCTTACTTCGGTGGTTGGTAAATTGATGGAAAAGGTCCTTAGGGATGGGATTTACGACCATTTAGAAAGATGCGGATTAATCCGGGATAGTCAGCACGGATTCGTGAAGGGCAAGTCGTGCCTCACAAATTTGATTGAATTTTTTGAGGAGGTAACCAAGTGTGTTGATGAAGGTTGGGCAGTTGATGTCATATACATGGATTTTAGTAAGGCGTTTGATAAGGTCCCCCATTGTCGGCTTATGATGAAAGTGAGGAGGTGTGGGATAGAGGGAAAGTTGGCCGATTGGATAGGTAACTGGCTGTCTGATCGAAGACAGAAGGTGGTGGTGGATGGAAAATTTTCGGATTGGAGGCAGGTTGCTAGCGGAGTGCCGCAGGGATCAGTGCTTGGTCCTCTGCTCTTTGTGATTTTTATTAATGACTTAGAGGAGGGGGCTGAAGGGTGGATCAGTAAATTTGCTGATGACACCAAGATTGTTGGAGTAGTGGATGAGGTGGAGGGCTGTTGTAGGCTGCAAAGAGACATAGATAGGATGCAAAGCTGGGCTGAAAAATGGCAAATGGAGTTTAACCCTGATAAATGTGATGTGATTCATTTTGGTAGGACTAATTTAAATGTGGATTACAGGGTCAAAGGTAGGGTTCTGAAGACTGTGGAGGAACAGAGAGATCTTGAGGTCCATATCCACAGATCTCTAAAGGTTGCCACTCACGTGGATAGAGCTGTGAAGAAGGCCTATAGTGTGTTAGCTTTTATTAACGGGGGTTGGAGTTTAAGAGCCGTGGGGTTATGCTGCAACTGTACAGGACCTTGGTGAGACCACATTTGGAATATTGTGTGCAGTTCTGGTCACCTCACTATAAGAAGGATGTGGAAGCGCTGGAAAGAGTGCAGAGGAGATTTACCAGGATGCTGCCTGGTTTGGAGGGTAGGTCTTATGAGGAAAGGTTGAGGGAGCTAGGGCTGTTCTCTCTGGAGTGGAGGAGGCTGAGGGGAGACTTAATAGAGGTTTATAAAATGATGACGGGGATAGATAGAGTGAACGTTCAAAGACTATTTCCTCGGGTGGATGGAGCTATTACAAGGGGGCATAACTATAGGGTTCGTGGTGGGAGATATAGGAAGGATATCAGAGGTAGGTTCTTTACGCAGAGAGTGGTTGGGGTGTGGAATGGACTGCCTGCAGTGATAGTGGAGTCAGACACTTTAGGAACATTTAAGCGGTTATTGAATAGGCACATGGAGCACACCAGGATGATAGGGAGTGGGATAGCTTGATCTTGGTTTCAGATAAAGCTCGGCACAACATCGTGGGCCGAAGGGCCTGTTCTGTGCTGTACTGTTCTATGGCCACTGCGGAGTAGAGCTCTAAAACGAAAACACGTCGGCAGATTTGAGCTTGAAGTCTTGCTGCGTTGTGCTCGCCTCACAGACCAAGAGGGATGCGGTGGGAGGTGGTTGTGTTGTAATTCCATGGAGATGAGCTCCTTTGCTCCGGAGTTTGCTTCATGCCCGTGTCCAAGAGCTGGGTCATCAAGCTGTCTGCTCAGAATGTGCCCTGCTGCCCAGCGTCCCTGGGTATGTAGCCCACTCCTTGCAGCTCAACCCTCAGGTGACGGGTCCATCACTGACTTGAGTTACAATTAGAAAAGGTGGCTGTTCTGGATGTCGAATATCTGTCAGCGTCAATCACGGGAGAGCCTCTTTCCTTCATTCTCAGCCACTAATTGACACACTTCAATCAGAGGATGCTCTTAAATCTCCTGAGCAAAGTATCTCGCACTTGCTCAACCTTATTGCTTCCACAAAGCTCTCCGGCGTGACATTTTCTGATTTAGAAAAACAGAATGTACGGCAAGAAAATGAAGGCAAGGATTCAGCATTGTAACTGCTGACCTTGGGGAGATGTGTGGATAGCTTTTGTATGCAGGGTGGTGGTGGGGGGTGGTGGGGGGCGGTGGGGGGGCGGGGGGCGGTGGGGGCGGGGGGGGGTAACATTTCTGATTGTGTGTGTTCTCCTCAAAAACGATCATTGAGTTGCTTGAAGACAGCAAGGCCCCTCTCACTGGTCACAGTGTGTTAATAAGGCCACTTGTGTTTAATCTTCACGTAGCTCGGAATACACTGAGGTTCCTGACATTACAGTGTTGAGCACGTTCCACTGAAAGTAATTAATAATACATTTTCTTTCCTCCTTAAATCTGCAGCAACCTCTCGGGTAATCATCTCACTAGCCTGTCCTGGCAGCCCTTTCGGACGCTACGCCTTGCTCAGCTGTGAGTATAATGCATGCAGTATTGTTGCTACCTCAGTTACATGTTCTGCTTTTCTCTTCCTCACCCCGAGGTGCAAAGTCTTCAGGTGTGTCGTGAGTCAACGATCCGGGCCTCTGTACCTCACTCTGACTGACTGCTCTTTCAACTGTGTGATGTGGATTATCAATCATAGAATCCCTACAGTGCAGAAGGAAGCCATTCGGCCCATCGAGGCTTCACCGACTACAATCCCACCCAGGCCCTATCCCCATAACCCTATGCATTTATCCTAGCTATATCCCCTGACACTAAGGGACAATTTAGCATGGCCAATCCACACCTAACCTGCACATATTTGGACTGTGGGAGAAAACCGGAGCACCCGGAGGAAACCCACGCAGACACGGGGAGAATGTGCAAACTCCACACGGACAGTGACCCAAGCCGGGAATCGAACCCAGGTCCCTGGTGCTAACCACTGTGCCACCATGCCGCCCAGATTGAAACTATAATAGGCAATTGCAAGGCGGCACAGTGGTTAGCCCTGCTGCCTCACAGTGCCAGGGACCCGGGTTCGATTACGACCTCGGATCACTGTCTGTGTGGGGTTTGCACGTTCTCTCAGTGTCTGCGTGGGTTTCCTCCGCGTGCTCTGGTTTCCTCGCACAGTCCACAGATGCGCAGGTTCGGTGGATTGGCTATGCTAAATTGCCCCTTAGTGTCAGGGGAACTAGCAGGGTAAATATGTGGGGTTGCGGTGCTAGGGCCTGGGTGGGAATGTGGTCAGTACAGACCCGATGGGCTGAATGGCGTCCTTCTACGCTGTAGGGATTCTATGATTCTACGAACAGGAGCCCACCTTATGCTGATCATCCCTCCCTTCCCATTCTCTGCCAGGGTTCGACTCTCTCTCCCTCTGGAGGTACTGGCTCTTGTTGGAGTACAATCCCAGGGTACAGAGCCCTCTGCTTCCTTACTTAACTGTGAACTTACACAGGCTGTATGACCATGGAAGGAGATAGTCTGAAGTACAGACTATCCTAACTTAGGTCTCATGAGGTTCCCACTCGTATCTCTTCCCACAGGAATCACTGGAGGAGTGGGCACCTAGCTCCAAAGCCCAGGCCTATTCAGGCCAAGTGTACCAAACAAACTGACAAACAAGGAGCAGGAGTAGGCCATTCAGCCCCCTGAGATGCCCAGCCATTTGATAAGGTCATCTGATCTGATAGTAACTTCAACTCTGCATCCCAGGCACCCCCCCATAACTGGTCACCCCCTTGTCACCCAGAATCTATCCACCTTTGCCTTAAATATATTCAAAGACTGCTTCCATTGCCTTTTCATAAAGTTTAAAATTTTAAAGTTTATTTATTAGTGTCACAAGTAGGCTTACATTAACGCTGCAATGAAGTTACGATGAAAATCCCCTAGTTGCCACACTCCGGCACCTCAGGTACACTAAGGGAGAATTTAGCATGGCCAATGCACCTAACCAGCATGACTTTTGGGCAACGGGAGGAAACCAGAGCACCCGGAGGAAACCCATGCAGACCCGAGGAGAATGTGCAAACTCCACACAGACAGTGAACCAAGCTGGGAATTGAACCCAGGTCACTGGCACTGTGAGGCAGCAGTGCCAATCATTGTGCCACCGTGCCGCCTCTGCCAGGAAGAGACTCACGACCCTCTGAGAGAAAACCTTTTTCCTCACCTCAGTTTTAATTGGGCGACACTTTATTTTTAAACAGTGACCCCTAGTTCTAGATTCTCCACAAGAGGAAACATTCTCTCCACATTCACTCTGTCAAAACCCCTCAGGATCTTATACGTTTCAATCAAGTCGCATCTTACTCTTCTAAACTCTAGCAGATAGAAGCCAAGCCTGTCCAACATTTTCTCAGAGGACAACCTGCCTATTCCATGTATTAGTCTGGTAAACCTTCTCTGAACTGCTTTCAATGCATTTACATTCTTCCATAAATAACAAGACCAATACTGTACACAGTATTCCAGATGTGGCCTCATCAATGCCCTGTTCAACTGAAGCATAATCTCCCTACTTTTATGTTCCATTCCCATTGCGATGAACAAGAACATTCGATTAGATTTCCTAATTACTTTGCTGTAATTGCATATGAGCATTTTGTGATTCATGCACTCAGACACCCAGATCCCTCTGCACTTCAATTGCTGCCCTGGCTGAGATTAGGTAACTCCACAAAGAGAATGGCCAAGAATGACAAAGAGTATTGACTTTGATCTCCACCGGTTAGGAAATGAATTGTGTCTCCAACAGCCTGCTTTGTTGCGGGAGTGGGAATGGGGGACTGGGGATGTGGTCGGTGATATTTGTAAAAAAATATTCTTTTTAAAGAGCGTAGCACTCCACAATCCAATGGGAGGGGCATGTTTGCCACTTCCATTTTGGTCTTTGGGTCTTTGAAGATGTGCCTGGTCTCTGAAGGATCTGGGATACACGAACTCTCAGAGTTTCCGCTTCTTCTGGTTGTGAGCTTTGAATGATTGCAACCTCTTTTCCCAGTAAAGACCAGATAAAACCCTGGCAGTTCTTATTTATATAAAGGGATACGACAGCAGTGGGTAAGCTGGAAACAATCCAATTACACTAACTCCGTGTCTGTATTCATTGTATCTACATCCAGAATGTGGAGGATATTCAGGTACAATCATTTCTAGTAGCTGGACACTTCCCCTGGCCCCCAGTGGTTGTGAGACTTCTTACCGTGTTCACCCCAGTGGTTACACAGCCCAGGTGCTTCTTGGTGCCCAATGGTTATGTGTTCCGCTGCCAAAATCCCTTGGAACCCAATTAGATGTCTGCCCACTTAGCTGTTGGATGCCATTGGTTGTGTGGTCCAGTGCCCACCACACCTACCCGCTGGTGATTAACCAACCTGCAGCCCATGCCTTTTGGACCTTGGCAATAATTGGTTGCAGATTAATTCACAATGTTGGTGGCAATGAGGTTGTGCCTGCGCATGGTACAGAATGCATATAGCGTGACTGGTAAGGCATTTCAGCCACTGTCTGCAGGGAATTTTAACTGTGTATAAATTATTAGAGAAACCAACATAACAGACTGACATGGTGCAGACTCAATCCATAGTTCCTCCCCTATGATATGGAATTTCGCCGCTATCCAGCAAAATTCGTACTTTGTACCCTCAACAGACCAGGCGAAGCTTTTGGAGTTTTAAATCGGCCTTTATTCAAGCTATAGCGAGGAAGTCTGCCTTCCACAAAGTGGCATACAGACTTGCTGAGTGATACACAGCATGAACAATTATACCTTTGCTTATCTTGCAAGTAATTCACTTATACCAATAACAAGTATGCATTTGTTCTGAAGTCATTGACATCCAATTACAACTAATAGCTCTGATTACTTCATTTATGATGTGGAGATGCCGGCGTTGGACTGGGGTAAACACAGTAAGAAGTTTAACAACACCAGGTTAAAGTCCAACAGGTTTATTTGGTAGCAAAAGCCACACAAGCTTTCGAGGCTCTGAGCCCCTTCTTCAGGTGAGTGGGAATTCTGTTCACAAACAGAACTTATAAGACACAGACTCAATTTACATGAATAATGGTTGGAATGCGAATACTTACAACTAATCCAGTCTTTAAGAAACAAAACAATGGGAGTCTGTGTCTTATAAGTTCTGTTTGTGAACAGAATTCCCACTCACCTGAAGAAGGGGCTCAGAGCCTCGAAAGCTTGTGTGGCTTTTGCTACCAAATAAACCTGTTGGACTTTAACCTGGTGTTGTTAAACTTCTTACTGTACTTCATTTATGTCAGGTTATATAGTTAATCAGTTACAGTCTCCATATTATTGTCCAATTATAATGATTAATTACCAACGAGGTACGCCCACATGGTTACACCATCCAAACAGCCCCACCTGCTGTTACGGCGACCACCTTGTGGACATCAGAATTTTCAACCCCCTGTCCCTTGGTCAGCTTATTTGTGTCACCAATCTGCAAGTGTGGGCAATGCACTGAAACATCTTCACAGTAGCTTCTGAGAGAACTGCGCTGTATTCAATTCACAAGAGAACTCTGCCACATTCAAATTTAAGCTCTTCACCTATAACCCCTCACCACAGAGTCACTAATCATCATAGAATCATCATAGAATGCCTACAGTGCAGAAGGAGGCCATTCGATCCATCGAGTCTGTACTGACCACAATCCCACCCAGGCCCTATTCCCGTAACCCCATACATTTACTCTGCTAATCCCCCGACACTAGGGTCAATTTAGCATGGCCAATCAAACTAACCCGCACATCATTGGATTGTGGGAGGAAACTGGAGCACCCGGAGGAAACCCACGCAGACACGGGGAGAACATGCAAACTCCACACAGACTGTGACCCGAGGCTGGAATTGAACCTGGGTCCCTGGCGCTGTGGGGTAGCAGTGCTAACCACTGTGCTACCATGCTGCCCCAATCTCAGCGATATCTGTGCAGAACCTGGTTCAGCGACCAAAGGCATCCACTGTGAGCTGAGGGAGATTGACAATGAGATCACCCTGGACGTGAGTAGGTGAGAAAGCTGCTAATCCCATCCTCCTGGCTCACCTTTGAGTCCACAGGAGACCTACTCCATGAGACTTTGTATGCTGGAATAAATACAACAGTGAGATTTACCTTGAAGATTTATTTCTCTAAACTAACACTTGGTTCTCTTTTTTTCTGACTTTCCAGTATCCTGGTTGGAAACCTATTCAACTGCAGCTGTGAAATCCGCTGGATCCAGCTGTGGCAAGTGGCAGGGGAGGCTCAGCTGGAGCGACAGCAACTGTACTGTAAGACAGAAAGTTCCAACATCCTCCTGTCCCACATGAACATCACACAGTGCGGTAAGTATCGTCCAGAGGGAATTCTTCCTGAATGGAAAAAGTAGGAAACGTTTCAAGAAATATGAAGAGGCAGGATTAGTTTTTTGGCAAGTGGGTGAACTAAATTCCGTGCAGCAGAATCCACCTGGGGAGCTGGTATTGTTTGCTAGTGCACTCTGTGTGCATATAGAGAGGGGAAAGAGGCCTAGAAAATGGACAACCACCCTCTTCATATTGTCCTGGGGAGGGAGCACCAGTTCCTGCCACCAGGCATTGTGAGAGATACAAAATAAAGAAATTACATTTATGTAGCGCCCTTGGATGTGCTTTAGATGTGCTAACTTGCCCCTTAGTGTCCTGGGATGCATAGGTTAGCGGGATCAGTGGGGTAAATATGTGGGGTGACGGGATAGGGCCTGGGTGGGATTATTGTCAGTGCAGACTCGATAGGCTGAATGGCCTCCTTCTGCACTGTAGGGATTCTATGATTCTACAATTCCTGACCTCAGGAGTTCCCAATGTGCTTTCCCACGTTGGGAACTTGGCAGCATAGTCACTTTTGCTCTGTAAGAAACGTGGCAGCCAATTTGCACATAGAAAACTCCCACAAACAGCAAAAGTGATCATGACCGGGTAATCTGTTGTTTGAATGATATTGACTGAAGAATAAACCTTGACCATGACACCAGTGGGAACTCCCCTCCTCTCCTTGGCAAAAGGACCATGGCTGCTTTACGGCTAAGGGGCAGCACAGTGGCACAGTGGTTAGCACTGCTGCCTCACAGCGCCAGGGACCCGTTCGATTCCGGCCTTGGGTGACTATCTGGGGGGAGTTTGCATGTTCTCCCCGTGTCTGTGTGGGTTTCCTCCGGGTGCTCTGGTTTCCTCCCACAGTCCAAAGATGTGCAGGTTAGGTTGATTGGCCATGATAAATTGTCCCTGAGTGTCAGGTGGATTAGCAGGATAAATACGTGGGATTAAGGAGACAGGCCTGGGTGGGATTGGTGTCAGTGCTGGCTTGATGGGCTGAAGGGCCTCCTTCTGCACTGTCGGGATTGTACGATTCTAAGTCGGTGAGAACTTGGCTTTGTATCTGATTTGAAAGGCAATACCTCGAGCAGTGCAGTACACCCTCAACATTGCTCTGGAGCCTCTGCCTAGAATATTTGTTTGTGCTCAAGTCTCTGGAGTGAGCGGTTTAATCCACAAGTTACTGACTCATAACAAAGAGAGCGGCCAACTCAGCCGCGGCTGACATTCTCCCAGTTCCTCTTGCCCCCATCTTTCTCAGAGCAGTAGTTTGGTGGCCAATTTAAGGGTTATTGAAGAAGACCCATTACCCCCCCCCCCCCTGCTCTTAGGTCGCAAGAAAATCTAACTAGATCCATAGAATCCCTACAGTGCAGAAGGAGGCCATTTCGCCTATCGAGTCTGCACCGACCACAATCCCACCCAAGCCGTAGCCCCGTAACCCCACTAATCCCCTGACACTAGGATCAATTTATCATGGCCAATCAACTAACTCACACATCTTTGGACTGTGAGAGGAAACCGGAGCACCCGGAGGGAAACTCATACAGATACGGGAGAAAGTGCAAACTTCACACAGATAGTGACCTGAGGCTGGAATTGAACCTGGGCCCCTGGCGCTGTGAGGCAGCAGTGCTAACCACTGTGCCACCGTGCCGCTCCAAGGTAAGCAGCCTTCTTCTGCACCACTCCCAGTACCCCTCCCACCCACCCCTGCCCTACCAAGGACCCAATGGATTTTCATTGGTTATCTTCTGAGAGCTGTTTTGATCTGTTTCCCAGGGGCAGGTTTAAATCTACGAAATTCAGTTCCAGCACAGTGCTCTTTGATGTCCCACATTCATTCAACTAATGTCCCTGCACAAGGGGGTGAGGAGGAATCTGAGAGCCTATGTGGTTTTTTTTCGGATGAATGCTTTTATTGAGGGTTTCCCATTTTCCATTTTACCACAAGACAGAACAAATCTCCAAAATCTAGCACAATGCAGAGTGGTTATTATTCCACATATACGCACAGAAAAGACCAGCAAAGTACACATTCAAATGCTTCAGCTTATCAATCATTGTAATTAGTGTCTCTTTTCGTACGGATAATGGAAGGGTACGAGAAAGAGGGGGGGATCTCAGGATAACAGGATAAAGCCATGAGAGGCAGCAGTGCTAACCACTGTGCCACCTTGGCACCATGGAGCACATCCTCCTCCACAGAATAACAAAGACAGAGTTACACAATGTATGGGACCCCTCACAGGGCAAAATACAACCAATCAGGACCCGACTCAACATCCCAGGACCTCCAAGCAATGAAAGGATACGACAAGCTCTTCATACGACAAGCTCTTCATTCCTGGGATCATTTTTGTGAACTTCCTCTGGATCCTTTCCAAGGCCAGCACATCCTTCCTTAGATACGAGGCCCAAAACTGCTCACAATACTGTAAATGGGGTCTGACCAGAGCTTTATACAGCCTCAGAAGTACATCCCTGCTCTTGTATTCTAGCCCTCTCGACATGAATGCTAACATTGCATTTGCCTTCCGAACCTGCACGATAACCTTAAGAGAATTTTGAACAAGGACTCCCAAGTCCCTTTGTGTTTCTGATTTCCTCAGCATTTTCCCATTTAGAAAAGAGTCTGTGCCTCCATTGCTCTTTCCAAAGTTCATAACCTCACACTTTTCCACATTGTATTCCATCTGCCGTTTCTTTGCCCACTCTCTTAACCTGTTGAAGTCCTTCTGCAGCCCCCCTGCTTCCTCAATACAACCTGCCCCTCTACATATCTTTGTATCATCTGCAAACTTAGCAACAGTGCCTTCAGTTACTTCTTCCAAATCGTTAATGTATATTGTGAAAAGTTGTGGTCCCAGCACTGACCCCTGAGGCACACCACTTATCACTGGCTGCCATCCTGAAAAGGACCCCTCAATCCCCGCTCTCTGCCTTCTGCCAGTCAACCTTGTCAAAGGCCTCCGGAAATCTAAATATATCACGTCCACTGGTTTTCCTTTATCTAACTTCCTTGTTACCTCCTCAAAGAACTCTAACAGATTTGTCAGACATGACCTCCCCTTGACAAAGCTGTGCTGACTCAGTCCGATTTTATCATGCACTTCCAAGTACTCCACGATCTCAGCTTTAATAATGGACTCTAAAATCTTGCCAATGACCGAAGCCAAGCTAAGCGGCCTATAATTTCCTGCCTGCTGCCTCCCTCCCTCCTCCAGGTGCTCCGGTTTCCTCCCACAGCCCAAAGATGTGTGGGTCAGCTATGCTAAATGAACCATAGTATCAGGGAAGTAGTGGGGTAAATATGTGGGGTTACAAGAATAGGGCCTGGATGGGATTGTGGTCGGTGCAGACTGAAAGGGCCAAATGGCTTCCTTCTGCATTGTAGGGATTCTCTAGCTAAGTCCCTGAGAAAACATTTTTTTTTTTAATATACTTTTCCAATTCAATCAAATCAAATCCAATTCAGAGTCTCAACAAGTTGAGACATTTCAGATCCAGGCTGACAAGACAGGACGGGAGACCAAAACCACCCTGTCCTGGGCCTGATCTACATGAGTCAAGCTGATTGGAGAAGGGGGAGGCCAAAAGGCCGAGATGCCGCTTTTAAAAATTGCTTCATATGAAACACATGAAGCCTCAGTGTAACCTAATGACCCCAACCAAGTGCAGGCGATCCATACTACACTTGATCTTAGCCAAAAGGCCGAGAAGTCCCTGAGAAAATTGTAGAACCTAATAGAAGTACTATGAAAAGGCAATGGTTATTAGGCTGTGGTGCTGATATAACTGGCCTAAATACAATCCACTCACTTTACACTCCAAGTAGGATTAAATTATCCACAAGTTGAAATTAAACCCTTTTAAGGAAACAGCACAGGGGATTTTTTTCCACGGTTTTCAATTTGAATTGATGAATTATTCAAATTAAGCGACTTTGAATTAACAAGAGTATGCAGACAGTATCTGCATAACTGATTTGCATAGCTGATCAAAATTCTTCTGCAAGTCTTTTAACTGCAGACATGGTCCCCACTGTTGTCTATTTTTGTTTATGTTGTTTGCACACATTAATATTGGCGATCACTAAGGGTTTAAGCAATGACTGTGTGTTTAACACGCAACACGTTTCTTAATCCAGTGTTACACCACTCAAAGGTTACATCTGTTTCTGATTCTGTGAGGAAGATCTTATCCAGTCTTATCATCGGCTCTGGTTTGCCTTGGCTTTAGGCTCACCTGGAGACTCACCTGGGGAAGGAGCAGTGCTCCGAAAGCTCGTGATTCCAAATAAACCTGTTGGACTTTAACCTGGTGTTGTGAGAAAATTTACCGTGCCCAGCCCAGTCCAACACTGGCATCTACACATCATAAATAGGGGAGGTGATGGTATTATCGTGAGGTATTAATCCAGAAACTCAGCTAATGTTCTGGAGATCCAGGTTCGAATCCCGCCACGGCAGATGGTGGAATTTGAATTCAATTTAAAAAATCTTAAATTAAGAATCTACTGATGACCATGAAACCATTGTCAATTGTCGTAAAAACCCATCTGGTTCATTAATGTCCTTTAGGGAAGGAAATCAGTTGTCTTTTTCTGGTCTGGCCTACATGTTACTCCAGAGCCACAGCAATGGGGTTGACTCTCAACTGCCCTTTGAACAAGGACAACTAGGGATGGGCAATAAATGCTGGCCAGCCAGTGATGCCCATGTCCCACGAATGAATACAAAAAAGGAGAAGAAGGAAGGAAGTTATAAATTATATAATTCTACATTTATATAGCACCTTTTACAACCTCAGCATGCCCTGATGTGCCTCAGGGCCATAGTACTCTTGAAGAGTCATCACTGCTGTGTTGCAGGAAACATGCCTGTGAATTTACACATAGCAAACTGCTACAAAAAGAAATGGATCATTTGCATTAGTGAGTGATGGATATAGGTCAGATCAGCTTGCCTACCCTTTGAAACAATTCCATAGGATCTTCCCATGCACCTGTGAGGAAATTTGATTTGACGTCTTATCTGAGTAACTTCCTCGGTACTGCAAAGGAGCAAAGGAACTCTCTGCTCAAAGTCTTCAGAGTGGGTTTTGTCGTGTTCAGTTGTTCTGTGTTTGATTATGTGTGTCTGCTAATTGATGTTGACTGTGCTGGCTTGGTTAGGCCTGGATGTGGACTCTGAGTGCACACCAAGCATTATTGCAGACATTTTGTCATTGCACAGATATTTTTAAATAAAACCTGCACACTTAGAAACAAGTGCAGCCTCTGCGTTGCTCTGAAATCTTTTCTTGAAGTTATTTTATGTAATGTGGGTATTGCTAGCAAGATGTGGAGATGCCAACGTTGGACTGGGGTAAACACAGTAAGAGTTTTAACAACACCAGGTTAAAGTCCAACAGGTTTATTTGGTAGCAAATGCCACTAGCTTTCGGAGCCCTGCTCCTTCGTCAGATGGAGTGGATATTTGGAGTGGATATCAGATATCCACTCCATCTGACGAAGGAGCAGGGCTCCGAAAGCTAATGGCATTTGCTACCAAATAAACCTGTTGGACTTTAACCTGGTGTTGTTAAAACTCTTACTGTATTGCTAGCAAGGTCAGCATTTGTTGCCCATCCCCAGTTGCCATTGAACTGAGTGCCTTACTAGGCCATTTCAGAGGAAAGTTAAGAGTCAACCACATTGCTGTGGATCTGGAGTCACAGGACAGCAGATTTCCTAAACATTAGTGAACCAGATGGGTTTTTACAACAATCGATTCATGGTCATCGTTAGACCTTTAATTAAATCAGTCGTGGTGGCATTTAAACCCGGGTCCCCGGAGTGTTACCCAGGGGCTCTGGGTTACTAGTCCAGTGACAATACCACAATGTCATCACCTTCCCATATAAAACATACACCAGGGGTTGCAGCGATAGGGCGGGGGAGAAGGCCTGGGTAAGATACTCTGTCAGAGAGTCAGTGCAGTATCGATGGGTCGAATGGCCTCTTCTGCACTGTGGGGATTCTGTGATTCCATGATTTCTATGTAACTAGCGGATACAGGACAGGAATCAACCCACAACAAGCGACTCTGAGGCAAACGTGTGGCCAACTGAGCCACGGAGATTAAAGTCTTTCATGTGGAACTTCTCAAAAGTTCATGAAAGTCTAAGTAGCAAGTTCGAAATGGAGACTGGATAAATACGTGAAAAGGAAATATTTACCTTTGGGGAAGAAAAGGGGGAAAGGAACTAACTGATGGATCTTTGAGAGGGACTGTACAGGAACAATAGATAAAATGGCCGCCTGTGTGTTATATGCGTCAAAGAAACGCATTTTAGGCTAAATGGTAACACTTTAACAAAGGATCAGATAAGTTAATGGTTCAGATAAAGAGATCTTCGAAAGTAGGGGAATAAAGTGATAAAACAGTTTTTAAATTAAAAAGCATATCGATTCGCAGTTTTATATCACCAAAACATGGAGTACAAAAGCAAAAAGGACTTGCTAAACCGAGACAAGTTATTGTTTAAGGCCGTGGGTAGAATATTGCACCCAGTTTTGTAAGCCTTGCTTTTGGAAAGTTGTCAACATAATGGAGAGGGTGAGGAGGTCCATTAGGGTGATGTCATGGCTGAGAGAATCTAATAGAGATTTGGAAAATTTGAAGGACTTTGACGGAGTAAGCCAGGAAAAGCTGTCTCCACTTGTCACTGAGATCGTCATAACTGGAGGACATAAAATTCACCAGGGCAATGACAGGCAGGACTGGAAGAATTATATCTTGTTTATTTCTTGTGTTATTTATGGGCGACAGGCAGGAAAGTGGAGTTGAGGTCAAAATCAGATCGACCATCAACTTAATGGTGGATCAGGCTTGAGGCCTACTCCTCTTCCTAGTTTTATGTTGTCATATTTTAGATAGTTTAGAAATGGAATGTTCCAGCAGCAAAATCCACAATAGTTTTTAAAAGGGGAGTGGAGAAATATTTAAAAATGATTTGATTTGATTTAATATTGTTACATTTATTAGTATACAGTGAAAAGTATTGTTTCTTGCACGCTATACAGACAATGCATTCCGTCCAGAGAAAAGGAAACGTGACAGTGCAGAATGTAGCATTACAGTCATAGCTAGGGTGCAGAGAAAGATCAATTTAGTGCGAGGTCGTTCCATTCAAAAGTCGGTGGCAGCAGGGAAGAAGCTGTTCTTGAGTTGATTGGTGTGCGTTTTCGGACTTTGTACCTTTTTCCCGATGAAAGAAGGTGGAAGAGAGTATGTCCGGGGTGCGTGGGGGTCCTTGATTATGCTGGCTGCTTTCCCGAGGCAGCAGGACGTGTAGACCGAATCAATGGACTGGGCTTCATTCACGACCACGAATAAAGGAATATGGGGAAGGAACAGCGACTGGGACTAACTGGAGGCTCTTTCATAGGGACGGTATGAGTGCGACGGGATGGATGGCCTTCTCCTTGTGTTGCAACATTCTGTGATGACTGAGCGGGAGCTGCCCCTTCTCACTTGCTGCTGAGTGCCCTTTATTAAGCTATTGCTGTCCAGATTCATCTCCAACCCAACCCTATTCTTTGACCAGCCAGTGGATAATGACCTTATATTTGATCCATGTTTTAACGCTGACACATTTGATATTTCAAGCATGGTGAATCCAGAAATGTCTCTTTCATGACTGGTGCTCTGGACTATACACCCGTCCAATCCATGCACTATTCTGGTATTCTGTCCCTCTAACCTGTCAATTAGGTTAACTGACTGAGTCCCAGGTTTTAGTTTAGAACGTTACGAGGGAGTAATCTTATTGTACAGCTTCCAGCAGCTTCTCTCCCAGACATAAGCTTCTGACAGGGCTAAATCAGTAATTTTGTCGATACATTTTGCTTCCTGCTTTAATCTGTTTTCACAGCCTTCTGCTGCTGCGGACGCAAATCTATCAAATCTGTAAGGTTAGGATGTAAGACTGATGGGTTCTTGTTTTGTCCTGCTGTGCAGAATTGCCGGAGATCAGTGTGAGTCACAGTAACCTGTCCGTGAAGGCGGGAGAGGATGCGGTGGTGACCTGTAACGGTTCGGGGTCTCCGCTCCCTGACGTCGATTGGAACGTCACTCATGTCCACTCCATTGGCATCCACCAGGTGAGAGAAAGGAAAGACTTGCATTTGTATAGCACCGTTCACAAACACGAAGGGAGCTCGCCCCAAGACCAGAAAATCCAACCCGAGGTCAACGGACCTTTGCATGGTCCACGTACCCCCACCCCTCCCCCACACCCCCCCCCCCCCCCCCCCCCCCCCCACCCACCCACCCGCTACGATTCCTGTGGCGGGCGGGATGGGAAATTCTGCTCGGAATGTCCCAAGGCCCCCTACAGCCAATGATGTATCGTGAAATGTAATCGCTTGAGAAATGTACGAAAGCCAACTGCCAAATCATCTACAATTTCAGCCACTGTGACCTGGGTAATGACTGGATAATCTGTCACAGTGATGTTAGTTGAAGGACAGCAAGACACGGGCTCCTTTGCTTTCCCCCGACAGAGTGATTCAGGGTTGTGCACAGAAAGAAATGTGGGAAGGAAGCAAATGTCAGTCAGTTGCCCCAGATATCTGAAGGGCGGCACAGTGGTTAGCACTGCTGCCTTACAGCACCAGGGACCCGGGTTTGATTCCCGGCTTGGGTCACTGTCTGTGTTGAGTTTGCACATTCTCCTCATGTCTGCGTGGCTTTCCTCCGGGTGCTCTGGTTTCCTCCCACAGTCTGATAGACGTGCTGGTTAGGTGCATTGACCCGAACAGGCGCTGGACTGTGGCGACTAGGGGAATTTCACAGTAACTTCATGTAAGCCTTACTCGTGACTGATAAATAAATAAGGATAGTGCAGTGCAATCCGCAAAGGGAGGTGATGTCCTAGTGGTATTATTGCTGGGCTATTAATCTAGAAACTCAGCTAATGTTCTGGGGACCCGGTTCGAAACCCGCCACGGCAGATGGTGGAACTGGAATTCAATCAAAAATGTCTGGAATTAAGAATCTACTGATAACCATGAAACCATTGTCAATTGTCAGAAAAACCCCTCTGAGTTCACTAATGTCTTTTAGGGAAGGAAATCTGCCATCCTTACCTGGTCTGTCCTACATGCGACTCCAAAGCCACAGCAATGTGGTTGACTCTCAACTGCCCTCCAGGGGCAACTAGGGATGGGCAATAAATGCTGGCCAGCCAGCAACGCCGAATAAAAACAAAAGTGCTTTGCTTCTCTGAGAATCTGCTTCATCACTCCTGCCGACCTTTAAGCTTGGTAATGTACGGTACTATTATCTTGAAGAAATGGGGTGTGGTTTTCTGTTGCTGAGGACTGCTGTTACCTGAGCTACCAGTTGTTCATTTAAGCTCTGTCTGTAAATGGTATGTGGGAGGATGGTAGTGTGGTCGCTGTCACTAAGGGTTGCTGCCGTTGTCAAGGTCACTGTTGTTGACGTATACAGGCGCTATCAAGGTTTGGTCTTATTGTATGCAACTGTGGAAGGATGCTGTTGCCAAGGGTAACCGTTGTCAAGTGCGACCATTGTTGAGGGACTCTGTTGTCAAGATCACTGTATGTGAGGGTTGCCTTTTTATTGGTTAAATCAACGGGTGTTGCCATAGTCAAGTGACACTGCTCAGTGTAGTAAGACTCTTCCATTACACCGAAATACTCTACTAAATATCAATACTCTCTGTGATAATGTTGTTCTATACAATAAAACTGTTGCACAATTTTGACTCCTATTACCTGTGTGGCCCTAGGATAGGAGCAGAATTACAGAAAATCAGAACCGGGGTGTAAATCCAAATTACTTAAAAAGTGAAATGGAGCCTGTGATGACACAGGCAAATGAAAGAACTCTCAAACTGAGTAAGGGTGTCTGATAAAACACATCTTTGTCAATCAGTCATGGAGTCATACAATGCAGAAAATATCCTTTGGCCTATCGAGTCTGCACCAACAATAACTACCACGGAGGGCGCGCTAATCCCATTTCCTTCACTTGCCCCATATCCTTGAACGTTGTGGTATTTCAAGTGCTTGTCTAAATATCTTACATCGGCAGTGATTTGATTTGATTTGATTTATTATTGTCACATGTATTAGCATACAGCGAAAAGTATTGTTTCTTGCGCGCTATACAGACAAAGCGTACCGTACGTAGAGAAGGAAAGGAGAGAGTGCAGAATGTAGTGTTCGTCATAGCTCGGGTGTAGAGAAAGATCAACTTAGTTCAAGGTAAGTTCATTCAAAAGTCTGATGGAAGCAGGGAAGAAGCTGCTCTTGAGTCGGTTGGTACGTGACCTCAGACTTTTGTATCTTTTTTGTAATTTTTGTTGCCGGTGAAAGATGTCCATTGTCCCGCACAGGACCAGAGGAAATATGCCTAAGTAATATAGATTCATATTTTATGTGGATCCATATATACAGCATTCACAGTCTCTTCTTGCATAGTCCCTCACGATTGAGGGTGATTTTGTTCGATGGTTCTGAAATCGCTGATTAGTCCAATGTACAATCTGAAGATTCTGCTATATATGGGGCGGTTGATATCTGCAGCGCTGGGGGGCACAGGCTGTTTGGTAGTTTGTGTGGTTTCCTTCGATGTCTCGACCTTGCCTCTGTATGCTCCCGACAGTGTCTCTCGATGTGTTTGGTGCCTTCCTGAATAAGCATTCTCCATATTGGTCTGTCACAAGCTAGCCAGGGTCTCCCCATAAAAGAGAAAATGCTGGAAAATCACAGCAGGTCCGGCAGCATCTGTAAGGAGAGAAAAGAGCTGACGTTTCGAGTCCAGATGACCCTTTGATAGCTCTTTTCTTGAAACTTACAGGATGCTGCGAGGCCTGGATAGTGTGGACGTGGAGAGGATGTTTCCACTAGTAGGAAAAACTAGAACCAGAGGGCACAACCTCAGGCTAAAGAGACGATCCTTTAAAACAGAGATGAGGAGGAGTTTCTTCAGCCAGAGAGTGGTGAATCTGTGGAACTCTTTGCCGCAGAAGGCTGTGGAGGCCACGTCATTGAGTGTCTTTAAGACAGAGATAGATAGGTTCTTGATTAATAAGAGGATCAGGGGTTATGGGGAAAAGGCAGGAGAATGGGGATGAGAAAAATATCATCCATGATTGAATGGCGGAGCAGACTCGATGGGCCGAGTGGCCTAATTCTGCCCCTATGTCTTATGCCGCCAGACCTGCTGAGATTTTCCAGCATTTTCTCTTTTGGTTTCAGATTCCAGCATCCGCAGTAATTTGCTTTTCTCCCGTAAGTCAATGGGTATGTTTGACCTCTTCTAGGCTGCTTTAAGGTTGCCCCTAACTTGTCTCTGCCATTCTCCTGAGGTTCCCGTGCCATGACTGAGTTCCCAGTCAAGCAGTTCTCTGTTTCGTGTGAAATGACTCAGTAAAACCTCAGACCTTCACAATTTATTCTTCTGTAAAGATTAAAGGCTTTTAAAATACACATAAGCTCTGAATATCCAACAGAATCGGGGGCTGATTGTCAACAGGAGGTCCCAGAGTCTCAATTTATATCCTGCACCATATTAACGAGTCATCACTCAATAGGATTGACAGAATGCTGTGGCGCTTGCTGAATTTCAATCTGATTTTTCACAATAATAACAGCTCTGGAAAGGTTATATTTGTTAGTCTTTTCCGCTGGTTGATTAGTCCCTTGCCCCTTTGCTCTCTCCCAGTCACGGTGTGTGGACAGCCATTACTGGTGGCAGAGCCACAGGCATGATCGGCCGAATGGCCTCTTTCTCTGCTGTTCCATTCTATGAAGTGCAGTTAGACCGCCCCTTTCTGACAGATCAATCCCACTTTTCAGTGTTCTTGGCCAGTCTCTAAAACCCTCCTTCGAATGGCAACTCTTGAATTGCCCCTTGAATCCTTGTGAAGCATCCACTTCCATATCTTTCCTGGTAACTTAACCCACAACCTGACATCCCATTGTGTGAAAATACTTTTTTCAGGCGGAGGTAGAGAGATTCTCGTTTGGTAACGGAATCAAATGTTATCGGTGGGGGTAGATGGAAAAAGTGGAACTCAACACAAAACAGTCAGCCATGATCTTATTGAATGGCGGAGCAGGCTCGAGGGGCTTCTATTTTGTATGACTACCTAACCTCCTGAACTCCCTAATTTTCAACCCCTGTGAATGAAAATATTTCTGGAAACCCTTGACCTTTTTTTGTTCATTCGTGGGACATGGGCGTCGCTGACTGGCCAGCATTTATTGCCCATTCCTAGTTGCCCGAGCGCAGTTGAGAGTCAACCACATTGCTGTGGCTCTGGAGTCACATGTGGGCCAGACCAGGTAAGGACGGCAGATTTCCTTCCCTAAATGACATTAGTGAACCAGCTGGGTTTTTCTGACAATCGACAATGGTTTCATGGTCATCAGTAGATTCTTAATTCCAGATTTTTAAAATTGAATTCAACTGCCATGGCAGGATTCGAACCCGGGTCCCCAGAATATTAGCTGGTTTCTGGATTAATAGTCTAGTGATAATGCCACTAGGCCATTACTTCCCCTTACCTGACAGCACACTGTGTGCATGATGTCTGAGAGTTTATCTGGCTGAAGGAACACAAGAATGCCCTAAGCTTATGGGGTCTTGGGTCAAAATCCTGAAACTACCTGTGGGTGTATCTACACCTCAGGGACTGCAACGGTTCAAGGATGCGACTCACAACCACCTTCTCAAGGGCAGTTTGAGGTTGGTAAATCCCATGGCGGGATTCGAACCCGGGTCCCCAAAGCACGAGCTAAGTTTTTGAATGATTAGTTTAGCAAGAATACCACTAGGCCATCGCCTTCCCCTTATGACAAGGCATTGAGCAGGAGCATAGGGTTAGAATGCCAGGCTCATGGGAAGGAAAACACCATCACTATTCAGATGGGCTGAATGGTCTGTCTCCTTGCACCGGCACATTAACCTTGAGCACTGCCGCCTGAGCCAGTTTAACCGGTTACCTGTGTTGTGGAATCTGGCTGTGCGCAAAACGCCTGCGCAAAGTTCGTCCCTGCAGCCGGGAAGAATTCGCGGAGAGTGTGATGGAACAAAGACTGGCAAAAACTCCAATCAATTTGCTTGAGGCTCCTTTTAATAATTGAGAGCTCGGCCTCCATGAATCCAGCAGGTTTGTGGGATGCGGGAGGCAAGGCCTGGAGTCTCAATGCCTGGGAAACAAAGGGCATTATTACAAGCCTGCGATTTACAAGTGATAAACTGAAGCAAACATCTGCGATTACACTGGATGGAGGGGAGGGAGGGGGTAGTGAGAAACCGCAGGAAAGCAGAAGAGGGATTAAGATGAATACTGTTGTCGTCACTAATCATTCCTTCTCTTTCTCTTTCGAATCACACTGTGATTGTAATCCTCATACCCTGACCTTTAAAACAAGAATGAATTAAATTGAGGCAATTTTATGATTTGCGACGTGATGGTGTAATAAATTTGCAGATGTCAGCCTCTTGCTTTGATTCTTGGTGCTGCCTGGAGGGTGGTGTGTTGGGATATTAATGAGCTTGGTGCTCAGTAATCCCACAAGCTGCGTTGCTAACTATTCCGTACTTGGGCTCAACTTGCACATTTCAGACTGTTGCTCTTGGGCGTGGGCGATATGGACCGGAGGTTTTGGGGTACCGGACGCCGTAGCGTGTGATCGGACAGCTCGTGCTACTGAGGCCTCTCGAGCGTTGGGGCAATGCAGCCCCATCCCCAGTCAGTGTCCCCAGTCCCTGACGTCAGCTAAGAATTGTTCTGAATGCTAGGGGTTGGGAAGAGAGTAATTGGATCAATCATCCTGCTCCCTTTCACTACTCAACACTTTCCCAACACTACCAATTATTGGTAGCGCGTGTACATAGATGTCAAATGAGGCAAGACTCAGCCTGGCTGTATAGGCTTGATAACATTGTTTCGACACACACACATATGCACACGCAAACACATACATACACACATACACACCCATGCACACATGTATATGCATGCACACACATGCACCCACACACACATGTAAATGCATGTACGCACACACCCATGTGCACACACACACACATATGTATATGCACACGTGCACACATACATATGTGCACACACCCACATGCAAATGCACACATGCATATACACACACACATGCATGTGCACACACACACACATACACACATACAGGAGGAAATAATTTGGATTTAAGTAGTATTTTCACGTCCTCAGAACACCACATAGTATTTCATAGCCAATACGCTAGCTTTCAACATACGAACACACAAATTAATCGGCCACGCAGCCCTCCCAGCCTCTCCCGCCATTCAATAAAATTATGATTGATATGATTGTAACTTCAACTTCACATTCCCGCTTATTCCCAATAACCTTTCACGTCCTTGCTGATCAGGAATCTATGTGGCTCTGCCGTAAAGACATCCAAAGGCTGGGGATTTTCCCCCATATCATAGAAATCATAGAAACCCTACAGTGCAGAAGGAGGCCATTCGGCCCATCGAGTCTGCACCGACCACAATCCCACCCAGGCCCTACCCCCACATATTTTACCCACTAACCCCTCTAACCTACGCATCTCAGGACTCTAAGGGGCAATTTTTTTTTTTAACCTGGCCAATCAACCTAACCCGCACATCTTTGGAATGATTGTAGTGTATCGGAAAAGGCCGACATCGGGGAGGAAAAGCAGCATTGACGCTGCCGAAGGCAATGGCGGAATATTCAGCCATTTGGAACCCAGCTTAGAAAAATAAAACTTGAAGCCACTGGTTCCACAATCTATCGCTGACAGGGCGGCAACTGATTCACCTGCTGCGCCATCAAATCAGACACTTGGTGATCCGGGTGCCACCTCTACCAGCACACAGCTAGCACACCAGGAAGCAATCTTCACCAATGTGCACACCCTGGCTGCTCCCTGGCACTACCCAGGCATCAGGTTGGCACTTCCTGGTCACTACCTGGGCACCAACCCCACCCCCATTCCCCGGGCACCCTCGGTCCACGGCGCTCACCTCCAATGTCTCCTGGGAATACCGCTTGCCGGCTGCATACCCTCTGAGGCCAATTCCTTCCTGACGTCTCGCCACTGTGGATAGGTTTTATGAAGAGGGGGCAATGATTGTAGTGTATAGGCCGAATAATTAAATGTTAATTTATTATAATATAATCAGGAAACAAAATCTATCACTGCTAGGGCTGCGGGATGGGGGGGTGGGTGTAGGGGATAATCATTTCCTGGTTTAATTGTGAATCTTGACTTAGGTTTTCTCGCGATATTTTCCACTCCCATTATCGAACCTGCCCGATATGAACAGGAGCAGAAAATCCCAGCCAAAGACTCTGCTTCCAATGCCTTTTGAGGAAAAAAACTTCAAAGTCTCGGGGCCCTCTGAGAGAAAAAAAATCTCCTCATCTCTGTCTTGAATGAGCGACCCCTTATTTTTAAACAGTGACCCCCCCCCCTAGTTCATAGAATCCCTACGGTGCAGAAGGAGGCCATTCGGCTCATCGAGTCTGGACCACAATCCCACCCAGGCCCGATCCCCATAATACCCTAGCTAGTCCCCCTGACACTAAAGGACAGTTTAGCATGGCCAATCCACTTATCCTGCACATCTTTGGACTGTGGGAGGAAACCGGAACACCCAGAAGAAACCCACGCAGACACGGGGAGAATGTGCAAACTCCACACCGACAATGACCCAAGCCAGGAATTGAACCTGAGTCCCTGGCGCTGTGAGGCAGCAGTGCTAACCACAGTGCCGCCCCCTAGACAATAGAACCCAAAGGGCTCGTTACTTTTCTGGGCATCCGTTAGATTTCACACTGCAAGGTCCCACAGATAGCAAGTGAATGAATGTTTTAGCCGATTGGAGAGTATGCATCTCTCAGGACACACTGGAAGAATTCTCCTGCTCACCAATGTAAACATCCCTTGGAATCTTTTGCATGCATGGGAACATATGCACTGGAGCAGGCAGATGCAGCCTTCTTTGTCAGAAAGACATCGCCAACAGTGCAAAATTCACCGTGAGTTGCACGGAAGCAGCAGCCCAGGTTCTGTGCCCAGGCAATGGAATTCAGAAGTATAATCTTCTGACACCAAGCCACGAATGCTACTGCTGAGCCTGATATAATGTTTGGATTATAGGAGCATAGGATCATAGAATCCCGACGGTGCAGAAGGAGGCCACTCAGCCCATCGAGTCCACACCAACCCCACAGTCGCAATTCCCATAACCCCACATATTTACCAGGCTAATTCTCCTGACACTAGCGTCAATTTAGCATGGCCAATCCACCTAACCCCCACATCTTTGGACTACAGAACAATCCCTCAGCAAGGGTCAATGACTGAAGCACTCCGGCGAGTGTCCATATAACTATATTTTTATTATTCATTCATGGGAAGTGGTGAGGCCAGCATTTATTACCCATCCATAACTGCCCTTGAGAAGGGGGTGGTGAGTTGCCTGCACCATTGCAGTTCACGTGGTCCAGGTCAACCCACTGGGCTGTTAGGGAAGAAATTCCAGGATTTCAATCCAACAACAGTGAAGGAATGGCAACATATTTCCAATCAGGATGATGAGGGGGTTGAAGGTGGTGGGGTTTCCATGTGTCTGTTGTCCTAGTCCGTCCAGGTGGTAGAGGTTGGGTGTTTGGAATGTGCTGTCTAAGCTGCTGTCTGTTCTATTTATAGTCATGATGTGGAGATGCCGCCATTGGACTGGGGTGAACACAGTAAGAGTTTTAACAACACCAGGTTAAAGTCCAACAGGTTTATTTGGTAGCAAATACCATTAGCTTTCGGAGCACTGCTCCTTCGTCAGATGGAGTGGAAATATGCTCTCAAACAGAACACAGAGACACAAAATCAAGTTACAGAATACTGATTAGAATGCAAATCCCTACAGCCAACCAGATCTTAAAGATACAGACAGTCTGTATCTTTAAGATCTGGTTGGTTGTAGGGATTCGCATTCTAATTAGTATTCAGTAACTTGATTTTGTGTCTCTGTGCCCTGTTTGAGAGCATATTTCCACTCCATCTGACGAAGGAGCAGCGCTCCGAAAGCTAATGGTATTTGCTACCAAATAAACCTGTTGGACTTTAACCTGGTGTTGTGAGACTTCTTACTCTATTTATAGTCAGCAGAGTAGAACTTTAGTGAGAAGTAAGACTTGTAGAATCATAACCTCAAACATTCATTCCCTCCACCCTGGCGCACAGTGGCTGTTTGAGCCTCTCAATTGCTGTAAAGGAGATATACATTCTGCTTCTTCATCAAATACCTTTATTTCTTTGATCCAACTCCACACACAATTCTCCACCACCAAACAGTGCCACCTGTGGCCCCTTTATATATCAGTGACTTCTATTGAATAATCAAATTAGGACTTAATTGGTAGGTCTGTTAACTCATTCCTAAAAGTGGCAGCGGTTTGCACCATCTACAAAGAGCTTGTACCAACTCAGCAATGCCTTCTTCTTATTGCTGGTGGTTTTTGTTGTGGTGGTGCTGGGATTCTTGAAGCCTGAACTTGCTGAATTCGATTTGCTTGTGGGATCAGCAGCTTCTCCGGGCTTTACTGGGTACTGACATGTCACCCAACATGAATGTTGATCCACGACCCACACAAAGGAAGACTCCCTGGCGCATGTCCAAAGTCATCAGCCTCCCAAAACGAGGCAAAGACCCAAACTTACCTTCAAACTATTGACCGGTATCTCTGCTCTCTGCTCTTTGCTGCAAGGTCTTAGATCAGCTCATCTTACAGCGGATGGGGACAGTGATGGAAAAAGATTTTGAAAGCTGAACAGACTGGGTTTCAGTGAGGGTGAAGCACATGTGATTAGGCCCTTGCCCTGACCACCTTCACTGAAAATGGCTGTGAAAATAACCTCAAAACAGACACTGTCTTTCTCCATCTCACTGCAACATATGATACCGTCTGGCACACTGGTGACCCTGTCAAAATCTCAGAGTCCTCCCTCTGTGGTTACTGTTGCCATCAAACTATTCCTCCTACGGTTCAGGATGTACATGGGTGATCAGACAAGCTCCTGGAGGCAACTGAACTTCCCCAGTGATCTCTTCTGTCCCCAACCCTTTTCAATCTCCACATCAATGATCTGCCTCCAACTCTGTCTTGGAAGTTCACCCATGCTGAAGATAGCTGCTGCATCGCTCAGGCTTGGACAGTTTCTAAACTAGAGGCCACCCTAAACAACCATGTTGCAAAGCTGGCCAATGACTGGAAAACATGGTGCCTTCAGCCTAACAGAATCACAAACAATGTCCCATTTATTTTGGTGTTACCCTTGACCGAACACTGACAGACAAAAACATCTGAGCAAGACAGCAGGAAAGGTCAAAATGCAAAACAACCTCCTCGGCAAACTTGCTGGCTCTTCATGGGGTGCCGGTGGTCAAACTTTAAGGCCCTCAACTTTTGCCATCGTCTGTTTCTTTTTATATTCATTCCTAGGATGTTGGTGTCGCTGGCTTGACCAGCATTTATTGCCCATCCCTCGTTGCCCTTCAAAAGGTGGTGGTGAGCTGCCATCTTCATAGAATCCCTACAGTGCAGTAGGAGGCAATTCAGCCCATCGAGTCTGCACCGACCATAATCCCACACTGGTTCCACTCCCGTAACCCCACATATTTACCCTGCTAATCCCCCAATACTTGGGTCAATTTATCATGGCCAATCAACCTAACCCTCACATCTTTGGACAGTGGAAGGAAACCAGAGCACCCGAAGGAAACCCACGCAGACATGGGGAGAATGTGCAAACTTCACACAGACAGTGACCCAAGGCCATAATTGAACCTGGGTCCCTGGCACAGTGAGGCAGCAGTGCTAACCACTGTGCCACCGTGCTTTTGCTGTCCCTGAGGCATGGGTACACCCACCATGCTGTTAGGGAGGGAGTTCCAGTATCTTGACATAGCGGCAGTGAAGCAGTGGGGATATACTTCCATGTCATAATGTTGAGTGGCTTGGAGGGGAACCTCCAGGTGATGGCATCCCCAGGTATCTACTGTTCTTGTCCTTCTAAATGGTAGCAGTCATGGGTTTGGAAGGTGCTGCCCAAGGAACCTTGGTGAGTTCTTGCAGTGCACCTTGTAGATGGTAGATGTGGCTGCCACTCTGCATCGGAGGTGGAGGGATTGAATGTTTGTGGATAAGGGTAGCTATCAAGCGGACTGCTTTGTCCTGGATAGTGTCAAGCTTCTTGAGTGCTGTTGGAACTGCACTCATCCAGCCAAGCAAATGGGGAGTATTCCATCACACTCTTGATTTGTACATTGTAGATGGACAGATTTTGGGAAGTCAGGAGGTGAACTACTCACTGCAGGATTCCTAGCCCCTGACCTCTTCTGGTAGCCACAGTGTTTATATGGCTAGTCCAGTTCACTTGCTGGTCAATGGTAACCCCCAGGATGTTGAAAGTGAGGGATTCAGCAATGCCAACGCCATTGGAATGTCAAGGGGCAATGATTAGATCCTCTTTTTATGGAGATGGTCATTGCCTGGCACCTCTGTGGTGTGAATGTTATTGTGCCATATAAAATTCACCAGGAATTGATTAAATATTTTGGTGCTGAAAGGCATATTTTGATTTTAAAATCTCATTGCAGAACCAAATAAAAGATTTTGTAGCGCAGGACAGGTTGGAAAGCTGAGGAGATCAGAATGGAATGGTTATAATCTAGCTTGGGCATTAAAAGCCTCCAGTATTTAAAGTTTATTTATTAGTGTCACAAGCAGGCTTACATTAACACTGCAATGAAGTTACTGTGAAAATCCCCGAGTTGCCACACTCCGGCGCCTATTTGGGTACACTGAGGGAGAATTTAGCATGGCCGATGCACTTAACCAGCACGTCTTTCAGACTGCGGGAGGAAACCGGAGCACCCGGAGGAAACGCACGCAGACACGGGGAGAATGTGCAGACTCCGCACAAACAGTGACCCAAGCCGGGAATCAAACCCGGGTCCCTGGTGCTTTGAGGCAGCAGTGCTAACCACTGTGCCACCGTGCCACCCCAAAGCGGGAAAGGGATTACTGAGGAGGGTACAAAAAACAACTTTAGAATTTTGGGGAGGAAGGAGTTGGAGACAGAATTGATTTCTAGACAGTGAAGATGAGAGGAAAACCATGTCAGGCAGACTATGTGGAGCACAGGAACTGAAGAATTCCAAAATGGCAACCGAGTCAGCTTCGAGGGTTTCCCCACATCCTTTCTCAGATACCCCACCGCGCCCACATCACTTGTGAGCAAGGGAATCCCCGGAATTTGAACTCCTGCAGCTTCCACAGGAGCACATTCAGTACAAAAGACTTATGATCGTGTTCTGGACTTGATGAGTGGTAAAAGTGCCCAGGTGCGTGCTTGTGATACAAAGTTGTGAGTATCCCATGGCGCGCTTCTATGGCCAACCACTGATTTGAAGTAATTTATAGAGTTGGGAGTCAGGGTTTTATTTTTAAATCACTCAATAATGAGTTTGCCTTTGAATTATAGGACAGCCTGCGTTTTAATTAGGCTAATTTGCATACATAAATTACTTCTCATTAACATAATTAATACATTTTCCATAATATATACTCTTCATGTATCTTAAGGCCAGGGTTTTTTTTCATTTAATGAAAATTTGCAAACATTTAAAATAATAATGTTATCACAAAGACCTTTCTGCTCCTTATTGATGACAAACTGAATAGTGCGATTATTCTGCTCCCCACTCCCATCCGAGAGCAAGATTCCCTCATCATACACTCTCAAGCCTTCCTGTGTCCATCATCTAGTACCTCATACTAGCTGCTAAAGGCAGGTGATTTGTTTCCACAGCTCTGATAAAGTAAGGGCCTTGTTCACAAGAGTGGGCCAGAGCGCGTAGAAGATAGGAGCAGGAGGAGGCCATTCAGCCCTTCGAGCCTGCTCCACCATTCATTATCATCATGGCTGATCATCCAACTCAATAGCCTGATCCCGCCTTGCCCCCCATATCCTTTGATCTTCTTCACCTCAAGTGCTATATCTAACTGCTTCTTGAAAACACACAATGCGGAATTTTCCTGTCCCACCCACCACGAGAATTGTAGCGGGGTGAGGGGGTGGTGGGGGGGGGCGCATGCAAAGGTCTGTTGACCTTGGGCAGGAATTTTCCGGTCTTGAGGCAAGCGTGGCTGTAAAATCCCACCCACAGTGTTTTGACCTCAATTGCTTTCTGTGGTAGCGAGTTCCACAGACTGATCACTCTCTGGGGTGAAGGAAGTTCTCTTCATCTCAATCCTAAAAGGTTTAGCCCTTAGTCTTAGAGGATGACCCCTGGTTCTGGACATGCCCCGCCATTGGGGGAACATCTTTCGCATTTATCCTGACTAGCACTGTTAGAATTTTATAGGTTTCCATGAGATGTTTTATAGGTTTCTATGAGATGTGGCACAGTGGTTAGCATTGCTGTCTGACTCCACCAGGGAGCCGGGTTCGATTCCCGGCCTGGATCACTCTCTGTGAGGAGTTTGCACATTCTCCCCGTGTCTATGTGGGTTTCCTCCGAGTGCTCTGGTTTCCTCCCACAGTGTGTGATTTCCACTCCATCTGACGAAGGAGCAGCGCTCCGAAAGCTAGTGGCGTTTGCTACCAAATAAACCTGTTGGACTTTAACATGGTGTTGTTAGACTCCTTACTGTGTTCCTCCCACAGTCCAGAGATATACGGTTTAGGTGGATTCACCATGCTAAATTGCCCCTTAGTGTCACGGAGACTAGCGAGGGCAAGTGCATAGGGTCATGGGGATAGAGCCTGGGTGGGATTGTGGTCGGTACAGACCCGATGGGCCGAATGGCCTCCTTCTGCGCTGTAGGTTTCTAAGAACATAAGAACATAAGAACTAGGAGCAGGGGTAGTCCATCTGGCCCCTCGAGCCTGCTCTGCCATTCAATAAGATCATGGCTGATCTTTTTGTGGACTCAACTCCACTTACCCGCCCGCTCATCATAACCCTTAATTCCTTTACTTTTCAAAAATTTATCTATCCTTGCCTTAAAAACATTCAATGAGGTCGCTTCAACTGCTTCACTGAGCAGGGAATTCCACAGATTCACAACCTTTTGTGTGAAGAAGTTCCTCCTCAATTCAGTCCTAAATCTGCTTCCCCTTATTTTAAGGCTATGCCCCCGAGTTCTAGCTTCACCCGCCAGTGGAAACAACTTCCCTGCTTCTATCTTATATGTTTCTATAAGATCTCCCCTCATTCTTCTGAATTCCAATGAGTATAGCCCCAAACTACTCAGTCTCTCCTCATAAGCCAACTCTCTCAACTCCAGAATCAACCTAGTGAATCTCCTCTGCACCCCCTCCAGTGCCAGTATATCCTTTCTCAAGTAAGGAGACCAAAACTGCACACAGTACTCCAGGTGTGGCCTCACCAGCACCTTATACAGCTCACTGTTCTTAAACTCCATCCCTCTAGCAATGAAGGACAAAATTCCATTTGCCTTCTTAATTACCTGCTGCACCTGCAAACCAACTCCTTGAGATTCCTGCACAAGGACACCCAGGTCCCTCTGCACAGCAGCATGCTGCAATTTTTTACCATTTAAATAATAGTCCATTTTGCTGTTATTCCTACCAAAATGGATGACCTCACATTTACCAACATTGTACTCCATCTGCCAGACCCTCGCCCACTCACTTAGACTATCTATATCCCTTTGCAGACTTTCAGCGTCCTCTGCACACTTTGCTCTGCCACCCATCTTAGTGTCATCTGCGAATTTTGACACACTACACTTGGTCCCCAACTCCAAATCATCTATGTATATCGTAAACAATTGCGGTCCCAACTCTGATCCCTGAGGCATACCACTAGTCACTGATCGCCAACCAGAAAAACACCCATTTACTCCCACTCTTTGCATTCTGTTAGTTAACCAACCCTCTATCCATGCTAATACATTACCCGTAACACTGTGCAGCTTTATCTTATGCAGCAGTCTTTGGTGCGGCACCTTGTCAAATGCCTTCTGGGAATCCAGATACACCACATCCACAGGTTCCCCATTGTCCACTGCACATGTAATGTTCTCAAAGAATTCCACCAAATTAGTCAAACATGACCTTCCCTTCATGAACCCATGCTGCCTCTTACCAATGGGACAATTTATATCCATGATTCCATGTCCCCTCATTCTTCTGAACTCTATCGAATACAATCCTAACCGACTCAATCTCTCCTCATATGTCAGTCCTGAATACATGTGAGTAGTCCTGAAGGGTGGTGAATTGAGCCCAAATATGTGCTAGCTGTATGCTGTTGTGATATAATGTGCACATATCTTTGAAGGAGCATGTCTTAAACTGCTGTCAATCATCACCACCTTGACAGGATATGATGTAGTAGTCTCATGACTCATAGCCAGCAGCACTGGTTGAGGTCAGGGATGTGCTCACAGCTACCCATTGAATACGGGACGTGATCTTACTGGCCATTCACGCCATGCTCCCACCGCAGTGAAGTCAGGGAATCTGGCACCAAGCCAAATCTCCATTCACTGCAGCGGGTCGGGAAAATCCCGCCAGTGTGGACAGTCGGAAAATTATGTGTGTATAGTATTATCTTCAACTACAGAACACACTTTATTGTTTCACCAGTCCTTGTGTCTGATTGGTGCATTTACATTTAAGAAAAGAAGAGGGTAACATGTGAGGGCGGCACGGTGGCACAGTGGTTAGCACTGCTGCCTCACAGTGCCAGGGACCTGGGTTCGATTCCAGCCTTGGGTCACTGTCTGTGCGGAGTCTGCATGTTCTCTCCGTGGGTTTTCTCTGGGTGCTCCGGTTTCCTCCCACAGTCCAAAGATGTATGGGTTAGGTGGATTGGCCTGCTCGTTGGTGTCAGGGTGACTAGCTCGGGTAAATGCATGGAGTTATGGAGACAGGGCCTCGGTGGGAGTGTGGTCGCTGCAGCCTCGATGGGCCGAATGGCCTCCTGCTGCACTGTAGGGTTCTATGATTCTATTAGAGCAGTCTCAGGTTGGGTGCCAGCAGCCCTCATGTGTGTAATGGAAGATCTCTGTGAGACCGGGCTGCGGATGTGTGAGATATCTCTTGAGTGAGAAAGGGCTTGAGTGAGAACTGGCTCAGAAAGTGTTTCATAGAATAGAATCATAGAATCCCTACAGTGCAGAAGGAGGCCATTCGGCCCATCGAGTCTGCACCGACCACAATCCCACCCAGGCCCTACTCCCACATATTTTACCCGCTAATCCCTCTAACCTACGCATCTCAGGACTCTAAGGGACAATTTTTTTTTTAAGCTGGCCAATCAACCTAACCCGCACATCTTTGGACTGTGGGAGGAAACCGGAGCACCCGGAGGAAACCCACGCAGACACGAGGAGAATGTGCAAACTCCACACAGACAGTGACCCGAGCCGGGAATCGAACCCGGGACCCTGGAGCTGTGAAGCAGCAGTGCTAACCACTGTGCTACCGTGCCGCCGAGAATAGGTGGTGGGTGTGAGAGAACAAGAACCAATGTCAGAGCAAATCTGGCCTCTGTGACTAACCCTGGAATACATGAAATCTGATCTGAGTGAAATTTAACATGGAGCCTCTGGTGTTCTGTTGCTCCACACTGCAAGAGAGGGATTTAAGATTTGAACGTACTGAGGGCCAGATATAGCATAAAAGCAAGTGAATTATTTAATTTGAAGGGACATAGAAACACAAAAACATAGAAGATAGGAGCAGGAGGAGGCCATTTGCACCTTTGAGCCTGCTCCACCATTCATCACGATCATAGCTGATCATCCAACCCAATAGCCTAATCCTGCTTTCTCCCCATAACCTCTGATCCCATTCTTCCCAAGTGCTATATCCAGCCGTCTCTTGAATACATTACACGGGCACAAAACTAACAAGCGTGAAGCTGTGCATAATCAGTCTTGTCCAGTTCTGAATTCTAATTGGTAATCCTGGTGTCTCTGAATGTATTTCATTCATTTGTGGGACATGGGTGTAGCTGGCTGGCCAGCATTTATTGCGCGTCCCTAGTTGCCCGAGGGCAGTTGAGAGTCAGCCACATTGCTGTGGGTGGCACAGTGGTTAGCACTGCTGCCTCACAGCACCAGGGACCCAGGTTCAATTCCAGCCTTGGTGACTGTGTGGAGTTTGCACATTCTCCCCGTGTCTGCGTGGGTTTCGTCCGGATGCTCCGGTTTCCTCCCACAGTCCAAAGATGTGCAGGGTAGGTGGATTGGCCATGCTAAATTGCCCCTTAATGTCAGGGGGATTAGCAGGATAAATACATGGGGTTGTGGGGATAGGGCTTGGGTGGGATTGTTGTTGGTGCAGACTCAATGTGCCTGAATGGCCTCCTTCTGCACTGTGAATTGCTGTGGTTCTGGAGTCACATGTAGGCTAGGTCGGGTAAGGATGGCAGATTTCCTTCCCTAAAGGACACTAGTGAACCAGATGGATTTTTCTGACAATCTGACAATGATTTCATGGACATTAGGAGATTCTTAATTCCAGATATTTTGTATTCAATTCCGATTCCACAACCTGTTGTGGCGGGATTCGAACCCAGGTCCCCAGGACATTGGCTGAGTTTCTGGATGAATAGTCTAGCGATAATACCACGAGGCCATCACCTCTTCATTAATCAGTAGATTGTGCTCACATATTTCATTCCAGGATTAAAGATCATAATGTAGCCTCTATAATAGTGCTGTCCACATCTGGATGAGAAATTGAACCAAGGTTCCTTCTGCCTGCTCAAGTTGGTGTTAATTAAATGGCGCTTCCTAAAGCAAAAGCTGACTGTGGTTTAAAAGCAATGAATTCCAATCTTTTGAGGCTTCCCCTCATAGTTCCTATCATACTGACCGTGCTGTTCTGATAGGCTAATGTTAAAAAAGGAAGTGCAGGAATAGAGACAAAGTCAAGCTTAGAATTCATTGTTCCCTTCAAGTTTGGACTGCCAATTGGCCAAGAGAAATCTAATGTCAATGATATATCATTTAGACACATGACGATGGTAGATTTGTGGGCAGCACAGTGGCACAGTGGTTAGCACTGCTGCCTCACAGCACCAGGGACCTTGGTTCAATTCCGGCTTTGGGTGACTGTCTGTGTGGACAGTAAGTGGTCTTAGAACACCAGGTTAAAGTCCAACAGGTTTATTTGGTAGCACGAGGTTTTGGAGCAGCACTCAATCATCAGGTGAGTGATGAAGGGGCAGTCTCCGAAAACTCGTGCTACCAAATAAACCTGTTGGACTTTAATCTGGTGTTGTGAGACTACTTACTGTGCCTACCCCAGTCCAACACCGGCAACTCCACATCATGTCTGTGTGGAGTTTGTACACTCTCCCCATGTCTGCGTGAGTTTCCTCCGGTTTCCTCCCACAGTCCAAAGATCTGCGGGTTAGATTGACTGACCATGCTAAATTGCTCCTGAGTGTCAGGGGGATTAGCAGGGGAAATATGCGGGGATAGGGCTGGGCGGGATTGGTGTTGGTGTAAGATCAATGGACCGAATGGCCTCCTTCTGCACTATAGGGATCCTCTGATTCTATTCTATGTTCTATGATTTTATGACATGACTTAGCATTTTTCCAAAAATAAAGACAGAGTAGAAATATAGAACTAAAAAAGATGAATGGAGGCCATCTAACTCATCTGTCGGAATTTTACTGCCTCACCCACCCGAGGCCAATGGAGAATTGGGGCAGGCAAGGCTGTAGAATTCTGGCCATTGTGTCCATACTAACTTTTTACTGGAGCAACGCAAAGCTCCTGTAAAAAGCTGGTATGTCTTCTCTCAGCCTGTGCCTTCCTTTTAAATATTCCTTCAAATATATATGATGTGGCGATGTCGGCGATGGACTAGGGTGAGCACAGTAAGAACTCTCACAACACCAGTTGGCTCACCTGGTGAAGGAGCAGCGCTCTGAAAGCTTGTGATACCAAATAAACCCGTTGGACTTTAACCTGGTGTTGTGAGTTTTCAAATATATACCAAATACTCCTTTCAGAGATTCACCTTGTGCTCTATGGGAACATCAGCATGCCATGTTCCAACAACTCTCCAGAAAAAGAAACATCTACCTTCGCTCTCGGCAACAGTTTTGGCACAAGCGTGTCACAAGTTCATCTCATAGGACGCGAATAACGAATTGCATTGTCTGAGATGTTAGCTGGTTTAACAGTTTGCGGGGAAGACAAGGATGTTAACGCCAACAGAGTGTGTCCTCACCAACTTTGCACATTGAGATTTTAGCCATTCACAACCATTTTATAATAGCCAATCGAATTCCTACAAAGATCAAAAGAAACATAGAAACTAGAAGCAGGAGGAGACCATTCGGCCCTTCGAGCCTGCTCCGCCCTTCATTATGATCATGGCTGATCATCAAATTCAATATCCTGATCCCCCTTTCCTTCCCATATCCCTTGATCCCTTTCGCCCCAAGAGCTATATCTAATTGCTTCTTGAAATCACACAAATATTTTGGCATCAATTACTTTCTGTGGTAGTGAATTCCACACATTCACCACTCTCTGGGTGAAGAAATTTCTCCTCACCTCGGTCCTAAAAGGTTTACCCCTTATCCTCAAACTATGACCCTCTAGTTCTGGATTCCCCTACCATCGGGAACATTCTTTCTGAATCTACTCTGTCTAATCCTGTTAGAATTTTATCAGTTTCTATGAGATCCCCCAGAAACTTGCAGTGGTCATTTTAGAGACAAGTGATTGATAATTTTTGTATTGATTATTCTCCTGCAGCTTTAACACTCCGTCGTACTTGATGGATAACGTTCGCTGTTGAATCCAAGGAGTTTCACTTTTCTTTGTCAATTGGTGTTCATTGAAGAGATAGAGGAGGTCTCTGCAATGACTGCCTTAATGACACAGTGGCACAGTGGTTACCACTGCTGCCTCACAGCGCCAGGGTCACAGGTTCAATTCCAGCCTCGGGTCACTGTCTGTGTGGAGTTTACACATTCTCCCAGTGTCTGCGCGGGTTTCCTCTGGGAGCTCCAGTTTCCTCCCACAGTCCAAAGATGTGCGGGTTATGTTGATTGGCCATGCTAAATTGACCCTACTGTCAGGGGGACTAGCAGGGTAAATGTGTGGGGTTACAGGAGTAGGACCTGGGTGGGATTGTAGGTGGTGTGGACTTGACGGGCCGAATGGTCTCCTTCTGTACTGGAGAGATTCCATGATTCTATGATTTGAGAGCTGAGCGCTCTGAGATTTGGTAAATGACATTTAGAAGTCATGTAGCACCTGCCCTAACATTTGACTTCATCATAAAAAACTGGACTCTAACTGGATCCAGATAGGCATCCTTCTGCATGTTGGAGTGATCACTCCATTTCTCCATTTGTTGTGGTCTTTCACGGAAGTTGTCTAATGAGTCTGGTTGCACAGTGACTTCCTATCTATGCACAATCCTCTCTCTGGGCTGTATCCCTTCTACACTGAAGAGTGAAGCAGAGTCACATTGCAGGACTCGGTATCACTGTCCCCCGTGCAATCATGGAAGTGGATTAGTTGGGCCCCAGTGGAGTCCAAGTAATTACATCTTCTGTACACAGTAGGCACCTGAACGAATGATCAAAAAAAGAATCAAGTGATTATTTGGCACGTTGGGGAGGGAACGGCTGGAATTGCATCAAATCTTCAGAAAGTTTTATCCTTGACAGAGAAAAAACAGCTTCCTGGTGTTCGGATGATGATTTTCAAACTGCCTTTTGTACTAAGTCCCTGGAAATATCGATCCACTCCTTTGGATCTCTTGTCTTCCGAAATACAATGCACACAACAGAGTGCCCTCTGTTGACACTATTGTATTCTTATCAGCTCGAATAACAGGAACCATGTGCTTGTCAAGAAATACCGAAAGACGTGCTGGTTAGGTGCATTGGCCATGCATTGGCATATGATTCTCACTCAGTGTACCTGAACAGGCGCCGGAATGTGGCGACTAGGGGATTTTCACAGTAACTTCATTGCAGTATTAATGTAAGCCTACTTGTGACACTAATAAATAAACTGGTGTCTTTTATTGTTACTGAAGCAGTATAATTGACATCATGGCTGTTTTAATCTGAACTAATGCAGGGTTCTGTGGTTTTAATGTTTTGATGTGTAGAGCTTGTTTTCAGATAATTGCCAGGTCAGGTGATATGACTGGGGACAACTATTATTCTCAGAGCATTTTAGTTTTAGTTTTGGTTTTCAGAATCTGCTTGAAGCTGAGAGAGACAGCAGTGTTGGCCCCCTCACTGGAGTTCATAGAATCGCAGAATCCCTGCAGTGCAGAAGGAGGCCATTCAGCCCATTATGTCTGCACCGACCACAATCCCACCCATGCCCTATCCCCATAACCCCACATATTTACCCTGCGAGTCGCCCTGACAGTAAAGGGCAATTTAGCATGGCCAATCAACCTAACCTGCACATCTTTGGAGTGTGGGAGAAAACAGGAGTACCCGGACACAGAGAGAACATGCAAACTCCACACAGACAGTAACCCGAGACTAGAATTGAACCCAGGTCCCTGATGCTATGAGGCAGCAGTGCTAACCACTGTGCCACCGTGCCACCCACACAGCTTAACCTTTACCAATTACGGAGTTGGATGTTCTGTTGTCTGGGTGGCTGTTTTTTGGAAGCTGCCAGAGACTGGATTTATCTCTCTGATGTTTCCCTGTTTGAAAGATATATCCCTCCCTGAAAGCTGCTGCCAAGTTCACCATGGAGAAATGTTACTCAGCTGGAAATCCGGCATCGCATGAGCATACTTGTTTTGTGTTAACTAGTGCTGGAGAAGGGTGTATGCCTGTGGGATATCGCAATACATTGGAACAACAGAGATAACTAGCTGTTATTAGTTATACTGTGTCACGTTTAGGTCTTGTAATTGATAAAAATTATGCTACATGGGCGGCACGGTGGCACGGTGGTTAGCACAGCTGCCTCAGAGCGCCAGGGACCCAGGTTCGATTCCCGGCTTGGGTCACTCTTTGTGCAGAGTCTGCACGCTCTCCCCGTTTCTGTGTGGGTTTCCTCCGGGTGCTCCGATTTCCTCCCACAGTCCGAAAGACATGTTGGTGAGGTGCATTGGCCATGCTAAATTCTCCCTCAGTGTAACTGAACAGGCGCCGGAGTGTGGCGACGAGGGGATTTTTACAATAACTTGATTGCAGTGTTAATGTGAGCCTACTTGTGACATGACTAAATAAACTTAAAACTTAAGTAAACTTTGTTTGATAAAAGCTTCCTAGTGGGTCACGTGAATCATACCTGGAGTGAAACACCTTATGCTCACCAATGCCAAAATCAAAGGTAAAGCCTAGGGTCTATGCTAACTTCATAAAACAGCTTGGAGTTTCTGGCCTGAGTCTTAACCATGAAAAACATTGCTACCTCCCAGTATAAGATTCAGCAGACTTGTCATGCAGAAGATACAACCTTGCAATGGGCTGCAGAAGGAAAGGTGGTGGGGAGTGAGGGCAGGCACAGGATCACTAAGGAAAAGAGATGGAAAATCCAAACAGGAATGCGGAGATGATGAGCTCAAGCACTTGCTGGGTGTCCGACTGCGAATGGCATCCGGCTTCTTTTTAAATGTTCATTTTATGAGTTGAACCAGTCTTTATCGCCTGTCCCTAACTGCCCTCCATTTCAGAGGGCATTTGAGAATCAACCACATCGATGTGGATTTGGATTCACATGTAGGCCAGACCTGATAAGAACAGCAGATTTCCTTCCCTAAAAGGACATTAGTGAACCAGATGGGATTTTACAACAATTTGACAATGGTTTCATGGTCATCATTAGACTTTTGGGGCGGCACGGTAGCACAGTGGTTAGCACTGCTGCCTCACAGCTCCAGGGACCTGGGTTCGATTCCCGGCTTGGGTCACTGTCTGTGTGGAGTTTGCACATTCTCCTCATGTCATGGGTTTCCTCTGGGTGCTCCGGTTTCCTCCCACAGTCCAAAGATGTGCAGGTTAGGTTGATTGGCCATGCTTAAAAAAAAAATTGCCCTTAGTGTCCTGAGATGCGTAGGTTAGAGGGATTAATGGGTAAAATATGTAGGGATATGGCAGTAGGGCCTGGGTGGGATTGTGGTTGGTGCAGACTCGATGGGCCGAATGGCCTCTTTCTGTACTGTAGGGATTCTATGCTGTTCTATGCTGTTTTCATTCCTATTTTTATTGAATTCAAATTCCGCCATCTGCCATGGTGGGATTCGAACCCAGGTCCCCAGATCATTCACTTGGGTCTCTGGATTATGAGTCCAGTGACAGTACCGCTATGCCACCACCTCCCCCAGAATGGTCCTCTGTGTAGGCTGGCATGGGTGAGGAGTAATGCATTGTGGAGGAGGCCCAATAGGAGTGTGATATTAACTTGCCTCATTCAACGCAGTCTCAAGTGTTCCTCAGAATATCTTCGGCTCAATTCGAGAGGCTGATTTTTCTAAAATGAGTCTAACTTGCGAATCTGGAAAAAAAAGGACAAGTGACTCTCTGATGGAGAAACGTCGCATGAATTTTTTATTTGTATCGGAGGCAAACTGTGGGGGAACGTGACAACTCGACCCAAGGCGTCATTTCCTGTAGTTCTTCATCCTCAATAATTACTCCCAGCGATTGCCTGGATTTTCTGGATTTCCTGTGCTTTCCTTGTGAGGTCAGGCAGGAATTCTTAATGTTGTTTATTCTCTTTCTCTCTTGCCAGACCAATAATAATCTGACAACCATCTCCGCGGTGAACCTCACGCTGTTTAATGTTGATCAGGAGGATAATGGAAAGCTGTTGACATGCATCGCAGAGAACGTAGTGGGGATGACAAACGCCTCAGTGATGTTACACGTTTACTGTAAGTACATTTTCAATCGCAGCTTATTCCTGTATATGGGCACAGACCAAGTTCTAAAATTCAGTGTTGAGCTTGAGGAGTGAAATGATTGAATCTAGATGGGAGATGTTTCAGGTATCATAGAATCATTGAATCCCGACAGTGCAGAAGGAGCCCATGTGGCCCATTGAGTCTGCACCGACCACAATCCCACCCAGGTCCTATCCCCACAACCGCTCCCCCCTTATTTACCCTGCTAATCCTCCTGACACTAAGGGACAATTTAGCGTGGCCAATCAACCTAACATGCACATCTTTGAACTGGGGAGGTAAACGGAGCACACAGAGGAAACCCACGCAGACACGAGGAAAATGCGCAAAGTCCACACAGACTTTACCCAAGTTACCCAAGACCAGAATAGAACCTGGACCCCTGGCGCTGTGCGGCAGCAGTGCTAACTACTGTGCCACCGTGCCGGTGTACTTGAAGGGGGGTAAGATTTACAGGGCTACGGGGAAAGGGCAGCAGAACACTGCATAGCTCTTTCAAAGAGCTAACACAGGCATGATGGACCAAATGGCCTCCTTCTATCCTGTATGATTCAGTGGTCATGATTTTGTTAAGGCTTTGGCCCTCAGCCCACTGATAGATGGGCCTTTTTTCAACATCTTTTTCAAAGGTAGTCCCTCGGGGTCAAGGGTGACTTGCTTCCACACCGGCAAACAATGAGTTAACCAGGTGATTGAGGAATCCAAATTGTGACCCATAGTCTATGTCACAAGTAAGGTAGACAGTGATTGGAGGAGTGGGAGGGTGGGGTGTCCAGGTTGCCAGGCGCTCCTTTTGCTGTCGACCTTTAGTTTCAGCTTTCTCTCAGTGATGCAACTCAAGGTGTTCAACTCCTTCCCGGACACTTTGCCTCCAACTCAGGCAGTCGTGGGCCAGGGATTCACAGGTGTCAGTGGGGAGGTTGTACTTTTTCAAGGAGGCTTTGAAGACTCCCTCAAGCGTTTCCTCTTCCCTCCTGGGGCTTGCTTGCCATGTTGAAACTCTAAGCAGAGCGCTTGTTTCGGGAGTCCCGTGTCAGGCATGTGGATGATGTGGCCCCGCCCAGCGGAGCTGATCAAATGCGGTCAATGCTTCAACGCTGGGGACGTTAGCCTGAGTGGGAACACTGACAAGGAATGAAGGGCTCATCCCGAGATGGTCTTGAACCACCAACCTTTCAGTTAACAGCTGAACACACTAACCAATCGCAGAAACTGATATCACCCAAATTTAAATTCCACCAGCTACCATGGTGGGATTTGAGCAGATATCACAAGAGCATTTGTCTGAGACTCTGGATTATAGAATCCCTACAGTGCAGAAGAGGCCATTCGGTCCATCGGGTCTGCACTGACTCTGACAGAATATTTTACCCAGGTCCTCTCCCACGCCCTATAGCTGTAACCCCATACATTTTACCATGGCTAATCCATCCAACCTACCATCTTGGGCCATTAAGGAACAACTTAGCATGGCCAATCCACCTAACCTACACATCTTTGGACTGTGAGAGGGGCCTGGAGCACCCGGAGGAAACCCACGCAGACATGGGGAGAATGTGTAAACTCCACACAGACAGTAACCTGAGGCCGGAATTGAACCTGCGTCCCTGGCGCTGTGAGGCAGCAGTGCTAACCACTGTGCTACCGTGCTGCTCATTACGAGTAAAGTGATATTATCACAATGCAATCATCTCCCCACGAGCCTTAGTGATGATCAGACAGTGCAGCTATTGTCAGGGGAAATGCAGTCATGGGTTGCAGGCACTGTACCAACCCCTCACTGAAGAGTTTCTGAACTGTAATGAGCTTATGTGCTGTTTTTTTTGTCGCTTTTTGCACTTACAGTTCCTCCCGATATTAAGGAGTTAACAGAACCCGAACAGCGTCACATGCACTGCATTCAGTTCACCGTCTACGGCAACCCGTTGCCCACCATTCACTGGCTGCACCGGGGCCACCGGCTGAATGAGACTGACTACATCAAAACCAAGGTGTACGAGGAGTCCACAGACTGGCTTCATGGCTGCTTACTCTTTGACAAACCCACCCATTATAACAATGGGAACTACACCCTTGTGGCTGAAAACGACTTGGGAACTGACACGGAGACTGTCTACGCACATTTTCTGGGCATCCCATTTCCCGGTACGTATCCTGGCTGTTTTCATTTTACCCCCTGGGACATAGACACAGGCCAAGACACCAGGCCAACTTAGACTTGGCCATTGAGGCTCATAAAGATAGAGAAGAGACTGCTTCCCATTGGTCCATCAGGGCCATTGTTGCATAACAGACCCGTCTCAACCCGTAAGTCGATCAACTGTGAGCTTGATCATAGAAACCCCACAGTGCAGAAGGAGGCCATTCTGCCCATCGGGTCAGCACCAACAACAATCCCACCCAGGCCCCATCCCCGTAACTCCACCCCGCTAATCCCTTTAACCTACACATCTTGGGACACTGAGGGGCAATTTAGCATGACCAATGCATCTAACCCGCATGTCTTTGGACTGTAGAAGGAAACCAGAGCACCATGAGGAAACCCACACAGACACGGGGAGAACGTACAAACACCATACAGGCAGTGACCCAAGCTGGGAATCGATCCCAGGTCTCCGGAGCTGTGAGACAGCAGTGCTAACCACTGTGTCACCGCGCCGCCCCGGGGTGGATCTGGAAGGAAAGTAATCTTTTCAAAGCCTGTCTTCAGAAAGATAGTAAGAAGTCTCACAACACCAGGTTAAAATCCAACAGGTTTATTTGGTAGCATGAGCTTACGGAGCGCTGCTCCGTTATCAGGTGAGCCTGCGGTGTCAGTGGTAGCCATGACGTGGAGATGCCGGCGTTAAACTGGGGTAGGCACAGTAAGAAGTCTCACAACACCAGGTCAAAGTCCAACAGGTTTATTTGGTAGCACGAACTTTTTGAGCGCTGCTCCTTCATCAGGTGTTGTGAGACTTCTTACTGTGCCTACCCCGTCCACGCCCGCATCTCCACTTCAGAAAAATAGATAGGGTTTTGTGTTACTGCAGGAAAGGTTAGAGCAGTGGTTCCCAAAGGGTGCGGTGTGCCACATTGGTGCGGCAAGAGAGGATGACAAGTGTGGCGGGAAGATTCAAGGACAATCAAAGAAACATTTAAACATGGATTAGATATTTCTCCAAAGTGATTGTTTTATACTTTCTGGATGTCCCATGATCATATTATAAAGTAGTTGTGTTCTATGTTATGAATCAAGCACTGCTCGGAGTTGGTTTTTTTTTAATGTATTTCTTATCAATATAAAATTCGGTGTGGCGTGAGCAAATTTTTATTCTGAAAGTGCGGCCCAGTGAAAAAAGTTTGGGAACCACTGGGTTAGAGCAACAGGTGAGTCTGCAGGTAGTAAAACATAGCAGGACACATTGTGATCAGTTTTAACATAGATTTCTACTAGAAATTGCAAATTCGGTCCAGTCATCCTGAGTCTATAATAATTTCAGTGTGAAAATCCTTTCTTTTCTAGTGGAAGAATAATTAAAACCAATTTTCTGCACATCATGAACAATTATTCAAAAAGATGCCATAGCCTTAATGAGATTGTTAAAGTAATATGATTTATAAAGGGAATTTCGTGGTATTTTTCATATTCAGGGTTTATCTTGTTGCCTTAGCTATTAGGGCTAACTGGTGCTATTGGAATTTTCTTTTCATTCATTCGTGGGACATGGGCATCGCTGGCTGGCCAGCACATGTTGCCCATCCCTAATTGCCCTTTAGAAGGTGGTGGTGAGCTGCCTTCTTGAACAACTGAGTGTCTTGCCAGGCCATTTCAGAGGGCAGTTGAGAGTCAACCACATTGCTATGGCTCTGGAGTCACATGTAGGCCAGACCAGGTAAGGATGGCAGATTTCCTTCCCTAAAGGACAGTAATGAACCAGATAGTTTTTTCCGATAATCGACAATGGTTTCTTGGTCATCAGTAGATTCTTTATTCCAGATTTTTTTTATTGTTGAATTCAAATTCGACCATCTGCTGTAGCAGGATTTGAACTCAGGTCCCCAGAACATTAGCTGAGTTTCTGGATTAATTGTCCAGTGATAATACCACTGGGCCATCACCTCCCCAAATGCAACCTGGAGTGTAACAAACCAAGATTTTCTGGTAGCGCGAGCTTTTGGAGCGCTGCCCTTCATCAGGCGAATGCCTCTGTAGATGTCTGTTGCGATCAAGGGGCAGTGCTCTGAAAGCTCGTGCTACCAAATAAACCTGTTGGACTTTAACCTGGTGTGGTGAGACTTCTTACTGTGCCCACCCTAGTCCAACGCTGACATCACCACATCAAGATTTTCTGATCAGATCTTGGACTCTGCTTGTAGGGACGGTCAATGGAAAGAGATTAGTTCTAATAGTTTGTTGGGGAATGCCTAGAGACCAAAGTATCTGTACTCCCAGGGGATTTGCAGATGTGTAACATGTATGTCTGAGATCTGATCAGTTTTTAAATGTTAAGGTTCTGTGTTCTGAATTAGAACATAGAACATAGAACAGTACAGCACAGCACAGGCCCTTCGGCCCACGATGTTGTGCCGAGCTTTATCTGAAACCAAGATCAAGCTATCCCACTCCCTATCATCCTGGTGTGCTCCATGTGCCTATCCAATAACCGCTTAAATGTTCCTAAAGTGTCTGACTCCACTATCACTGCAGGCAGTCCATTCCACACCCCAACCACTCTCTGCGTAAAGAACCTACCTCTGAAATCCTTCCCATATCTCCCACCACGAACCCTATAGTTATGCCCCCTTGTAATAGCTCCATCCACCCGAGGAAATAGTCTTTGAACGTTCACTCTATCTATCCCCTTCATCATTTTATAAACCTCTATTAAGTCTCCCCTCAGCCTCCTCCGCTCCAGAGAGAACAGCCCTAGCTCCCTCAACCTTTCCTCATAAGACCTACCCTCCAAACCAGGCAGCATCCTGGTAAATCTCCTCTGCACTCTTTCCAGTGCTTCCACATCCTTCTTATAGTGAGGTGACCAGAACTGCACACAATATTCCAAATGTGGTCTCACCAAGGTCCTGTACAGTTGCAGCATAACCCCACGGCTCTTAAACTCCAACCCCCTGTTAATAAAAGCTAACACACTATAGGCCTTCTTCACAGCTCTATCCACTTGAGTGGCAACCTTTAGAGATCTGTGGATATGGACCCCAAGATCTCTCTGTTCCTCCACAGTCTTCAGAACCCTACCTTTGACCCTGTAATCCACATTTAAATTAGTCCTACCAAAATGAATCACCTCACATTTATCAGGGTTAAACTCCATTTGCCATTTTTCAGCCCAACTTTGCATCCTATCTATGTCTCTTTGCAGCCTACAACAGCCCTCCACCTCATCCACTACTCCAACAATCTTGGTGTCATCAGCAAATTTACTGATCCACCCTTCAGCCCCCTCCTCTAAGTCATTAATAAAAATCACAAAGAGCAGAGGACCAAGCACTGATCCCTGTGGCACTCCGCTAGCAACCTGTCTCCAATCCGAAAATTTTCTATCCACCACCACCCTCTGTCTTCGATCAGATAGCCAGTTACCTATCCAATCGGCCAACTTTCCCTCTATCCCACACCTCCTCACTTTCATCATAAGCCGACCATGGGGGACCTTATCAAACGCCTTACTAAAATCCATGTATATGACATCAACTGCCCTACCTTCATCAACACACTTAGTTACCTCCTCAAAAAATTCAATCAAATTTGTGAGGCATGACTTGCCCTTCATGAATCCGTGCTGACTATCCCGGATTAATCCGCATCTTTCTAAATGGTCGTAAATCCCATCCCTAAGGACCTTTTCCATCAATTTACCAACCACCGAAGTAAGACTAACCGGTCTATAATTACCAGGGTCATTTCTATTCCCTTTCTTAAACAGAGGAACAACATTCGCCATTCTCCAGTCCTCTGGCACCATCCCCGTGGACAGCGAGGACTCAAAGATCAAATCCAAAGGCTCTGCAATCTCATCCCTTGCCTCCCAAAGAATCCTAGGATATATTTCATCAGGCCCAGGGGACTTATCGACCTTCAGTTTATTCAAAACTGCCAGGACATCCTCCCGCCGAACATCTATTTCCTCCAGCCTATTAGCCTGTAACACCTTCTCTTCCTCAAAAACATGGCCCCTCTCCTTGGTGAACACTGAAGAAAAGTATTCATTCATCACCTCGCCTATCCCTACTGACTCCATACACAAGTTCCCACTACTGTCCTTGACCGGCCCTAACCTCACCCTGGTCATTCTTTTATTCCTCACATAAGAGTAAAAAGCCTTGGAGTTTTCCTTGATCCGACCCGCCAAGGACTTCTCACGTCCCCTCCTAGCTCTCCTAAGCCCCTTTTTCAGCTCGTTCCTTGCTAACTTGTAACCCTCAATCGAGCCATCTGAACCTTGTTTCCTCATCCCTACATAAGCTTCCCTCTTCCTTTTCACAAGACATTCCACCTCTTTCGTGAACCATGGTTCCCTCACTCGGCCATTTCCTCCCTGCCTGACAGGGACATACCTATCAAGGACACCCAGTATTTGTTCCTTGAAAAAGTTCCACTTTTCATTAGTGCCTTTCCCTGACAGTTTCTGTTCCCAACTTATGCCCCCTAATTCTTGCCTAATCGCATCATAATTACCTCTGCCCCAATTGTAAACCTTGCCCTGCCGTAGGGCCCTATCCCTCTCCATTGCAATAACAAAAGACACCGAATTGTGGTCACTATCTCCAAAGCGCTCTCCCACAACCAAATCTAACACTTGGCCCGGTTCATTTCCCAGTACCAAATCTAATGTGGCCTCACCTCTTGTCGGCCTATCCACATATTGTGTCAGGAAACCCTCCTGCACACACTGCACAAAAACTGCCCCATCTGAACTATTTGACCTACAAAGGTTCCAATCAATATTTGGAAAGCTAAAGTCCCCCATGACAACTACCCTGTGACCCCCACACATATCCATAATCTGCTTAGCAATTTCTTCCTCCACATCTCTATTACTATTTGGGGGCCTATAGTAAACTCCTAACAACGTGACCGCTCCTTTCCTATTTCTAACCTCAGCCCATATTACCTCAGTGTGCAGATCCCCCTCGAAGTGCCTTTCCGCTGCCGTTAAACTATCCTTGATTAACAATGCTACTCCTCCACCTCTTTTACCAGCTTCCCTACACTTACTGAAACATCTATACCCCGGAACGTCCAACAACCATTCCTGTCCTTGTTCTACCCACGTCTCCGTAATGGCCACAACATCGTAGTCCCAAGTACCAATCCACGCCCCAAGTTCATCTACCTTGTTCCGGATGCTCCTTGCATTGAAGTAGACACACTTCAACCCACCTTCCTGTCTACCGGTACCCACCCTGGACCCTGATACCTTCCCCAATACCTCACCACCCTCACCTACTTCTGGACTACAACTCCTTTTCCCACTCCCCTGACAAATTAGTTTAAACCCCCCTGAATTTGAAGTTATTTTGGAATTTGTTGGTGAGCCAAGTTTACCTTCCATCACATTTTTCACCAAACAAAAACTAACAAGAACAGAATGTTTCAATGAATTATTTTTGAATTATTGTTTGATACATGGAATACTATTTCTTCAATTGCTGATGACACAAAGGTAGGCCGGAAAGTAAGTGGTGAAAGAGGACATAAAGAGGCCAAAAATGGATATCATAGAATCCCTACAGTGCAAAAAGGGGCCATTCGGCCCATCGAGTCTGCGCTGACAACAATCCCACCCAGGCCCTATCCCCACTTAGTTACACTGCTAATCCCTCTAACCTATCACATCCCGGGACACTAAGGGTTAATTTAGCATGTCCAATCAACCTAACCCACACATCTTTGGACTGTGGGAGGAAACTGGAGCACCCAGAGGAAGCCCACGCAGACACAGTGAGAATGTGCCGACTCCGCACAGGCGGTGACCCAAGTCGGGAATTGAACCTGAGTCCCTGGAGTTGTGAGGTAGCAGTGCTAATCATTGTGCCACCGTGCCCTCCCACAATCGATGGGTTAAGTCAGCGGGCAAGCATCTGGCAAATGGAGTAGAATGTGGGAAAATATGAAATGGTCCATTTTGGCTGAAAAAAAATTAAAAAGAAGCATATTAATTAAATGGTGAGAGCTGTGACATGCAGAGGGATCTGGGTGTCCTAGTGCCTGAATCACAAAAGCCCAGTATGCCAGTATAAGAGGTTGTGTAATCAGGAAAGCTAATAGAATGTGATTATTTATTATAAGGGGAATGGAAGAATGAAGTTATGCTTCAGTTATATGAGGCATTGATGAGACCACACCTGGGGTACTGTGTACAGTATTGCTTTCCTTATTTAAGGAAGGATGTAAATGCATTAGAAGCAGAGGAGATTGATTAGACTAATGTCTGGAATAGGTGGGCTGTTCTATAAGGAAAGGTTGGACAGGCTGGGCTAGAATACACTAGAGTTTAGAAGAGTCAGAGGTGGTGTGATTGAAAGCGATAAGATCCTGAGGGGTTTGGACAGGGTGGATGTGGAGAGGATGTTTGCTCTTGTGGGAGAATCTAAAGCAAAAGGCTATTAAAAAAATAGGGGCTGGAATTTTCCGTCCTTTCACGCCCCAACACTGCTGCAAGCAAGGATGGAGAGTTTGGCATTCAGTCAAATCTCCGTTCACTGCGGAGGGACCAGAGAATCTCGCTGACGTGAACGGCTGCTAACTTCTGTCCAAGGAGTCACACATTTGAGACAGATGAGGAGAAATGTTTTCTCTCAGAGGGTTTTGAGTCTCTGGAACTCTCTTCCTCAAAAGTCAGTAGAAATGGAGTCTTTCATCATTTTTAAGGCAGAGGTAGAGAGATTGATAAGCAAGAGACTGAAAGGTTTTTGGGGGTAGGTGGGAATGTGGAGTTCAGCTTACAATCCGATCAGCCATGATCTTATTGAATGGCGGAGCAGGCTTGAGGGGCCGAGTGGCCTCTTCCTGCTTCTAATTCGTATGTTAGACAGCATTTTTATGCAGTGGGCTTTTCCAAATCTTACTTGGAACTACTAAAGATATTGCAATGTACTTATAACACAGGAATGTAATGTATAAATGTGCATGGATGCAGAGCACACTGATACCCCAGGGGTGAGTGTATGTGTGTATTTATACAGCCCAAGCGCATGGTGTACACTTATCAGTGTACAGAGCAGCGGGATGCTGGTAGGCACTATGTTGTGTTGAATGATGCATAATCAACTGGGTTGGACTTGAAATCAATCAGTAAAATGATTAGAAGCTATCGCACAGTTGCATAATTGCATTCCCTTCCTACATGATCCGGTCTGTGTATTTTTTAATCTTGCCGAATGCCTGAAGTAAGGTTCTATGAGTTCCTTTTAATTTCCTGTCAGGGAGATATAATGTATCACGCTTCAGTATCTGCGGTGCTAGTAAATGCAGTGCTAGTGAACTCCATTTACTGAACGTGTAACTTTCATCAACACTGCTCTAGCTTGAGCACAAGCTGCAGAAATGTTTTCCCTGATAGTCTCTGTGGGTTTGTCTCTAATTGGTTCTAGATGACTTGCTTCACATTTTTACTGAGTCATTAACAGACCCTTCACCTCGACGGTAAGGCTTCATTACTCGTGGCTCAGATTGGCGTTGTCAAAAAGCCGTTTGCATATGCAGCACCTCGTTACACTGTCTGGCAGTAAACTGAGTGTCACGGCCAGGAGAGAGCACCTTACACCCACACATGCACATCCTCCCGCTGATCATAGAGTATTGAGATTGTAGGTTTGATTTGATTTGATTTATTATTTCAGATGTATTGGGATAAGGTGGAAAGTATTGTTTCTTGTGCGCTCCACAGTCAAAACATACTGTTCATAGAGTACATGGGAGAAGGAAAGGAGAGGGTGCAGGATATAGTGTTGCAGTTACAGGTAGGGTGAAGAGAAAGATCAACTTAATATACGATAGGACCATTCAAAAGTCTGATGGGAAGAAGCTGTTCTTGAGTCAGTTGGTAAGCGCTTTCAGACTTTTGTATCTTTTACCCAATGGAAGAAGATGGAAGAGAGTATGTCCGGGGTGCGTGAGATCCTTGATTATGCTGATTTGATTTGATTGGATTTGATTTGTCACATATATGAGTGTACAGTGAAAAGCATTGTTTCTTGCATGCTATACAGACAAAGCATACCGTTCATAGAGAAGGAAAGGAGAGAGTGCAGAATGTAGTGTTACAGTCATAGCTAGGGTGATCAGCTTAGTGTGGGGTAGGTCCATTCAAAAGCTGTTCTTGAGTTGGTTGGTACTTGACCTCAGACTTTTGTATTTTTTTATCAATGGAAGAAGGTGGAAGAGAGAGTGTCCGGGGTGAGTGGGGTCCTTAATTATGCTGGCTCTTTTTCCGAGGCAACGGAAAGTGCAGATGGAGTCAATGGATGGGAGGTGGTTTGTGTGATGGATGGTGCCTGCAATCTCTGTATGAGTGAGCTGACTCTTGTTAGTTGATACATTAACTGAGATAGAAACGTAGAAAACAGGGGGAAGGAGTAGGCCATTCAGCCTTTCGAGCCTGCTCTGCCCTTCAGTATGATCATGGCTGATCCTCTATCTCAACACCATTCACCTGCGCTCTCCCCCTGACACCCGTAGAGTCGAGAAATCTATCTATTTCCTTGTTAAATATATTCCGTGTCACAGCCTTCTGTGGTAGAGAATTCCACCACTTTCAGAAGTTTCTCCTCATCTCAGTCCTAAATGACCCCATGTCCTGAGACTGTGGCACTTTGTTCTAGACCCTCCTCCAACAGACCACTCCACCCCTTGTCTGAACCCTTTTTAAATGGGCTTGACACTGTTTTGGGGCTATTGTCCACACAGTGCCAAAACAAAGCAGTTTAACCATTTCCTCCAGGAATATCTCGCTGCTCCCATCTGAAGCCAGGCGCCCTAAAGTTACACTCACATTTGCGCCCCCGTAAGTTAGAAATTACAGCTACATCCTGCTATCTACAAAGGCCTCAGGAGTCCAAAGCAGGAAGCAGAGCAGCAGCCACAGTATGAAGCACCTCACATGGGTCAGACAGGTTACGGAGATGCTCCATCCAGTGGAGATTGAGTGGTGCTTACATGCCTTTCCCAACTCCAACCTAACAGGCGGTCATTAGGATGCCAATATATCCCGAACTTCATTTTTCCATCATCAGTTTTTTTTCTACATAAGAACATAAGAAATAGGAGCAGGGGTAGACCACAAGGCCCAAGCTAGCCCTGCCACTCAGTATGCTGATGGCTGATCTTCCTCAACTCCACTTTCTTGCCCACTCCCCATATCCTTTGATTCCCTGAGGGACCAAAAGCCTGTTCATCTCGGCTTTAAATGTGTTCAACGATGGAGCATCCACAATCCTCTGGGGTAGAGAATTCCAAAGGTTCACAACCCTTTGAGTGAACGGATTTCTCCTCATGTCAGTCCTAAATGATCATAGAATCCCTACAGTGCAGAAGGAGTCTGCGCCGATCGCTGTCCCACCCAGTCCCTATTCCCATAACCCCATGCATTTACCCTAGCTAGTCGCCCTGACACTAAGGGGCAATTTCGCATGGCCAATCCACCTAACCCGCACATCCCGGAGGAAACCCACAGCAGACACAGGTAGCGGAATTTTACCACCTCGCCCGCCCGAGGCTCGTAAGATCCTGCCCGAGGCCAGCGGGGAATGCCATTCTGTGAACCTTGCCCGCCCCTGCTCCAGGGCAGGCGTGCCAGGAAAATTCTGGCTGGGGGAAAATGTGCAAACTCCACACAGACTGTGACCCAAGCCGGAAATCGAACCTGGGTCCCTGGTGCTGTGAGGCAGCAGTGCTAACCACTGTGCTGCCCCTTATCCTGAGACTGTGTCCACCTACCCGCGTGTCCGAGATTTCCCGTCAGGAAAAGCAACCTCACTGTCTACCCTGGTCAGCGCCTTCAGAATCTCTAATGTTTCCACGTCAAGCCTTGACACAGGAACCGTCTGTTTGAAAGGGTTTCCGCTGAATGACTGAGGGATGCATTGTTGAGCATTTGTCGTGGAAAGATTCCTGCAAATTTCTCTGCTTTCCTCCCCTCTGAAAGTACAGACTTTGTGAATTGGTTGCCACCACAAGTACATCTTTGCATTCACAATGAACAGCACAAAGCCAGATTATCTGATCTAATTTTAGTGCCGTTTGTGGACACATTTGCCACTATATTTCCCCATCTACCATCTGCGCTTCTTTTGCATGTGCTGGCAACACAGCGTCATCGACTAACTTACATTTTTGTACATTTATACTTCACACCTGGTCAATCTATGCACATTTCTGGTCACCTCACTATAGGAAGGATGTGGAAAAGATTGAAAGGGTGCAGAGGAGATTTACAAGGATGTTGCCTGGGTTGAGTGGCATGCCTTATGAGGATAGGCTGAGGGAGCTCGGTCTTTTCTCCTTGGAGAGACGAAGGATGAGAGGAGACCTAATAGAGGTGTATAAGATGTTGAGAGGCATAGATCGAGTGGACTCTCAGAGGCTTTTTCCCAGGGTGGAAATGTCTGCTACGAGAGGACACAGGTTTAGGGTGCTGGGGGGTAGGAGATGTTAGGGGTAAGTTTTTCACACAGAGGGTGGTGGGCGAGTGGAATCGGCTGCCGTCAGTGGTGGTGGAGGCGAACTCAATAGGGTCTTTTAAGAGACTCCTGGATGAGTACATGGAGCTTAATAGGATGGAGGGTTATAGGTAGGTCTAGAAGGTAGAGATGTGTTCGGCACAACTTGTGGGGCCGAAGGGCCTGTTTGTGCTGTAGTTTTTCTACGTTTCTATGTTCTATGTTTCTATTACACATGTGTGCCCCGGAGGACACTTGCTCTCTATGTTATGCATGCTCTGTGTATGTGCAATATGTGTATTGGATGTATGCTACACAGAAACATAGAAACTAGAAGTAGGAGTAGGCCATTCAGCCCTTCGAGCCTACTCCGCCATTCCTTAAGATCCTGGCTGATCATCGAATTCAATATCCTGATCCCCCTTCCCCCCATATCCCTTGATCCCTTTAGCCCCAAGAGCAATATCTAATTTATTCTTGAAATGAGACAACATTTTGGCCTCAACTAGTTTCTGTGGTAGTGAATTCCACACATTCACCACCTTCTGGGTGAAGAAATTTCTCCTCACCTCAGTCCTAAAAGGTTTATCCCTTATCCTCAAACTATGACCCTTTAGTTCTGGACCCCCTCACCATCGGGAACATTCTTTCTGAATCTACCCTGTCCAATCCAGTTAGAATTTTATAAGTTTCTATGAGAAATATGATTGAGATAAATGCTGCGGTTGCAATTTCTAGACTTGCCCTAGTTCCAGGCACATTTCAGGAAACTACGAACAGCAAGAAGTGAAAGTTTTCTTTCCTTAAGTGAACCGAAAGAAAAATATTCACTAATTATCCATTAATGTTGCAAATTGCTGTTTGATTTTTTTTTACTATATACCTGCTAATTTTTGAATTATAATTTTGAAATGAACCCAAGCGCTGCTGACAAATCCTCATTAAAGTGAGTTTCAGGCAGGAAACAACTTATTTACAAGATAATGATGTCAGTTTCATGACTCGCCTAATTAAGCGATTTAGCGGGGAGATCGAAGGAACTACAAGATTGTGAGAGGCATGGACAGAGTCAGAAGCTTTTTCCCAGGATGGAAGAATCAATTACTAGGGGGCATAGGTTTAAGGTGCAAGGGGCAAGGTTTAAAAGAGATGTACGAGGCAGATATTTTTACACAGAGGGTGGTGGGTGCCTGGAACTCATTGCCGGGGGAGGTAGTGGAAGGGGATACGGTAGTGACTTTTAAGGGGCGTCTTGACAAGTGCATGAATAGGATGGAAATGGAGGGATATGGTCCCCGGAAGGGTAGGGGGTTTTAGTTCAGTCGGGCAGCATGGTCGGTGCAGGCTTGGAGGGCCGAAGGGCCTGTTCCTGTGCTGTAATTTTCTTTGTTCTTTGTATTTGGTATCTGAGGTTTGAAGGCATTTTGAAACCTCGTAATCATCACGCATTGTAGTCCATGTTCTGAGGAAGGGTTCTGATCCAGTTCAGAAGGGTCATCGCCAAGCATTTTTCCAGCACCTTCTGTTTTTGTTCCAGATTGGCCTCTCCTTGGAAAATGTAAACTGGATGTGGGAGTGCACTTATTTCAAAATGGAAGCTAATTTCTCCCTCCCTCCTGACGTGGCATCTTCGATTAGTTGAGATTTTTGATAGATTTGCAATGGTAGCAGAACAGAAATTGGAACTCAAGCAACAATGTTGTCATCCGCCCCACTAAATCCCTGCCTACTCCCTGCCCAGTGCTATCCCACAGCTATCTCACCCTTCAACCCAACCTAACCTGCTCTATCTCATCTCTCCGCTTGCTCATCTTATATTTCAGTATTCTGTCCTCTGCTCCTCTTTTTCTATCCCATTCCTACTCCTCGCATTCTGTCTCTCCCCTAGCCTGGCCTCTTAATGCACCTTGTCTTCTCCCCTTCTTCTCTCTCTTCCTCAGCCATTTTCCGATCATAACTATCCTCTTCTATACCTTCTCCCACCATCCCCCTTTCCCTTCTCTTCATTTTCTCCATCACACCACTCATTGGGGAAGGGGGGGGGGGGGGGGGGAGGTATTGAGGGGATGCAATTCTCCCAGTGAAGGCCGTATAGCTGGCTTCCCATTGGGTGCTTCGGCCTCCACGCGTCTCCGCCCGCCGGAGTTCCAGCATCGTCAGCTCCGCGCCGGAAATCGGGCGGGCGGAGACGCTTGGGCACTTTGTGATTTACTCCAGTTTTTATGCAAACTCGGCACTTAGAATTTTTTGGGAGAATCCCACCCATTGTCTCGTTACCCTTCTCCTCTTCCCCGCTCCATTCCGCCTTCCCTCTCTTCTGCCTGTACAGAGTGAGTGGTTGGGGTCCGGAATGCCCTACCTGGAAGCGTGGTGGAGGCAGGTTCAATCGAGGCATTCAAGAGCGTATTAGCTGACTATTTGAATAGAAGCAATGTGCAGGGGTACACACATAACAATGCCCTGACTCCAACTGCAGCCTCACAGCCTCGGGGATGCACACCCTCTCTCCCAATAGGCCCAGGTTCATGTGCTCCATTGGTTCCGACTTGGCCACATGGCCTGTGAAGGATCGGGCATTGAAGGGGCCATGCTACCACAATAGCTAATTTCGGAAACTGATCAGTTAGTCTACAACAGTCTCGAACATAAAGCGCAGAAAGAAAAATCTCAGTAAAACATTTTGGGAACCAGAGGTCCAAAATAATTTGTTCTTCCCAAACATGCTGCACTTATTCCGTCCTAAATTACTCATCATCTATATTCCAAAATTTCATTTTTAAAAGAAATCTATCCAATTTGTATTTGAATGAATAAATACTCTCTGCTTCCAGCATCTCCCTAGATAACCCCTTTTCCACAGATCTACCACTTAGTCACGAAGAATGGCTCCACAGGTTAACTTTGTATTTGCTGCTCACTACTCCACAGCTCCACTTCTCACTTCAAATGCAGACTGCGGACGGAATTTTACCGGCCCATCTGCTCGAAGTTCGTACGATCCCGACCAAGGCCAACGGGGAATGCTGTTCTCCGAGCCTTGCCCGCCCCCGGAATCGGGGCGGGCGTGCCGGTAAAATTCCGGCCTGTGTGTCCTTGTGTTCGACTGCTTTTGACAAGGTGAAACTGTTTATCACAATTTTCCGTATCTAGTCTCTTTAGAGTCCTAACAATGGTGACCCCATCCCCTTACGTAGAACATGATCTGGAGATGCCGGCGTTGGACTGGGGTAGGCACAGTGAGAAGTCTCACAACACCAGGTTAAAGTCCAACAGGTTTATTTGGAATCACGAGCTTTCAAAGCGCTGCTCCTTCATTAGGTGAGTGATGAAGGAGCAGGGCCCCGAAAGCTTGTGATTCAAAATAGACCTGTTGGACTTTAACCTGGTGTTGTGAGACTTCTTAGTGTACGTAGAATTTAGAACAGTGCAGCACAGGAACAGGCCCTTTGGCCCACAATGTCGTGCTGAACATGGCGCCAAATTAAACTAATCCCTTCTGTGTGCCCGTAGTCCATATCCCTCTATTCCTTGCATATTCATGTGCTTATCTAAAAGCCCCTTAAACACCCTGATTGTATCTGTCTCTACCACAACCCCTGCCAGTGCATTCCAGACACCTATCATGCTCAGCATAAAAAACTAGCCCCTCACTTCTCCCTTGAACTTTTCCCCTTTACCTTAAATGCATGGCCCCTAACAGTAGTCATAGCAGTGAAAACCTGCCCACTTTGGGGTCGTCAGTCCTGAGAATCCATTCATCCTCGGAATCCTTCTGGTTGTCATCTCCTCCGTCCACTCAGCAGCTGCCAAAACTGTACACATGGGCTGAAAAGTTCCCGCCGTATCTGCCAGGATGTTCCACTCCTGCTGTTGGCGAGGCTGCAGCGTCCCCCCCCCCCCGCCCCCCACACCCCCCCCCCCCCCCCCCCCGCCCACCCCCCGGCCCCCCCGCCGTGGGCTCCCTGTAGGGCACGAACAATAGAAATCACCCCATTGTCAGCGACTGGAAGATGCCACCACCAGCCAATAGCGGGTCACCTCCGCCACCTTAAAGCTAATTATTGTCAATGGACGGAATTTTCTGCTGTTTTTGACTAAATGTCAACTCCGGCAGGAAAAGTGGTGTTTTTCCGTTAACTTTGCACTTGCTGCTCACCACCACCTGTCGGCTCCACTGCCGGCTTTTCCCACCATCCTTTCTGACAGCTGGTCAAAAAACATCCTGTAGGTAGTTCCACCACCTCACGCTGGCAGAGTGGGATTAGACTGAGCCTGGCCCCACCACCAGCTTCAGTCCTGACCTAAAAATAAGAATAAAAATAAGCGAGAGGTTTCTCCATGCCGCCGCCACGGACATGGGAACATCAACAACAGTGGGCGGCACGGTAGCACCGTGGTTAGCACTGCTGCTTCACAGCTCCAGGGACCTGGGTTCGATTCCCGGCTTGGGTCACTGTCTGTGTGGAGTTTGCACATTCTCCTCGTGTCTGCGTGGGTTTCCTCCGGGTGCTCCGGTTTCCTCCCACAGTCCAAAGATGTGCGGGTTAGGTTGATTGGCCATGCTAAAAAATTGCCCTTAGTGTCCTGGGATGCGTAGGTTAAAGGGATTAGTGGGTAAATATCTAGGGATATGGGAGTAGGGCCTGGGTGGGATTGTGGTCAGTGCTGACTCGATGGGCCGAATGGCCTCTTTCTGTGCTGTAGGGTTTCTAAGATTTCTAAGAGATCACCCTCCCATGCACAGGGCTCCCCACTGCCCCCCTCTTCCAGCTCCACAAACTAGACACAGGGTTCCCCCTTCCCCCCACCCTTCCCCCCACCCTTCCCCCTCCCCCCCCACCCTTCCCCCTCCCCCCCACCCTTCCCCCTTCCCCCCCACCTTCCCCCTTCCCCGTACCCTTCCCCTCACCCCCACCCTTCTTCCCACCCTCACCCTTCCCCCCCATCCTTCCCCCCACCCTTCCCCCCACTTTTCCCCCTTCCCCCCATCCTTTCCCCATACCCTTCTCCTCACCCGCACCCTTCTCCCCACCCCCACCCTTACCCCCCTACCTTTCCCCCCAACCCTTCCCCCCACCCTTCTCCCGTACCCTTCCCCTCAACCCCACCCGTCTCCCCCACCCTTCCCCCCACCCCCACCCTTCCTCCCACCCTTTCCCCCTTCCCCCACCCCCAACCTTCTGCCCCACTTTTCCCTCACCCCACCCTTTCTCCTTTCCTCCGCCCTTCCCCCCACCCTTCTCCCCCCACCCTTCCCTCCAAACCCACCCTTCTCCCCTTCCTCCCATCCTTCCCCTTCCCCCCACCCTTTCTCCTACCCTTCTCTCCCCACCCTTCCCCCACCCCTACCTTTCCCTCACCATCCTTCTCCCCAACCTCCCCCCACCCACCCCCTCACCCCCACCCCTCTCCACACCCATTGTCCTCCACACTCGCCGACATTGCTAGTATACTGCTCGGGTATGGTCCTCTTGCCCCGGGGGCTGTACTTACCTGCGCGCACCCAGTGGGTCCCCGATTGTCAAAAACTGTTATAAATCCCCGCTGGTGTGATGTTAATCCTAATGTGGGGAGATAATACAACAGGAAAGCCCATGAATGATATAAAAATGTTTGGTAATGGGGTTCCTGACCTTTCACGGCGGGAACTCCATTACGTCATGGGGGGGAGGGGGGGTGCGGCGTGGATGGGAGGCAGGGACAATCGGAATGGGAAATCCTGACAGCATAAAAGCTGTTTGGGATTCCTGTTGGATTCTCCGCCCTTGCCGCCATTGCCGAATACGGAGGAAGAAAATCCATCCCAAAATGCACCAAAGCTTCTCAACTAGAGGGACACCATTGGCTTGATTCCAGCCAACATTGATGTGACAGTTATCACTCAAAGTGTATGTTTGGTTTGGGAAGTGGGAATATCTCACACTTATGGAGGTTAAGGCACAATGACAGGAATTTTACATTGAATCCACGCTATACCAGACCTGGGAGTGTTCGATTCATCTACTATCACTGGCTTGGATATCTTTGATGTCATAGCGAAGAGAGACATGAATCGAACCTGTGCTGTGTCTAAACTGTAAGTGTTCGATGGGACTGCGTACAGGGAGTTTGGTGCTTTCTCTAATCCTTGCGGTACCTAATCTTGGCGCAGATTGTGTCAATGTATTCTAATCCAGCAACAGCGTCCGAAACCTCAGTGAGAACAATAATTAAAAGGAAAATAATGGGATGAAAATAAGTCAAGAAGATTAGGATAATTGTGATACTCCAGATCCTGGGTATTACTTTAAATCCAGGGATGAGACGCGACCTTTCGAGTTTTATGAAATTATCTTTTGTTTGCGGCTGGCAGGTTATCACAAAACAGAGTGGCAGCCACCCAGGACTGGAGCTGGGTGCGGAGTTGCAGAATGCGAGGTTCTGTTTCTTACTGTAGCCCTGGGTGCGCTGAATTAACATGCTGAGTCGCTGGCAGAGGTAGCACAATCCTGCATTGTGTAAGCACGGAATCTGGGCAGAATCATGCCGGGGTTTCTCAAGGTTGAACATTTTATGGTGATAGTGATGGAGGAATTTCATTAGATATTCCTTAATTGTTTAGTAATGAATGTATAGCCAGATGTTTCGCAGCTGTATCCTCGTGAGTGCTCCTCAGATCCCACACCCTGCACAATTTCCCCGGTTTGTCAATTTGAAAACTAAAGACTTATCTTCTAGATATCCATTATACGGCTATTTTTAAATATCATTTTGAACTCCGTATAGACTGCTAGCCAGCTGGTATCATTGCTCAAACCTACAGCAAATTACAAAAGGGCTGATTTGGGAATATTTGTTAAATGGTGTGGGATCAATCAACATATTTAGCATTCATTGTTCTCCTGAAAGGGAAATGTTTTAAATGCTTTTAAATTTTAAACCATTGTAAATAATTAAGGAAGAAGTTGTGTTGAAATTGCTAAATTAGTAATTTGCTTTTGTTTTCACAGTGCGGTAAGGGGATGCAATACTGGAGGGACAGGGAAGGAAGGTTCTATAATAGTGGGAGAGGGGACGAGGGTAAAATACCTGGGAGACTGGGTAGGGCAGCAATTAGTGTACTGGATCACTGACCTTAACTTTGAAGGGTTTTGGATGAATGTTGTATGCCTGGTGCTTATTAATGTTCCATACAAGCTAAAACGGAGATAAGCTGAATGGGAGCTTCAGAGCATGGATAGAAAACTGGTTGGGAGGCAGGGAATTGAGATAGAAAGGACGCACTTAGATTTATGAGCTGCAGAATCGAAGGGGCAACATGGTGGCGCATGCTGCCTCTCAGTGCCAAGGACCCGGGTTCATTCTGGCCTTGGGTCACTGTCTGTGTGGAGTTTGCACGTTCTCCCCCTTTCTGCGTGGGTTCCCCTGGGTGTTCCGGTTTCCTCCCACAGTCCAAAGGTTTGTGGGTTAGGTATTTAAAGGTTGATTGGCCATGCTAAATTGTCCCTTAGTGTCAGGTGGGATTAGCAGGGTAAATACACGGGGTTCCAGGATTAGGAGCTGGGTGGGATTGTTGTCGGTGCAGACTCGATGGGCCGAATGGCCTCCTTCTGCACTGTAGGGATTCTATGATTGGTGCTCTTCACTTAAAAATGACCTTGATTAGGAACTGAGGGGAGAATCATCAGGCTGGATTTCACATGTTGGGGGGAGCAAGGGGAATCCGCACACTGCCCACACTCTATCCCCATCCCCGCCCCGAGGGAAAGTCATTCCAAACAGAACGACTTTTAAAAAGTCTATTCTATGACGCACTTGGGACGGGCTTAAAGTTGGACCTCTGCCTCTCAGTGGACAGGAAGTCCCTCCCTCAAGAAGCTGCCCAGCAGTGCTGGGGCTCACTAGTGGGCATAACCGGGACTGCTAGTGGCACAGGAAGTAGAGTGATGGCCACCGAGGGTCCTGAGGGTTTAGGACGGGTACGGGTCTGAGAGCCTGGGGAGTGAGGGAGAGTGGGGGTGGGAGAGCCTGGTTCTGGAGAGTAGAATGAAGGGGGGGGGGCGTTGGAAGTAATGTCTTTTGATGAGGGGAGGGGGAAGACGTGACCCCAATGTGCACCCACCCCTCCCCAATTGATGTGTCCCTCCTCTCCTTCCTGCCTTTTTCAAAGAAGCTCCTTCAACACAACGGAACTCTGCCCTGCCAGTCCCTGGCATTTGATGGCAGTGAAGATACTTTAAGGCCCTTAATTCGGTGTGCACATCTTCATGTGTTGCTGCCCAAATAAACCACAATTTATTGTTGAATAATACCAGGCAACTTTGAGTAAGAAAGACTGCTTAGGTCCAAACTTCACTTTCAAAGGATGAACGGACCTCGATGGGAATTTGAAAGTTGTGAATCGAAAGATGGAAAGGGGCTTACTAGAGGGCACAACCTCAGGCTAAAGGAACGATCCTTTAAAACAGAGATGAGGAGGAATTTCTTTAGCCAGAGAGTGGTGAATCTGTGGAACTCTTTGCCGCAGAAGGCTGTGGAGGCCAGGTCATTGAGTGTCTTTAAGACAGAGATAGATAGGTTCTTGATTGATAAGGGGATCAGGGGTTATGGGGAAAAGGCAGGAGAATGGGGATGAGAAAAAAAATCAGCCATGATTGAATGGCGGAGCAGACTCGATGGGCCGAGTGGCCTAATTCTGCTCCTCTGTCTTATGATCTTATGGTTGGTTTAGCTCAGTTAGCTGGATAGCTGGTTAGTGATGCAGAGTGATGTCAACAGTGTGTGTTCAATTCCCATACCGGCTGAGGTTACTAATGAAGGACCTGCCTTCTCAACCTTGTTGCTAGCCTGAGTTGTTATGACCCTCAGGTTAAATCACCACCAGTCAGCTCTCCTCCACGAGCCTATGGTCGTCTGGGACCAGTTTAAAGTTTATTTATTAGTGTCGTAAGTAGGCTTATATTAGTACTGCAATGAAGTTACTGTGAAAAACCCTAGTCGCCACCCTCCGGCGCCTGTTCAGGTACACTGAGGGAGAATTTAGTATGGCCAATGCACCTAATCAACACGTCTTTTGGATTGTGGGAGGAAACCAGAGCACTCAGAGGAAACCCATGCAGACACAGGGAGAATGTGAAGACTCGACACAGATGGTGACCCAAACCAGGAATTGAACTCAGGTCCCTGGCACTGTGAGGCAGCACTGTGCCACCGTGCACCGCCCCCCCCCCCCTCCCCCCCGCACTATGATGACTTTATTGAAAGAAGTGGTCCAAAGTTAAGAAACGTTTGAACTTGCACTTGGGGGTGAATTTTACATGAGACTAGGTGGCAGAAGTAAGTGTGTCAGCCGGATAGCCACGTGCTAGGAATTGAATCCCTTTGCCGGGTTTTGAAGTCCTTTGACATCAATGAAATCAGGTTTTAATTAGGCTTCCTGGTGTTCTAGCTTTGAGGCTCTGTACATCTGAAATGAGGTGTGATCTCACCTTGGTGCAGCCTGGGAGGTATTTAAAGCTTCGACTGAGTACTCCAATTTTGCTTCAGTGGGAGGAGACCAGCCCAGTAACATAGGACTTGAAATAAAAGTGAGTGGAATAATGGCCTGTGGGTGGATGCGAATCATTCTGCTGTGCAACTCAGAGGCTGTGATGTGTTTTGTCTACTGGAAAGCTGGTCAATGGTCATTATGATTAATACATGAGTTAAAACTACAAAGCAAAGAGCCATTTTCTTTTTACATAGCTCTTTACTGATTTCCAGAATCAAGTTTTTTTAATCATTCATGGGACATGTCATTGCTGGCTGGCCAACATTTATTGCCCATTCCTACTTGCCCTTGAACTGAGTGTCTTGCTGGACCATTTCAGAGGGCAGTTGAGAGTCAATCACATTGCTGTGGTTCTGGAGTACCATGTAGGCCAGACCAAGTAAGGACGGCAGATTTCCTTCCCGAAAGGGCATTAGTGAACCAGATGGGTTTTTCCGACAACTGACAATGGTTTTATGGTCATCAGTAGATTCTTAATTCCAGATATTTTTTATTGAATTCAAATTCCACCGTCTGTCGTGGCGGGATTCGAACCCGCTGAGTTTCTGGATTAATGATCTGGATTAATTCTGGATTAATAGTCTAATGGTAATGCCACTGGGCCATTGCCTCCCCTTAATCTCAGAACGAATGATGTTTATAGCGCGGAGGGGAGAATCATAGAAACCCTATGGGCCCCATTCGGCCCATCGAGTCTTGCATCAACCGCAATCTGACCCAGGCCCTAATCCCATAACCCCACATATCTACTCTGCTAATCTGCTGACACTAGGATCAATTTAACATGGCCAGTCAACCTAATCTTTGGAGTGTGGGAGGAAACCGGAGCACCCGGAGGAAACCCATGCAGACACGGGGAGAATGTGCAAACTCCACACAGACAGTGACCCGAGGCCGGAATTGAACCCGGAACCCTGGCGCTGTGAGGCAGCAGAGCTAACCACTGTGCCACCGTGCATTTTAGTTAGAACATAGAACATAGAAAAAATACAGCACAAACAGGCCCTTTGGCCCACAAGTTGCACCGGTCATGTCCCTACCTACCCCGGCTTATATATTGGCTTACCTATAACCCTCAATCCTATTACGTTCCATGTACTCATCCAGAAGTCTCTTAAAAGACCCTATCGAGTTTGCCTCCATCACCACTGACGGCAGCCAATTCCACTCACCCACCATCCTCTGAGTGAAAAACTTACCCCTAACATCTCCTCTGTACCTACTCCCTAGCACCTTAAACCTGTGTCCTCTCGTAGCAGCCATTTCAGCCCTGAGAATCCACCCGATCTATACCTCTCAACATCTTGTACACCTCTATCAGGTCACCTCTCACCCTTCATCTCTCCAAGGAGAAAAGACTGACCTCCCTCAACCTATCCTCATAAGGCATGCCAACCAATCCAGGCAACATCCTTGTAAATCTTCTCTGCACCCTTTCAATAATTTCTACATCCCTCCTGTAATGAGGCGACCAGAACTGAGCACAGTACTCTAAGTGGGGTCTGATGAGGATCTTTTAAAGCTGCATCATTATCTTCCGACTCCTAAACTCAATCCCTCGATTGATGAAGGCCAGCACACCATATGCCTTCTTAACCACGTCCTATGGACCCGGACTCCAAGGTCCTTCTGATCCTCTACAGTGCTAAGAGTCTTACCCTTGATATTATACTCCTTCATCCCATTTGACCTGCCAAAATGGACCACTACACATTTATCCGGGTTGAAGTCCATCTGCCACTTCTCCGCCCAGTCTTGCATCCTATCTATGTCACGCTGCAGCTTCTGACATCCCTCCAACCTATCCACAATACCACCAACCTTCGTGTCGTCGGCAAACTTACCAACCCATCCCTCCACTTCCTCATCCAGGTCATTTATGAAAATGAGAAACAGCAAGGGTCCCAGAACAGATCCCTGGGGCACACCACTGGTGACCGACATTAGTTGTTGGATTGGAGGAGGTTACAGAGTTGTGGATGGGGCCAGATTCAGGTTACTTTTCAATAATTGGGACTTAACTTGCCTTTTAAAGGCCACGTGCTTTGAAATGGATAATTCCCAGTATTTACAAGTGACATTATTGCTTATTTACACTGTTCAATACATTTGAATACATTTGACTCTCGGAGTGGGGGAGCGGGAGAGGGGAAGGGGTCTTGTGACGCAGAGGTGAACGTCCCTACCTCTAGACCAATAGCCCTGGGTTCAAGTCCCACTTCATGACTCAATGGCCACAGAAGATGCGTTCATAACGTGGCCTAACAGCCTTCGATAATCAGCCTGTAAATCTTTCCAACGGGTGGAATTTTACCGGCACGTCCGCCCAAGGTTCGTTCAATCCTGCCCGAGGCCAACGGAGAATGCTGCTCTCCGAGCCTCGCCCACCCTCGGAATCAGGGCGGGCTTGCCGGTAAAATCCTGGCCAATATGTCTGATTGGCAAGCCGGAATGGTCAGAGAGTGAGAAGACAGTTTGCGTCACCAAGCATAATGATGGACCAGTCTAATGGAAGTCCATGGTCGCCAGCACCCTCTTAGGGCCTGGTGCCTAGAGGGCGAGGGGGAGGTTCACAGTGAGATACTGTTATCACGCAACTTTTGGGTGGAACAGAACTTTCTGATTTCCATGTTGAACTGCACACGCGGGAGTTACGGGAAATTGCTGTTTGATTTGCACCTAAATAACGGCAAGCAATACTGATTCTTCCGTAAAATCCAGCCCATAATTTCCATCGACAGAGGCCATTTCCAGAGGGGGTGAGTTTCTCCATTTATAATGGAGTGGCTGCAGGTGGAGTGAGAAGGCATCACTTACCTTATTCGCAGGTGATAGGTCCATTCGCTCAAAGCTGCAAACAACATGAACAAAATGTCGGCACTGGGAGTGCTTCGTTTTGCTGCTACATTCGATTGGAGGAATCCAGTAAAGTGACCAAAATGATACAGGTTCCGAAGAAGAGTCACGTGGACTCTCAAAATTCACTCCGTTTCTCTCTCTAAACCTGCCGGGTTTTTCCAGCAATTTCTACTTTTCTTTCAAACAACACAGTGTTTGGTGTCTAAGATCTGAGGGCACAGCCTCAGAGTAAAGGGACAACCCTTCAGAACTGAGATGAGGAGGAATTTCTTCAGCCAGAAGGTGGTGAATCTGTGGAATTCATTGCCACATAAAGCTGTGCAGGCCTTTCTGCAAGTATACTCACTGAGTGTATTTAAGACAGAGATAGATAGGTTCTTGATTGGTAAGGTGATCAAAGGCTACGGGGAAAAGGCGGGAGAATGGGGTTGAGAAACATATCAGTCATAATTGAATGGCGGAACAGACTCAATAGGCCGAATGGCCTAATTCTGCCCCTATATCCTATGGTCTCATGCAGCCAGACATCAATCTGGTCCTTTTCTGGCCAAGGGTTGTCTTTATTGTCCTTATCATAGAATCATAGAAACCCTACAGTGCAGAAGGAGGCCATTCGGCCCATCGAGTCTGCACTGACCACAATCCCACCCAGGCCCTACCGGCTTATGCTATTGGGCAGCCCTGGATTGTAAAGGGGGATATGATGTGACTGCGGAACTCCAACTGAAAGAACAGCAGTTATCAGGAGACACTGAGAAATACCACACATTGAATCCGTACAGTGCAGAAAGAGGCCATTCGGCCCATTGAACCTGCACAGACAACTACCTCGCCGAGGCCCTCACCCCACATATTTACAGTGCTAATCCCCCTGACACTAAGGATCAATTTAGCATGGCCAATCAACCTAACCCGCACATCTTTGGGCTGTGGGAAGAAACCGGAGCACCCGGAAGAAACCCACACAGACACGGGGAGAACGTGCAAACTCCACACAGACAGTGACCCGAGGCACGAATCGAACCCGGATCCCTGGCGCTGTGAGACAGCAGTGCTAACCACTGTGCCACCGTGCCATCCTATATCTGCAGAAAAGTACAGAATGGTGTTCAATGAAGGCAGGGGCCACGTGAGGCTATGTAAGGTCTGCAACTTCAATCGCTGCTGAACTGCATCGAAGTACGAGGGAAAAGGCCGAGCTTTGGTGCTAAACTGAATGCTTAAACTGTGTGGGAGAGTGAAAAGGCCCAAAGTCTTTCATTCCCGCAGCTTGATACGAGGTCAGTGCTACAAAGGCGTCTGCTTACTCATGCATTGTTCTCAAGAGACTGCTGCACCAGATCCATTTTATATTCACAGTGCGGTTCAGAGAAAGGGCCTCAGCACTTCCACCATTATCGGAAACAGCCACGAGCCTGGAATAATCTCTTTCACCTGGAAGCAGCGAAGCCCAATTGGGAAGACCTGGTTTTTTTTTATTGGTTGATGTGGAGAGATTCCAACAGCTTTAGCTAAAGAATAAGGAAGTAGGTACGAGTTTCAAGCTGTTTATAGCCGGCAGTGTCAAGTGGAGGCATCGTTGCAAACCAGCAAATGCTCCAAAACCAACCTTCTTTTCAATATAAAGAACCGACAAATGCTTCTTGCAAGGGTTGCCAGCCCTGGATGGGTGTATTCTGGATTGTGGCAGTGACCTTTTCCTCTCCAACTTCCCGCCCCCTGTTGGTGATCCTAAATAAAGCTCTTCGTGAAGTGCTGCCAATCCGAGAACATACAAACTCTTTGGGGTAAATTTTCCAGTCCCGCCATGGGAATTGTTGTGGAAAATCTGACAGATCATTGAAAGGTCCATTGAGCTTGGGAGCCCGTAACTTCCTCTGAGTGGCAATCAGTGGCAGATTGGCGCACCGTACCCAAAGAACAAAAAACATTACAGCACAGGAACAGGCCCTTTGGCCCTCCAAGCCTGCACCGACCATGCTGCCCGACTTAACTAAAACCCCCTACCCTTCCGTGGACCATATCCCTCTATTCCCATCCTATTCATGTATTTGTCAAGACGCCCCTTAAAAGTCACTATCGTATCTGCTTCCACTACCTTCCCCGGCAGCGAGTTCCAGGCACCCACTGCCCTCTGTGTAAAAAACTTGCCTCGTACATCTCCTTTAAACCTTGCCCCTCACACCTTCAACCTGTGCCCCCTAGTAATTGACTCTTCCACCCTGGGAAAAAGCTTCTGACTATCCCACTAAGAAGCTCTTAGAGCGTCGGTCTTTCCCGACCTTCCTGACTCAGGCCATGAGAGACCCGAGAAGCGAATCTCGTCCCTGGCTCCTGCAGGAAAAAGAACAAGCCCCCTTTTTATGGCAGTAGCTGTGGAGGTTGGGGGGGTTTAGACATGGTGGAGAGTGGGTGGGGGGTGCGGTGGAGGGTACAAGCATTCGGGGGGAGAGGAGATGAACATTCGTGGGGGTAGGAGTTCAGCTACTGGGAGTGTGGAGAGGTCGGACATTGGGGGGAGGGAGTCGGATGTCGGGGTGGAGTTGGACATGGGGGGTAGTCAGACATCAGAGGAGAGGAGTCAGACATTGGGGGTGGGAGGGAGTTGGAATTGGGGTGCGGGCTGGGGCGAGGGATCAGGTTGGGTTGGGGCAGGAGGTCCCCTGGGGGTCTCATGTGGGACTGCATTGGGGTGCCTAAAATAGTTACTATTACTATAAACCCATCTGCTTCACTAATGTCCCTTTAGGGAAGGAAATCTGCCTTCCTTACCTGGTGTGGTCTACATGTGACTCCAGAGCCACAGCATTGTGGTTGACTCTCAACTGCCCTTCAAAGACAACTATGGATGGACAATAAATGCTGGCCAGCCAGCGCTGCTCCATATCCCATGAATGAAAAAAAACCTCTGAAGTTAGAAGTGCTTTTTTCCTTCTAACTCTTTCAGAGTGAGTACGAGGGTAAAACTGCAATTGCCATCCAAAGCTAGTGATCTAAATCACTTTGTTGGATGGTTCCCAGCCCAGCGCAATTGTCCAGGGGAAGTTAGCGCTTCTGAACAATTGCTGGGTAAACCCTTACCTTGAAACTTCCAAGTGGGATTCCCCAGCGCATCATTAGTATATCCCCCGATTCCGACACTGGGGAGCCAGGAAGTTATGGCCCAATATACTATCTCACGTACAAGTCCAAAGATGTGCAGGTTAGGAGGGTTGACCGTGCTAAATTGTCCCTTAGTGTCAGGGGGACTAGCTAGGGTAAATGCGTGCGGTTATTGGCGATGGGGCTTGGGTGGGATTATGGTCAGTGCAGATTGGATGGGCAGAATGGCCTCCTTCTGCACTGTAGGATTCTATGAAGACACTCCAAGCTGATTTACAAAGGATTAATATAGGGGGACAGTAATTAAACCAGGTGAGATGAGTGAAGCCACGATCAAAACAGTGGGTTTAGAGAGGGTTTTTTAAGAAGAGCAGAATGAACAGATGGAGTTCCTGTGAGCTAGATAAGGCAGTTGAAGACTCCACCATCAATGGTGGGACAACATTGGAGAGGGGAGGAGTGCTGAAGAGACTGCAGAACTCATGGGGAGGGGGTAAGCTCAGAAGAAAGGTTGAGGTTGTAGAGACAGGAAGAATTAAGGGGCTGGGAAATTCGAAGAGAAACAATAATTGTAGATTGGACATCTTTGTGAAAGCAGTCTATGGGAGTGAGTAAAGACAGGTGATGGGCAAGAGGGACGTACTGTACAATAGCGGCGAAGGATTCGTGAGGGTTTCCAGAACCAGGAGTTATAGTTTGAGGATTAGGGGTAAACCTTTTAGAACAGAGGTGAGGAAAAATTTCTTCACCCAGAGAGTGGCGAATATGCGGAATTCATGACCACAGAAAGTAGTTGAAACCAAAACATCTGATTTCAAGGGGAAATTGGATATAGCTCTTGGGGTTCAAAGGATCAAGGGATATGGGGGGGAAGGGAGGATCAGGATATTGAATTTGATGATCAGCCATAATCAAAATGAATGGCATTTGGAGCAGGTTTGAAGGGCCAAATGGCCTACTCTTGCTTCTAGTTTCTATGTTAATCAAGGGTGAGAGGGTTAGCGAGGAGAGTGTTGAAGTAATCAATTCTGGCTGCGGTAAGTGTGAGGATAAGGCAAATCCAGTCCGGCGCTTCTTTCAAGTCTCCTGCCTGCTTGGTGTTTTAATGAAAACACAAAAGTCCTATCTGATATTCAAACAAAGCTCCTGCCGCAGAGAGACAGCTGAAGCACACTGTCTCAGCAAATATAATCCACCCTATGCAGCTCATCTTAATTCATCTCATTTGAATTGTTTTAATGTTCACAGCTGTGCAGATTGTGACTGCATCCGTTTATCGCTTATGACACAATCCTATCCTTCAGAATCCCACGGCTACATTTTCCCTCTCAGAATGATTTCATCCTCTGTTCCACCTCCGATAATGCCGGGACATCTTCCGTTTTTCTGGGGCAGACCTGCCCTCCCGAAATGTAACGATAAAAAGCAGGAGAGTTGGGAGTCTCAGGCAAATGCACAAAATACTGAAAGTGCACTGCAGATCAGATAGAAACAGATCGGCCCATCATGTCTGAGCCAGCTCTTTGAAAGCTGCCCGGTTTAGTCCCACATTCTGGATTTTTCCTCATAAACATGTCTCCTTCATTGACATTTTCCAATCCTATGGAATCTGATTCCACCATCTTTACGGGTAGTGCATTTTCTTTTTAATTCCATCATGGAATGTGGGCGTCGCTGGCTATCCCAGCATTTGTTGCCCATCCCTGAGGGCATTTAAGAGTCAACCACACTGCTGTGGATCCGGAGTCACATGTAGGCCAGACCAGGTAAGGACGGCAGATTTCCTTCCCTCAAGGACATTATAGTGAAACAGATAGGTTTTTACGGCAAGCAACAATGGTTTCATGGTCATCATTAGATTTTTAATTCCAGATTTCTTTTGCTGGAATTCAAGTTTCACTATCTGCCATGGTGGGATTTGAACTCAGGTCCCCAGAGCATTACCCTGGATCTCTGAATTACTAATCCAGTGACAATAGCACTGCACCACTGACTCCCCAATTCCAGATCTTAAAACACCTCTGGCTGTGATTTTACGGTTTCGCCGGAAGTTGGTTGACTTGAGGTTGGCCAGCCGCAATCCTGACCTCTGTGTGAACCCGTTTCTCCTCATTTCCTTTTTCATTTACTCACTATGGGCAGTGGTTGGCGCTGTTGCCTCACAGGATCTGGGACCCTGGTTCGATTCCGGGCTTGGGTCACCGTCTGTGTGGAGTTTACACATTCTCCCCATCTCTGTGTGGGTTTCCTCCGAGTGCTCTGGTTCCCTCCCACACTCCAAAGATGTACAATTTTTGTGACTGTGTCTTTCCAGCACACTAGTTTTACACACTCGTTAAATTCCATTCTTTCCTTGTGAGACATTGGAGAGGGAGCATTCATCTGGATCACACCTTAGTGTTATGAATTTGCATATGTCAGGTTAAAACTGTGTTGTTTGAAAATGTAAATAGTGAAAAGAAATGCTAAGAAACAAACAAAAGACATCATATGGCACTGTCTCTTTAAAAAACCATATGTCTTCCTGTGGATTTTAAACTGCAGAAGCAGATTTACAACATTTGCATCCAAAGCAGCAGTCAAGGTTTCAACATAACAAAACAGGCTTTTTTGATTTGATTTGATCTGATTTATTATTGTCACATGTATTAACATACAGTGAAAAGTATTGTTTCTTGCGCGCTAGGCAGACAAGACATACCGTTCACAGAGAAGGAAAGGAGAGGGTGCAGAATGTAGTGTTACAGTCAAAGTTAGGGTGTAGAGAAAGATCAACTTAATGAGAATGAAGTTTTAGAAGCATAGAACGAGAGTAAAAGGTAGAATTAGAAGGTATGCTGGGCACAGCTTGCAAGAAGTTGCCTCGTTCCGCCGCCATCTTGGACTGAGATCGTGCTGCTGAGTTTTAAGGAAAGACGCAGAGACACAGGACCAATGGAATTCAAATGTAAGGTTTGTTGACAGCCTCAAGCCACTCAGATTGCAGGAATACTGTGAGACTTCCAACAGACGCCTGGTATTACATTATTTGAGAGTGACTATATTCTATAAGGATTTATTTCATTATTCCTGAATGAGTCTTGTAATATTCAAACAGCATTCTATTGGGGAGTATATTCAGTTTGTTAATTGCTTTAATAAGGTTGGCACCAGTTTTAAAATAAAGACCTATTGATTGTTCATGATAGAGAGTGTCAGATCCTGCTTTAATTTACCAAAACCAGTAGCATCCAACTACCTCACGCACATTCGTATAAGATTACGAGGTGAGGCATCCCTTTGGATGGTTCCAAAATTGCAGAGGAGAGAATCACCTCCGCGCTGTAACATTAGTCTCAGATGATGGATTAGCAGGAGATATAGCGCAATGATGGGATAGACAGTGCCATGTTCTCAACACCCCGTGCCCACCTGAGGTGGAACATTCCATCCAGCCACAACCAGGAATGAAGAAACCTCTCATGATGGTAATTGTCAATTTGGTGTCAGACAATTATATGGCATTAACCTTCAGTCAGCACGACCATTCCTAATTATGCTTCTAGGCTTGAAGAGTTGCTGTATTTATTTTGGATATTTAGGGGAGGCGGTGGCCTCATGGTATTATCGCTATTCTTTTAACCCAGAAACTCAGCTAATGTTCTGGGGACCTGGGTTTGAATCCCGCCATGGCAGATGTTAGAATTTGGATTCAATAAAAAATATCTAGCTCATGTAGATTTCAGCAAAGCCTTTGACAAGGTCCCACATGGGAGACTTGTAAAGAAGGTAAATTCACATGGGATACAAAATTGGATTCAAAATTGGCTCAGCTGTGGGAGACAGAGGGTGATGACAGAAGGCTGCTTTAGTGACTGGAAGCCAGTGTCCAGTGATGTACCACAAGGATCTGTGTTGGGCCCCGCAAGGATTGGGCGGGTGGTTAACAGTGAGGCGGAGTGTCTTGGGCTACAAGAAGAATGTATCCTGGGTCCTGAAACTCCATAAAGGTAACTATGATGGTATGAGGCATGAATTGGCCATGATGGACTGGGAAACATTACTGAAAGGAAAGACAGTGGACAGGTATTGGCAGGCATTTAAAGAACAAATAGGTAAACTCCAGAAGTTGATTATTTCTGTTTGGCACAAGCGTAGTAAGGGAATTGTGGCCAAGCCATGGCTTACAAGCGAAATTAGAGATAGTATAAGATTCAAGGAAGAAGTATACCAATTGACAAGAAAAAGCAATAGGCCTGAGGATTGGGAGCAGTTTAAAATTCAGCAAAGGAGGACCAAGGGATTGATTAAGAAGGGAAAAATAGAGTATGAAAGTAAGCTAGCAGGGAACATAAAAACTGACTTTAAAAGTTTCTATAGATATGTAAAGAGAAAAAGATTGACAAAAACGGCCCCTTGCAGTCAGAAACGGGCAAATTCGTAACAGGGAATAAAGAAATGGCTGTGGAATTACATTTTTGCTTTACTTCAGTCTTCACAAAGCAAGACATGAATAATGTAGCAGAAGTGCTGAGAGAAACATGTTTTAGTGAGGAGCTGAAGGAAATCAGCATTAGCAGAGAAATGGTTTTGGGGAAATTGAAGGGATTGAAGGTGGATAAATCTTCAGGTCCTGACAATCTTCATCCCAGAGTACTTAAGGAAGTGGTTCTGGAAATAGTAGATTCATTGGTGGTTATTTTCCAAAAATCTTTGGACTCTGGAACAGTGCCTACAGATTGGAGGTTAGCTAATGTAAGCCCGCTATTCAAAAAGGGAGATAGAGAGAAAACAGTGAACTATCGACCAGTGAGCCTAACGTCAGTACTGGGGAAGTTGATAGAGTCTATTATCAAGGATTTTGTAACTTGGCATTTGGAAGGCAGTGGTATAATCAGACAAAGTCAGCATGGATTTACACAAGGGAAATCATGCTTGACGAATCTATTGAAATTTTTTGAGGATGTAACTAATAGAGTTGACTGAGGAGAACCAGTGAATGTGGTTTGTTTAGACTTTCAGAAGGTTTTCGACAAAGTCTCACATAATAGCCTACGATGTAAAGTTAAAGCACATGGGACTCCAGGTAATGTCTTGAGATGGATAGAAAGCTGGTTAGCAGATAGGAAGCAAAGAGTTGGCATAAACGGCCCTTTTTCTGATTGGCAGTCAGTGATTAGTGGGGTTCCGCAGAGATCTGTGCTAGGGCCCCAACTGTTCACATTATATATTAGTGATTTGGATGAGGAAACTGAATGTATTATCTCCAAATTTGCAGATGATACAAAGTTGGGTGGGAGGGTGAGCTGTGAGGAGGATGCAGAGATGCTTCAGCGTGATTTGGACAGGCTGAGTGTGTGGGCATTTGAATGGCAGATGCAGTATAATGTGGATAAATGTGAGGTTATCCACTTTGGTAGAATAGTAGGAAGACAGATTATTACTTGAATGGGTGTAAATTGAGAGAGGCGGATACTCAATGAGACCTTGGAGTCCTTGTGATCAGTCGCTGAAAGTAAACACACAGGTACAGCAGGCAGTAAAGAAGGCAAATGGTATGTTGGCCTTCATAGCGAGCGGATTTGAGTATAGGGATAGGGATGTTTTGCTGCAATTGTATAGAGTGTTGGTGAGGCCATACCTGGAGTATTGTGTGCCATTTTGGTGTCCTTATCTGAGGAAGGATGTCCTTGCTATAGAGGAAGTACAGCGAAGGTTTACCAGGCTGATTCCTGGGTTGGCAGGTCTGTCATATGAGGAGAGACTAAATCGGTTAATATTATATTCAGTGGAGTTTAGAAGAGTGAGAGGGGATCTCATAGAAACTTATAAAATTATAACAGGGTTAGACAGGGTAGATTCAGAAAGAATGGTCCCAATGGTGGAGGAGTCCAGAATTAGGGGGGGTCACAGTTTGAGGATAGGGGGTAAACCTTTTAAAACTGAGGTGAGGAGAAATTTCTTCACCCTGAGGGTGGCGAATGTGTGGAATTCACTGCCACCGAATGTAGTTGAGACAAGACATTGTCTGATTTCAAGAAGAAATTAGATATAGTTCGTGGGGCTAAAGGGACTAAAGGATATGAGCGGAAGGGGGGATCATGATATTGAATTTGATGTCAACCATGGTCATGGTTGAATGGCGGAGCAGGCTCAAAGGGCTTCTAGTTTCTATGTTTCTATGTAAGATATAGATGGAATGGTCAAATGGGCAGATAAGTGGCAGCTGGAAATCAACCCTGAAAAGTGTGAGGTGATACACTTTGGAAGGAGTAATTTGACAAGAAAGTATTTAATGAATGGTAGGACACTAGGAAGTTCTGTGGAACAAAGGGACCTTGGCGTGTTTGTCCACAGATCTCTGAAAGTGGAAGGGCATGTTACTAGGGTGGTGAAAAAAGCATATGAAACACTTGCCCTTACCAATCAAGGCATAGATTACAAAAGCAGGGAAGTCATGTCTAGTTGTGGTGAGGCCACAGCTAGAGTACTGGGTGCAGTTCTGGTCGCCACTTTATCGGAAGGATGTGATTGCACTGGAGGGGTTGCAGAGGAGATTTACCAGGATTCTGCCTGGAAAAGAGAGGTTGCATAGGCTTGGGATGTTTTCATTGGAGCAGAGAAGACTGAGAGGTGACGTGATCGAGGTGTACAAGATTATGAGGGATATGGACAGAGTGGATAAGGAACTGCTGTTCCCCTTAGTTGAAGGGTCAGTCACAAGGGGACATAGGTTCAAGGTGAGGGGCAAGAGGTTTGGTGGGGTGTGAAGAAAAACCTTTTTACCCAGAGGGTGGTGACGGTCTGGGATGTGTTGCCTGGGAGGGTGGTAGAGGCGGGTTGCCTCACATCCCTTAAAAAGTATCTGGATGAGCACTTGGCACGTCATAGCATTTACGGCTATGGGCCAAGTGTCGGCAGATGCGATTAGGTGGGAGTTCAGGTGTTTCTAATGTGTTGGTGTGGAATTGATGGGCCGAAGGGCCTCTTCTGTGCTGTATGATTCTATGATTCTAAAATATCTGGAATTTAAGAATCTACTGATTGTCGATTGTTGGAAAAACCCATCTGATTCACCAATGTTCTTTAGGGAAGGAAATCTCCTGTCCTTACTAGGTCTGGCCTACATGTGACTCCAGATCCAGGGCAATGTGGTTGACTCTCAACTGCCCTCTGCAATGGCTGAACAAGCCACTCAGTTCAAGGGTAACGAGGATGGGCAATAAATGCTGGCCAGCCAGCAACGCCATGTCCCACGAATGAATTAAAAAACATATACTTTTAAGGCAGAAAGAACCCTTTTTGCCTCTCTTCATGAATAAAAACTGACAAGGTAGGACGTGGATCAGAAGTCACTGCATCCCAAGGGATGTATTGTAGATCTGCCTTTGCCTCATGAAGTTTTTGTGTGATGGGTACAGCTTCCTGTTGGCACTGGCCTGAGAGCTGTGCCAGTGCTGAGATCTTTCAAAAGGAAAGCATAACCCATGAATTAAAAGCTCTCCGCCTCCAGAGAGTTAGACTTGTATTAAAAGATTGATTGAACATATCTTTAAGGAGCAATGGGTGGACCTGGCCCAGCAGATAGGCCACGTGCTGCCGTGCCAAGTGTCACCATCTCTGCTGCAGTGCACTTGAAAGCCACAGCTTGCAAAATGGAGAACCTCAATGAGCAGTTGGTAATAAATTTGTGGCCCTGTGCGTGAGAGATTTAACTGCATTCCCTCAGCATGAACCCAATGCTAAATTACCTCAGGCCATCTCTTGCAAACTAACAATTTCCCTTTTCTCTTTCGTCTCTGCAGAAATCCTGGAGAACCCCTTTTACAGTAAGTACCTTTTTGTTATTAAGCTTGGATTGGTTGGTTCTTTGAAGAGAATTGACGTTAGTGTGCTGCATGCTCCAGAGAGGCTACTTGCTCTGTCGCTCCGTGTGCCAAGGCATAGAGGTCACAATAAAATGAAGGACTTTCGCAGGGATATTAATTACTAAATTGGCACCATCCCAATCTAGTGGCATCACCTGCCAGGGACACAATGATTTGTTGATGCATAACATTCTACAAAAATCATTATCCATCACTTGCTCATGATGGTGGTATCCTTTTAATAAATGAATGCAGCTAATATTATATAAGTTTAAGAAAATGGCAAAGATGCAGGAGTGTGGGGTGTAAGAGAACAAGACAATGCCATGATTACAGATTTCTCAAATTACTATTTCCTCAACCTCTCCAAGCCGCTCTCAACTTGAGGGTTGTTGCCGACTTGATGCAATTCTACAGTAACTGCTTGCGTTCACTACATATCTTGTGATTCCTCCCATTAATAAGCGGTTTGCTCTCCAGGGAAGAAGGGCTCATTGTACCGGCTGAAGTTTCCTTCCTTTGTTAGTCAGATGCATTCATCATAGAATCCCTACAGTGCAGAAAAGGGCCAATCAACCCATCGAGTCTGCACCAATTCTCTGAAAGGGCAGCCAACCCAGGCACACCCCTCTGCCTTATCCCTGTAACCCCCACACATTTACCATAGCTAATCCACCTAATCTACACATACTTGGACACTAAGGGGAAATTTTGCATAGCCAATCCACCTAACCTCTTTGGAGTGCGGGAGGAAACCGGAGCACCCACAGGAAACACATACAGACACGGGGAGAATGTGCAAACTCCACACAGACTGTCACCCAAGGCCAAAATCGAACCCGGGTCCCTGGCACTGTGAGGCAGCAATGCTAACCACTGTGCCACCGTGCCACATTCCTGTCAATTTGCAAAGGAAAGATCATTGATATCTATTGAAATGCCACAAGTGGAGAGTGAGGCGAGAGGCAACAAATCAGTCAAAAGCACATTGATGTGATCGTGGGGAGCATTCAGCGAGTGTTCAGGCAGGAGGACAGTGATGCAAAGGAACAAGATATGTACTGTCAGCCAACTTACAGTGGGAACAGTTTCTAACCTGCGCTGTATCTGACCTGGGAGTACTTCAGGAGACAACACAAATCTGTATCTAACTTGTGCTGCACCTGATCCCGAAATGTTTGTTGAGACGATGCAGATGGAGCTGAGCTCCGTATCTAATCCGTCTGTATCTCACCCACGCGTGCCAAATGGGACAGTAATTCCCTGATACTTGAAGGATAAGTCTGCTCAAATTATTCAGGAACAGTTGACTTGTTGTCAAGAATCATCTAATTACTGCAAAGACCTGGATCTTGAAAGTTCCACCCAATATGGGTTTGACAAAACAGCGTGCTACCTGGGGATCTGTGCGAGCCTACTCCTGTCAGAACTGTTGATCAAAATGTCCAATTATCATCAGCAGTACTGCATATCCGTGTGCAAGTTACAGTGGGTCCGACCCCCGGGTTTGAGGGGAAACCACTTTAAGCTCAGGCCAGTTACAAGCCTCTATTGCCAGTCCAGTGCCCCACGCTTTCTTTCTGTGTTACATTAGAAGCCTCACTACAGCCCATTAAAGAGAGAACTGCTGGAGTTAAGAACTGCATTCATACAATGCAGCAAAGGCCTTTCAACCCATCGAGCCTGCACCGACAATATCCACCAGTAAAGGGGCTCATTCCATTTTCCTGCACTTGTCCCATTTCCTTGAATGTTATGATACTTCATCCAAATATTTTTTAAAGTTTGTATGGTATCCAGCCTCCACTATTTTCCCAGGCAGTGCATTTCAGATTCCCACCACCTTCTGAGTGAAAAATAGGGTGGCGGGGCATGGTGGTTAGCACTGCTGCCTCACAGTGCCAAGGACTCCTGTTCGATTCCCGCCTTGCGTGACTGTTTCCATCAGTAGGAGAGACTCGGATCCATGGGCACAGTCTCAGAGTAAAGAGATGACACTTTGGAACCAAGGTGTGGAGGAATTTCTTCAGCCAGAGGGTGGTGAATCTGTGGAATTCATTGCCACAGAAGGTCATTGAGTGTATTTAAGAAAGAGACAGATAGGTTCTTGATTGGTAAAGGGATCAAAGGTTACAGGGAAAAGATGAAAGATGGAGTTGAAAAACTTATCAGCCATGATTGAATGGTAGAGCAGACTGGATGGACCTAATGGCCTAATTCTGCTCCTATACCTTCTGGTCTTATGCACTTTCTATGTGGAGCTTGCATGTTCTCTCCGTGTCTGCGTGGGTTTTCTCTGGGTGCTTTGGTTTCCTCCCACAATCCAAAGATGTGGATTGGCCATGCTAAATTGCCCTTTGGTGTAAAGGGATTAGCAGGATAAATATGTGGGGTTATGGGGATCGTGTCTGGGTGGGATTGTTGTTGTTGTTCCCTTATTTGCGGAAGGATATATTGGCCTTGGAGGGAGTGCAGAGAAGGTTCACCAGGTTGATACCGGAGATGAGGGGTGTTGATTATGAGGAGAGACTGAGCAGATTGGGTTTGTACTCGTTGGAACTTAGAAGGCTGAGGGGGGATCTTATAGAGACCTATAAGATAATGAAGGGGCTGGATAGGGTAGAGGTGGAGAGATTCTTTCCACTCAGAAAGGAAGCTCGAACTAGAGGGCACAGCCTCAAAATAAAGGGGGGCCAGTTTAGGACAGAGTTGAGGAGGAACTTCTTCTCTCAGAGGGTGGTGAATCTCTGGAATTCTCTGCCCACTGAAGTGATGGAGGCTACCTCGTTAAATATGTTTAAATCACGGACAGATGGATTCCTGATCGGTATGGGAATTAGGGGTTATAGGGATCAGGCAGGTAAGTGGAACCGATCCACTTCAGATCAGCCATGATCTTATTGAATGGCGGGGCAGGCTCGAGGGGCTAGATGGCCTACTCCTGCTCCTATTTCTAATGTTCTTATGTTCTTATGGTGTAGGCAGAATGGCCTCCTTCTGCACTGTAGGGATTCTGTGATTCTATGAACCTCCACTGGGGATTGTTTGTGAGTGCTGACTTGATTCTCTGGCACTCTGAGTAACCAATGCAATCTCTGTCTCTAGTTCCATCATTTGAAGTGACGACGGGCCCTCCAGTCAGCGTAACCCACAAGCCGGAGGGAGACACGTTTGGTGTGAGTACCTCTTTAAACAGAATTACTGTGCTGTCACTTAGCTGAGAGATGTCAGGCCCATTGATTATCCTTCGGACTCAAGGCAGTGAGTGGGATCTGCTCAGGTGCGTTCTTCCCTACAGACGTTCAAGGACAAAGCACTTGAAGCCGCTCTTTTTACCTCACCAGTCGTTCTGTAAATGTGAAATGTCAGCTTGGATCTTCCCGTTGATGCTTGCTGGTGAAGTGGTTCTGATATCGAGTCGTGTTAGCTTCCCCCAGGAGTTACCCAATTGTCCAGTTTAATGGGTTGAAAAGGGCATTTTGTCAATAGACCTGAGGATCACAGGCTGCAGGACGCACATTAATGCGAGCAGGCCCCACTTCGAGAAATTGAACCATTGCTGCTCACACCTCTCTTTTCACTTTGTTTTCCCTTCATTTGTTTTCCAAGTTTTCCGACATTTCAATTCAATAACCAGACAATTTTCTCTCTTCCCTCATTTTTGTATTACGGGGAGAGCAGATGCCAAAAGTTAATTCACGGGGAGTGGTTGTTGTCAGCCCAGGGCTGAATCCAGGTTACGTAGGTTTGCAAAGGATATCTGGCACAGGAGCAAACCATTCAGCCTGCTGCCATTCATTGTCCTCCATCTAAATCTATCATCGTAACCATTGTTACGGTTCAGGTCAGAAACTCCAAAGTGTTTTATGAAGCCCGCCTAGATCATAAGTTTTGCATCTTGAATTTGGCTAGGATAAGCATGATATGTTCCACTTCAGGTATGATTCAAAAGACCCACTAGGGAGCTTTTATCAAGCAAAGTGTATTTAAGAATATAGTTAACATGTATAGAAAGAAAATTAGCAAGAACTTTTATCCATTGCAACCAAGAAACAATCGTGATAATGTATGACCCTTAACAAAGATCTCTACAATGTTCCAATCAAACCAATCCCATAGACAAGGACCCTTTCCACAGGTTTAACACCACACAGACTAATGCTCACGTGATACTGGGATCGAGGCTGTTAGTTGGATTCTGCAGTCAAATGCTCTTGAGACTCAGAACAGTTTGAAGATAAGACAACTTCCCAAAACACCAGAGACACTCTGGCCCAGCCCCCAACAACAGCAGTTTTTCTCCCTTCAGGAAAACAAGAATTTGTTTTCAGCTAACCAACAGAATTTTCTGAACAACAGGGAGAGAGGGAAAACACTTCTTTTTAGCTTGCTGTCCCTTCTAAAACTCAAACCCAAACCTGCAGCTCAGAACTGAAAATGAAACTGTAAACGCACTGACAAAAAAGGTCCAAAAACACATGACCGTCCTCCTCACAATGCAGGATCGTAAAACTAATCTCAGAGTAAACACAAACAACACCTATTAAGCCACTTAAGTAGCAATAAAAGGACCCATCGTAGTCAACCCAGCAACATAATGACATCAGCTGTGAGCTGAGAAACGCTGACTGTGAGAGCTGCAGAGATCATGATTTTTAAAAAAAATCTCTTAAAGGTACACTAACGTCACACCACCTATTCCCACCCCCCTCATCTGCTTGTCTGGTTTCAGTTTAAATGGACGGCATGGTAGCACACTATCTATCCTGGGGATGTTGGTGCAGTTAACCAACTGCATTTGGTGCAGTTAACCGCCCAACTTCAGTCTCTCTGTAAACTTTCCTACCTTGACCTCTTGCTCTGCAACTGCTACACACTTGACCAACAGTGAGACAGGGTGGCATGGTGGCACAGCGGTTAGCACTGCTGCCTCACAGAGCCAGGAACCCGAGTTTGATTCCAGTCTTGGGTGACTGTCTGTGTGGCGTTTGCACATTCTTCCCAGGCATGTGTGGGTTTCCTCCGGATGCTCCGTTTTCTTCCCACAGTCCCAAGATGTGCAGGTTAGGTGGATTGGCCATGCTAACTTGCCCCAAGATGGCTAGATGGGATTAGCCACGGTCAGTGTGTGGGGTTACAGTGATAGCGCGGGGGAGAGGACCTGGGTAAGATGCTCTGTCAAAGAGTCGATGCAGACTCGATGGGCCAAATGGCCTCTTCTGCACTGTAGCGATTCTATGAAATGTACTATTCACTTCAACCACTCCTTGTGGCAGTGAGTTCCACATTTCTGGACAAAGATGTTTCTTCTGAATTCACTGTTAGATTTCTTGGTGACTGTCTTATATTGATGGTCCTTCAGTTACACTCTTCCTCACAAGAGGAAACATTCTCTCTCGATCCATTCTGTTTAGGTCTCTTCAGTCATTCCTCAGCTCTCTTATCTCACGACAAAAAGAGGCCCAGACTGTCAATCCTTTCCCAACACCCACACAGCTCTCTATCGTGCTAGTAAATCTTCTCTACACTCTCTCCTGTGCTTCGATATCTTTTTTATAAACTGGGACTGGAATAGCACGCAGTACTCTAAGTGTGATCTCATAAAACTTCGACACAGGTTTAGCATAACCTCCAACCTTTTCAATTCTAACCTTCTAGAAATAAAGCTATGTGCTTGATTTGCCTTTTTTCCAGGCTTTGCTAACCTGCATCACGATTTAGCGCGGTAACATAGAAACTAGAAGCAGGATTAGGCCATTCAGTCTTCCAAGCCTGTTCTACCATACATTATGATCATGGCTGATCATCGAATTCAATATCCTGATTCCCCTTATCCCTTGGTCCCTTTAACCCCTAGAGCAATATCTAATTTCTTCTTGAGATTGGTGTATTTGTATCAGAATCATAGAATCCCTACAGTGCAGAAGGAGGCCATTCAGCACATAGAGTCTGCACTGACTCTCCGACAGAGCATCGTCTTCCCAGGCCCAGCCCTGCCCCTATCCCTGTAACCCCATGTATTTGCCCCACTAATCCCACTAACCTACACATCTTTAGACACTAAGGGGCAATTTAGCATGTTCAATCCACCTAACCCACACATCTTTGGACTGTAGGAGGAAACCGGAGCACACGGAGGAAATCCACGCAGACACAGGGAGAACATGCAAACTCCGCACAGACAGTGGCCCAAGGCTGGAATCGAACCCGGCTCCCTGGCATTGTGAGGCAGCAGCGCTGACCACTGTGCCACCGTGCTGCCCTGAAATCCATTTGTTCCTTTGCCCCACCTTGACCTTCCAAGTAATAATTGACTTCCCTATTATTCCACCAGAATGTACTCCCTCGCACTCATCTGTGTTTAAGTTCATTTGCCGATTATTTGTCCGTTCTGTAAGTCTATTAATGTTCTCCTGTTATTTTGTGGCAGTCTTCCTCAGTGTTGTCTATCACATCCAATTTAGTGATGTGAGAGAGAGTGAGAGAGATATGCTGGGTCTGGATCCTACAAGCTGAATTATTTCACTAGCCACTGATAATACATAATCTCCTGGAATTTCTAATTGGAAATAATCTGTTTTTGGGGGCACAAAATGCACATTTCCAAGCGGCAATTTGGATGAAGATGCGGGTTATGTCTTTACATTTTGCCTCCGGTAGGTGGGGGCAAAAACACTATCATTATATTGATTCACACTGTTTCACTTTCCCCATTCAGGAAGACCAGCTGATCAGGGATACTGGGTGAATCAGGCATACTAGCTGATCGGGGATGCTGGATGAATCAGGAAGACTAGGCGATCAAGGATAATGGACAAATCAGGTAGACTAGCTGATCAGGGATACTGGGTGAATCAGGAAGACTCCTGATGAATCATGGATGATCAGGGATACTGGACGAATCAGATAGACTAGCTGATCAGGGATACTGGATGAATCAGGTAGACTAGCTGATCAGGGATACTGGATAAATCAGGAAGACTAGCTGATCAGGGATACTGGATGACTCATGGATGATTAGGGACACTGGATGAATCAGGTAGACTAGCTGATCAGGGAAACTGGATAAATCAGGAAGACTAGCTGATCAGGGATACTGGATGACTCATGGATGATCAGGAATACTGGATGAACAGGTAGACTAGCTGATCAGGGTAACTGGATGAATCAGGTAGACGAGCTGATCAGAGATACTGGATGAATAGGTAGACCAGCTGATCAGGGAAACTGGATGAATCAGGAAGACTAGCTGTTCGGGGATACTGGATGAATCAGGTAGACTGATCGGGGAAATCTGGATGAATCAGGAAGATTAGTTGATCAGGGGTACTGGATAAGTCGGGAAGACGAGTTGATCAGGAATACTGGCTGAATCAAGAAGGATGGATGATCAGGGATACTGGGTCTGGTGCCGTTTTGCACTCAGATTGGAATGGAGAAGTACTGTAACATTGGCAGAAGCTTTTTAATCTCTTTCCTTCTCCCCCTGGCCTACCCCTCTCCGGAGATATTGCCAATATCTCTCCCTCGTCACTCAGATTTCCAGTATCTTATCTTTTCTCAGACATCTGTTCCGTCTCCTACTCGCTCCTCATTTCTTGAGTTTTGTTCACCCATCCTATTCCTATCTCCAGTACCTCGTCCCGATATCCAATACCGTTTCCCAGCCCAGACTACCTCTTAATCCTCACGTCTCTTTTGCCTTCATTTGACTAAATTGTCGGGTGATTTTTCTTTCTGTGTTCATGACCATGTCATTCTCTCATCCCTTTTGGTAAATTACATTCAGCAGAGGAGGTATTTACATTGTTGCTTTACTAACGTCACCAAAATAATGACAGAATCTGATGATCAGAGGTGATTTTTTTTTTCCTCTGGTAAATCCAGTTTTAATGAATGCTGAACAGTGAGATCCGTTTGCTGAACAGATTGTCATCCTTTGATATTATCATTCTGTGCCCTGAGGTTCGGCTTGCTATTGAGTTTTCATCTGCTTGCCAGAAGGAGCCAGTGCAGATGGAAAGATTTGCTATTATATTACCAAACTGCTGTAATTTCACAGAAATAACTTGCAGTGAGAAACAGACTCGGAATCTGATGCTCACTCTATCTGTTCCTGGGGATGTCAGTGTCGGTGCAGTTAACCGCCCAATTTCAATATTCGCTGTAAACTTTCCTGCCTCGCCCTCTTGCTCTGCAACTGCTACACACTTGACCAACAGTGGGATATGACAGAACGGTGGCAAGCACTGTGCCTCGCAGCACCAGGGACCTGGGTTCAATTCCAGTCTCTGTGTGGAGTCTGCACCTTCTCCCCGTGTCTGCCTGGATTTCCTCCAGGTGCTCCGGTTTCCTCCCACGGTCCAAAAGTGTGGTTGATTGACCGTGTTAAATTGACCCTAGTGTCAGGGGGATTGGCAGGGTAAATATGTGGGGTTACGGGAATAGGGCTTGGGCGGGATTGTGGTTGGTGTAGACTCGATGGGCCGAATGGCCTCCATCTGCACTGTAGGATTCTATGATTCTGGTTTTCTCCCACACTCCAAAGATGTGCAGTTTAGGTTGATTGGCCATGCTAAATTGACCCCTATTGTCAGGGGGACTAGCAGCGGGGTTACTAGCATAGGGTTACAGGGATAGGGCCTGAGTGGGATTGTGGTTGGTGCAGACTCGATGGGCCGAATGGTCTCCTTTTGCACTGTAGGATTCTATGATTCTATGAGATGTTGGCATAACCTGATGATAGAGTTCCTCTGCGCAACTAGGTTTGTGGTGAGGTCCTTCCTGTTCAATTTAGTCCTTTGCCTTGGACCTTCGGGCTGCCCCTTCTTGTCAATTGACCTTTACGGTTCCTCTGCAATGATCATTTATTTGGTGCGTGCATTATATCTCTGCTTTTCCACATCGCACTGTAGTTGTTCCAACTCCCCGCCCCCTCCACAAGTTCTTTGTTGCTAATCCTCATTTACCATGGCTCCCATCTGCTTGTTATTTGAATCTCTGCACTAAACAGCTGTTACCCTAATACTCGTGTCATTACCTCAAAATTAAAACTGTTCCCTTCACTTGAATGTTGCATATCTTGACAATCTTTGCAAAATGCAGGTGGAAAATCTGGGTTGTGGGGGGGATGTCAAAGCATCCAATATTTCAGCATCTATTCAATCTGTAGGAGTCAGAAAGGGACAGACCATGCTCAGTCATGTAACGTACACCAATGTAGAGGCCACAAGCTCAAATTCTACCTTGTTAACATTGAATTCAGTAATTTGTGGACCAGCACGAGGGCTATGGGGGCTGGTGGGGGTGTTATCTAATCTATGACCTATTAACCTTCACCGCATCAGGCTGATATACAACTCTAATCCCACACTATGGGGCTCAGCTCTCAACTATACTACAGAATCCATACAGTGCAAATGGAGGCCATTCAGCCCATTAAGTCTGCACCAACTCTTCAAAAGACCATCTTACCCAAGTCCATCACCCACTCTTTCCCAGTAACCCCATGCATTTAACACGGGTAAGCCACCTAATCTAAACATATGGGATAACTAAGGGATAATTTAGCATGGTCACTCCCCTTCACCTGCACATTTTTGGACACTGTGGAGCAATTCTTTATGGCCAATCCACCTAACCTGCACATCTTTGGACATGAAAGAGCAATTATCCTGGCCAATTCCCCTAACCTGCACATCTTTGGACACTAAGGAGCAATTATCTTGGCCAATCCCCCTAACCTGCACATAGTTGGACATTAAGGAGCAATTTAGCATAGCCAATCCCCCCTAGTCTGCACATCTTTAAACACTAAGGAGCAATTTAGCATGGCTAATCCACCTAACCTGCACATCTTTAGAGTGTGGGAGGAAACCGGAGCACCCGGAGGAATCCCACACAGACATAGGGCAAACGTGCAAACCTGGGACAGTCACCCAAGGCCAGAATTGAACTCGGGTCCCTGGATAGCCTCGCAACCTTTCAGTTGTAAAATAAATAATTGACATTGGGGTGTGGGTTTATGCAGAAGGCCCATCACCACTTTCAAAAGGCAACTACAGATTGCCTGCACATCCGAGAATTAAAGAATATCGATCCACTCAATCACTAAAAGCCTTGTGAGAGGGTGATTTAAGTAATGCAACCTTCCATAAGCACTGTGTTTCTCAAAGCCTTATTGGTCTATGGTTAACTGTTAGTTATGGTTGCAATGTATTGTATCTGCTGGAATATGATTGGTAGCAATCAGCAACTACTGAGTCGATTCAATGCACAAATTGAGGTCACAATTGCAAGTGTTCCTAATGTCACGGTGCAACTAAAAACATAGGGAAAACAACTCTGGAAAAGATCATTCTGGACAGTCTATGTTTTAAAACAACAGATTATATAGTTCACTAAACATTGAGAAACTGCAGTATTCCACAGGACTCCACAAAAAGCAACAATATGGGGCCAGGGGATGAAAGGTTATGATTTCTCTCCACAGATGCTGCCTGACCTGTTGTGTATATCCAGCATATCCTGTTATTATTTCAGATTTCCAGCATCCACAGTATTTTGCTTTTGTATTAATCGCAAATCCTTCTCCTGTGTTTGCCTTGTAGTCTGACATCCTTACACTATAGCCTCGATGGGTGATAGTTCACAGAATCACAGAATACTACAGTGCAGAAGAGGCCCTTTGGCCCATCGAGTCTGCACCAACGCATGAAATGCCCTGACCTGCCCACCTAATCCCACTTGCCAGCACTTGGCCCATAGCCTTGAATGTTATGGCGTGCCAAATACTCATCCAGGTACTTTTTAAAGGATATGAGGCATCCCGCCTCCACCACCCTCCCAGGCAGCGTATTCCAGACCGTCACCACCCTCTGAATAAAAAGGTTTTTCCTCAACTCCCCCCTAAACCTCCCACCCCTCACTTTTAACTTGTATCCCCTTGTGACTGACCCTTCAACTCAGGGGAACAGCTGCTCTCTATCCACCCAGTCCATACTGCTCATAATCTTGAACACCTCGCTCAGGTCACCCCCTCAGTCTTCTCTGCTCCAACGAAAACAACCCAAGCCTATCCAGCCCCCATTTTAATTGGAGACAAGGGACAGTCTCACCTGTCGGCTAAAGAGCAGCAAGCGCCACCTCTTTTCGCGAAGGTCTGCCAAAACCACGACCAAAGAGGCACTTCACCATGCAGTGGCGGGTCTACCCCAGGATCAGGGACCCCAGTGGTAAAAGTCCTGCCTGCTGAGACCCGGTGGCCAGTCAGCAGGTGGTACGGCAGCACTATGGTTAGCACAGTACCAGGTTCAATTACGGCCTTAGGTCACTGTGTGGAGTTTGCATGTTCTCCTCGTGTCAGCATGGGTTTCCTCCGGGTGCTCCTATTTCCTCCCACGGTCCAAAGATGTGCAGTTTAGATGGATATGCCACGCTAAATTGCCCCATACGATGTGTAGGTGAGGTGGATTAGCCATGGTAGACGTGCGGGGTTACGGGGATTGGGTGAAGCGGAGCACCTGGGTATGATGCTCTTTCAGAGAGCTAGTGCAGACTTGATGGACCAAATGGCCTCTTTCTGCACTGTCGGGATCCTATGATTCGATAAGAGATCAGCAGCTCCTCGCTGCTTTGTAACACCATCGGGAAGGAGGTGGCTGCTTTTTTTAAATTCATTCACGGGATGTGGACGATGGTGGCTGGGCCAGCATTTATTGCCCATCCCTGAGGGCACTTAAGAGCCAACCACATTGCTGTGGGTCTGGAGTCACATGTAGACCAGACCAGGTAAGGATGGCAGATTTCCTTCCCTAAAGGACCTTAGTGAACCAGATGGGTGTTTACGAGAAATGGTTTCATGGTCACTATTAGACTTTTAGTTCCAGATTTTTATTGAAATTAAATTTCACCATCTGCCATGGTGGGGTTCAAACCTGGGTCCCCACGACATTATCCTGGGTTTCTGGATTATTAGTCCAGTGACAAAACCACTATGCTGTTGCTGGTACTACACCCACCCAAGGCGCAGAATTGCCAAGGGACTCAGGCACAGGCTAGTGACGGTGGAAGGTTGGAGTGTGGGATGCATAGTGGGGGTCATGGGGGAGGTGGGGGGGGGGTGGGAGGGTGATTGCCAGCAAGGGAATGGGGTTGGCTGTCAGTGGCCCCCTTCCATTTGCCAGGCCTGTCAATTAGGCATTGAATGTCTTTGACCGCGATTGGAAATCTCTTATCCAGAAGCCCACAAACAACTCTGATAGGGTTTAGTTTTTGGGCTTCCCACCTGGCAAGAGCCCACCCGCTGCCACTGGGGGAATATCAGTGGTGGAGGGATGGGGCCTTGAAGTGGGCAATTATTTGCTCTCTTAATTTGCAGAGGGGACTGGAGGCCACCCGTGAGTCTTCCCGCAGATGTAATCAGGGCAGAGGTAGGAAGGGGGCAAGATTCCTGTCCGCCACCCTCCTGCCCAATTAAATGCCCCACCGCCATCAAACGTACCACAGGGGAGGACAGTAAATTCCTCCCAATGTTTCTTCTTCTTCCCGAACCACATCACCCTATATTTGCCAATATTGAGTTTAATTTCCCATTTTTGAGCCCAACATCTCTAGATCCCTCTTGGCCCTCCTAGCCTGCTTCCAATTTCCAACCTTCGTGTCATTAGAAAATGTTTTCTCCATTGCCACTTCCAAATCATTGATATACAACATGAATAGGAGGCTCCCAGCATTGATCTGCATCTAATTAGTCATGACCACTCTAACACAACTCTGTGTCAACCACCCCCTCTCTTTAATGCAGCTAATTGACAATCCACTTCAATAACTATCTCGACTCGATGGGCCGAATGGCCTCCTTTGCACTCGATGATTCTATGAATTGTCCATCTATCTCACGCTTTGATACAGACTGACCTCCAATGCATCAGGGGCCTCGTTAAATTCATGATTAGCCATCTCAGTGAAGGTTTCTGTAACAGATCGAGGGTAATTCGATGTGGTGTGAATAAAATCTTTATTGCCAACAATAAATAATTATATATACAAAAGGTCAAACTGAATTAACTACACGACTGAACAACTCTCTTCCAACTGCAGGACCTTTCCTCCACCCAGGGTACCTGCTCACCTCGTGATTGGCTCAGCTTTTCGCCTTGACAATCCATAGGGTTCGCCCCGATCACGTGGTCTTCAGGTAACACCCCCCTTAAAGTGCCACGCTACCCCACTTTCTTTGTCTAAAATAACCTGATACCACCTCAAATACTTCTGACAGATTTATTTCCTGCTCCTGTAAAGCCATGTTTACTTGTCCTGTTGATTTTATATTCCTCTGGCTTTTCACAATTGTTTGAGAAACTTATTCTGCCATGGGATCGCTGGCAAGGCCAGAATTTGTTGTCCATCCTTGAGTGCCCTTGTTCTGCCATGCCATTTCGGAGAGCAGTTCGGAGTCAACCATATTTTTGTGTGTCTGGAGTTATGTGTAGACTAGACTAGGCCAGAGCAGCAGATTTCCTTCTCTAGTCAACCAAATGGGTTTTTACGACAATCGATGATAGTTTCATGGTCACCATTACTAGGACTAGCTTTCAATTCCTTATTTTGTGAATTGAATGTAAATTCCACCAGCTGCCATGATGGGATTTGGACCCATGACCCCAGGACGTTAGCCTGGGCTGCTGGATTACTAGTGCAGTGACATTACCACTCCACCACCATTCCCCTCCTGGCTTTCTTTCACCCATGGTAGGGCGTTGGGGAGAGTTACAGAACAAAGAGATCGAAGGGTACATGTTCATAGCTCCTTGAAAGTGGAGTCACAGGTGGACAGAGTGGTGAAGAAGACATTCAGCATGCTTGGTTTCATTGGTCAGAACATTGAATACAGGAGTTGGGACGTCTTGTTGAAGTTGTACAAGACATTGGTAAGGCCACATTTGGAATACTGTGTACGGTTCTGGTCACCCTATTATAGAAAGGATATTATTAAACTAGAAACAGTGCAGAAAAGATTTACTAGGATACTACCAGGACTTGATGGTTTGAGTTATAAGTAGAGGCTGAATAGACTGGGACTTTTTTCTTTGGAGCGTAGAAGGCTAAGGGTGATCTTATAGAAGTCTATAAAATAATGAGGGGCATAGATCAGCTAGATAGTCAATATCTTTTCCCAAAGGTAGGGGAGTCTAAAACTAGAGCACATAGGTTTAAGGTGAGAGGGGAGAGATACAAAAGTGTCCAGAGGGGCAATTTTTTTCACACAGAGGGTGGTGAGTGTCTGGAACAAGCTGCCAGAGGTAGCAGTGGAGGCGGGTACAATTTTGTCTTTTAAAAAGCATTTAGGCAGCTACATGGGTAAGATGGGTATAGAGGGATATGGGCCAAATGCGGGCAATTGGGATTAGTTTAGGGGTTTTAAAAAAAGGGCGGCATGGACAAGTTGGGCCGAAGGGCCTGTTTCCAAGCTGTAAACCTCAATGACTATGACTCTATCACAGAAGTAAAGTTCACTAACAGTTCTTTGGCTTTTTTATTGAAGAGATGGATGTTAAATTTCCTCTCTCCAGTCTTTTGAAACAACTCCCAATTCTATTAAATCCCCAATGATATTTATTGGCCTACCTCAATGAACACATTCCAAACTGCCATTCGGTCCCTGAACCTTACTCGTTTTCAATGCTTTCAACATTTTTCTTGTCATCTTATAATAATTACTTTGCTTTCAAAATTTCCTCCTCATCTCTCAGAAAATCAACGCTAACTTTTGGCAGAGCCTAACTTTCTCCAGTGAATAGAGACTGATATTAAGGGAATTGTTAATGCCATTCCTCAGTTGCCCAGTATGACCCCCATGCCCGCCTTTTCAAAATACTAGTTTAGGGGAGGCAATGGCCTAGTGGTATTATCGCTAGATTATTAATCCAGAAATTCAACGTTCTGGGGACTAATGTTCTGGGGACCTGGGTTCGAATCCTGTCACGGCAGCTGGTAGAATTTGAATTCAATAAAAAAAATTTGGAATTAAGAATCTACTGATGACCATGGAAGCATTGTCAATTATTGGAAAAATCCATCTGGTTCACTAATGTCCTTTAGGGAAGGAAATCTGCCGTCCTTATCTGGTCTGGCCTACATGTGACTCCAGAGCTGCAGCAATGTGGTTGACTCTCAACTGCCCTCTGAAATGGCCTCACAAGCTACTCAGTTCGAGGACAACTAGGGAAGGGCAATAAATGCTGGCCAGCCAGCGATGCCAATGTCCCGCAAGCAAATAAAAGAAAGAACTGAGAGCACAAACTTTGTCAGACAGTGATTAATATCTGCAGTAGAACTGCAGACAAAAGCCAGAGCCATAGCAATGTGGTTGATTCTCAACTGCCCTCCAAGGGCAACTGGGGATGGACAATAAATGCTGCCAGCCAACGATGCCCATGTCCAGTGAATGAATAATAAAAAGCTGCACTCATTGGCAAAATTAAAATCACTCTGTGTCCTTTCCAATGTGTTCTGTTTGGTTTACTCTCTCACCTTGGCAGTTTGAGGTTTCAGGTTTGGTACCTGACTGGAATTAGATTTGATTTTAAAGGAACAAAATTCTGATTCTGAAAACAGAAAATGCTGGGGATACTCAATGGGTCACGCAGCATCTGTAGAGAGAGAGAGACAAAGCAAGTAAATGGTTTAGGTCCATAACCCAAATTCACATTGTTATTCGCGAGGATGAATGGTAATTACATCAAGGATCCCCAGTGATTCCAAGAATATTCCTGTCTTCACTTTTGTGTCAAAAATCTTTATGATACACAGAAGAAATTAACGCCGGTTGGGGTGGGGGGTTGGGGGTGGGGGGAACTTTGTTGGTGCATTCATTGCTTAATTGCATTTTAACTGTGAGATTAACACCTCCACCTGCCAAAGCAAAGTATTTATTCGCTCCTTACAGCAGGAGTACCATCACACAATGGGAAACCTGCGCAGCACTGTGCTCCAACTGGCATGCATTTTTGGCTGAGATAATGGTCCAGAACATTCTGAGGTAATCATACTTGACAGTGTTGACAACAAGGGAAGCTCTTGGCTTGCTAGGATTTTTATCACAGCTTCACTTGCAGATAGGGGAACATTTTAATTATCATAAAACTGCTGCTGGCTGGCGGAGAGAAATGCTAAAGTACCAAGACCAACAAGTTGGCTTAAACTGTTCATTATGCTGCCTTTGTGTGCATGATTGAACGTGTGCACTGTTGAATATGTACATGTATACTATTAAGTATGTGTGTGTACTAGTGAATAGATCTGTGTGTATGATTGAATATATTCCTGAATGCGCTGTTGGATTTATACTTGTTAGAGGCAGTGGCGTAGTGGTATTGTCACTCGACTAGTAATCCAGAGACCCAGTGCAATGCTCTGGGGACCCCAGTTCGACTCCCACCATGGCAGATGATGAAATTTGAATTCAATAACAATCTGGAATTAAAAGTCTAATGATGACCATGAAACCATTGTCAGTTGTCGTAAAAACCCATCTGGTTCACAAATGTCCATCAGGGAAGGAAATCTGCCGTCCTTACCTGGTCTGGCCTACATGGGGCTCCAGATCCACAGCAATGTGGCTGACCCTTAATTGCCCTCAAGGATGGGCAATAAATACTGACCATGCCAGCAATGCCTACATTCCATGAACAAATAAAAAAAGCACTCGTGAATGTGTACTCTAATCAGCATGTAGCTGTGTACATTAATAGAATCATAGAATCCCTACTGTGCAGAAGGAGGCTATTTGGTCCATCAAGTCTGCACTGACAACAATCCCACCCAGGCCTTATCCCTGGAACCCCACATATTTACCCAGCTAATCCCACTGATACTGAGGGACAATGTACTTAGCATGGCTAATCCACCTAACCGCACATCTTTGGACTGCGGGAGGAAACCCACGCAGACATGGGGAGAACGTGCAAACTCCACCCAGACAATCACCCAAATCCGGAATTGAACCTGGGTCCCTGGCACTGTGAGGCAACAGTGCTAACCACTGTGCCACCATGTCACCCATCATGAGCAATATACATAATGAATATGTGCCTGTGTTTTCTGTGTACACATAGACATCACAGTTGGCATGCTAGCAGCATGTAGTTGCCTTATTTAATGCGTGCCTGTCAGTCAGCTGTGGAATTTGGTTTTTATACTTTGCTTAATATATACCAATAAAATAGGAGGAAAGGCACAGATCATTGAGACGAAGAAATGAGAGAGAAAAAAAAACACTTTAAGAATTTATTTCCTTCATAATCCATAGCTGTTGCCAATGATTTATATCACAGAGGTTGTACTCGGAGGTTTTGTGGAGCTGTACAGTTCAAAGTGTTTTTCAGTAATATTCTAGCTGTAATATTGTTCAGCATTATGTGGTTGAGTGGAAATCCTTCACAGAGCTGGCTGACGCAGAGGACACAAAGATTCCTCAGAGCTGCCGGCAGTTTAAGGATCAACATTTTCCTGGGCATAAGCTCAGTGTTAGAACGGAAATGTACCCAATCAGTGTGACAAAGTGTCACTGGAGACTGTCTTCAGAACATTTATTGAAGCAGTGATGGCACTGAGTGGAGAAGGAAATTGTTATGTCTCCTGTACTTTGACTGTTCCTGCTTCTTACACATTACGAACAAAATAGACTCAACAATCTGCACCCCCTCCCCACACAGCTTGCAGACTCCATGGGGAATCATAGGATCTTTGCAGAGCAGAAGGAGGCCATTCAGCCCATTCAGTCTGCACTAACTGTCTGATAGAATATCTTACCCAGGCCCTCTCCCCTGTCCGATCCCCATAGCCCCACACACTTACCATGGCTAATTCATCTGACCTACACATCTTTGGACTGTGGGAGGAAACTGGAGCACCCAGAGGAAACCCACACAGACACGGGGAGAACGTGCAAGCTCCACAAGGCCAGAATTGAACCCGGGTCCCTGGCACTGTGAGACAGCAGTGCTAACCACTGTGCCACAGTACTGCCCGTTGCTAACCACCATGCCGCTCATTGCTAATCACTGTGCCACCATGCCATTCATAAGTATACCTGGTATATACATGAAATATACATGGAATATATATTGTCTTTACTGGTATGTGTGATATATGCAAAGTAACCCCATTTGGAGAATAAATATACAAGGTCTATGCCCACAGGGAAGTGTGTGTTCTGTGCACATCCATGTCGGGGACATAAACAGTCTGTATACTCACACAACAGGTGTATATGTAGATTCTTGTGAGGTCTGTATATGGCCTATGTTACGGACAGGAGGGGGATGAATTTAAACAGCCCTGATTTCTCCTCTCACTGCTGTAAAGAGAAAGGTACTTTTCATTTTTGATTCCCTCCTTTGTAAATGGTGGCATGCTTTCCCCAACACTTAAATTTGGAGTGTTCTGATCCTCTATGAATAACCTGCACAGCAAACTTACAGTAGCTATCCTTCCACCTAAGTGCTCTGATCAACAAAATAATAAAGATTGTAACAAACAGAAAAAAACCTTTTCAGTATTTTTAAAATGATGTACCTGTCGATCTTCCAGTTGAATGCAAGTTGCATGATGCGCAGTGAAACTGACCTTTCCTACGCTTGACCTGTCTTCCCCCAGGCAAGAACCCCCTCTGAGAATGGACACAAATCTTGGGCAAAAAAACAACTGTGTATATTTCCCGTGTTAGGGTCCAGATCATGGACATTCTCCATATTGGGGTCCAGATCATGTATATTCCTCATGCTGGAGTCCAGATCATGTATATGTCCCATGTTAGGGTCCAGATCATGTATATGTCCCATGTTAGGGTTCAGATTATGTATACGTCCCATTTTAGGGTCCAGATTATGCATATTCCCCATATTAGGGTCTAGGTCATGTATATTCCCTGTGTTAGGGTCCAGATCACGAATATGTCACATGTTAGGGTCCAGATCATGTATATGTCCTGTGTCAGGGCCCAGATCACGTATATGTGCCACGTTAGGGTCGAGAGGATGTATATTCCCCATGTTGGAGTCAGATCATGTATATTCCCCATACATATGGAACATGTGAATTTATCATTTTAGGGTACATGGTACAGGATCCAGGCCATGTGCATTCTCCATATTGGGGTACAGAACATGTATCTTCACCATGCAAGGGATACAGAGCACGTATATTTGCTATGCTGGGGTTACAGGTTATTCCTTTTGTTGGGGTACGGAGTGTGTACAGTCTCCATTTTTTGGGTACAGGTCATATATATTCTCCATGTTGGGGAACAGGCCATGCACATTCACCATGTGGAGGAGGATTCAATGTGAATCTCAATGTACACATGTGATGTGAGTGAGGGCATTTGTCACTTAATTAAAAATGTCCCTTTAATTGGACTTTGTTCCATGAATATTTGATGCATTGATACTTCAAAGAAAAAGGAGAGGAGCCAGACTGCTGCTCATTAAAGACACATTAAAGAGTGCCCGGTGATGAATGAGGCCTGAATACTTTAAATTCCAGAGACACCAAATCTGATGCTCTGTTTTGCCACCCACAGGTCTCCATTGCTGTTGGACTTGCTGCGTTTGCCTGTGTCCTCCTGCTCGTCCTGTTCATAATGATCAACAAATATGGACGACGTTCGAAATTTGGAATGAAGGGTGAGTAAAGAAAACTGAAGTGCCTGCCCTGCGCACTTTGCTAACTTTGCAATGTTGCTACGCTGGTTTCTTTTGTTGGGGCATTGGGGATGATGAGCGAGATGCAAGGGGAGTATGGTGAAGTTGTCATTGCCCGCCAGCAGATGAATGAACTGTTGGGATTTAATGGTCAATTTCTTCGAATGGAAACAACAATCCTTTGGCTATATGTTTATCAACAGAGCAAGTTCGGATCAATGAACAGTTAGAATTAGAAGCAATGGAGACTTTTATTCAGGTTTTGCTTAGATCAGGATTTCTGATAAAGACCAAAGTTTTCACTCTGGAGATTGCCAGCTCCTAGCACGTAATCTCTAATGACCGGTGGTCATGAAGAATGGGTCCATTAGCATGCTTTGTTTGGATCAGACAGTCATGTATCTGGAATTGATTGGTTTTGTCTTTCTGGTGCAGTTATGGTGCATCCATTTTATCCTTAAGGTGGGGAAGAAATAGGAGCAATCGAGAAATGGTCACTGTTGTCACAGTGCACTGAACATTGTGAGCCTGCCAATGGCAATTGTTTCCACATTGTAGAGTTTGTTCAGTAGCTTCACTGAACCTCATGATGGAAGAATACAATTTATGAGCTCTATCACAGGTTAGGGCTTTCATGGAGCCAGGTTTCATGCTGGAATTGCAGGTTTGTTGAAGTTGACCTCGGATTGAAACTGTTTAAAGCATGCTGCATATCCGTTGAAGCATTGATGTGAACGCCAACACTACTGATTCCTCACAATCTTCAATCTGTGTGATCTTCCAATGTGGCTGATGCATCAATGTTAGCAACCTGACATCATTGGCTCCCGAGCGCATTAAATTTAAAATACCCATCGTGTAATTTAGTCTCACCATTATTTCATTCTTCCCCAATTTTTGTGACCTCCTTCAACCATGCAATCCTTATCCCCACGACCTCCTCAATTTCTCTTCTTCCAACCTCCTGTATATTTCCCCTTAACTTTACCTCATGATTGGTCTTCAGAGGGCTTTCCTGTACCTTTCCTTTGAGGTGCTCCTTTGGACCATGTCTTTGGCCACTTTTCCTCTTTATCTTGGCTTTTCCCGTTTTCCTGATGCATTAGTGAAGTACTTTGAGAAGTTTATGTACATTGAAGGTGATATGTGATTGCAAGTTGCTACTGTTGTGGTAAAAATCAAACAGAGATACATGGCTGAAGCAAAGGAAACTTTGATCCAGAAACATCAGACTTAACAATTGTGTATAAGAAAACAGAAAGCCGGTCTCATTATCATTGAATCCCTACAATGCAGAAGGAGGGTCTTTTTCCGGCTGGAGCTCTGTGACCAGTGGTGTTCCGCAGGGCTCTGTACTGGGACCCCTGCTATTTGTGATATATATAAATGATTTGGAAGAAGGTGTAACTGGTGTTATCAGCAAGTTTGCGGATGACACGAAGTTGGCTGGACTGGCGGATAGCGATGAACATTGTCGGACAACACAGCAGGATATAGATAGGCTGGAAAATTGGGTGGAGAAATAGCAGATGGAATTTAATCCAGATAAATGCAAAGTGATGCATTTTGGAAGAACTAATGTAGAGGGGAGTTATACAATAAATGGCAGAGCCATCAAGAGTATAGAAACACAGAGGGATCTAGGTGTGCAAGTCCACAAATCCTTGAAGGTGGCAGCACAGGTGGAGAAGGTGATGAAGAAGGCTTATGCTATGCTTGCCTTTATAGGACGGGGTATAGAGTATAAAAGCTGGAGTCTGATGTTGCAGCTGTATAGAACGCTGGTTAGGCCACATTTGGAGTACTGCGTCCAGTTCTGGTCGCTGCACTACCAGAAGGACGTGGACGCTTTAGAGAGAGTGCAGAGAAGGTTTACCAGGATGTTGCCTGGTATGGAGGGTCTTAGCTATGAGGAGAGATTGGGTAAACTGAGCTTGTTCTCCCTGGAAATACGAAGAATGAGGGGAGACCTAATAGAGGTGTACAAGATTATGAAGGGTATAGATAGGGTGAACAGAGGGAAGATTTTCCCCAGGTCGGAGGTGACGATCACGAGGGGTCACGGGCTCAAGGTGAGAGGGGTGAGGTATAACTCAGATATCAGAGGGACGTTTTTACACAGAGAGTGGTGGGGGCCTGGAATGCGCTGCCAAGTAGGGTGGTGGAGGCAGACATGCTGGCATCGTTTAAGATTTACCTGGATAGTCACATGGGCATTCTGGGAATGGAGGGATACAAACGAATGGTCTGGTTGGACCAATGAGCGGCACAGGCTTGGAGGGCCGAAGGACCTGTTTCCTGTGCTGTACTGTTCTTTGTTCTTTGAGGCTGTTCGGCCCATCGAGTCTGCACCGACTGAAGGAGCATCTTAACCCCAGGCCCACCCCCACACTAAGCCCATAACCCTGTGCATATACTATGGCCAATCTCCCAAACCTTCACATCTTGTGGAACACTGAGTGACAATTTAGCAGGGCCAGTCCATCAAACTCACACATCTTGGGATACTAAGGGGCAATGTAGCATGGCCAATCGACCTAACCCACACATCTTGGGACACAAAGGGGCAATTTAGCATGGCCAATCCACCTAACCCACGCATCTTTGGACTGTGGGAGGAAACCAGAGCACCCAGAGGAAACCCACGCAGACACGGGGAGAATGTGCAAACTCCACACAGTAGACAGTGACCCAAGACCGGAATTGGACCTGGGTCCCTGGCGCTGTGAGGCAGCAGTGCTCACCACTGTGGCACCGTGCCCCCCCCTAAAAGCTGATCAAGTTAAATAATCAATATATTGCTGGTGACGGCCAGGTATGGGCCTGATGCTCCACCGCCAACTATTTTCAGGGCTAGTTGATTCAGGAGGTGTGTTGTTCCACACTCCTTAGAGGATTCTGACTTCCATGACCACCGTCCTGCTGTCTCTCTCATCCCAACGCCTTTTGTGGGGTCAGATGAGGGTCGGCATCGGGCGCCTTCGCCCAGCGTTCGGTTCAGCCCGCAGCGCCAGCTCTGCTTACAGAAGTGGCCCACTGGGCACTCGCATTCTACACCCAGCCCGGTCTGTCTCGCACAATGGCTATTCACCGGGCCAAGTTGGCTGCAACTGAGGCTCCACCTCTTACATTGTGAGTTGTTGTTGAGCACTGTCCTATTCACAGTGAACTTGGAGGAATAGCTGACTGACCCTGAACACATGGCTTCATAAATGAACACTACTTTGATCATGAGGATGAACCAATGTCTGCACCAGGACCTGCCTCCATCCTTTGGGAACCACTTAACTAAGGTGACATACTGCTATCGTGCTGGATTTAAATCCTCACGCAGCTCCTAATGTTGCATTTGACATTTAAGCTGTGCTCACACTTGACTGTGCATAATATAAGGATGGTTTGAGTAGCTGATATAATGGCTCCATGCTAATTGACTATGTTTGAATACTGGTATTTAGATTTAATTGCCACCATTGAATCAAAGTGCATCTTGTCTTCTCTGTAATATGATGGTTTCTTGCTCTCGTGTCTCCTCGATGATAATCTTCAAACATAAATGTGACTTATTGGAGAGATGTGATGATGTTCTAAGGCTGCACCGCCTCAAAATTCAGCTTGTCCTCTGCATGGAAACTGGCTGAAGATGCACTGGCTTCTGCTTCAGGAATGAAAACTGACAAACAGGAAACTTCAACAGTGAAGTATCTTGTTTATTTTGACTCAGGACATTAAACTGGGAGGTGGGGGGTGGTTGGCGGGCAGAGGGGTGGTGGGGGTCATGCAGCATAGGTACAACTTCCAGCAGAGAGATTGATTATCCTCACAGAGTGATGAATATGGTAACTATCCGGTTAAGGGCAGGAATACTGCAGATAGGTCCAAGCCAGGGATCCGGGTTCGATTCCCCACTTGGGTCACTGTCTGTGTGGAGTTTGCACATTCTCCCGGTGTCTGCGTGGGTTTCCTCCAGGTGCTCCGGTTTCCTCCCACAGTCCGAAAGACGTGCAGGTTAGGTGCATTGGCCATGCTAAATTCTCTCTCAGTGTAGCCGAACAGGCGCCGCAGTGTGGCGACTAGGGGATTTTCACAGTAACTTCATTGCAGTGTTAATGTCAGCCTACTTGTGACACTAACAAATAAATAAACTCAAAAAGATGTGCAGGTTAGTTGGATTGGCCATGATAAATTGTCCGTTAGTGTCCCAAAATGTGCAGGTTAGGGGGATTAGCGAGGTAAATACGTGGGGTTACAAGGCTAAGGCCTGAATAAGATGCTCTATCAAGCAGTCGGTGTAGACTTAATGGGCCAAATGGCCTCTTTCTGCACTGTGGGATTCTATTCTATTACGACCAAATATTCCAGACAACACAATGGCAATGGTGATCTTGGAAATGTTGCCTGTGGAAAAACATCATCCAGGGCTAAATATTGGATGTGAACATGGATTGTACAGTTTTGGTCAACTGGTTTTGATGTTCCAGAAATATGTTGCAACATCTTCAGTTGGTGATAAAATGCATTGACAGACCCCGCATGATTCTACATGGGCAGTGATGAAACGGTTGGATAGAATGTGGGAATGACAGAGTAGAATGGGACTGAATTCCCTTATTCCTATATACATACATATATATAAAGTTATGTTTGTGAATCGCTCCAAACCCATCTGATCACTGCATGTGTTCCTTTTGTGTACCACACGCAGGATGATTCCAAGAAGAGTAATTTTCAATAGTTAGCTTCGAAAATAACTTGGTCAGCCCCACTCAACCATTGAAATGAACTGGTCTTGCAATGAGGAGAAAAAGGAGATTCCAGTGGTCAGTCAGCGATGTGTACCCACTCTGGTGGTCAGTCAGTGATGTGTACCCAGTCTGGTGGTCAATCAGTGATGTGTGCGCACTCTGGTGGTCAGTCAGTGATGTGTACCCACTCTGGTGGCCAGTCAGTGATGTGTATCCACTCTGGTGGTCAATCAGCGATGTGTGCGCACTCTGGTGGTCAGTCAGTGATGTGTACCCACTCTGGTGGTCAATCAGTGATGTGTACCCACTCTGGTGGTCAGTCAGTGATGTGTACCCACTCTGGTGGCCAGTCAGCGATGTGTACCCACTCTGGTGGCCAGTCAGTGATGTGTACCCACTCTGGTGGTCAGTCAGCGATGTGTACCCACTCTGGTGGCCAGTCAGTGATGTGTACCCACTCTGGTGGTCAATCAGTGATGTGTACGCACTCTGGTGGCCAGTCAGTGATGTGTACGCACTCTGGTGGTCAATCAGTGATGTGTACCCACTCTGGTGGCCAGTCAGTGATGTGTACCCACTCTGGTGGCCAGTCAGTGATGTGTACGCACTCTGGTGGTCAATCAGTGATGTGTACCCACTCTGGTGGTCAGTCAGTGATGTGTACCCACTCTGGTGGTCAGTCAGTGATGTGTACGCACTCTGGTGGTCAATCAGTGATGTGTACCCACTCTGGTGGTCAATCAGTGATGTGTACCCACTCTGGTGGCCAGTCAGTGATGTGTACCCACTCTGGTGGTCAGTCAGTGATGTGTACCCACTCTGGTGGCCAGTCAGTGATGTGTACCCACTCTGGTGGTCAATCAGTGATGTGTACCCACTCTGGTGGCCAGTCAGCGATGTGTACCCACTCTGGTGGCCAGTCAGTGATGTGTACCCACTCTGGTGGCCAGTCAGTGATGTGTACCCACTCTGGTGGTCAATCAGTGATGTGTACCCACTCTGGTGGTCAATCAGTGATGTGTACCCACTCTGGTGGTCAGTCAGCGATGTGTACCCACTCTGGTGGTCAATCAGTGATGTGTACCCACTCTGGTGGTCAGTCAGCGATGTGTACCCACTCTGGTGGCCAGTCAGTGATGTGTACCCACTCTGGTGGTCAATCAGTGATGTGTACCCACTCTGGTGGTCAGTCAGCGATGTGTACCCACTCTGGTGGCCAGTCAGTGATGTGTACCCACTCTGGTGGTCAATCAGTGATGTGTACCCACTCTGGTGGTCAGTCAGCGATGTGTACCCACTCTGGTGGCCAGTCAGTGATGTGTACCCACTCTGGTGGTCAGTCAGTGATGTGTACCCACTCTGGTGGTCAGTCAGTGATGTGTACCCACTCTGGCGATTGTGCCTGTGCATCATGTTTGCTCGATCACCTTCCCTCTGCTGTATCACTGATATGAGTTATTTATCAGTTTCAAGGACAGACTTGTTAATTCAGAATGAGCCACTTATTTACATCAAAGGAGGATTGAATGTGAAACAGTGTCACCCTCAGTAAATAGATAGTCAAAATAATGGAAGAACTTTGAAAAGAACATCCATGAAATTCAGATGAATGTCATTTAGATATACTGTTTTTCACATTCCAGCTGCAGCTAATAATCGACTCAGCTATGAGTTAGAGCTCAGGCTTTTAAATATTTTGCACCTTGTCTTATGGTGTAGGAACAGTTTAGCACTGACAGAGACGCATTTTAATAACTTTAGCTGTGTGGTACAACCCTGTGCAAAAGGGATAAGACAGTAATGATTTCTGGTTCCTCCTTTTCCATTATTTAAGTGATTGGACACCATATGAAGAAATAGCCCTATTAGAAAAAGGTCTCAACGCTTTGTGGTGCTGGGGACCTTTCTGGCAGCCAGTAAAAGGACATGGTTTAAACAAAGGCAATGTGAAAGACTATCTGCTCTGTTTATTTCATGCTTATTGGGAGATGGGCGGCACGGTGGCACAGTGGTTAGCACTGCTGCCTCACAGCACCAGGGAGGCGGCTTCGAGTCCCGGCTTGGGTCACTGTCTGTGTGGAGTCTGCACGTTCTCCCTGTGTCTGCGTGGTTTTCCTTCGGGTGCTCCGGTTTCCTCCCACAGTCCAAAGAACATAGAACATAGAACATTACAGCTCAGTACAGACCCTTCGGCCCTCGATGTTGCGCCGATCTGTGAAACCAATCTAAAGCCCATCTAACCTACACTATTCCAATATCATCCATATGTTTATCCATATTTAAATGCCCTTAATGTTGGCGAGTCCACTACTGCTGCAGGCAGGGCATTCCACGCCCTTACCACTCTCTGAGTGAAGAACCTACCTCTGACATCTGCCCTATATCTATCACCCCTCAATTTAAAGCTATGACCCCTCGTGCTAGCTATCACCATCCGAGGAAAAAGACTCTCAGTATCCACCCTATCTAATCCTCTGATCATCTTGTATGCCTCTATTAAGTCACCTCTTGACCTTCTCTCTAACGAAAACAACCTCAAGTCCCTCAGCCTTTCCTCATAAGACCTTCCCACCATACCAGGCAACATCCTGGTAAATCTCCTCTGCACCCTTTCCAATGCTTCCACATCCTTCCTATAATGCGGTGACCAGAACTGTATGCAATACACCAAGTACGGCCGCACCAGAGTTTTGTACAGCTGCAACATGACCTCCTGGCTCCGAAACTCAATCCCTCTACCAATAAAAGCTAACACTCCGTACGCCTTCTTAACAACTCTATCAACCTGGGTGCCAACTTTCAGGGATCTATGCACATGGACACCGAGATCTCTCTGTTCAGCCACACTACCAAGTATCTTACCATTAGCCCAGTACTCTGTAATCCTGTTACTCCTTCCAAAGTGAAGCACCTCACACTTTTCTGCACTGAACTCCATTTACCACCTCTCAGCCCAGCTCTGCAGCTTATCTATGTCCCTCTGTAACCTGAAACAACCTTCCGCACTGTCCACAACTCCACCGACTTTAGCGTCATCCGCAAATTTACTAACCCATCCTTCTACGCCCTCATCCAGGTCATTTATAAAAATGACAAATGGCAGAGGCCCCAAAACAGATCCTTGCGGTACACTACTAGTAACTGAACTCCAGGATGAACATTTCCCATTAACCACCACCCTCTGCCTTCTTACAGCTAGCCAATTCCTGATCCAAATCACTAAATCACCCTCAATCCCATGCCTCTGTATCTTCTGCAATAGCTTACTGTGGGGAACCTTATCAAATGCTTTACTGAAATCCATATACACCACATCAACTGCTTTACCCTCATCCACCTCTTTGGTCACCTTCTCAGATAACTCAATAAGGTTTGTGAAGCATGACCTACCCTTCACAAAACCGTGTTGATTCTCCCTAATCAAATTATTCCTTTCTAGATGATTATAAATCCTATCTCTTATAATCAAAGAACAAAGAACAGTACAGCACAGGAAACAGGCCCTTCGGCCCTCCAAGCCTGTGCCGCACCTTGGTCCAACTAGACCAATCGTTTGTATCCCTCCATTCCCAGGCTGCTCATGTGACTATCCAGGTAAGTCTTAAATGATGTCAGCGTGCCTGCCTCCACCACCCTACTTGGCAGCGCATTCCAGGCCCCCACCACCCTCTGTGTAAAAAACATCCCTCTAATATCTGAGTTCTACTTCGCCCCTCTCACCTTGAGCCCGCGACCCCTCCTGAACGTCACTTCTGATCTGGGAAAAAGCTTCCCACCGTTCACCCTATCTATCCCCTTCATAATCTTGTACACCTCTATTAGATCTCCCCTCATTCTCCGTCTTTCCAGGGAGAACAACCCCAGTTTACCCAATCTCTCCTCATAGCTAAGACCCTCCATACCAGGCAACATCCTGGTAAACCTTCTCTGCACTCTCTCTAACGCCTCCACGTCCTTCTGGTAGTGCGGCGACCAGAACTGGACGCAGTACTCCAAATGTGGCCTAACCAGCGTTCTATACAGCTGCATCATCAGACTCCAGCTTTTATACTCTATACCCCATCCTATAAAGGCAAGCATACCATATGCCTTCTTCACCACCTTCTCCACCTGTGTTGCCACCTTCAAGGATTTGTGGACTTGCACACCTTGGTCCCTCTGTATTTCTATACTCCTGATGACTCTGCCATTTATTGTATAATCCTTTCCAAAACTTTGCCCACAACAGAAGTAAGGCTCACTGGTCTATAATTACCAGGGTTGTCTCTACTTCCCTTCTTGAACAAGGGGACAACATTTGCTATCCTCCAGTCTTCTGGCACTATTCCTGTAGACAATGACGACCTAAAGATAAAAGCCAAAGGCTCTGCAATCTCCTCCCTAGTCTCCCAGAGAATCCTGGGATGAATCCCATCCGGCCCAGAGAACCTATCTATTTTCACACTTTCCAGAATTGCTAACACCTCCTCCTTATTAACCTCAATCCCGTCTCGTCCAATAGCCTGTATCTCAGTATTCTCCTCGACAACATTGTCTTTTTCCTGCGTGTATACTGACGAAAAATATTCATTTAGCGCCTCTCCTATCTCTTACTGTGCGGGTTGGGTGGATTGGCCATGCTCAGTTGTCCCTTAGTGTCAGGGGAACTAGCTAGGGTAAATGCATGGAGTTATAGGGATAGGGACTGGGTGAGATTGTGGTCGATGCGGACTCAATGTACCGAATGGTCTCCTTCTGCACTGTAGGGATTTTATGATTTATGATTCTACAATATCCAAACTGCCATCTTCACTATGCAATACTGACCAATGAACATGCATGGCCACCACAATGGACAGTGACCACATTATGATTTCATCTTGGCGTTGTAATGAGTGATAGCTGCCATTTTAGAAGTCACATTGAAGGATGGTTCAAATGCTAAAATTAAGCAATGCAGCGATATGATGGATCCACACTGTCAAATGATGCACATTCTTGGTCGATAAAACACTGCCAATCTTCCTCTTGTAGTGTTCATTCACTTTCCCTTCCTGTACCCTTTAATTTTGATTTCTTTTTAAATTCAATCATGGGACATGGGCGTCGCTGGCTGGCCAGCATTTACTACCCATTCCTAGTTGCCCTTGAGAAGGTGGTGGTGAGCTGCCTTCTTGAATCGCTGAAGTCCACGTGCTCTGGGTTGATCCACAATGCTGTTAGGGAGGAAATTCCAGGATTTCCAGCGACTGTGAAGGAACGGCGATATATTTCCAAGTCAGGATGGTGAGTGGCTTGGAGGGGAACTTGCAGATGATGGTGTTCCCATATATCTGCTGCCCTTGTTCTTCTAGATGGAAGTGGTCGTGGGTTTGGAAGGTGCTGTCTAAGGACCTTTGGTGAATTGCTCAGTGTATCTGGTGGATAGTACACACTGCTGCTACTGAGCGTTAGTGGTGGAGGGTGTGGTTGTTTGTGGATGTGGTGTCAACCAAGCGGGCTGCTTTTTCCTGGATGGTGTCAAGCTTCTTGAGTGCTGTTGGAGCTGCACCCTTCCAGATAAGTGGGGAGTATTCCATCACACTCCTGACTTATGCCTTGTAGATGTGGGGGAGCACTTCCTGTGGGGGAGCACAACAGCGGTCACGGGCATTCGGTCTCTGATCTTCGGGTAAGCGTTCTCCAAGGCGGCCTTCACAACACACGACAGCGCAGAGTCGCTGAGCAGAAACAGATAGCCAAGTTCCGCACACATGAGGACGGCCTAAACCGGGATCTTGGGTTCATGTCACACTATCGGTAACCCCCACAGCTTGCCTCCTGGACTTGCAGAATCTCACTGGCTGTCCTGTCTGGAGACAATACACATTTCTTTAACCTGTGCCTAATGCTCTCTCCACTCACATTGTCTGTATCTTTAAGACTTGATCAGCTGTAAAGATTTGCATTCTAATCAGTATTCTGTAACTTGATTTTGTGTCTCTGTGTGCCTTGTTTGGGAACAGATATCCACTCCATCTGATGAAGGAGCAGCGCTCCGAAAGCTAATGGTATTTGCTACCAAATAAACCTGTTGGACTTTAACCTGGTGTTGTTAAAACTCTTATTGTAGATGGTGGACAGACTTTGGGGAGTCAGGAGGTGAGGTACTCGCCGCAGTATTCCTAGCCTCTGACCTATTTTTATAGCCACTGTGTTTATGCCCTTGCTCAAAAAGGAAAAATGAATAAAGATCAATTTGGAAGGGCAATCTGTGAGGAATAAAAAGATGGAGGTTGAATAGATCTATTAAGTGATCATTATAGTATTTTGGTGAAGGGCTATCAGATGTATTAGGCATCCCACACCGGCCCAGACACTTTCTTCTGCTATACAAGCTTCGAAGAACGTGCAATCTTTGGTGTTTTAGTTTCCGAGAAGTCAGATTTGAAAGACCTCAGCTCAGCCCTGCATCAGTAAGGTCATCCTTCGGTTCATTCCCACTGTTTCCTTTTCCCTTTCCCCAATGACATCAACCCAATTCCACCGGCGATTGGGCAGCTTTTAGCATGTGGCCCACGAGGAATGGTGGCACAGTGGTTAGCACTGCTGCCTCACAGCACCAGGGACCCGGGTTCAACTCCGGTCTTGAGTGACTGTTTGTGCGCAGTTTCCTCCCATAAGGTGTGCAGGTTAGGTTGATTGGACATGCTAAATTGTCTCATATTATCAGGAGGATTAGTAGGGTAAATACATGGGGTTTGGGGGATAGGGCCTGGGTGGGATTGTTGTCGGTGTAGACTCCATGGCCTCCTCTGCATTGTAGGAATTTGATGGAGGCAGTTTGTTCTTCCTGATTGAGACCAGAACAAGGAAAATGGGAAGATATGTGGGTGCCACTCTGACATTTCTAACTTTTCAGCAGTTGATTTTATTTATTGCCTAACCCAGAGGTATTGAGTCATAGAATCCCCACAGTGCAAAAGGAGGCTATTCGGCCCATCAAGTCTATACTGACTCTTTGACAGAGCATCCTACCCAGGCCCTATCCCCGTAACCCCACGCATTTACCCCACTAATCCCCCTCAACTCACACAACCTGGGACACTAAGGGGCAATTTAGCATGGCCAATCAACCTAACCTGCACATCTTTGGACTGTGGGGGGAAACCGGAGCACCCGGAGGAAACCCATGCAGACACGGGGAGAACATGCAGAGTCCACACAGACTTTTCATTCTGACTTTTGACAGTCACCCAAGGCTGGAATCGAACCGGGGTCCCTAGTGTTGTGAGGCAGCGGTGCTAACCACTGTGCCAATTGTTAACACCCCTGCTACAATCAAGAAGCTTTGGGATCTCTCTCTGGGGGTCCAGCCAATATCTGGTTTCTAACCGTTCCCCCGCCCCCCCCCTCGTCTCCCCCCTCGCTCTCCCTCCTGCCCTGCCCCCCCGTCCCCCCCCTCCCCCGTCACCCATCCCCAGTACCCCGCCGGTCATTCTATAAATGAGTTAAATGTTGAGGTGGGCTCCTCCTGTCTGCAGCCTCCACTCAATCCACTCGAGGAGAGAATAAACCTGTCAGCGCATAACCATCATCATCCATAAATAATGTGGTATATACAATAACAAAGAAAGATGTCCCTCACAGCCTGTTTCAGCGTGGCTGTCAGTGTTGTGTAGTGTGCAGCTTGAAAGCATTGTTCTGTGTGACAATCTTTGATTATTTAACAAGATGTGAAACAATGCTGGGACATGATTATTGCCATAAACCAACAGCACACCTTCACAGCTGCCAGCAGCAGACAAGGAAATGAATACTGATTGAGGTTGGAAATTGCAGGTTTATTTCAGGACACAGCTGACATTGGAACACAAACGCTCCAAGTGGATTTTATTTGAGTAACAAGCGGGAGAACGGGTCTGTGCACAATTTACATGTAACCTGATGCTGAATGCAGACACACCAGAGCCGTTGCATCACGCAAGGAACATCGGTGTACTGTGAAGTTTTGAAGTTTGTTTTATTGGTGTCACAAGTAGGCTTACATTAACACCCGATAATGTGACACAGATAATGTTCTACTTATGTGTATGGAACAGTAATAGAACATAGCCTTGACAAGCAGCTCATGGCTTGTTCCCATATGCCAAAACATGGAATGTATTCAAGAGGCGGCTGGATATAGCACTTGGGGCGAATGGGATCAAAGGTTACGGGGAGAAAGCAGGATTAGGCTATTGAGTTGGATGGTCAGCCATGATCGTAATGAATGGCGGAGCAGGCTCGAAGCGCCAAATGGTCTCCCCCTGCTCCTATATTCTATGTTTCTATATCCTGATCCATGATGCCAATCAATGGATCATCTTGAGCTCCATGTGGCTGTCCCCAGTGCATGCATTATTTGATAATATCTGTACCTGTGGCAGCAGTAGCACCCATTTCAATCTCACTGTTAAAGAACTGGCAGAAAAACATATTAAGGAAATATTTTTAAAGTTTATTTATTAGTGTCACAAATAGGCATATATTCACACTGCAATGAAGTTACCTATGAAAATCCCCCAGGCGCCATACTCCGGCGCCTGTTCGGGTACATCGAGAGAACTTACCATGGCCAATGCACCTAACCAGCACGCCTTTCAGAATGTGGGAGGAAACCGGAGCACCCGGAGGAAACCCACGCAGACACGGGGAGAACTTGCAGACTCCGCACAGACAGTGACCCAAGCCGGGAATTGAACCCGATTCCCTGGCGCTGTGAGGCAGCGGTGCTAACCACTGTGCCACCGTGCCACCCAAGCCACCCAAGTGACAAATCCTGTGACCCAACTCTTCCCTTTGTCTCTGCTACTTGACATCGATCCAGTCACAGCGGTGTTCAGCGGGTGGATAATTGGGGATTGGAGTCAGTTGCGGGTGGGGGGGGGGGGGGGGGGGGGGGGGGTCGGGGGGGGGGGGGGGGGGGAGTGAGGTGGGAGGTAGTGGGCACCATTCCCTCGGCTTGTCTGAGAACCTGCCGCCACCGCTCTCTGCTTCTCTGTTTCGCAAATTGGTTTCACAGCTGCTAATTTACGATGCAGTTCTGATCCAGAAGAACGGAATGAAAACCATTACCAGCTCATTAGCATGACCTAGTCAAACAGATGCCCAGTGTGCTGATCTGTGGGGTATTCTGGGTGACATGTTCTGAGAGAACAGTGGGCACTGGCACTGAAGCCAATTTAGTGTCAACTTTGATTTCAGCGTATCAGGTCTTTGTGCAGAATGACGTGACCCGATGACGCTGATAAACGGTAGAATGATTCATTGAAGCCTGATGCTGAGAAAGGGAGGGTGCTTTGTTCTGGTAGGTGCTGGCTGTTGGGAGGGGATGTGATGGGCCGTAAATGTCTCTGCAAGCACACCCTCCCCAGCCCGACAATGCTCCAGGATCATAGAATCCCTACAGTGCAGAAGGAGGCAATTCGGCCCATCGAGTCTGCACCAACAACGATCTCACCCAGGCCCTATCCCTGTAACCCCACTTATCGACCCTGCTAATCCCCCTGACAGTAAGGGGCAATTTAGGATGGCCAATCCGCCTGACGTGGAGTTTTTGGAGTGTGGGAGGAAACCGGAGCACCCGGATAAAACCCACCCAGACACGGGGAGAATGTGCAAACTCTGCGCAAACTCTGCACAAACAGTCACCTGAGGCCAGAATTGAACCCAGGTCCCTGACAGTGATGCTAACCACTGTGCCACCGTGCCGCCCTCTGCACTCCTCCAATTCTGGAACATCCTTGATTTTCACTCCCTGCTGTTGGTGCTGTGCCTTCAGCTGCCTGGGCCCTAAGCTCTGGGATACCCTCTCTAAACCTCTCCACCCCGCTCCTTTCAAAAGCCTAACTCTTTGACCAAGCTTTTGGCACCTGACGTGTGATCTTGCGACTAGATGTTTGATAATGCTTCTGCGGAGTGTCTTGGGATGTTTTACTACTCTAAAGGCGCCATATAAATGCAAATTGCTGTTGTGTAAAATAGGCAATAGAGAATCATCAGCCCATTTTATATCTCTCCTGATCTTTCCATTGAAGTCCATATAAACCCTACATCAAAACTGAAAATGATAGACTCTCAATCTAAGTACATTTCAAGGACATAATCACAGCATCTCATTCAGTGCTGTTGTGTGCAACTAAATAATCCAAACTGCTTTCTATTAGAAGAAAGGCCTGCTCTCCACAGATGCTGGCTGATTTGTGTGTTCCTCACATTTGCCGTTTTGTATTGCAGATTTCCAGCACTTGCCTCTTGGCTGTTCCTTTCCCCTCATTATTCACTTTTCTAACAATCTGATTTGCTTTCCGCACACTCCTGCTCAGGGAAGCGTGTATCACATTACCCATTCATTCTGACTGCAGCCTGGATTCCCGTGTCCCGTGCAGTTTCCTAAGCCAGCCCTTGACCTGGGCCCGCGATTTTCCCCACCGTGACATCTCCGGCTCTTTAACCTGCCAAGTGTCAATCAGCTGTCTCAGCGTTGTGTCGGAAATCTCGTTGCTCGCGAAGCAAATCTATCTCGGAGAAGAGCGGTTCTTATTATGCATCCAGCCCGATTGGTGTTAATTGGGTTCCAGATGCAGCCAGGGGACCCGTTGAAAATGGTGATACAAATGAACTGTTGGGGATGCCTGTGATCAGTACTGGGCTCATTAGCAATCCACCCCATACTGCCAATTCATCGCCCCTATTTTTACTTACTGCCACACATGCAGTGGGCAAAAATTCTCACTGCATATCCTCATTTCCTTAAACAGAGTTAATTAAAATAAAGATTAAATGGATCTCCGAAACGGAAGGTGGAGTGGAAATAAGATTGCAATTTATGAATGCAACTCAGAGACCAGTTCGTTTAAGTGAAATGTGTTGTCTCATCTGCTGTGGTGGATGTACAATTGGGTTTTCATACATCGAAACACACAATCTGCATCCAATCTACACTGACCATCAGCAGAACCTCACTGCGACGTACAGACTGAACTGTACTAACCCTTCAAGGGATGCACTGCGTCCTTGTTTGAGTGCTCACACGAGCAGGGCATTCGGATTGTGATGCCTGCTGTCAGATTGGAGCCGTCGCCTTCTCCTGCCTGCCAGATACTCAGCGCATTTAATGAGCAATAAATGTCGTTTTCTGACTGAAGTGGGTTAGAATGCACACTGAGGAGCCATGAGGGAAATGCTCGCACTGTTGTTCTTGCAGACATGCGTTTTATGTTGGGAGGAGGCATGTTCAGATGAAGAGAATGAAACCTTTCTCTGCGGCAGCGACATCAGTCTGTGCAACATCCCTCTTCTTCACTTACTCTGTCATCTGTAGTGCATTACCCACCTACAATACCCTCGACTTAAACTCCATTTGTATAGAATTAGAGTCATAGAATCCCTACAGTGCAGAAGGAGGCCGTTCGGCCCATTGAGTCTGCACAATCCCACCCAGGCCTTATCCCCATAACCTCATGTATTTACCCTAGCTAATTCCCCGATACTAAGGGACTATTTAGCATGGCCAGTCCACTGAACTCGCACGCACATCTTTGGACTGTGGTAGGAAACCGGAGCACCCGGAGGAAACCCACGCAGACATGGGGAGAATGTGCAAACTCCACATAGACAGTGACCCATGCCGAGAATCGAACCCAGGCCCCTGGAGGTATGAGGCAGCAGTGCTAACCACCTTGCCATCCATTATTGAATATAAAGATTGACAAATTATCCAACACTGGAAGATTAAAGGTGAATTGGAGCAGCTTTGGTGCTGTTGGAAAACTTCATTACTTGAATATAATGCAAGTGCTGGATAAACCCAGCAGGTCTGGCAGCATCTGTGGAGAAAGAAACGCTCGTCCCGAAACCGTAAAATCCCACCTGAGGTCAAAGGATCTTTTCATTGTCCCACCCCTTGCCCTCTCCGATTCTCATGGCGGGCGGGCTGGTAAAATTCTGGCCAATGTTTCCAGTTGAATATGATTCCTCTTCTGAAACGGTGTCACACTTGACTTGAAACATTAACTCTGTTTCTCTCTCTACAAATGTGGCCAGACCAGCTGGGTTTATCCAGCACTTTTTGTTTATATTTCAGATTTCCAGCATCCGCAGTATTTTGCTTTCATTATGTTACGTTACAATGATCTATCATAGAATCCATACAGTGCAGAAGGAGGCCAATTGGCCTATCAAGCCTGCCCAACAATCCCACCCGTAATCCCACATATTTACCCTCCTAATCCCCTGAACACTAAGGGGCAATTTAGCATGACCAATCCATCCAACCTGCACATCTTTGGAGTGTGGGACAATGCTGGAAACCTAAGAAGACACGGGGAGAGCTCCACACAGACAGTCACCTGAGGCCGGAATGGAACCCGGGTCCCTAGCGCTGTGAGGCAGCAGTGCTAACCACTGTGCCACCGTGTCGCTCTGGAAGGTATTTTGCACTTCACTTGGTAGGATTCCAGCTTCATTTCTCAAGACAATTTAGGGTTTCCCAAAGGGCAAATTGAAAACACGACATGCTTCACCCACCTTCATGCGTTTATTGGTTGGAGGAATTAAAACAGGACCAACATCCAGCAATCAGGAAAACCTGGAAAAAGATGCAGAACTTTCTGCAAATACCTAAACACCATTGATGATTATTCCTCTATATAACCATGGCGATCTGTGTCAGAATGTCTCTGTGTTCTGTGGGACCTATGAAGAAGTTTCTGGAACTGCTGCACACTCTCAAATGCTCTGTAATGGACGTCTCTGATATTGCCACAAAGAATAACTTTGGATTCTGTTACAATTCCCTTCCATCTGCTGCACATCTTTGGTGATGCTTTTCAGTGCCTTCTGTTTTGACGCAGAGGTTAATCCCTTCTTAAGAAGCCACGACAAATCCCCCAAAAGAGGAATACCTCGCTTCGTAATCTGCTAAAAGTGTTTGGGAAGGTGTGAACTGTTCTTCATTAACATTTTGAGGTTCTTAACAGAAATACCTGGCACTCGCCTTAAGTTAACAATTAACATGTTATTTATTTAACCAACCGGGAACTTTAACTAAACAAGTAACATGTGGATTAAAGTGAGATACTTCTGGAATGCTGTTCAAGTAAATACAAGGACCATTCATTACCCCAAAAATAATAATAACAGAAATATTATCACTCTCAAAAAAATATACAACCAGGTGTTTTGGTTTTGGAAAATCTTTGGAGTTCTTCTGTTGATTCTGCTGTTTGTAAGCTCTTTCTGATTTTGGTACCCTTCGTTAGATAGATGGAGAGTTACTCTTAAGAGATACTTTAAGCTAGCAGGGAGCCACTCTTGCCCTCTCTAGGTGTTTAGAGGTGGCAGTTCTTCAGTTGAACTGAACTTCAGGCAGACAGTTCAGTTCCTCTTTATAATGCTGATGATCTAATCAGCTTTCCTACACTAGGATTGGTCTGATGTTGTCAACAACAGCCAAATTCAAATTTGATAGGTTCCTGATATCTGAGTGTCTTCTTTAAACTGATAGGCTCTCAAAATTCAAAAACCTGCAAAGCCTGTTAGCAAGGCAATCCTGATGTTTTGGTCTCTGTTACAAATGTTGCAATCTGCATACCCTGTGTGCATCTGCATTTCAAACATCCCAGCACTGAACACATAACCAGCTTTTAAAGGGACCACACTTCACAAACTCAACTTCACAACACTTTGCCTGGTATGTTCATCTTTTCAGACAGGATCCTTGGAGAACGTTATGCTCAACAACCCGTAGCATTTTCAAAGCGCCAACTCTAATACATCTCTGCTGGTGTCTTTGTGAATTCCTCATATAGAACACTTGAACGACACTAAGTTCACCTGGCTGGAATGTGTGCAAGTCATGATGTGTGCAAGTGGCAGGATTATTCTCAGACTGGTCTAGTTTCTGGGAGCAGTGGAAGACATTGGGTTTAGGCCATTGTTTCCTTCTCCACTTCTCTGACATCCTTCTTGCTTGTCTGAAGATGGGAGGAACAAGAAACAATGAATTTCTTGCTGCTGCTCTCTTCCTTTTATTGGCTTCTATTGGCATCCCCTGTGAGTATAAACGTCAAAGGGAATCATTTCTGATCCACGGCCGTTGGTACTTACTCAACACAAACCATCTGTGGGTCCCCACACTCCCAGATCTCCACCTTACAGCATTTGCTGAGAGGTTTCTTAGGATCTGTGTTGCCTCCCAGAGTATACATAGAAACATTCATAGAAACTAGAAGCAGGAGGAGGCCATTTGGCCCTTTGAGCCTGCTCCACCATTCATTTTGATCAATACTGATCATCACACTCAACATCCTGATCATACCTTCCCCCTATATCCCTTGATCCCTTTAGCCCCAAGAGCTATATCTAATTCCTTCTTGAAATCACACAACGTTTTGGCCTCAACTACTTTCTGTGTTGGTGAATTCCACACATTCACCACCCTCTGGGTGAGGAAATTTCTCCTCACCTCAGTCCTAAAAGATTTACCCCTTATCCTCAAACTATGACCCCTAGCTCAGGACTCCCCCATCATTGGGAACATTCTTTCTGAATCTACCCCTGTCCAATCCTGTTAAAACTTTGTACGTTTCTATGAGATCCCCTCTCACTCTTCCAAACTCCAATTAATACAATCCTAACTGACTTAGTCTGTCCTTCTGAAGAACTGCGTGACCTTTCCCGTGCATTGAAAGACTGTTTTGTGGTCATAGTGTGCGGAATTTGATCATTGTTCGAGAATTCTCTTTTAGTTTGTGCAATTCGCACAGAAATAATGAGGTTCAATGGCCATGCATCCATCACAGGCTGCTGCATTCATTCAACATGCTTTTAGGGCAATTATAGGTCTACTGTCTGAAATGTAGCAAGCGCAGCCTGGAACCATAACATTCACCCCTGCTATTCATGCACAGTCATTAATTCATGTCTAACATTTGGGTTTTGGAAATTAAGACGAAGCCACTCACAATCTGTGAAGCCAATTTGAAAGGGAGGGATATTTATATCACTCATTGGGAAGCTTGCCTCTTGTTCCTGTTGGAGTCATGTCTTCAACTTCCTATATCCCTTTTTATTTTAAGGATAGATTTTGCTGGGAGCTTTGTTCCTCTTTTAACTACACCCCGCAGCCAAGTTGTGCTGGGAGCTGCTTTAATTACCACACAGGGTGAGACTTCTTCCCCCATTTGGGGGAGTCTTTGGCTGGCAGCTGTGTGGTGCCAGAGTGGCCACTGCTCAGTCAGCCAAAACCCAAACACGAGGAGGTTATGACGCCAGTCTAACCAGGTAAGCCAGAGATATCAGTGGGGCCTAGTCCTAAGGAGGTGGATGATGTCTGTCTGTCTAGAGTTCTATCGGACAACGTTCCGAGCAGACAGGGAGGTGTTGGTAGGTTAAAGGGACCGTGGTGCACGAAAGCTGTGCGGGACCTAGTCAAGAAGAAAAGGAAAGCATACAAAAGGTTCAGAGAGCTTGGCGAAGATAGGGATCGACATGAGTATACGGCTTGTAGGAAGGGACTAAAGAAGGAAATTAGGAGAGCCAGAAGGGGTCACGAGAAAGCCTTGGCAGGTAGGATTAAGGAAAACCCCAAGGCGTTCTATAAATATGTGAAGAGTAAAAGGATGAGACGTGAAGGAATAGGGCCTATAAAAGGTGAAGACGGGAAAGTCTGTACAGAACCAGTAGAAATGGCAGAGGTTCTCAATGAGTATTTTGCCTCGGTTTTCACAGAGGAGAAGGACCTGGGTGGACGTACTGCGGGCTTGCGGTGGACTGAAAAGATTGAGTATGTGGACTTTAAGAAAGAGGTTGTGCTGGAATCTTTGAATGGCATCAAGATAGATAAGTCGCCGGGTCCGGATGGGATGTACCCCAGGTTACTGTGGGAGGTGAGGGAAGAGATTGCAGAGCCTCTGGCGATGATCTTTGCATCGTCGATGGAGACGGGAGAGGTGCCGGAGGATTGGAGGATTGCGGATGTGGTTCCCCTACTTTCAAGAAGGGGAATAGGGATAGCCCAGGAAATTACCGACCGGTGAGTCTAACCTCAGTGGTTGGTAAGCTGATGGAGAAGATCCTGAGGGACAAGATTTATGAGCATTTAGAGAGGTTTAGTATGCTCAAGAATACTCAGCATGGCTTTGTCAAAGGCAGATCGTGCCTCACGAGCCTGGTGGAGTTCTTCGAAAATGTGACTAAACACATTGACGAAGGGAAAGCGGTAGATGTGGTTTATATGGATTTTAGCAAGGCGTTCGATAAGGTCCCCCATGCAAGGCTTCTCGAAAAAGTGAGAGGGCATGAGATCCAAGGGGCTGCTGCCCTGTGGATCCAGAACTGGCTTGCCCAAAGGAGGCAGAGAGTGGGTCTTGATGGGTATTTTTCTAAATGGAGGTCGGTCACCAGTGGTGTGCCCCAGGGATCTGTTCTGGGACCCTTGCTGTTTGTCATTTTCATAAATGACCTGGATGAGGAAGTGGAGGGATGGGTTGGTACGTTTGCCGACGACACGAAGGTTGGTGTGGTTGTGGATAGTCTGGAGGGATGTCAGAAGTTACAGAGGGACATAGATAGGATGCAAGACTGGGTGGAGAAGTGGCAGATGGACTTCAACCCAGATAAATGCGTAGTGGTCCATTTTGGCAGGTCGAATGGGATGAAGGAGTACAATATAAAGGGAAAGACTCTTAGTACTGTAGAGGATCAGAAGGACCTTGGGGTCCATAGGACTCTAAAATCGGCCCCGCAGGTGGAGGAGGTGGTTAAGAAGGCATATGGTGTGCTAGCCTTTATCAATCGAGGGATTGAGTTTCGGAGTCCGGGGATAATGATGCAGCTATATAAGACCCTCATCAGACCCCACTTGGAGGACTGTGCTCAGTTCTGGTCGCCTCATTACAGGAAGGATGTGGAAAAGATTGAAAGGGTGCAGAGGAGATTTACAAGGATGGTGCCTGGATTGAGTGGCATGCCTTATGAGGATAGGCTCAGGGAGCTCAGTCTTTTCTCCTTGGAGAGACGAAGGATGAGAGGAGACCTAATAGAGGTATATAAGATGTTGAGAGGCATAGATCGGGTGGACTCTCAGAGGCTTTTTCCCAGGGTGGAAATGGCTGCTACGAGAGGACACAGGTTTAAGGTGCTGGGGGGTAGGTACAGGGGAAACGTTAGGGGGAAGTTTTTCACACAGAGGGTGGTGGGCGAGTGGAATCGGCTGCCGTCAGTGGTGGTGGAGGCAAACTCAATAGGGTCTTTTAAGAGACTCCTGGATGAGTACATGGGATTTAATAGGATGGAGGGTTATAGGTAGGCCGAGAAGGTAGGGATATGTTCGGCACAACTTGTGGGGCCGAAGGGCCTGTTTTGTGCTGTAGTTTTTCTATGTTTCTATGATGGGGAGAGGCTCAGGTTTGAGAGGCCAAGGGGGGAGGATCAAATGTGGGTAAGATCTTGGTGGGATTTCCTCTGATGGGCATCAGGGGACCTCAGAGAAGGTTCCCTCCCTTGCCTGACACCAGCCTGTGTAGGAAAAGCGACCAGACTTCGCCCTAGCATGGTAAAATGCCAGAGGAGGCACGAAGAGGCACATAAGTGGCTATTCATTGGACACTTATCCGCCTCAGGGGGCCCAAGGTGGGCGGGCTGCCTGATACCTTGCTTTACCAGCCCTCACCAGCGCTGCTGCCCTCCCCACCTCCCCCTGCAGCCCCCACCCCACCCCCATAAAATGGGAGACAGCCCAACCACAAGGGGAAGGCAGAGGGAAGCCACAATTTGCATTTTCTGAGCCCCTGCCCTTCAAACAAACTGGCAGGAGACCCATAAGGTGCAGTTCAGTTCAGCTTCAAATGCTACAGCTGTCCTTATTGCAACACTTCCTCTGGCTGCTACTTCTGCAGCTGTTTTCTGTTCCTTACCCATTGTGCACCCATTGCTGTAAACCATCGATTCCCAACTACTTTCCTACTTTAACTCATTAATTCTTTTAAACTGCCATAACTGCAGAATGAGAGTGGGGTCAGAGGGGAGTTGGGATACCTTTAGAAGGTTCTGAACTTTGCCTGAATAGGTCTCCAACTGAAAGAGATTTCCTCTGCCTTCTTCTGTATCATTTATTGAGTCATTTAAAGCCGATAGTACGGCGTTGCAACAATCTCCATCATCTTTCCCCACTCTCCCCTTCCCCTCTGGAATTGAGAATCTCAGTTCCAGAGGGGAAGGGGAGAGTGGGGAAAGATGATGGAGATTGTTGCAACGCCGTACTATCGGCTTTAAATGACTCAATAAATGATACGGAAGAAGGCAGAGGAAATCTCTTTCAGTTGGTGACCTATTCAGGCAAAGTTCAGAACCTTCTAAAGGTATCCCAACTCCCCTCTGACCCCACTCTCATTCTGCAGTTATGGCAGTTTAAAAGAATTAATGAGTTAAAGTAGGAAAGTACTTGGGAAACCATGGTCAATTGTCGGAAAAAACCATCTGGTTCACTAATGTCCTTTAGGGAAGGAAATCTGCCGTCCTTACCTGGATTGGCTTATATGTGACTCCAGAGCCACAGCAACTGCCCGCGGGAAACTAGGGATGGGCAATAAATCCTGCCCAGCCAGCGACATCCATGTCCCATGAGTGAATAAAAAAACATCTTTCAGGATATAAGCTGCATATTTGGTAGAGTTGAATTGTAGAAAATGACCCAAGGTTCCAATTTCACCACCTCAAACTCCTACAATCAGTGAAGAGATGTGTGATCAGATGTCCCACAAATGAATAAAAAAGGAACAGGTTTCCATTTGTAGAATTTATATCCCAATCCTGAATAAAGGATTTTGGCGTATTTTTAAAATTTCTTCTCTCCATCGTCTTCCTCCTTGAGCCCTCAATCAAGTGTCCTCTTCGAGAGTTGGATTGATGTAGATCCTCCCCTGTCAATGCAGTGAAACATCATCTTCCTCTACTGCTGCTCACTGAATAAGTAACTGATGGCAACTGGGTATCATTTGCACTTCTGAAGGGTTTCCACTCCCCGTGGAGACCAAACAGGAGAAGACGAGATTCCCTGAACAAACTGAGGGAAGATTCATTCATCATGTGAGAGAAGTGAAAATGGAACTCTGAGTTCCGAGGCTTTTGCACACTTTTATTTTAATCTTTCTCTGCGAAGGTGAGAATGAGAACTTCTATTGTGAAATAAGTGAACCCTGCGAGGGAGCAAGGAACCACATCTGCCACTTACAAGAGTATCTTTCCTGAAGCCTGACTGAAGGAACTTTCAACCATCAGTGCATAGAAGTAAACTCCTTGCACACAGTTTCCCACATCTTTGCTGTCTGGAGAAGTAACAGTCCTGTCACAACTACGATTCACACACATGCAAACTCCAACCATCAATACACCTGAAGAGGCTGTAACTTAGTTGGATGAAATGGATGTTGTGAAAGCTTTGCATTTTCTGCTGCCTGTAGGAATATCGAACTCTTGTATATGTTAACATTGTTGACATGATTTGTGTGACCTTAAGCAGGAGCACCTCTCTGTATTTCCAACACAAATTTTACGCTCCATAATCAATGATTTATGACAGACTACACTCAATGATCTATTACAGTCAGTTCACCCAATATTCAGAAATCTGTCATGGACTCCACGCTCTATATTCAGCGATTAATAACAATAACAAACTACCCTCGATATTCACTGAACAAGAACTAACTGTATTCTCTATATTCACTGATCAATAACAACCTGTACTCTATATTCACGAATCAGTAAGAACCTGTACCCTCTATATTCACTGGTCAATGACAAGCTTTTCTCTCTATATTCACTGATCAATAACAAATTGTTCTCTCGATATTCACTGTTCAATAAGAAACTGTTTCCTCGACATTCACTGATCAATAAGAAACTGTACTCTCTACATTCACTGATCAATTACAAACTGTACCCTCTATATTCACTGATCAATAACAAACTGTACTCTCTATATTCACTGATCAATTACAAACTGTATTCTCTACATTCACTGATCAAGAACAAACTGTACCCTTGAAATCCATTATTCAAAAAACAAACTGTACTCTCTATATTCACTGATCAATGGCAAACTGTGCCCTCGATATTCACTGATCAATAACAAACTGTACTCTGTATATTCCCTGATCAATAACAAACTGTACTCTGTATATTCCCTGATCAATAACAAACTGAACTCTGTATATTTCCTGATCAATAACAAACTGTACTCTGTATATTCCCTGATCAATAACAAACTGTACTCTCTATATTCACTGATCAATATCAAAATGTACCCTCTATATTCACTGATCAATAACAAACTGTACCCTCTGAATTCATTAATCTGTCACAAACTGTACTCTCTATGTTCACTGATAAATAAAAAAACTGTACTCTCTATATTCCCTGCACAATAACAAACTGTAATCTCTATATTCACTGATCAATAACAAACTGGTCCTTCTACATTCACTGATCAATAACAAGCTTTTCTCTCTATATTCACTGATCAATAACAAACTGGTCCTTCTACATTCACTGATCAATAACAAGCTTTTCTCTCTATATTCACTGATCAATAACAAAATGTACCCTCTATGTTCACAGATAAATGACAAACTGTAATCTCTATATTCACTGATCAATAACAAACTGGACTGTCTATATTCACTGATCAATAACAGACTCTACCCTCAATACGCGTCAATCAAAAAGAAACTGTAGCCCCTGTGTTCACTGATCAACAGCAAACTGTACCCTCTTTATTCACTGATCAATTACAAACTGTATTCTCTACATTCACTGATCAAGAACAAACTGTACTCTCGATATTCACTGATCAATGGCAAACTGTGCCCTCGATATTCACTGATCAATAACAAACTGTACTCTCTATATTCACTGATCAATTACAAACTGTATTCCCTATCTTCACTGATAAATAACAAACTGTCCAATCTATAGTCACTGATGAGTAAGAAACTGTACTCTCTATATTCACAGATCAATAACAAACTATACCCTTGAAATCCATGAATCAAAAAACAAACTGTACTCTGTATATTCCCTGATCAATAACAAACTGTACTCTGTATATTCACTGATCAATAACAAACTGTACTCTGTATATTCCCTGATCAATAACAAACTGTACTCTCTATATTCACTGATCAATATCAAAATGTACCCTCTATATTCACTGATCAATAACAAACTGTACCCTCTGAATTCATTAATCTGTCACAAACTGTACTCTCTATGTTCACTGATAAATAACAAACTGTACTCTCTATATTCCCTGCACAATAACAAACTGTAATCTCTATATTCACTGATCAATAACAAACTGGTCCTTCTACATTCACTGATCAATAACAAGCTTTTCTCTCTATATTCACTGATCAATAACAAAATGTACCCTCTATGTTCACTGATAAATGACAAACTGTACTCTCTATATTCACTGATCAAGAACAAACTGTACTCTCTATATTCACTGATCAATAACAGACTCTACCCTCAATACTCGTCAATCAAAAAGAAACTGTAGCCCCTGTATTCACTGACCAACAGCAAACTGTACCCTCTAAATTCACTGATCAAGAACAAACTGCACTCTCTATATTCACTGATCAATAACAAACTGTACTCTCTATATTCGCTGATCAGTAACAAACTGTACTCTCTATATTCACTGATCAATAACAAACTGTACCCTCTATATTCACTGATCAGTAACAAACTGTACTCTCTATATTCACTGATCAATAACAGACTCTACCCACAATACTCATCAATCAAAAAGAAACTGGAGCCCCTGTATTCACTGATCAACATCAAAGTGTACCCTCTATATTCACTGATCAATTACAAACTGTACTCTCGATATTCACTGATCAACAACAAACTGTATTCTCTATATTAACTGATCAGTAACTAAATGCACCCTCCATATTCTCTGATCAATAACAAACCCTACGCTTTATATTCATTGATTAATAACAAACTGTACCCTCGATATTCATCGGTCAATAACAAACTGTAGTCTCTACATTCACTGATCAATAACAAACTGTACCCTCTATATTCACTGATCAATAACAAATTGTACCCTCTGAATTCATTAATCAGTAATAAACTGTACTCTCTATATTCACTGATCAATAACAAACTGTTCCTACTACATTCACTGATCAATAACAAGCTTTTCTCTCTGTATTCACTGATCAATGACAACCTGTACCCTCTATGTTCACTGATCAATGACAAACTGTATTCTCTATATTCACTGATCAAGAACAAACTGTAATCTCTATATTCCCTGATCAATAACAAACTGTACTCTCGATATTCACTGATCAATAACTAACTGTATTCTCTACATTAACTGATCAATAACTAAATGCACCCTCTATATTCATCGATCAATAGCAAACTGTACTCTCTATATTCACTGAACAGTAACAAAATGTACCCTCCATATTCTCTGTTCTGTAACAAATCCTACCCTTTATATTCATTGATCAATAACGATCTGTACTCTCTATATTCATTGATTAATAATAAACTGTACCCTCTTTATTCATCGGTCAATGACAAACTGTACCCTCTATATTCCCTGATCAATATCAAACTGTACTCTCTATACTCACTGATCAATAACAGACTGTATTCTCGATATTCACTGATCAATAATAAACTGTGCACTCTATATTCACTGATCAATAACAAACTGTATTCTCTATATTCACTGACCAATAACTAACTGCACTCTATATATTCACTGAACAATAACAAACTGTATCCTCTATATTCACTAATGAATAACAAACTGTACTCTCTATATTCACTGATCAATAACAAACTGTACCCTCTATATTCACTGATCAGTAAGAAACTGTACCCTCTATATTCACTGATAAACAACAAACTGTACCCTCTGTATTCACTGATAAACAACAAACTGTACCCTCTATATTCACTGATCAATAACAAACTGTATTCTCTATATTCACTGATCAATAACAAACTGTAACCTCATTCTTCACTCATCAATACAACATGCACCCTCTATATGAATTGTTTAATAATTAAATGCACCCTCTAAATTCACTGATCAATATCAAACTCTACCCTCTATATTCATCAATCTATAACAAACTGTACTCTCTATATTCACTGATCAATAACAAACTGTACTCTCTATATTCACTGATCAGTAACAAACTGTACTCTCTATATTCACTGATCAATAACAAACTGGACCCTCGATATTCACTGATCAGTAACAAACTGTACTCTCTATATTCACTGATCAATAACAAACTGTACCCTCTATATTCACTGATCAGTAACAAACTGTACTCTCTATATTCACTGATCAATAACAGACTCTACCCTCAATACTCATCAATCAAAAAGAAACTGGAGCCCCTGTATTCACTGATCAACAGCAAAGTGTACCCTCTATATTCACTGATCAATTACAAACTGTACCCTCTATATTCACTGATCAATTACAAACTGTACTCTCGATATTCACTGATCAATAACAAAGTGTATTCTCTATATTAACTGATCAGTAACTAAATGCACCCTCCATATTCTCTGATCAATAACAAACCCTACGCTTTATATTCATTGATTAATAACAAACTGTACCCTCTATATTGATCGGTCAAGAACGAACTGTACTCTCTACATTCACTGATAAATCGCAAACTATACCCTCTATATTAACTGATCAATAACAAACAGTACTCTCTGTAGTCACTGATCAAGAACAAACTGTACTCTATATATACTGATCAATAACGAACTGTATTCTCCATATTCAATGATCAATAACAAACTGTACCCTCTATATTCACTGATCAATAACAAACTGTATCCTCTGAATTCATTGATCAATAACAAACTGCATTCTCTATATTCACTGATTATTAACAAACTGTACTCTCTGTATTCAATGTTCATAACAAACGGTACCCTCTATGTTCACCGATCAATAACAAACTGTAGCCTCTATATTCACTGATCAATAACAAAATATACTCTCTCTATTCACTGATCAACAACAAACTGTACCCTCTGAATTCATTGATAAGTAACAAACTGTATTCTCTATATTCACTGATCATTAAGAAACTGCACCCTCTATATTCACTGATCAATAACAAACTGTACTCTCTCTATTCACTGATCAATACCAAACTGTACTCTCGATATTTACTGATCAAAAACAAACTGGATTCTATAAATTCACTAATCAATAACAAACTGTACACTCTATATTCACTGATCAAGAACAAACTTTCCTCTCTTCGTTCACTCATCAATATCAAAGTTTACCATACATATTCACTCATCAATAACAAACTGTACCCTCTATATTCACTAATCAATAACAAACTGTTCTCTCTATATTCACTGATCAATAACAAACTGCACTCTGTACATTTACTGATGAGTAACAAACTGTTCCCTCTACATTCACAGATCAATAACAGACTGTACCCTCTATATTCACTGATCAACACCAAACTGTACTCTCTATATTCACTGATAAATAACAAACTGTCCACTCTATATTCACTGATCAATAACAAACTGTACCCTCTATATTCACTGATAAATAACAAACTGTCCACTCTATATTCACTGATCAATAACAAACTGTACTCTCTATATTCTCTGATCAATAACAAACTGTACTCTCAATATTCACTGATCAATAACAAACTGTATTCTCTACATTAACTGATCAATAACTAAATGCACCCTCTATATTCATCGATCAATAGCAAACTGTACTCTCTATATTCTTCAATAAAGTACAAACTGTCCTCTCTATATGCACTGCTCAATAACAAACTGTACCCACTGTATTGACTGATCACTAACAAACTGTACTTTCTATATTCACTGATCAATAACAAACTGTACTCTCCATATTCACTGATCAATAACAAACTTTACTCTCTGAATTCATTGATCAATAACAAACTTTATTCTCTCTATATACACTGATCAATAACAAATTGTACCCTCTATATTCATGAATCAATAACAAACTGTACTCCCTATATTCACTGATCAATAACAAACCGTACCCTCTGAATTCATTAATCTGTCACAAACTGTACTCTCTATATTCACTGATCAACAACAAACTGTACTCTCTATATTCACCGATCAATAACAAACTGTACCCTATGTATTGACTGATCACTAACAAACTGTACTCTCTCTATTCACCGATCAATAACAAACTGTACTCTCTATATTCTTCAATCAATAACAAACTGTACTGTCTATATTCTTCAATAAAGTACAAATTGTCCCCTCTATATTCACTGATCAATAACAAACTGTACCCACTGTATTGACTGATCACTAACAAACTGTACTCTCTCTATTCACTGATCAATAACAAACTGTACTCTCTATATTCTTCAATCAATAACAAACTGTACTCTCTCTATTCACTGATCAATAACAAACTGTACTCTCCATATTCACTGATCAATAACAAGCTGTATTCTCTGTATTCACTGATCAATAACAAACTGTACTCTCTATATTCTTCAATCAATAACAAACTGTACTCTCTATATTCACTGATCAATAACAAACTGTACTCTCCATATTCACTGATCAATAACAAGCTGTATTCTCTATATTCACTGATCAATAACAAACTGTACTCTCTATATTCACTGATCAATAACAAACTCTACTCTCTCGTCACTGATCAATGACAAACTGTACTGTCTATATTCACTGATCAATAACAAACTGTACTTTCTATATTCACTGATCAATAACAAACTGCACTCTCTATATTCACTGATCAATAACAAGCTGTACTCTCCATATTCACTGTTCTATAATAAACAGTACTCTCTATATTCACTGTTCTATAACAAACTGTACTCTCTATATTTACTGGTCAAGAGCGAACTGTATTCTATAAACTCACTAATCAATAACAAACTGTACACTCTATATTCACTGATCAATAACAAACTGCACTCTTCATATTCACTGATCATCAACAAACTGTACCCTCTGAATTCATTGATCAATAACAAACTTTATTCTCTATATCCACTGATCAATGACAAACTGTACTCTCTATATTCACTGATCAATGACAAACTGTACTCTCTATATTCACTGATGAAGAACAAACTGTACCCTCTGAATTCATTGATCAATAACAAACTTTATTCTCTATATTCACTGATCAATAACAAACTGCACTCTCTATATTCACTGATGAACAACAAACTGTACCCACTGAATTCATTGATCAATAACAAACTGTATTCTCCATATTCACTGATCAATAACAAACAGTACCCTCTATATTCACTGATCAATAACAAAATATACTCTCTATATTCACTGATCAAGAACAAACTGTACCCTCTGAATTCATTGATAAGTAACAAACTGTATTCTCTATATTCACTGATCATTAACAAACTGTATCCTCTATATTCACTGATCAATAACAAACTGTACTCCCTCTATTCACCGATCAATACCAAACTGTACTCTCGATATTTACTGATCAAAAACAAACTGGATTCTATAAATTCACTAATCAATAACAAACTGTACACTCTATATTCACTGATCTAGAACAAACTTTCCTCTCTTCGTTCACTGATCAATATCAAACTTTACCATACATATTCACTCATCAATAACAAACTGTACCCTCTATATTTACTGATCAATACCAAAATGTGTTCTCTATCTTCACTGATAAATAACAAATTATACCCACTCTATTCACTGATGAATAGCAAACTGTAATCTCTACATTCAGTGATGACTAACACATGTTCACTCTACATTCACAGATCAATAACAGACTGTACTCTATATATTCACTGATCAATAACAAACTGTACTCTGCATATTCACTGATCAATTAAAAACTGTACCATCTGAATTCATTAAGCAGTAACAAACTGTACTCTCTATATTCACTGATCAATAACAAACGGTACTTTCTACATTCACTGATCAATAACAAACTGTACCCTCTATATTCACTGATCAATAACAAACTGTACCCTTTGAATTCATTAATCAGTAACAAGCTGTACTCTCTATATTCACTGATCAATAACAAACTGTACCATCTATATTCACTGATCAATAACAAACTGTACTCTCTATATTCACTGATCAATAATAAACTGTACCATCTGAATTCATTAATCAGTAACAAACTGTACTCTCTATATTCACTGATCAATAACAAACTGTACTCTCCATATTCACTGATCAATAACAAACTGTACTCTCTATATTCACTGATCAATAACAAACTGTACTCTCTATATTCACTGATCAATAATAAACTGTACCATCTGAATTCATTAATCAGTAACAAACTGTACTCTCTATATTCACTGATCAATAACAAACTGTACTCTCCATATTCACTGATCAATAACAAACTGTACTCTCTATAATCACTGATCAATAACAAACTGTACTCTCTATATTCACTGATCAATAATAAACTGTACCATCTGAATTCATTAATCAGTAACAAACTGTACTCTCTATATTCACTGATCAATAACAAACTGTACTCTCCATATTCACTGATCAATAACAAACTGTACTCTCTATAATCACTGATCAATAACAAACTGTACTCTCTATATTCACTGATCAATAATAAACTGTACCCTCTGAATTCATTAATCAGTAACAAATTGTACTCTCTACATTCACTGATCAATAACCAACTGTACCCTTTGAATTCATTAATCAGTAACAAGCTGTATTCTCTATATTCACTGATCAATAACAAGCTGTATTCTCTACACCGATCAATGACAACCCGTATGCACTGTATTCTCTGATCAATCACAAACTGTAATCTCTATATTCACTGATCAATGACAAAATGTACCCTGTATATTCCCTGATCAATAACATACTGTACTCTCTACATTCACTGATCAATAACAAACTGTACCCTCTATATTCACTGATCAATAACAAACTGTCCTCTCTATATTCACTGATCAATAACAAACTGCACTCTCTATATTCTTTGGTCAATAACAAAATATACTCTCTATATTCACTGATCGATAACAAACTGTAATCTCTACACTCACTGATGAGTAACACATTGTTCCCTCTACATTCACAGATCAATAACAGACTGTACCCTCTATATTTACTGATCAATCCCAAAATGTGTTCTGTCTGTTCACTGATCAATGACAAACTGTATCCTCTATATTCGCTGATCAATAACAAACTGTACCCTCTATATTCACTGATCAATGAGAAACTTTATCCTCCATATTCACTGATCAATAACAAGCTGTACTCTCTATATTCACTGATGAATAACAAACTGTACTCTCTAGATATTCCCTGATCAATTACAAACTGTACTCTCCACATTCACTGATCAATAACAAATTGTACTCTCTATATTCTTCAATCAATAACAAACTGTACTCTCTATATTCACTGATCAATAACAAACTGTAATCTCTACATTCACTGATGAGTAACACATTGTTCCCTCTACATTCACAGATCAATAACAGACTGTACCCTCCATATTCACTGATCAATAACAAACTGTACCATCTATATTCACTGATCAATAACAAACTGTACTCTCTATATTCACTGATCAATAACAAACTGTACACTCCATATTCACTGATCAATAACAAACTGTACTCTCTATAATCACTGATCAATAACAAACTGTACTCTCTATATTCACTGATCAATAATAAACTGTACCCTCTGAATTCATTAATCAGTAACAAATTGTACTCTCTACATTCACTGATCAATAACCAACTGTACCCTTTGAATTCATTAATCAGTAACAAGCTGTATTCTCTATATTCACTGATCAATAACAAGCTGTATTCTCTATCTTCACCGATCAATGACAACCCGTATCCACTGTATTCACTGATCAATCACAAACTGTAATCTCTATATTCACTGATCAATGACAAAATGTACCCTGTATATTCCCTGATCAATAACATACTGTACTCTCTACATTCACTGATCAATAACAAACTGTACCCTCTATATTCACTGATCAATAACAAACTGTCCTCTCTATATTCACTGATCAATAACAAACTGCACTCTCTATATTCTTTGGTCAATAACAAAATATACTCTCTATATTCACTGATCAATAACAAACTGTAATCTCTACACTCACTGATGAGTAACACATTGTTCCCTCTACATTCACAGATCAATAACAGACTGTACCCTCTATATTTACTGATCAATCCCAAAATGTGTTCTGTCTGTTCACTGATCAATGACAAACTGTATCCTCTATATTCACTGATCAATAACAAACTGTACCCTCTATATTCACTGATCAATGAGAAACTTAATCCTCCATATTCACTGATCAATAACAAGCTGTACTCTCTATATTCACTGATGAATAACAAACTGTACTCTCTAGATATTCCCTGATCAATTACAAACTGTACTCTCCACATTCACTGATCAATAACAAATTGTACTCTCTATATTCTTCAATCAATAACAAATTGTACTCTCTATATTCACTGATCAATAACATGTAATCTCTACATTCACTGATGAGTAACACATTGTTCCCTCTACATTCACAGATCAATGACAGACTGTACCCTCCATATTCACTGATCAATAACAAACTGTATCCTCTATATTCACTGATCAATAACAAACTGTACCCTCTATATTCACTGATCAATGAGAATCTTAATCCTCCATATTCACTGATCAATAACAAGCTGTACTCTCTATATTCACTGATGAATAACAAACTGTACTCTCTAGATATTCCCTGATCAATTACAAACTGTACTCTCCACATTCACTGATCAATAACAAATTGTACTCTCTATATTCTTCAATCAATAACAAATTGTACTCTCTATATTCACTGATCAATAACAAACTGTAATCTCTACATTCACTGATGAGTAACACATTGTTCCCTCTACATTCACAGATCAATAACAGACTGTACCCTCCATATTCACTGATCAACAACAAACTGTACTCTCCATATTCACTGATCAATAACAAACTGTACTCTCTATATTCACTGATCAATAATAAACTGTACCCTCTGAATTCATTAATCAGTAACACATTGTTCCCTCTACATTCACAGATCAATAACAGATCTATATTCACTGATCAATAACAAAATGTACACTCTATATTCACTGATCAATAACAAACTGTATTCTCTATATTCACTGTTCAATAACAAACTGTACCATCTACATTCATTGACCAATAACAAACTGTACTCTCTACACTCACTGATCAATAACAAGCTGTACTCTCTATATTCACTGATAAATGACAAACTGTCCTCTCTACATTCACTGATCAATAACAAACTGTACCCTCTATATTCAATAATCAATAACAAACTGTACTTCCTACATTCACTGATCAATAACAAACTGCACTCTCTATATTCTTTGATCAATAACAAAATGTACTTTTGATATTCACTGATCAATAACAAACTGTACTCTCTGCATTTACGGATGAGCAACAAACTGTTCCCTCTACATTCACAGATCAATAACAAACTGTACACTCTATATTCACTGATCAATACCAAACTGTACTCTCTATATTCACTGATCAATAACAAACTGCACCCTCTATATTCACTGATCAATAACAAACTGTACCCTCGATATTCACTGATTAGTAAGAAACTGTACCCTCTATATTCACTGATCAATAACAAACTGCACCCTCTATATTCACTGATCAATAACAAACTGTACCCTCGATATTCACTGATTAGTAAGAAACTGTACCCTCTATATTCACTGATCAATAACAGACTGTACACTCTATATTCACTGATCAATACCAAAATGTGTTCTCTATGTTCACTGATAAATAACAAACTATGCTCACTCTATTCACTGATCAATAACAAACTGTACTCTTTTTATTCACTGATCAATACCAAACTGTACTCTCTATATTCACTGATCAATAACAAACTGTACCCTCCATATTCACTGATCAATAACAAACTGTACTCTCTATATTCACTGATCAATAACAAACTGTACCCTCTATATTCACTGACCAATAACAAACTGTTACCTCTATATTCACTGATCCATAACAAACTGTACTCTCCATATTCACTGATCAGTAACAAACTGTACTCTCTATATTCATTGATCAATAACCAATTGTACTCTCTTTATTCTTCAATAAAGTCACAAACTGTCCTCTCTATATTCACTGATCAATAACAAACTGTACCCTCTGTATTCACTGATCAATAACAATCTGTACTCTCTATATTCACTGATCAATAACAAACTGTACCCTCTATATTCACTGATCAATAACAAACTGTATCCACTGAATTCATTGATCAATAACAAACTGTATTCTCTACATTCACTGATTATTAACAAACTGTACTCTCTGTATTCACTGATCAATAACAATCTGTACTCTCTATATTCACTGATCAATAACAAGCTGTACTCTCCATATTCACTGTTCTATAATAAACTGTACTCTCTATATTCGCTGTTCTATAACAATCTGTACTCTCTATATTTACTGGTCAAGAGCGAACTGTATTCTATAAATTCACTAATCAATAACAAACTGTACACTCTATATTCACTGATCAATAACAAACAGTATCCTCTATATCCACTGATCAATAACAAACTGCACTCTTCATATTCACTGATCATCAACAAACTGTACCCTCTGAATTCATTGATCAAGAACAAAGTTTATTCTCTATATCCACTGATCAATGACAAACTGTACCCTCTATATTCATGAATCAATAACAAACTGTACTCTCTATATTCACTGATCAATAACAAACTGCACTCTCTATATTCACTGATGAAGAACAAGCTGTACCCACTGAATTCATTGATCAATAACAAACTGTATTCTCCATATTCACTGATCAATAACAAACTGTACTCTCTATATTCACTGATCAATAACAAACTGTATTCTCTATATTCACTGATCAAGAACAAACTGTACTCTCTATATTCACTGATCTATAACAAATCGTACTGTCTATATTCACTGATCAAGAACAATCTGTACTCTATATTCACTGATGAATAACAAACTGCACGCTCTACATTTACTGATCAAGAACAAACTGAATTCTATAAATTCACTAATCAATAACAAACGGTGCACTCTATATTCACTGATCAATAACAAACTGTATCCTCTATATTCACTGATCAATAACAAACTGTACTCTCTATATTCACTGATCAGTAACAAACTGTAGCCTCTATATTTAGTGATCAAGAACAAACTGTACCCTCTGAATTCATTGATCAATAACAAACTGTATTCTCTATATTCACTGATCATTAACAAACTGTACTCTCTATATTCAATGTTCATAACAAACTGTACCCTCTATATTCATTGATCAATAACAAAATGTACCCTCTATATTCACTGATCAATAACAAGCTGTATTCTCCATATTCACTGATCAATAACAAACTGTACTCTCTATATTCACTGATCAATAACAAACTGTATTCTCTATATTCACTGATCAAGAACAAACTGTACTCTCTATATTCACTGATCAATAACAAACTGCACGCTCTACATTTACTGATCAAGAACAAACTGTATTCTATAAATTCACTAATCAATAACAAACGGTACACTCTATATTCACTGATCAATAACAAACTGTATCCTCTATATTCACTGATCAATAACAAACCGTACTCTCTATGTTCACTGATCAGTAACAAACTGTAGCCTCTATATTTACTGATCAAGAACAAACTGTACCCTCTGAATTCATTGATCAATAACAAACTGTATTCTCTATATTCACTGATCATTAACAAACTGTACTCTCTATATTCAATGTTCATAACAAACTGTACCCTCTCTATTCACTGATCAATATCAAACGGTACCCTCGATATTCACTGACCAATAACAAACTGTACCCTCTATATTCACTGATCAATAACAAAATATACTCGCTATATTCACTGATCAATAACAAACTGTACTCTCTCTTTAATCACTGGTCAATAACAAGCTGTACTCTCTATACTCACTGATCAATAACAAACTGTACTCGCTATATTCACTGATCAATAACAAACTGTACTCTCTCTTTATTCACTGATCAACAACAAACTGTACCCTCTATACTCACTGATCAATAACAAACTGTACGCTCTATATTCAGTGATTAATAACAAACTGTACCCTCTATATTCATCAATCAAGAACAAACTGTATTCTCTATATTCACTGATCAATAACAAACTGTACTCTCTATATTCATGAATCAATAACAAACTGTACTCTCTATTTTCATGAATTACAAACTGTGCCCTCGGTATGTATTAATCAATAATGAACTGTACTCTCTATATTCACGGATCAATAACAAATTGTACCCCCTATATTCGCCAAGCAATAAAAACTGCACTCTCTGTATTCACTGATCTGTAACAAACCCTAACCTCTATATTCACCAAGCAATAACAAAATGTACCCTCTTCATTCCCTGATCAATAACAAACTGTACCGTCTATAATCACTAATCTGTAACAAACTATTCCCTCTATATTTAGCAAATACAAACTTTACCCTCTATATTCACTGATCAATAACAAACTGTACTCTCTCTATTCCCTAATTAATAACAAACTATACTGTCTATATTCACTGATCAATAACATTCTGTACCCTCCATATTCACTGATCAATAACAAATTCTTCTCTTTATATTCAGTGGGTTATCACAGTCAGCATGCTCTCTATTCAGTTCTCAATCACATGCTGTTTTCTCTATTTCAGTCATGTGTCACAGACTGAGTTCTCCCTTTTCACCCTGTAATCAGAGTATGATTGATTTGATTAATATTTTGGTCTGACGTGCAGTTGCCGAGTCTCACCAGAGCACCTGTGTCAACTTGCTGCAGGACTCCCCCTCAAATATGTTGCTTTCGTTGAGGACACTATAGAGTGGCAGCAGTTGTGGAGGGAGTGAGGGAAGTGTGAAATTAGATGGTAGACCAAGGTGGATTAACTGTGGTGACAAACTTCTGTGTATGGTCAGTCCAATCCATAGAATTGTCTAATTTCTTCACTCCTTCTTCTGCTCCTCGAGACTCTTACGTAAATAAGTTTTGATGTGTTTTCTGGGTTGCTAATAGTGCATATTGAAGGAAAACACATTCTTGGGACTTGATTGAACAGGACAAGCCACTGAGAAGCTATTGGCCTAACCAATCACATTGAAGAATTGTGAAATTAACAGTGCAAGGGTTGAGGTGAGAAGGAAGAGTGAATGCAAGTCAAATTAGGTCAAGAAAATGAAATGAAGAAAGGGAAAGAAAAAAATAGATTAAACATGTGAAAAAAGAGACAATGGAAAATTAAAACAATTAAATTTAAACCTTACACTTTGAAGAAATCTCCAATTTGTTTTGATCATTCAAGGGATGTGGAGTTTGCTGACTATGCCAATATTTATTGCCAATCCCTAATTGCCTCTGAGAAGGTGGTTTAAAGTTTATTTATTAGAGTCACAAGTAGGCTTACATTAACACTGCAATGAAGTTACTGTGAAAACACCCTGGTCGCCACACTCCGGCACCTGTTCGGGTAACACTGAGGGAGAATTTAGCATGGCCAATTCACCTAACCAGCACATCTTTTGGACTGTGGGAGGAAACCAGAGCACCCGGAGGAAACCCACGCAGACACGGGGAGAACGTGCAGAGTCCGCACAGACAGTGACCCAAGCTGGGAATCGAACCCGGGGTCCCTGGCGCTGTGAGGCAGCAGTGCTGACCACCGTGCTGCTCTTGTAGTGGTGGTGAGCTGCCTTCATGAACCATTGCAGCCCATGACATAGTCATAGAGTCATGGAGCACAGAAAAGGCTCTTCGGCCCATCGAGTCTGCACCAACAGAAATTACCACAAAAAGACCATTTTCCTGCACATGTCCTTGAATGTTATGGTATTTCAAGTGCTCACCCAAATGTGTATTCTTTTGTGATGCTGGTACACCCACAGTTGAAAGAATTGTTCAAATTAATTTTCAGCGCTTGAGAGATTGAGTGGAAACATACATAGAAACATAGAAGATAGGAGCAGGAGGAGGCTCCTGAAGTTAATGCAGATCACGTTGTTGAAAGGGTATTTAGACTAAAATGGGCAGGATTCATTTCTGCGCTGAGTTTAGTTCACATCTCCCATGCAAATCCAGCAGTTGTGCAATGCATTTTGATGGTGAGTCAGACAGCGGGATATTGTTTTTGTGAAGCTGTCGGCATGGAAGGGCCCATCTTGGAGTGAAACTTTTGGATTTCTGCATTTAACTGTGCAGCTGCCCTCGCTTGAAGCCACCGTAGCATTTCTGCATAAATAACAGCGCCATTAGCCCCACTGTTACATTGACAGCAAATTATGGACCATTGTTGCAGATGGCTTTTCTTTTGATGAATAATACAATTAAGCAACCAAACGTATCAGTGCCCCTCTGCTACTCATTAAACTTTGCTCATTGGCAAATTATCACTTTGAAGATTGGAAAGGCAGATCCAGATTTCCTTCACCCACATGTGGTGCAAGGATGCTGATTGATTATTAATGACGCTAAGACAGAATTTGCTCTCTCCCTTTTTATTCTTTTCCGACACTCTTTCTCCATCCAAACTCAATGGGCGGAATTTTCCTGTCCCGTCCACCATGGGAAACATAGCAGGTGGAGAGGGGGGGATGGACCATGCAAAGTTCCGTTGACCGCGGACGGGATTTTCCGGTTTTGGGGCGAGCGCGCCTGGAAAATCCCACCTTATGAACGGTATTCTCCGTGTGAATTCTTAAGTGTCATGGCGGGGACTGGAATGTAATAGAACAGTACAGAACAGGCCCTTCGGCCCACGATGTTGTGCCGAGCTTTATCTGAAACCAAGATCAAGCTATCCCACTCCCTATCATCCTGGTGTGCTCCATGTGCCTATCCAATAACCGCTTAAATGTTCCTAAAGTGTCTGACTCCACTATCACTGCAGGCAGTCCATTCCACACCCCAAACACTCTCTGCGTAAAGAACCTACCTCTGATATCCTTCCTATATCTCCCACCATGAACCCTATAGTTATGCCCCCTTGTAATAGCTCCATCCACCCGAGGAAATAGTCTTTGAACGTTCACTCTATTTATCCCCTTCATCATTTTATAAACCTCTATTAAGTCTCCCCTCAGCCTCCTCCGCTCCAGAGAGAACAGCCCTAGCTCCCTCAACCTTTCCTCATAAGACCTCCCCTCCAAACCAGGCAGCATCTTGGTAAATCTCCTCTGCACTCTTTCCAGCGCTTCCACATCCTTCTTATAGTGAGGTGACCAGAACTGCACACAATATTCCAAATGTGGTCTCACCAAGGTCCTGTACAGTCGCAGCATAACCCCACGGCTCTTAAACTCCAACCCCCTGTTAATAAAAGCTAACACACTATAGGCCTTCTTCACAGCTCTATCCACTTGAGTGGCAACCTTTAGAGATCTGTGGATATGGACCCCAAGATCTCTCTGTTCCTCCACAGTCTTCAGAATCCTACCTTTGACCCTGTAATCCACATTTAAATTAGTCCTACCAAAATGAATCACCTCACATTTATCAGGGTTAAACTCCATTTGCCATTTTTCAGCCCAGCTTTGCATCCTATCTATGTCTCTTTGCAGCCTACAACAGCCCTCCACCTCATCCACTCCTCCACCAATCTTGGTGTCATCAGCAAATTTACTGATCCACCCTTCAGCCCCCTCCTCTAAGTCATTAATAAAAATCACAAAGAGCAGAGGACCAAACACTGATCCCTGTGGCACTCCGCTAGCAACCTGCCTCCAATCCGAAAATGTGGAGGTGATGGCCTAAAGATATTATCACTACATTGTTAATCCAGAAATTTAGCTAATGTTCTGGGGACCTGGGTTCAAATCCCGCCACGGCAGCTGGTGGAATTTGAATTCAATAAAAAATATCTGGAATTAGGAATCGACTGATGACCATGAAACCATTGTCGATTGTTGGAAAAACCCATCTGGTTCACTAATGTCCTTTAGGGAAGGAAATCTGCAGTCCTTACCTTGTCTGGCCTACATGTGACTCCAGACCACAGCAATATGGTTGACTCTCAACTGCCCTCTGAACACGGATAACTAGGGATGGGCAATAAATGCTGGCCAGCCAGCGATGCCCATCTCCCATGAATGAATAAAAAAAAGTGTTTCCCAGTATGGCAGCTGGCAGGAAAACACACCAACTCTTCTGACCCCAACCTCATTAATTGTGCATCTGGGTTTGTTCACCTCGTGCATTGGCCTGGATGGCGCCCAGTCCATCATCATGTCCAGGTGCCTTATTGAAAAGGCGTCCAACATTAATGATGCACTAATGGAGGAAGAAGGTGGACCTCTTGAAAATGATGGTAGATCTCTGGTAGCACTCTGAGACCAAAAGATGAGCCGCTTGAGAATGAAGATAGATCTCCAGGAATATTCTGAAGCCGGAAGATTGAGCCTCCTTCAGGGCACCAACTCTGGAAGATCCACTTTTGGCACAGGCAGCACAGTGGCACAGCGGTTAGCACTGCTGCCTCACAGCGCCTGGGACCTGGGTTCAATTCCGGCCTTGGGTCACTGTCTGTGTGGAATTTGCACATTCTCCCCGTGTCTGCGTGGGTTTCCTTCGGGTGCTCCTGTTTCCTCCCACAGTCCAAAGATGTGCTTGATAGGTGGAATGGCCACGCTAAATTGCCCCTTAGTGTCTAGGGATTTGCAGGATAGGTCAATTGGCCATGGTAAATGCAGGATTACAGAGATGGAGCAGGGGATAGGACTGGGTCAGATGCTTTTTTGGAGAGTCAGTGCAGGGTCGATGGGCTGAATTTCTGCACTGTAGGGACTCTATGGTAAAAGCGGGAGAGATTCCGAGTCAGCGATGTGATGAAAAGAAAATTGAAGCTTCTGCTATCACTATCCATTGCTCTGGACTACAATATGCATGTTGCCACAGCAACTCAAGATTCCTTGGGGGGAACCAGTTGGCTGGATGGCCAGTGTGTATCAGATCAGTGCCAACATCTCGAGGTTTGCTCCCTGTTCCAACTGGAGTGGGTTTGGGCCCTTCCACCTAGCCCTACTGGCAGTGGAAGTGGTTAAACTGTGGGTCAGACTTGCCTTCCTTAAGAAAACTGGGGAATACACACGAGTGCACCAAGTGGTCCTTTGTCTATTCTGTATATCTGGCCTCTGGAACCCAGTAAATTTGCACTTGTGCAGAAACACCAAATCACAATCAAAGAAAAATCCCAGGATGTGTCAACGTCTATTCTGAAGCTGCGACTGATTCCAGTTCACCTCCACTGGCAATTAACCAGTGGATAAAGTAGTCACTGTACCTCAAATAAACACTAAATTAAGCATTAACACAACTGCATCAGTTGATTCAAATACACATTAAGACAATTATAGGTTTGCAGTTAATTCAATAATTCAAAGTGCTTCCATTCATTTCAAAGTAAGCCCATTTGTCGGCCTCTTTTGTGAGAGGTGAAGGATTGCGATTGCCAGAATTCATTGTACAGAGGACACTTAGTGATGGCAGAGAGGACTGCCTGGGTGCGTCCACATGTGACTGGTTAGTTTCTGACCTGTTGCTCACTACAATTGAATTCATTCAACCAGTTCTTTAACACTTTGCATCATTTGGTAATATGAGATATTTTGATGTATTTCGGTGCCAAAACGCAAGTGTTTTTTTTGTTGGTTTTGTCTATTTCAGGATTTCCCTTTTTAATTGTTGGATTAGTGCATGCAACCATTCCTCTTCATGTTCAGATGTTTGTCTGCACATGTTCGTGTCTGTCAGTACTGTACTGCAATTTTACCATCTAGTTACCAGTGGAAGACCAGGGGGTTGGATCTTCACGGTACGGTAGCACAGTGGTTAGCACTGCTGCTTCACAGCTCCAGGGTCCCGGGTTCGATTCCCGGCTCGGGTCACTGTCTGTGTGGAGTTTGCACATTCTCCTCGTGTCTGCGTGGGTTTCCTCCGGGTGCTCCGGTTTCCTCCCACAGTCCAAAGATGTGCGGGTTAGGTTGATTGGCCAGGTTAAAAATTGCCCCTTAGAGTCCTGAGATGCGTAGGTTAGAGGGATTAGCGGGTAAATATGTGGGGGTAGGGCCTGGGTGGGATTGTGGTCGGTGCAGACTTGATGGGCCGAATGGCCTCCTTCTGCACTGTAGGGTTTCTATGATTTCTATGATTTCTATGATTTCACGGAGTCAGAGAGCTCACACATCCATTTGGCAGTTAAAGCAGCAGGGGAAATATTGCTTCATTAAAAGCGTTTTCTCTCTGATCTAACCTGTCCATTGGACAATGTTTATTTACATGACGTTCCAAGGTTTCTAGTGCTTGCAATTTCAGCTATTGATACTTTAAAGGGTCTGGATGACTGACACTTTTATCGGGTTGTAGTTCGAGGTTTTTTTTTAAGTGGAAAGTTATGAATGAATGACTTTTTTTAAAAAGCTTATTTAATACATACTATTGCCACTGTGGGCTTCATTGGTTCTACATAGTGAGTCATGGCTAAATGTGCATATAAGTGCCAAAACTTTCCATGGAGGGTCACGGGGGTGGGTGGGGGGGGTGGGGGGGGGTGGGGAGGATTGACATAGTGATGCAGGAGCTATGGGGGTGTTTGGGGAGCATGAGGTGACAAGGATGGGGCATTGGGAGTGTGTGAAGAGCTGACTGCCAGAGGGCCTTACTGTTTTCATTATAACTGGGGAAAGGTCCCAGAGTCCCCAGGCAAACCTTTTAAATAGCTCAGCTCCATACCCAGCAGCCTGTATGGCTGCCTCCAATCTCTTTCTGGGAGTGGCAGGCCAAATTCCTGTTTGCACCCACTGCTCGGGTTCAAATTCCCGTCTTCGTGGGCACTTTCTCCCAAGGCGGGTGTGTCGAACTGGAAAATACCCTGACTTCCGCGACCCACCTCGAAGATTAAATTCGAGCCCCACAATGTGTGTTTTCTTTGCTGAAGCTATAACACCATCAAGATCGAGAAAATTAAGAGGAGATGAACCAGGAGGCAGTGACCAGGTGACTTCAAGCACAGTTTTGCTTTTCAACAGATAAGATTGCTTTAAAGAAGACAATAACAGCACAGGAACAGGCTCTTCGGCCCACCAAACCTGCGCCCATATGTGGTTTCTATCCCTCTGGCCGCCTCCTGTTCCTGCGTCTATCAAGATACACCTTGAACATTGCTTCCACTGGCAGTGTGTTCCAGGCACCCACCCCCCTCTGTGTGAAAAGCTTTCCCCGCATGTCTCCCCTAAACTTACCCCCTCTCACCTTAAACCTGTACCCTCTTGTAGTCGACCCTTCCACCTTGGGAAAAAGCCTCTAACTATCTACCCTATCTATGCCAGCCAATTATTGGAGGAGCCATGATGTGGAGATGCCGGTGTTGGACTGGGGTAGGCACAATAAGAAGTCTGACAACATCAGATTAAAGTCCAACAGGTTCATTTGGAATCACGAGCTTTCAGAGCGTTGCTACTTCATCAGGTGAGTGGAGAGGTAGCTTTCACAAACACGGCATATATAGACAAAGACACAATCGCAAGATATTGTGATCGCATTCCAACCATTATCTTGCAATTGTACCTTCGTCTATATACCGTGTTTATGAAACCTGCCTCTCCACTCACCTGATGAAGGAGCAGTGCTCCGAAAGCTCGTGATTCCAAATAAATTCCGTTGGGCTTTCACCTGGAGTTGTGATTATTGGAGGAGGGAAGATTGAGGGAGGTGAGCATCTCCACAGCTTTGAGGTCCTGGCAAAGAAGAAGTTGGAATAGGGAACTGTCGCGGCATTTAATAAGTAACTGCGGCCAGTAGCTTAAACTCTGATGTTTTCAAATAATGCAAGCAATTTATTTTTCTATTCGCGTGCCCCATAACCAATGAAAGGCATTATTCCTCTGGTGCCCTGCCATTGCCAGTGATCCCTGGGAGAAACCTGCAGCAATACTCGGAAGTACTTTTGGACTGTCACTGTACTCACTTATTCTCTGTTAATTGAATTGTTTTGCTAAATAGTTAAGTGTGATTGAGGCCACCCTCCGGCCCAACAGATGGAGTTGTTCTGGAGAAAGCATGTCCAGGAACAAGCTGTTTGCAGAATGCATTCTTTCTCTGAAGATAAGTGACAATAACCATTTCATTTGTTTCTGCAGCCCCCAAAGCCGTTCCAACACGGCAAATTCAATCTGATTCTGTGATAAGTTACTCTGCAGTTTGAATGCTTCCAACTCAGGTCAGGGACTTGGATCTACCCCGTCAATGATTTTATGGAGCTCCGGCATATTTGGCAATTATCCTGTCACCACGGGGTGGGGGGGGGCGGTCTCATTGGAAAGCTGCAGCCCTGGCCTTCCCAATTCTGAAACAAATAAGTCAGAGGCTCAAGGCAAAAATAAAAACTGTCCCCTTCTGATGCTGATGGAGGGGTGGGGTGAGGTGGGGGGCAGTGCAATGTGGTCGCAGCAAATCGGAAATTCACTGTATATGGAGCACAGCCGCAGCTATGAATAATAAGAATAGAAAAGCACTATGTGATTTAAATTAAGAAGGATTGCAAAATGCTGCGGTACAGAGGGAACTGGGTGTCCTGTGACATGAATCACAAAATGTTAGCATGCGGGGATTAGGAAAGTAAATGGAATGTTGCCGTTTATTGGAAGGGGAATGGAATTTTGTCAAATTCTTTCGCATCGCAGGCATTGCTGGCTAGGCCAGCATTTATTGCCCATCCCTAGTTGCCCTTGAGAAGGTGGTGATCTGCTGCCTTTGTGAACCGCTGCAGTCTCCGAGTTCCGCCCACAGTGCTGTTAGGGAGGGTGTTCCAGGATTTGGACCCAGCGACAGTGAAGGAACGGTGATATATTTCCAAGTCAAGATGCTGTGTGGCTTGGAGGGGAACCTCCAGATGGTGATGCTCTCAGGTATTTGCTGTTCTTGCCCTTCTAGCTGGTAGAGGTCAGGGGTTTGGAAGGTTGTGTCGAAGGAGCCTTGGAGAGCTGCGGCAGTGCGTCTTGTAGATTGCACGCACTGCTGCCACTGTGCGTTGGTGATGAAGGAGTGGATGTTGAAGATGGTGGATGGTGTACCCATCAAGTGGGCTGCTTTGTCCAGGACAGTGTCTTGAGTGTTGTTGGAGCTGCACCCATCCAGGCAAGTGGAGGAGTATTCCATCACATTTCTGACTTCTGCCTTGTAGATGGTGGACAAGCTTTGTAGAGTCAGGAGGCGAGTTATTCTCCACAGAATTCCCAACCTCTGATCTGCTCTTGTAGCCACAGTATTTTATAGTTTGTCCGATTCAGTTTCTGGTCAATGGCAACCACAGGATGTTGATAGTGGGGGGATTCAGCGATGGCAATGCCATTGAATGTCAAGGGGCAATGGTTGGATTCTCCCCTGTTGGAAATGGTCATTGCCTGGCACTTCTGTAGCACGAATGTTACTTGCCACTTTCAGCCAAAGCCTGTATACTGTCTTATTTCACTTGGACATGGACTGGTTCAGTATCTGAGGAGTCACAAATAGTGCTGAACATTGTGCATTATTCAGTGAAAGTCCTCACTTCTGACCTTATGATGGAGGGAAGATCATTGATGAAAATGGATGGGCGTAGGACACTACCCTGAGGAATTCAAGCAGTGATTGCCTGGAGCTGAGATGATTGGCCTCAAAGTAAATATAAAAGTAGGGAAGTTTTGTTATAATTGTACAGGGTGTTGGTGAGACCACATCTGGAGTATTGTGCACAGTTATGGTCTCCTGACTGAAGAAAGGATGCAATAACATTATAAATATTTCAGAGAAGGTTCATTTGATTTGTTCCTGGAATCAAGGGGGTTCTATTATTGGGACGGGTTGAGTTTGTATCATTTGGAGTTTAGAAGAATGATCTGATATTAAAGAAATGTAAAATCGTGAGGGAAATTGGCAAGGTGGATAGTCAGAGGATTTTTGCCCTTGTGGGAGAGACAGAACCTAAGGGACACAAGCCGGAATTCTCCACCCCCCGTTTTCAGCAAACAAGAAAGCTGGTGGGAGTGGAGGATCCAATTGGGGAGCCCAAATGGCTTTTAATCAGCGGGATTTCCAGTTCAGATCGTCCCCATCCCCTGCCAATGGTATAATGGGGTTTCTGCTACAAAGGTCAAGAACCCCATCACCACACATTAATATCTCATTAGCGGGCTTCCTCAATCTATTATCTCCCCACATTAGAATTCTCCACATTAGAATTCTTCCCCATCCCTCACCCACACCCGCCCCCACCACCCCACCAATGTGACATCACTTTGGAGGGGTTCATAACAGGTCCTGACAAAGAGGAACCTGGAGACGTACAGATAAGTACAGCCCCCTGGGGGGGAGAGGGTCATGCCTGCAGTGTCCCGGCATTGCCCTTTGGCATAGTGTGCCTAATCAAACCTGGGTCCCTGGCGCTGTGAGACAGCAGTGCTAACCACTGTGCCATCGCGCCGCCCTATCTTTGGACTGTGGGAGGAAACCGGAGCACCCGGAGGAAATCCATGCAGACACAGGGATGAAGTGAATGGCACAACTGAATTCCGCTGTTGAAAAAGGATCGTCCTGCCTGGCGATTTTTAAAAATGCACCATTGTACAGATCCTGAGGAAAAATGAGTGTAATTGGTCTCAGTTCATGTTCTGGTAAGAACTGGTTTACAGCACCACACTGCCCTTAATTCAGCACAAATTAGCAGATAGTTGCATTAATTGACAGCCTCACTCAGGGAGGCCATACAGATGGCTGGTGTAGGCAATTGGAAATGTCATGTTTGACACAGCAGGGAGCTGTTTATCTGAAGTTGTATTTCTGGAATATATTTCCGAAACCATCTGTGGGAAGCTCTCCTTATGCATCCGACACGCTGCGCATCCGTTCCTGGGAATGCTCAATGTGCGCAACATGCAGAAAGGAAAAGCTGATGGCACCTGACCCCGCACAGCTCGGAGCAAAAATACAGCAGGAAGCAGAAAATAGGACAGAGGCGAGGAGGTACCTTATAGTCTGACGAGTCTACTCGCCAATGCAGACCGAATGTAAGGAAGCCATTTGGAATCTGCTGACCCTTTCACTTTTTACAGGAAGCATTTTCCTAATCGAAGTTAAATTGGCTGTCGGTTGTTAAAGGGAAAGATAAAAGGACAAGAACAAAGAATATTACAGCACAAGAACAGGCCCTTTCGCCCACCAAGCCTGCACTAATTTGTAGTTTATATCCCTCTATTCACCTCCCGTTCATGTGCCTATCAAGATACACCTTGAATGTTGCTAACATGCCTGTTTCCACCACCTCCACTGGTAGTGTGTTCCAGGCACCCACCACCCTCTGTGTGAAAAACCTCCCTGCACGTCTCCCCTAAACCTACCCTCTCTCACTTTAAACCTGTGTCCCCTTATAGTTGACCCTTCCACCCTGGGGAAAAGCCTCTGACTACCACCCTATCGATGCCAGCCAATTATTGGAGGATGTGGAGATGCTGGCGTTGGACTGGGGTTGGCACAATAAGAAGTCTCACAACAACAACGTTCAAAGACTATTCAACGTTCAAAGACTATTTCCTCGGGTGGATGGAGCTATTACAAGGGGGCATAACTATAGGGTTCGTGGTGGGAGATACAGGACGGATATCAGAGGTAGGTTCTTTACGCAGAGAGTGGTTGGGGTGTGGAATGGACTGCCTGCAGTGATAGTGGAGTCAGACACTTTAGAAACATTTAAGCGGTTATTGGATAGGCACATGGAGCACACCAGGATGATAGGGAGTGGGATAGCTTGATCTTGGTTTCAGATAAAGCTCGGCACAACATCGTGGGCCGAAGGGCCTGTTCTGTGCTGTACTGTTCTATGTTCTATGTTCTATGTAACACCAGGTTAAAGTCTCATAATTTTGTAGACCTCTAACGCCCCCTCAGCCTCCGTCTTTCCAGTGAAAATAATCCGAGTTTAGCCAACCTCTCCTCATACCTAAAACCCTCCAGACCAGGCAACATCCTGATGAACCTTCTTTGCAACCTCTCCAAAGCATCCACATCATTCCAGTAGGGAATGGCAACCAGAACCGCACGCAATATTCCAAACGGTGCCTGACTAAAGTTTTACACAGATGAGGCCTAACTGAAGTTTTATGCAGCTTGGTTGAGATTGATTTTGGCTTCGCAATTCAAATTCGAGACGCCTACAGATTCAGGAGAAAGCCACACTGAGTTCACCTGAGGGATCTGCGACAACCGACACTTTATTCCAATTAAACCAGCAGAGATGTTGGAGATTCTGGATTTAGGAAATTGTGAGGGAGCGAAATCTTCAATTTTCGAAAATCTCTAGTGGGCTGTCACGTGGGTTTCCAGGAACTTTGCAGGAAGCCCACACTCCAGTTGGCCCTGGGAGCTCATTATGTGTAACACATATTTAAATTTATGAGGGAGCTCTGGGAGTAATTTATTTTCTCTCTGGCGAGGCAACGCAAATGGCTTTGGCAGCCATTTGGCAGTTTGTGGATCGATGCGCAAGTGAGAAATCTCTGACTGAAGCGTTGTTTGTTACCATTGCTTCAGGAAGTAGCATTTTCCAATTCGAAAAATAAAGAACTTGTTCACCATTACAAAAATTGCATTTGTCAGACACTCATCTTACCCCCCTTACCAACTGATCTCAAAATTGGCTCAGATAAGTAAATTCCTATGAAGCATAAATGATCTATTAAATTGAATGGCAGAGTGCACTTTCACAGTGAAACTCATTAGATGTGTGTGGTTGACAGTAGACTATTGAGAGAGGCTTTGCAGGTCTGTGCGCTTGAAGGAGAATGAAGCAATTCCCCTCACCTTTTTTTTTGCAGACTATTAAACCTTACGAGAGACTGTTCTAGACTACAGACCATTAAGTGGTAACGAGCAGCCCCAGTGAACTAAAGGGCAACTCTATAGTGAATGGAAGATCCAGGTTGAAGGAATGCAAGGAGTAAACTTGAATATAAATTGTTCTTGTCCTGCAGATTGTTATCTTAGCTGAGCATAAGGAATGTGAACAAGTTAGGTCTTACAACCCATCGAGCTTTCTCTGCTATTGAATAAGATCATAGCTGATCTGATCTTGTCCTCAACTCTACTTTCTGATCTGTCACCCATATTCTTTTACTCTCCCCATCGTTCAAAAATCTGTCACAGCCTTGAATACGCACAATGCTTCAGCCTCCAGAGAATTCGTTCCAAAGATTCACTCACCCTCTGAGGGAAGAAGTTCCTCCTCATCTCCATCCTAACTGGGCAACCCCTTAACTACATGAGACATGGTTAAATTGCAAGTAAACTATATTTGCAAAAGTGCAGTAAATGTAACAATCATAGTGCACCCATGCAACCAGAAGTATGAAATCAGAATTTCATAATTTCCCTCCCACAGTTCAAAGATGTGTAAGTTAGGTGGATTGGCCATGCTAAATTGCTCCTTGGTGTTCCAAGATGTGTAGGTAAGGTGGATTGACCATGTTAAATTGCCCCTTCGTGACCAAAGATGTGCAGGTTAGGTGGATTGACCATGGGAAATAGGCAAGGTTACGGGGATAGGGGTTAGAGTAGGTGGGCTTGGGTAAGATTCTCTTTTGGAGAGTCAGTGCAGACTTGATGGGCCGAATGACCCCCTTCTTTTGCCATTTCAATGAAATTCTAATTCTTGCCTCTGGCTGCCTCTCTATCACCTCTTGGAAGGCTGATTCTAGAGGCTTACCATTGGGTGTGAACCTTGTAGATGCCTCTTCCCCAACACACCTCCAAGTGCTGTTGATCTTGACTAACCCTGCCTCCTCCTACTGCAGACACATGTCTGTGCTCTGACCAACAGATTGCAAGATTCCTCAACCAGATGTAACACCCACCAAACTGTGTGTCTCTGGGTTGGTGGAGGATGCAGTTGAAATGTTATTTATTAGCATCACAAGTAGGCTTACATTAACACTGCAATGAAATTACTGTGAAAATTCCGTAGTCGCCACACTCCGGTTCCTGTTCGGGTGCACTAAGGGAGAATTTAGCATGGCCAATGCACCTAACCACCTCGTCTTTCAGACTGTGAGAGAAAACCAGAGCACCCAGAGGAAACCCACACAGACTCCACACAAACAGTGACCCAAGCCGGGAATCGAACCCGGGTCCCTGCCGCTGTGAGGCAGCAATGCTAACCACTGTGTCACTGCGCCGCAGGTGTGTATTGTGGCGTCTCTACAGGTGCACTGACTTGCTCCATGATGTCCTCGCTCCTCTCTGGGCTTGCGTGTGTGCTGGACACAGCTTCCTCCCTTTTGGGCTTTGTCCTCTTCCTGGTGGCTGCATGACCAGCTGCCAACATGAAGAAATGCTTTACCCCGGGTTTCAGTGGCACATATGGATCCTTACTGGATGGAAATGACAAGCTATGTCCCCACTTCCGATGGATCTGCTCTGCTCCACCCCTGCCAACTGGGCTGCTCACTCCTTGAAGTCGAACAGTACTTTTCATTGTGTCCAGCACTCTTGTGTTTTCTCTCTCTCTCTCTCTCTCTCTCCAATTATGGCTTAACTTCTCCTGTACAAAGAGAGGGTTGAGGGCAGTTGGGTTTCAATCTTACAAACAACCCATTGGATTGTGTGCCATGGGATTGATGCACCGCAGGTTGTCTAGAAGGATACTGCGCCACATGCGCCAGAGCCGTGACTTCATGCTGATAGAAGGATATAGCTCACAGAGGCATGTTTGTATTTGTTGGTGCCCTCAATGGCGGAGTCTCTTCCCCCTGTCCTCCCCATCTCCCAGACAGTATTTGAGCTCTCTGGATGGTAGGGTGAGGGACCTTACAGTGGCCTCCGTACCTGCAGAGCAGATGGACCGCAGCGGTGTTATGAGGCATGACCTTATCACGTCTCCAGAGAAGCCCATTTCCCCTGTACCATTCGTTGAGGTGATTCTGAGCAGTTGAGAGTTCACTCGCCCTGGCGGAATGGATTTTTTGGCATTTCAGAGCAGTACTCTGCCGGAAGCCCTGGGCGCTGACTTCCCTGGAGATTTCCTCCCATGCTGGGTTTGTCTCCTGCTCGGCCTTCCCCTCCAGTCCTGTGGATAAAGGATGTCCCTCCTGGCCTCCACTTAGTTGAGTCAGATGCCCAGGGAGGCATCGCTGAATTTAAGCGCCGGAGCCCCCTGTCTTTTTCGACTATCTCCTCCCTCATCCTTGTGTAGATTACTATCCAGGCTCCTTTTAAACATGGCGCCCGGATATGGTTACAATATGGCACCATCCAGCCCACTCTGCCACCAAAAACATCAGGAAATGCCCGACTGCAGAATTAATAAGGGCAGGGTCATGTGATACCCAGCGACGTCTTGGTAGCCTCCATGATGGGAAACTCTTCCCGTTCCTACCCTCACCATGGGACTTAGTCCCAGAAGGGAAAATTCCACCCCATGCCTCCCAGTTTGTTCTGGGTCGAACCATCTTCAGCAGTTTCATGAGTAACCTACCCTCCAACTTAAGGTCAAAGGCAAGGAGTTTGCTGATGATGGCACAGTGTTTCGGAAATCTTTCTCTTGAAAGGGCCATTTTTCATCTGCATCTCCATGTAACTCCATGTAACTTTTCTTCAATCAGCTCCAGATTGTTACAACTGAAGGGGGAGATTTGCCCCGCAACACAGCTGTGCACCATTATATTGGGCATCTGTAACTTATTGCTGAGATTAACTCAATTCCTCGAGCAGTGGCCAGCATGATGGTACAGTGGTTAGCACTGCTGCCTCACAGCTCCAGGGACCCGGGTTCAATTCCCGGCTTGGGTCACTGTCTGTGTGGAGTCTGCACGTTCTCCCCGTGCCTGTGTGGGTTTCCTCCGGGCGCTCCAGTTTCCTCCCACAGTCCAAAAGACATGCTATTTAGGTGAATTGGCCATGGTAAATTCTTCCTCAGTCCATGAACAGGCGCCAGAATGTGGCGACTAGGGGATTTTCACAGTAACTTCGTTGCCGTGTTAATGTAAGCCTACTTATGACACTAATAAATGAACTTGAAACTTTAAACAAATGTCCAACAGGCAGGAGGAAGTTGGGGTGGACCTATTCAAATGAGGCATGACTGATGAGAACAATTTGATATGTCCTCTACCTATCCCGCAACCCACCTGAAAAAGGTTTGCCAACACAGATGGGAATCACATTGGCTACCTACCTAAATTACAAAGCAGTAAATTGACTGAGGCTAGATAGAGCATTGGGGTGGATGAAAGTCCAATCCTGCCAAAGTTGCAGGAGGATTCCACCCAAGCAGAAGATCCCGCCTGAGGTGTCCACTTGAAACTTGGTGGAAGGGGCTTCTGTCAAAGGTATTGACATTTTGAATTATTTTACGGGCTTGTTCCCTTGTTTTTGACTTCCCGAATGCCCTTCCTCTCCGCCGCTCTACCTCGCTTTAGGGCACTCCTTCAAACCTATCTCTTTAACCAACTTTTGAACATTTGCCCGCTTGGTTCCTCAGTGCCATACTTTTTTTGTAATGCGGTTGTGAAGCCACTTGGGATGTTTTATTATATCAAACATGCTGTGTGTAAATATAAATTCTTGTTTGCCAACCCAAAACTGTGCTTTTCCGATTGAAAGGAGAAGGCTTTCATCGAATTCCTATGGTGCAGAAAGAGGCCATTCAGCCCATCGAGCCTGCACTCACCACAATCCCACCCAGGCCCTCTCCTCATAACCTTACATATTTACTCTACTAACCCCCTGACACTAAGGGGCAAATTAGCCTGGCCAATCCACCTAATCCGCACATTTTTGGATTGTGGGAGGAAACCGGAGCACCCGGAGGAAACCCACGCAGACACAGGGAGAATCGAAACAGACAGTGACCCCAAGACCGGAATTGAATCCGGGTCCCTGGTGCTGTGAGACAGTAATGCTCATCCCTGTGTCAAGTTTGAGCTCCTGTGTATTGCCAATCTTTGCTTCTGCATCAACCAACTTCACCAAGGTGAGCCAATCTGTTGGGGACAGCCTGAGTGAGCTGGCTGAAGAGTCGGAGAGGAGGCTTTGTTCTTGGCCTACTTGCAGCACGCAAGTGTCGAGGCCTGGCTGACTGACAACTGCCAATTGCTTCTCTTGGGGAGCTCCCAGAAGGAGCACTTAGTCCGAGTGAGAGTGGCCTCCCCCTGAGAAAGCCTCCTCTCCAGTAAAGTGCTGCTGCCTCTTTCATCCAATTGTCAGAGGAAAGGGTTTATACGGAATGGACTCTGACAGTTCTCTTCAAACGATGATTGTTATTTGGAAGAATGGTAGTTGAGCACAATTTCACAAATTGGCAGGAACATTTTGTGCTCTCCGACAGTATCAAGAACAGATCTAAAAAGCAGCTCATTTTTACTTTCAATTATGCCGTTCCCCCACTCCCCAGCACCCCCCAAAAAAATCAATCAGGCTTGTTCTTTTGTAGTGTAGATTAATGAGAATTTGGAGGAATGAGTTCTTGATGATGCATTGAACCCCCAGCTAACTCCAGATAAGCATTACAGTAATGTACTGAGGATATGTGAAAAATGAAGGAGAAATATTTTGTCTAGTGACAAAAGCTCGGCACAACATCGTGGGCCGAAGGGCCTGTTCTGTGCTGTACTGTTCTATGTTCTGTGTTCTATGCACCCTCCAGTGCGTTAGTTAATCAGGTGATATAGTGGTATTGTCGCTGGGCTAGTAATCCAGAGACGCAGTTTGATGCTCCGGGGACCCGGGTTCGAATTCCAACCACACACGATGAAATTTGAATTCAATAAACACCTGGAATTAAAACATCTACTGATGACCATGGAACCATTGTCAGCTGTCGTAAAACCCCATCTGGTCCACTAATGTCCTTTCGGGAAGGAAATCTGCCATACTTACCTGGTCCGGCCTACATGTGACTCCAGCCCTATGGCAATATGGGCGGCACGGTGGCACAGTCGTTAGCACTGCTGCCTCAGAGCGCCAGGGACCCGGGTTTGATTCTCGGCTTGGGTCACTGTCTGTGCAGTTTCTGCACGCTCTCCCCGTGCCTGTGTGGGTTTCCGTTCGGGTGCTCCGGTTTTCTCCCACAGGCCAAAAACGTGCGGGTTAGGTGGATTGGTCAGGTGCTGGTCAGGTGGATTTAATTGCCACCATTGAATCAAAGTGCATCTTGTCTTCTCTGTAATATGATGGTTTCTTGCTCTCGTGCCTCCTCAACGATAATCTTCAAACATAAATGTGACTTACTGGAGAATTGGGATGATGTTCTAAGGCTGCACCCCCTCAAAATTCAGCTTGTCCTCGGCAAAGAAACTGGCTGAAGATGCACTGGCTTCTGCTTCAGGAATGAAAACTGACAAACAGGAAACTTTAGCAGTGAAGTACTTTATTTATTTTGACTCAGGACATTGAGGTGCAAGGGAGATGGGGTGGGGGCGTGGGGGGGAGGGTGGTGGTGGTGGGGGGGGTGGTGGGGGGGTGGGGGTCATGCAGCATAGGTACAACTTTCAGAAAAGAGATTGGCTATCTTCACAGAGTGATGAATATGGTAACTGTCTGGTTAAGGACAGGAATAGTGCAGATAGATCCAAACCAATGACGGGTTTGATTCCCGGCTTGGGTCACTGCATGTGTGGAGTTTGCACCTTCTCCCCGTGGTCTGTGTGGGTTTTCTCTGGGTGCTCCGGTTTCCTTCCACAGCCCAAAAGACATGCTGGTTAGGTGCATTGGCCATGCTAAATTCTTCCTCAGTGTCCCCGAACAGGCGCCGGAGTGTGGTGACTGGGGGATTTTCACAGTAACTTCATTGCAGTGTTAAGCCTACATGTGATGCTAATTAAACAAAAACAAATGTAGTTGACTCTTAATTGCTGCTTGGGGATGGGCAATAAATGCTGGTCTCGCCAGCGAAGTCCACATCCGTGAACTAATACAAAAATGTTTCAGAATGGCTGGAGCAAAGTGAGAAGATCTGAGTTGACACTGAGTTTGTTACACTCCATTGATGCCTTTGGGTTTTTGAATGGCTGTGAACTCTGTCCACGCTGTTCAATGTTAACCTTCAACATATGTGAACCTTGATTTGGGCATTCGCTGGACCAGAGAGTTATATTTCCTCTTGCTTGCCCAATGATTGTGCTTGAAGATAACGGCACTGAGGCAAGGAGATTGACGTGCTTGGAGATGCCATGTTGGTCTCGATCTTCAAAGGGAAAATGAGGAGCCACAGTAATGCCCTGCACTCCAGTCTCAAGCACATATGGAGAGCATGGTGCATGTTCACGTAAGAACATAAGACAAAAGATCAGGAGGAGACCAAATGGCTCCTTGAACCATAGAACCACAGAAAATTACAGCTCAGAAACAGGCCTTTTGGCCCTTCTTGTCTGTGCGAACCATTTTATGCCTAGTCCCACTGACCTGCACTTGGACCATATCCCTCCACACCCCTCTCATCCATGAACCCGTCCAAGTTTTTCTTAAATGTTAAAAGTGACCCCGCATTTACCACTTTATCCGGCAGCTCATTCCACACTCCCACCACTCTCTGCGTGAAGAAGCCCCCCCTAATATTCCCTTTAAACTTTTCTCCTTTCACCCTTAACCCATGCCCTCTGGTTTTTTTCTCCCCTAGCCTCAGTGGAAAAAGCCTGCTTGCATTCACTCTATCTATACCCATCAAAATCTTATACACCTCTATCAAATCTCCCCTCAATCTTCTATGCTCCAGGGAATAAAGTCCCAACCTATTCAATCTCTCTCTGTAACTCAGCTTCTCAAGTCCCGGCAACATCCTTGTGAACCTTCTCTGCACTCTTTCAATCTTATTTACATCCTTCTTGTAACTAGGTGACCAAAACTGTACACAATACTCCAAATTCGGCCTCACCAATGCCTTATATAACCTTACCATAACACTCCAACTTTTATACTCGATACTCCGATTTATAAAGGCCAATGTACCAAAGGCACTCTTTACGACCCTATCCACCTGTGACGTCACTTTTAGGGAATTCTGTACCTGTATTCCCAGATCCCTCTGTTCAACTGCACTCTTCAGAGTCCTACCATTTACCCTGTACGTTCTACTTTGAGCCTGTTCTTACACTCAATCCATTCATTGCTGATCTTCTACCCAAGTTTACTTTCCTGCCCACTCCCCATGTCCCTTGAGTCCCTGAGTGACCAAATCTGGGTGGCATGATGGCACAGTGGTTAGCACTGCTGCCTTACAGTGTCAGGGACCCGGGTTCAATTCCAGCCTCGGGTGACTGTGTGGAGTTTGCATGTTCTCCCCGTGTCTGCGTGGGTTTCCTCCAGGTACTCCGGTTTCCTCCCACAGTCCAAAGATGTGCGGGTTAGCTGGATTGGCTGTACTAAATTGTCCCTTAGTGTCCAAAGATGTGGAGGTTAGGGGGACTAGCTTCACAAGTAGGGATTATGGGGTTAGGGCGGGGGTGTGGTCCTGGGTAAAATGCACTTTTAGAGAGTCAGTGCAGATTTGATGGGCCGAATGGCCTCCTCCTGCAATGTAGGGATTCTAGGATATGTCTGTATTTGATGATTGAGCATCCGCAACCCCCTCAGGTAGAGAATTCCAAATCCTTTGAGTGAAGAAATTTCTCCTCACCTCAATCCTAAACAATCAAACCCTTATCCTGAGACTGTGCCCCCAAGTTCATAGAAGCATCGTAGAATCCTACAGTGCAGAAAGATGTGTTGACTCCCCTTTTCAGTCAAAACATGCTACATTAGTAGTCACCCCCAATTATTTACCTCACAAAGGGGTGTTTTACTTTCCAGTACCTTCTAATTGGGGGCAAGGGATCGCGCAGGTGATGTGGGCTATGTTGTGAAGTTTTTTCAGGTGTTTAAGTCACACCCACTCTTTGCATCGGATGCTTGATGATCTCTCAAAATGGCCGCCACCCACAATCACGCCCGGGGGTTCACTTATATACTTGGAGTATAAATTAACCCCCGTTTCTGGAGGCATTTTTCAAGGCTTCAAGGGTCGGGTTGTATGCCCACACGTCCATGGTAATGGCATGAAATTTAACAAGAATGTCTGACACAATGTTGTGCAACATACTGTAACAAATAAGGAATACAGAGATTGGTATGGTGAGGTGAGTTTTTAAAAATTCGTTTACAGAATGTGGCCATTACTGGGAAGGCCAGCATTTGTTGTCCATCCCTAATTGGCCCGGAGAAGGGGTGGTGAGCTGCCTTCTTGACCCGCTGTAGTCCACGTTGGTTATAGCTTTTCACAGAGGTTTTGGTACAACTGAATGACTTGCTGGCCTTTTCCAGAGGGGAGTTGGTTAGGTGCCTGCAGTAACCTATAGGCCAGATCAGGTAAGGATTGTAGGTTTCCTTTCATAAAAGACATTACATTTTAAAGATTACTTATTCGTGTCACAAGTAGGCTTACATTAACACTGCAATGAAGTTACTGTGAAAATCCCAAGTCGCCACACTCTGCCGCCTGTTTGGGTACACTGAGGGAGAATTTAGCATGGCCAATGCACCTAACCAACACGTCCTTCAGACTGTTAATGAATAGAAAGGGAGTTGGTGTGCAGGCCATCTATCTCTTGTTCTTATTAAGATTGCTACATCTTGTGGCAATCTCTCCCAGCTACAGTTCAGTATCTAACACGTTTCTCCCTCTCTTTAGATCTGATGAAGAGTCAGATGGATTTAAAATGCTGGGTGGGATTTCCCTTCACCAACGCTACCCATAACCATAGAATTGTAGAATCCCTAGAGTGCAGAGGGAGGACATTCGGCCCATTGAGTGTGCTCCGACCACAATCCCACCCAGGCCCTATTCCCGTCAGCCCACATATTTACCCTGCCAATCCCACTGACCCGAAGGGGCAATTTGGCCTGGCCAATCAACCTAATCTGCACATCTTTGGACTGTGGGAGGAAACCAAAGCGCCCAGAGGAAACATAGGCAGACACGGGGAGAATGTGCAAACTCCCAGGTCCCTGGCGCTGTGAGGCAGCAGTGCTAACTACTGTGGCGCTGTGCCGCCCCCATGTTAGTAAACCGGATTTGCTGACAGACTTTCGGGACGGAATCTTGCCGGCACGCCCGCCCGAGGCTCGGAAGATCGCGCCTGAGGCCAACGGAGAATGCCTCGCTGGCCCTGATAGGTGTGCCGGTAAAATCAGGGCCTCGGTGTCTGCTCTCAGTATAAGCCATGATGTGGAGATGCCGGCGTTGGACTGGGGTGAACACAGTAAGAAGTCTCACAACACCAGGTTAAATTACAACAGGTTGCCCCACCTGTTGGGCTTTAACCTGGTGTTGTGAGACTTCTTACTCAGTATAAGCAGCAGTTCTTCAGAGGGCAAGAAGTCTGGGATAAAAATTGGGACAGATTATTTCAAACTCATCCTTTCTGAACTCTTTCCTTCCCACTCCATGGAACCGGAGCTCCTGGGGCTACTGGCGGCCTTCAGCTGTGGAGACTCAATACTCGCCAATCAAATGGGCACTCTCTGATGTAAATTACATCCGACGGGACCGCTGCAAGAGTTCAGCTCCAAGTGCGAGGCTCTGCAGCAGTCTGTGGAGTAGATGGAGTGTTGCTGGAGAATGCTCAATATCAGACCCTTTCATTAAAAATTCAATCATTCTCACAGCTGTTTCTTAAGCTGCATTCTGATTATGGAGTCACTCAACCTTTTCCGCTTAACAGCAGCATCACAGATAGTAGAATTAACGCTTCATGAATTAACATTGAACTATAGCTCAGCATCTGTGGGCAGCTGTTCACTAAAAGTGCTCCAAACAATGGATTGTAAAGTCACACTGACCTGTGTTCATAACCCACCAAGCTGTGTGTCTCTGGGGTTGGTGGAGGGTGCAGTTTAAAGTTTATTTTATTACTGTCACAAGTCAGCTTACATTAACACTGCAATGAAGTTACTGTGAAAATCCCCTAGTTGCCACGCTCTGGCGCCTGTTCGGGTACACTGAGGGAGAATTTAGCACGGCCAATGCACCTAATCAGCATGTCTTTTGGACTCATAGACCGGAATTTTACCGGCATGCCCGCCCTGATTCTGGGGGCAGGCGAGGCCCGGAGAACGGCATTCTCCGTTGGCCTCAGACGGGATCGTACGGACCTCGGGCAGACGTGCTGGTAAAAGTCCGCCCATAGAATCAATGAATCCCTACAGTGCAGAAGGAGGCCATTCAGCCCATCGAGTCTGCGCCAATCACAATCCCACCTAGGCCCTATTTCCGTAGCCACACATATTTACCTTGCAAATTTCCCGACACTAGGGTCAATTTAGCACGGCCAAATGCGCACATATAGCAGAGGAAATACATGGGGATACGCGGATAGGGCCTGGGTGAGATTATTGTTGGTACAGACTCAATGGGCCACATGGCCTCCTTCTGCACTGTAGGGACTCTATATGGGGCAGGAATAATGAGAGAGAACATAATAATGAGAACTTGGCACAGTGGTTAGCACTGCTGCCTCCAGCGCCAGGGGCCCGGGTTCAATTCCGGCCTCGGGTCACTGTCTGTGTGGAGTTTGCACATTGTCCGCATGGCTTTCCTCCGGGTGTTCCGGTTTCCTCCCACACTCCAAAGATGTGTAGTTAGGTTGATTGGCCAAGTTAAATTGTCCCTGAGTATTAGGGGATTAGTAGGGTAAATAAGTAGGGTTATGGGGATAGGGACTGGGTCAGATTGTGGTTGGTGCAGACTCAATGGGCCGAATGGCCTACTTCTGCACTGTAGGGATTTTATGATTCCTTTGCTAAAGGACATTAATGAACCAGATGGGTTTTTCCAACAATCAACAATGGTTTCATGGTCACCAGTAGATTCTTAATTCCAGATATTTTTGATTGAATTCAAATTGTACCATTTACCGTGGCAGGATTCTAACTCGGGTCCCCAGAACATTAGCTGAGTTTCTGGATTAATAATCCAGCGATAATACCAAATTCTAAAATTACTTTTTAGTTTGTGTCCCTTGTCCAGCTCCCATGATTTAACATTTAGAATTTTTGCCGGATTAATGTTTTCCATCCCACTTATTACCTTGTATATCTCTGTAAGGTCACCACTCGGACACCTACTTGACCCGAGCAGATAACCCCAAGTTTCATCAGTCTTCTTTCATAGGAATTTGGGAAGACTATGGGCGGCACGGGTGGCACAGTGGTTAGCACTGCTGCCTCACAACGCCAGGGACTCAGGTTCAATTCCCGCCTCAGGTCACTGTCTGTGTGGAGTTTGTACGTTCTCCCCATGTCTGTGTGGGTTTCCTCCGGGTGCTCCGGTTTCCTCCCACAGTCCAAAGACATGCGGGTTAGCATGATTGGCCATGCTAAATTGACCCTAGTGTCAGGGGAATTAGCAGGGTAAAGATGTGGGGTTACAGGTATAGGGCCTGGTTGGAATTGTGGTCAGTGCAGACTCGATGGGCCGAAGGGCCTCCTTCTGCACTGAAGGGATTCTATGAAAAGATCAGGGGAATGAATTGGACTAATTGGTAGTTCTTTCAGAGAACAGACGCGATGGGTGATATTTTGCAACCTCGCTCGACCCGAAACCCTAAAATCCTGCCTGAGGTTAACGGACCTTTCCCTGGTCAGCCCCTCGCTCGCTCTGATTCCTGTGGCGGGCGGGACAGTAAAATTCCAGCCAGTGGGTCAGATTGTCTTCTCCTGTTCCATATTACTCTATGATTCCAAAACTCAGACCCCCTTGGAAACCATGGTTAGCATATTAGAGCCACAGAACTCAGCACCTGAGGCCAGGAGACAGATACCATTAGCACCAAGTCATTGCACTTAAACTGGGGAGAAAAGTCTCGACAGGTGGGTGTGCGTAATGCCAAACCCACCGAGAGCAAATGCCAGATCACATCATCATTGAGGAGCTGGACACATGGTCGGTTAGACTAGTCCCTTGTGCTTCTCAGACTTTCCAAGAGGATGAAAGCGCCCACTCCCACTGTCGGAGGGACAGTCCGTCCTGAAAAGCTTTCAGCAAGCTTGGACTGATTTCAAACCCCCCCGCCCCCCCTCCCACCCCTAACGGTGGAAAGTGGCATGTGGGAAAGAAACTGCCCTTGCGATCACCTTAGTTAAACAGCCACCTGGATTAAACAGCTGATTGGAGACAGAACTGCGATTGAATTCGGTAATTGAATTCAGTCGAAGCCACCTCTGGGACCAGCCGCCATCTGCCAGTGTAGCCAGGCCTAAGTTACAAAGTGGCAGGTTAGCACAATGTACAAATGAGACCGGCCTCGTCCCTCCAATTAATTATTGCACCAAATTGTCACTAAATTGGGATTAGGGCAGAAAACATCATTTGTTTCTCGGATCCAGGGGCTGTATGTGTGAACACTGGAGCTCAGACTCCACTGAAATTTCTATTCAACACGTGGTGCCCAATAGAAATCCTTCCTTTCTCTTAACTCATTACACATACAGATTGCTTTGCCCCCCTGATGCTCAACAGCATTTTGTCCCCAGTTGATGATGTCACAGTGACAGCCATTGTTGGCTTTGACCGAGGATGTTTTGAGTTCTTTGTTTTGCGTCTCTTGTGGAGTTGTGCTAAGGGATAGAAAATCCCGCTGCCTATCAGTTTAAAGGACAAACTTTTAAGGTCATTGAACAAATTGGCAAAACCAATCACAGGGCGGCATGGTGGCACAGTGGTTAGCACTGCTACCTCACAGCGCCAGGGACCCAGGTTCGATTCCCGGCTTGGGTCACTGTCTGTGCAGAGTCTGCACGTTCTCCCCGTGTCTGCGTGGGTTTCCTCTGTGTGCTCCGGTTTCCTCCCACAGTCCGAAGGACAAGCTGGTTCGCTGCATTGGCCATGCTACATTCTCCCTCAGTGTACCCAAACAGGTGCCAGAGGGTGGCGACTAGGGGATTTTCACAGTAACTTCATTGCAGCGTTAACATAAATCTACTTGTGACTAATAAACAAAGTTTACTTACTTTATAATAAATAAACTTTCTGCTGGAAAATGGGATTAGCGCGACTTTAGTGGTAGTTATGGTCAATGCAGACTCAATGGGCCGAAGGGCCTTTTCTGCACTGTATTTTCTTATTCATTCATGGGACATGGGCGTCGCTCGCTGACCAGTATTTATTGTCCATCCCTAGTTGCCCTTGAACTGAGTGGCTTGCTGGGCCATTTCAGAGGGCAGTTAAGAGTCAACCACATTGCTATGGCTCTGGAGTCACGTGTCAGCCAGATCAGGTAAGGATGTCAGGTTTCCTAAAGGACATTAGTTTATTTATTAGTGTCGCAAGTGGACTTACATTAACACTGCAATGAAGTTACTGTGAAAATCCCCAAGTCGCCACACTCCGGCATCTGTTCAGGTACACTGAGGAAGAATTTAGCATGGCCAATGCACCTAACTAGCACATCCTTTGGACTGTGGGAGGAAACTGGAGCAGTTGGAAGAAACCCACAAGGACACGAGGAGAATGTGCAGATTCCGCACAGACAATGATCCAAGCCGGGAATCGAACCCAGGTCCCTGGCGCTGTGAGGCAATCATGCTAACCACTGTGCCACTGTGCCACCCTAATTAGTCTGATTAGTGAACGAGGTGGGGTTTTTCCGACAATTGACAGTGGTTCATGGTCGTCAGTAGATTCTTAATTCCAGATATTTTTTATTGAATTCAAATTCCGGCATCTGCTGTGGTGGGATTCGAACCCAGGTTCCGAGAACATTGGCTGAGTTTCTGGATTAATAGTCTAGCGATGATATCACTAGGCCATTGCCTTCCTCGGTGATGACTCTATGGGCGGGACTTTCCAGCCACGTTCGCCCCAAAACTCAAAAGTCCAGCCTGAGGTCAACGGGCATTTACATGGTCTGTCCTCCCCCCGCCCTCTATGATTCTCATGGTGGGTGGGACTGGAAAATTCCCTCCCATGACTCTATGATCGGGATAAATCACTGACTACGATTTCAAGTTTAATCCCATATTAAACGTGAGGAAATTTGGAATAAGGGAGAAAGTCAAGACCATCTTTTTTTCATCCAGTGAGTATTCAAGTTTGTGGAACAAGTTATCAGTGCAGGATATTGAAGTTAAGGTGGCACAGTGGTTAGCACTGCTGCCTCACAGCACCAAGGACCTGGGTTCGATTCCAGGCTTGGGTCACTGTCTGTGTGGAGTTTGCACATTCTCCCCGTGTCTGCGTGGGTTTCCTCCAGGTGCTCCAGTTTCCTCCCACAGTCTGAAAGACGAGCTGATTGTGCATTGGCCATGCTAAATTCTCCCTCAGTGTACCCGAACAGGTGCCAGAGTGTGGCGACGAGGGGATTTTTCACAGTAACTTCATTGCAGTGTTAATGTAACATTACAAGATTCTGGTTAGAAGGTGGGGTTAATCTAGGAGAAAGGTGTTGGCTTGTTGGGTCCAATGGCCTTTTCCTCTTCCTAAACGTCCTCTGTTCTCATGCAAGTACCATGGTAGCAGACATTTGCTGTGCCAGAGTTATATTCTAATAAGGTTAATCTATACATGCAGATTCGATAAAATTAACATACTCTTAACAAATTCCAATCTCTAATGGTGTTTGCAGTTACAGCAGAAAGGCAATTTACTAATTAAGCTAATTTAAATATCAAAATGATGTCCAATTAGCATATTCCAGTATTGTGCTTTCCCTTCCAAGACTTTCAGAAGGATCATCAAGATAACTGAAATTCATTCAGAACAGGAAAGAGTTTGTACCACTTGTGCAACTATGACCTTTTCCCCTGGTGCTGTGTGTTGCGACTGCAGGGATTGGCAACCACCAGTTAGTAGAATGAACTGTAGTGGTTTATTTACAGGAAATAATTATGTACAGATTACTTTCACAAAGTTAACACTTCCAGCTCTAGGTTCTACTCTGGTTGCAAAAGCTCACGCGCTGCACTGAGACCCCCGCTCTGCACCAAGACCCCCGCACTCTTCCCCATTGGGCAATCAAGTCACATGACCCTCCCGATGAACAGCCTGGTACTGCATCCTTCCCCCTTTAAGTCCCGTATCATATAATACACACATAACCTGTACAGGATGGCATGGTGGCACCGTGGTTAGCACTGCTGCCTCACAGCACCAGGGACCCGGGTTCGATTCCTGGCTTGGGTCACTGTCTGTGTGGAGTCTGCATGTTCTCCCCGTGTCTGCATGGGTTTCCTCCGGGTGCTCCAGTTACCTCCCGCAGTCCGAAAGATGTGCCGGTTAGGGCATTGGCCATGCTAAATTCTCCCTCAGTGTACCCAAACAGGCGCCAGAGTGTGGCGACTAGGGGATTTTCACAGTGGCTTCACTGCAGTGTTAATGTAAGCCTATTTGTGATATGAATAAATAAACTAAATAACTTCCAAAACAATGGCAATAATGAGCTTTTTAACACAGTATATCAAAAACTCAGTCTATTAGAGGACTTCCTCTTACTCTGGGAGCGACCAAATGGTTGAGGTTCGACTGTCGAGGTAGCTTCGATTGGACTTGCTTCACTGGGACTCTCCTCTGGATATGTCCCTCTTCCTCCTCAGTTTCATTGGGTGCAGCACTTTGGTCCGTCATTGGCTAATCGGCCATTTTGTCGCTTGGACAAACAACAACGCCACTTGCTGGCACGATTGGATCAGGCCGTAGCACTGGCTCTTGGGATGGCTCCCACCTCCTCAAATGATCCACGTGTTTCTTCACTAACTTGTCCTGCACTTTCACCTCACAGAACAGTGGCCCCATCCCAGCCACCGCAACTCCTCAGATTCAATCTGATCCGCTTCCAAAACTCTTCACAAAGACTGGATCGTTTATGTCAAATGCTATTTGTACTTTTGATGAATTATGGTCCCTCTTCTGACAATTTGGCCTTGGTCTCCACCCTCCCCGCCAAATTCGGAATGACCAGGCTTAACCTGGTGCTTAAGCGATTATCCTTTAGTTTCTAATGTGTTTGCTTCTTCATATCAGCCTTGAACATTTGCACTGCGCATTCGGCCAATCCATTTGATGAGGGGTGATAGATTTGGGAGGAATCGCCCATAATAGTTGATTATCTTGAGAAAGGATCTGAGTTCTAGGTGTTCCCAGGGGTTAGTGCCTCTTTAATCGCTTTCACCTTGTCCTCCATTGGGGGTAGCCCTTGAGCATCAACCCGGTAACCAAGATAAGCAAACTCACCTGCCTGGAAGGTGCACTTCCCCATTTTTGATCACACTCCGGCTTTGTGGAATTTTTTTTAAACTTTGTTCAGATTTGTCAGATGTTCCTTCTCAGCGGACCCTGTTATTGGGAAATCATCCAAATAAATGACAACTCTGGGCAAATCCTGCAGCAAACTCTCCATAGTTCACCAGACGATGGCGCAAGCCAATGAAACCCCAGACGGTAGATGTGTATATTGATACAGCCCTTTATGTGTATTTATGGTGACATAAGCTCTTGATGTGGCACCTAGTTCTAACTGGTGGTAAGCGTGGCTCATGTCCAAGTTGTTAGATATCTGACCCCCAGCCAGCTTCATATATAGATTGTCTATTTTGGGGATGGGGTATCTATCCAGTTTCACAATCTGGTTCACTGTCAGTTTGTCGTCCTCGCAGATACAGATGGTCTTGTCTGGTTTAACTACTGGCACAATGGGTGCTGCCCATTGTGGACCTGATAGTGCCCAAGTCTTCCAGCCATTTTAATTCCATCTCTACTTTTTCTACTATTGCGTAAGGCACAAGTCTGACTCTAAGATACCTTGATGTGGAGATGCCGGCGTTGGACTGGGGTAAACACAGTAAGAAAAGTTTAACAACACCAGGTTAAAGTCCAACAGGTTTATTTGGTAGCAAAAGCCACACAAGCTTTCGGAGCCCCAAGCCCCTTCTTCAGGTGAGTGGGAATTCTGTTCACAAACAGGGCATATAAAGACACAAACTCAATTTACATGAATAATGGTTGGAATGCGAATACTTACAGCTAATCAAGTCTTTAAGATATAAACAATGTGAGTGGAGAGAGCATCAAGACAGGCTAAAGAGATGCATATTGTCTCCAGACAGTGAGACTCTGCAGGTCCAGGCAAGCTGTGGGGGTTACAGATAGTGTGACATGAACCCAATATCCCGGTTGAGGCCGTCCTCATGTGTGCGGAACTTGGCTATCAGTTTCTGCTCAGCGACTCTGCGCCGTCGTGTGTCGTGAAGGCCGCCTTGGAGAACGCTTACCCGAATATCAGAGGCCGAATGCCCGTGACTTTAACCTGGTGTTGTTAAACTTCTTTCTGAGATACCTTGGCATGGCTTTTGGATTAACATGGATCCTCTGTTGTACGTCTTTAATCTTTCCACGTCCTTCCCGAAATACTTCTTGGCATTTCCTAATGACCTCATATTCTCTTTTATCTTAAAGATCTCCAGCCAGTTCTCCTGGAGCCAATCACGCCTCATTAAACTCAGTCCTTGGCCTGACACTGCCATCAACAGTAACTGTGTCGACTGCTGTCTGTAACTCACAGGGGATGTGATTGTACCTACTATCTTAATGACTTCCCCAGTATAAGTAGCTAGTCTTGCTGCAGTGTTCATCAATTTCAGAGGTTGAACTCCTTTAAGATGTCCGTAGGTCCATTCACTCACAACAGTAGCTGACGCCCCCATGTCTACCTCTATCTTCAGTGGCCCATCGTTCACTATCAACACTATTGTGATGGGGGAAACCTTAAGTTTAAAGTTTATTTATTAGTGTAGGCTTACATTGACACTGCAATGAAGTTACTGTGAAAATCTTCTAGTTGCCATACTCCGGTACCTGTTCAGGTACACAAGGGAGAATTTAGCATGGCCAATGCACCTAACCAGCATGTCTTTTGGACTGTGGGAGGAAACCGGAGCACCCAGAGGAAAACCATGCAGACATGGGGAGAACTTGCAAACTCCACACAGATAGTGACCCAAGCCTGGAATCGAACCAGGGTCCCTGACACTGTGCCAATGTGCCGCCCACTCTTATTCCCCCCCCCTCTATTCCATTAGCCCTGAAACAATACTCCAACCATTACATATACTGTACCCAGTTCTCCATGGTCATGTCAAAGACTTCTAGCTTCCCAAAAAGAGGCATGTCGGTTCCCTCTTTTTCAGGCTTGGATTGATCTGATTCACTTGGCAGTTTCGCAATGACATTCTCTTCGAACTCCTCGCTGCAAATGGAGTTGCTCTGATTTACCTCTCCACCAGGGTATTGCAAGGATTGGCGACCACCAGTTACAAGCATAAAATCTTAATGTACAAGGGCAATTAGAATTATCGAATCCCTACAGTGCAGAAGGAGGCCATTCGGCCCATCGAGTCTGCACCGACAACCATCCCACCCAGGGCCTATCACCATAACCTCACGTATTTACCCTGTTAGTCCCCCTGATACTAATGGGCAATTTAGCATGGCTAACCAACCTAACCTGCACATCTTTGGACTGTGGGAGAAAACATACGCTGACACAAGGAGAATGTACAAAGTCCATACAGTCACCCAAGGCCGGAATAGAACTTGAGTCCCTGGCGCTGTGAGGCAGCAGAGCTAACCACTGTGCCACCGTGCTGCCAAATTATAATAGACTATAATGGTTTGTTTACAAGAAGTGAGGGTGGCACAGTGGTTAGCACTGCTGCCTCACAGCACCGGTGACCCGGGTTCGATTCCCGGCTTGGATCACTGTCAGTGTGGAGTCTGCACGTTCTCCCCGTGTCTGCGTGGGTTTCCTCCGGGTTCTCCGGTTTCCTCCCACAGTCCAAGTGACGTGCTAGTCGGGTGCATTGGCTGTGCTAAATTCTCCCTCAGCGTACCCGAACAGGCGCCGGAGTGTGGCGACTAGGGGATTTTCACAGTAACTTCATTGCAGTGTTAATGAAAGCCTATTTGTGATGAGTAAATAAATGAACTTTAAAGATAAGTATACAGAGTGTTTTCACGATGGTAACACTGCCAGCTCCAGGATCTACTCTGGTTGCAGAAGCCCGCATTCCACACCAAGATCCCAGCAATCTTCCTCATTGGGCGATCGGGTCACATGACCCTTCTGATGTCCGTCCCTTAAAGGGACCAGTTACTACATTGCGCGTTTGATTTTTTTAATGGGCTGTGCTTCCAGTTGTGCTCTGTTCCACAATAAAATCACTTCCACAGCGCAGATACCAGGGTAACTGGCACCGGCCTCCCTGCGTGGCAGAGAACAACCTCGAGATTTAATAACGCTTTCAATCATCCGTTACAAATAACTTGAATCCGCTGCGAATGGCCAGTCCGCCCAACACAAGCATGAAAGGAAAGCACCGACAGTAACAGCAAGTGTCAAGCCATCGCTTTCTCACTTTATATACAAAAATAAGTGGCTGCCGACAGATAGATAGAAATGGGCAAAGGGCAAGGATAGAACACAAGGAAGTAAGTGTAAGGCTGAGCAAAATAAGAGATGAAGAATGCCTGGCATTTTGATGGCCTCTTTCTGGCTTATTTGTGCAGCAAGTGAGTATATTGGAAATGTGTTTGTGATGCAACTGTCTCCAATGAGTCAAATAGATAGGACACAATGATTATAGATCCATTTCTCAGACTATGAGAGAAGGTGTCAGAAACTATTACAAAGGGCAATCAAATGATTCACATGAGCACAGTCTAGCCAAGCTTTGTGCGTGTGTGTGTATGTGCGTGCACGTGTTTGTTTGCCTGTGTGTGTGTCTGTATGTATGTCTGTGTTTGTATGTGATTGTGTGTGTGCTTGCGTGTCTATGTGTGTGTGTGCCTGTATCTGTGTGTGTGTCTGTCTGTCTGTCTGTCTGTGTGCATGCATGTGTGTCTGCATGTGTCTGTGTGAAAATGTGTGTGTCTGTGTGAGAGTGTGTCCATGTAAGTGTGAGTGTGTGTGTGTGGAAGTGTGTGTGTGTGTCTGTGTGAGAGTGTGTGTGTGTGTGTTTGTGTAAGAGTGTGTGTGTGTGTGTGTGTGTGTGTGTGTGTGTGAGAGAGAGCGTGTGTGTTTTTGTCTGTGTGAAAGTGAGTGTGTGTGTGTGTGAAAGTGTGTGTGTGTGAGAGTGTGTGTGTGTGTGTGTGAGAGAGTGTGTGTGTGTGTGTTTGTGTGAGAGTGTGTGTGTGTATGTGTGAGAGAGTGTGTGTGTTTGTGTGAGTGAGTGTGTGTGTGTTTGTGTGAGAGTGAGTGTGTGTGTGAGTGTGTGTGTGTGTGTGTGTGTGTGTGTGTGTGTATGTGTGTGTGTCTGTGTAAGTGTGTGTGTGTGTGAGAGAGTGTGTCTGTGTGAGTGAGTGTGTGTGTGTCCATAGAGGTGCAGAGATGAAGCTTCTACCCTGTTTGAACTCGTAGCTTCAAATATTCCACAGATTGAAGGAGCAGATTTGTTCCCTCAGTCCCAGCTACAAGTCAGCTCAGGTTTTTTTCTAAAAAAAGAAAAATCAAGAATTTCAGGCATAACAGTTCTTTACTGAAATGGACCATAGTGTGTGCAGGCTGGTATCTGGGGAAACATCCTTAGTAATGGAGAGAAAGGCTTGAAATTATACAGCATCTTTCACAACCTCAGTCTTATGGCTCAATGGGTTAGCATCCCTGCCTCTGAGCCAGAAGCTCTGGGTTCGAGTCCCAGGACTTGATGACCAAGGAAGGTGCGTTCATAATACAGCCAAACAGGCTGAATGTCAACCTGCAAAATCCTTCCAACACATCACTGTCTGGCGGTAAGAACAGGAGAGACTCCTGGTCAGCCACGCTTGATGTAGAGTGGTGCCTCCTCAAGATACAAGCCCTTAGCGACAGACTACAGTTACATGGGTAAGATGGGTATAGAGGGATATGGGCCAAATGCGGGCAATTGGGACTAGCTTCGGGGTTTAAAAAAAAGGGGCGGCATGGACAAGTTGGGCCGAAGGGCCTGTTTCCATACTGTAAACCTCTATGACTCTATAACGAGCGACCTATTCTAGGAATTACTAGCAATGGGAACGGACAAAAGTCTTCCTTCGTGCACCACTAGGTGCGGGAAGAGAATTGGAATTGGATTTCACAACCTCACCATCCATGCACGCTGCAGCCAATGAAGGACTTGTGAAGTATAAACACTGTTATAATATAGGAAATCCAGCAACCAATTTGTGCACAGTAAGCTCCCACAAAGATAATGACCACTGTTGTTTTTTTTGTGTGATGTCGATTGAGGGCCAGGAAACTGGGGGAGTTCCCCTGCTCTTCTCCAAAACCGTGAAGTAGGATCTTTTACATCCACCTGAAAGACCAGACTCGGCTAATGCTTCCTCTGAGAAATCGTGCCCACAGCATTACAGCACTCCCACAGTACTGCCTTCCACTAGATTATTGTACTCAAGTCTCTGGAGTGGGATTTCATCCCTACAACCTTCTGACTCAGAGGGGAGAATGCTATCAATTGAGCCATAGCTGCCAGTCAAATATAAGTTTAATATTTATACCACCTGACTACCTTTTTTTTGCTTTGAATGAATATGTTCCATTATATGTTTTTTTTTAATTTATCAAGATAGAATCATAGAATCCCTACAATGCAGAAGGAGGCCATTTGGCCCGTCGAGTCTACACTGACCATATTCCCACCCAGACCCTTTCCCCATAGCCCCATGTGTTGACCCTAGCTAGTCCACCTAACACTAAGAGGCAATTTATCATGGCCAATCAACCTAACCAGCACATCTTTGGACTGTGGGAGGAACCCGGAGGAAACCCACACAGACACGAGGAGAATGTGCAAACTCCACACAGAGAATGACCCAAGCCAGGAATCAAACCCGGGTGTCTGGTGCTGTGAGGCAGCAGTGCTAACCACTGTGCCACCGTGCCGCCCAATATATGGAGGATCACAGCGTTGCTTATTGTTGCTTATTCTTAGTTTCCCTAGAAGTTGGCAATGAATCTTCTTAAGAGCGACTTAAGAGTCAATGTTTGTGTGCTACATTTGCATCTTGTATAGGCCAGACCATGTAAGATGGGCAGCTTCATTTTGCTTTGCTGCCCCTGTTGCACTTTTCGAAAAGTCCATCAAACCTTGAGATAGGCGGCACGGTAGCACAGTGGTTAGCACTGCTGCTTCACAGCTCCAGGGTCCCGGGTTCGATTCCCGGCTCGGGTCACTGTCTGTGTGGAGTTTGCACATTCTCCTCGTGTCTGCGTGGGTTTCCTCCGGGTGCTCCGGTTTCCTCCCACAGTCCAAAGATGTGCGGGTTAGGTTGATTGGCCAGGTTAAAAATTGTCCCTTAGAATCCTAAATGTGTAGATTAGAGGGATTAGTGGGTAAATATGTGGGGGTAGGGCCTGGGTGGGATTGTGGTCGGTGCAGACTCGATGGGCCGAATGGCCTCCTTCTGCACTGTAGGGTTTCTATGATTTCTATGATTTCTATGATGATAGATCTGGTTTATGGTGTTGGTTCCTCAGTACACAAAACGGCTGGAAAATATGGTCCAGCGGAACCAGATGTTTCCCAGGCAATCCTACAAAATATGAAACATTCCAGGAAAGCGATGTTGGGAATGATATCTGCATGTGTGTCACAGCTTACCCTCTGATTTCAGCTTCTCTGCTTTCACACCTTCTGTTCTCTCTATGGGCTGCCATTAGCAGCCTTTCCCCTTGTTTCTGTGGCTATGGCTCATCTTTCATTCCCTCACCCCACAGTATAAATATCTCCCACTTTCTGCGCCTTTTAGCTTTGACAAAGAGTCGTCTGGACTCAAATCGTCAGCTCATTTCTCTCCTTACAGATGCTGCCAGACCTGCTGAGATTTTCCAGCATTTTCCCTCTGTACTCTGGTTGGTTCCACTTCACTTCCTTTCTCAGCTGCATTGAGGACAGCTCTTTATGTGATTCTGTTTTCTACACTGGTGAACACTTTTGAAAGCAAAGTCCTTCGGTGAGAGAACCTGGGAATCACCAAGTAAAGCAGCAGCTGAAAGAGCACCTAGGTAAATGATAAACTTTTATCAGAGAGGACTGCAAGATGGCACTGTAAGTGCTGCAGTCACCAGACCACACATCCTTATCTTAAGGTAGAGGTGCTTTAGGATTGATTGGGGATGGGAACCTGTGTTTTGGAAGCTACATAGGGTTCTTCTAAAATGTCAACTTGATTTCTGACTACATATTCTTACGCATCTTGCATTCAGCAACAGAAGGATTAAGGTTTTGGTCAGCTATGTTGATAGTGACCATTCATTCAGATCTTTTCACAGCCAGTTTAGTTTTTGACATTCACACAACATGGGCAGCACGGTGGCACAGTGGGTAGCGCTCTTGCCTCCGGGTTCAAGGGACTCGGCTTTTATTCAAGCCTTGGGTGAATGTGTGGAGTTTTGCATGTCCTCCCCGTGTCTGCGTGAGTTTCCACGGGTGCTCCAGTTTCCTCTCACCGTCCAAAGATATGCAGGTTAGGTGGATTGGCCATGTTAAATTGCCCCTTACTATCCAAAGATGTGTAGGTTATGTGGATTAGCCATCGTAAATGCACGGGGTTATGGGGATAGGGTGGGTTGTAGGCCTGGGTAAGATGCTCTATCGGAGAGTCGGAGCAGACGCGATGGGCTGAATGGCCTCCTTCTGCACTGTGGGGATTCTATAGGAGTGTGGCCTCGCTACCTGAACCAGCCCAAACTCAAATGACGTTCCTGAAAATTGGAAGCTCCCTGGAATGGGGTGGGGTATCCCAGAATCGGGAGCCACCTGCCATTTTTAAAGGGCTCCTGAGTCATCTTGACTTGGTGAAACTCCAGAAAGCCTGACGTAGCCCTGCGCAAATCCCACGCGACCACACAATCTGATGGACGCCCTGTTAAACAATCATAAACGAGGAGGAATGGGGAGGAAAGGAGAGCAGAACACACTTTGGATAAGAATGGACCCGGGTTAAGAGTTGACCAACAAAGGCGTGCTTATAAATGTGACACGTTGCATGAAAGTCCCGGCTTGGCAAAGTTTAGTCGGAAAAGGTGCTGCCAAATGCACCCTGGTGGGTTTACAATGTAGAAAAGTTGTTCTTTTCAATAGAATGCATTAAGAAGCAAAGCACCCAACTGCTTTAAGAGCTGGATCAGAGGTGTTAAGTGACAGATTAGACAAAAGCAAGTGGTGAAACGCAGAGATTAAATAGGCCATTAGCTGCCAATCATTTTGCAAGCGGTTTCTATTTTCTTTCTCGTTCTCCTTTATTCTTCGCTGCCACTTGTGACTTTATTATGTAGAATGCCACATGATGGGCCCGAGGTCACCTTTTGTTGTCAGTGACGTTCTGAGGAAATTTGAAAAAGTGGGTGAGGATCTGTACTTAAATTGATATGATGTGGAGATGCCGGTGTTGGACTGGGGTAAGTTGATATCCAGCACGCCTGGGTCACTGAGGCGTTACCCCGAGCAACGAACAACTTTTTGTTGAAAATTTGCTGAGGACAATTCCGAAAGGGAAATCATATTAAATAACATAACCAGCCTGACCTTTGCTCCCCACCAGCTAACATGGCAGGGGGGATCAGCAAAGCCACCGCTCTTCAAACTCAAGTGGCAATCACCGATACAAAGCAAATCATTTCATCAACAACGATTTCCAAAGATAAATTTATGAGGAATATCATTGGTGAGCACATTCTCATGTGAGCAGAGATTAGGTATTGTGCAGGGTAAATCTGTCTCTTCATTATCTCATCAAGTATTCCCAGGGCATCAGTCGAGTAAACCTCTTTCTGTATCATTCCATCAAACACTCAAAACAGCTTAAGTACAGATTAAAGCTCCCTCCGCATTATTCAATCAAGTACTCCCAGGTCAGGTAGAGCAAGGGTTAACTGCAGAATCAAGCTACCATCATGCCGCCTCCTTCAACACTGCCAGGCCAGAAACAAGAGATTTCTGAGTCCTGACGTTTATAACTCTCGTATTCCCTTCCTGACAGGGTATACCTACACCACATAAACTGCAGCGGTTCAAGAAGGCAGATCACCATCACTTTCTCCAGGACCATTAGGAATAGGCAATAAATGTTGGCCTCTCGTCAGTCAGGTCGTCATGAATCAAAAAAAAAGTACTGTCTGATTTACCGTCACAACGAGTGTGTGCAACTTTGTCATGTCAACGTTGTGTGATTTATGGAAAACTGACTGCATCCCAAGGCTGGGAAGGAGCACTTAGCAGGTACAAATTAGCACCAAAGCAATTTGAAAACTATCAAACGTTAAAGTTTCTGATTGATGGTTCCACTTTGATTAGTTTGTGGAATCAGTTTTAGGGTGATACTCAATTTGCTGGTTTCTGCTCTCCATGTGTGTGACACTGCGCCCAACTGCGATGATGACACTTTTTTCTTGGTTCATTCTTGGGACATGGCATTTACCTGGCAAAGCTGGCATTTATTGCCCATCCCTTGTTCACCTTGAGAAGGTGGTAATGATCCTACAGGATTTCATTTGGCAAATATCCCCATTTACCATTAAGGGTAAAATGTCTACATAGAAGACTGAGGGAGGAATCTTATAGAGGTGTATAAGATCATGAGAGGCATGGATAGGGTGAATGCACTCAGTGTTTTTCTCAGGGTTGGGGAATCGAGGACTAGAGGGCCTAAGTTTAAGGTAAGAGGGGAATGAATAATGGGAACCTGAGGGGCAACATTTTTACACAGAGAGTGGTACGCATATGGAATAAGCTGCCAGCAGAAGTGGTTGAAGCGGATACATTAATAACATTCAAAAGGCATTTGGACAAATACACGGATAGGAAAGGCTTAGAAGAATATGGGCCAAGTGCAGAGAAATGGGGTTAGTGTGGATAGACATTTTGGTTGGCATGGACCAGTTTGGGCTGAAGGGCCTGGCTCCGTGCTGTAGGATTATATAACTCTACGGTTTGGTTACTTTTGCCTAGCTAACTTTCACTGTGCTCTGGAGAACTTTGCCATTTGGGTAAACCTTCAGCCCATTCGCGGTGCTGGCACCGGGTGGCTACCTGACGAATTCTCAGTGCGCCAACATTTGCAAATCACTACCAAAAACAGGAAATGCTGGAAAATCTCAGCAGGTCTGACAGCATCTGTGGAGAGAAAATAGAGCCAACATTTCCAGTCTGGTCTCCAGCCACGTAGGGTTGGTTCCATTCTCTCTCCACAGATGCAATCAGACCTGCTGAGATTTTCCCAGCATTTTCTGTTTTTGCTTCAGATTCCAGCATCCGCAGTATTTTGCCTTCAATCTTTGCAAATCACTGGGCGCAATCTTACCACCCGTTCACGCCGCACTCCCGCTGCAGCGAAGATGGAAGAATTTGGCGACAAGCCGAATCTCCGTTCACTGCAGCGGGATGGGAAAACCTCGCTGGCATGAACGGTCAGAAAATTCCGGCCGTTATCTCTTTGTGCTTCATAACATTAGTGAGGAGGAAGTCCATGAGCAGACAGCGGGCCCAGCTCAATGCAACTGTTCAAACCCACTGAGAAGCAGGTGGGGAGAAGGAATAAAACTTTTGGGGCAATGTCACAATAAGCAAAAATCTAATTTGTTTTCACCGATATTTCTGGTCTGGAACTGGCTCGGCTCCCAGTGTGAGCAAGATGGATTAGCCCAAGCTTTGTTGAGTTTAGCAACTTTTTGCAGTTTAATCACAACCTTGCCTCTAGTGACGGAAGAAAAAATCAATCTCCAGCCTCACTCGGTTTCCTGGGAGCTCTGTGCGTTTTCTATAAATAACGTTACATGGAAAGCAACTTGTAGCTGGCAGCCAGCTGTTTTGGGGTTCAACAATGCAGAGGTTGAATTATTTTTTGCAATGGTTCAGTAAAAAAGGCAACAGAGCCAATCGAGTTCTTTTCAAGTATGCTTCAGGAATGTCAGGTGATATGTTAGGATTTGGGCGATCTGAGTTTGAGTATTGATGAAAATAGAGACATGCTGCTGAAGTTTTTCATCTTGCACTCATCAGGACAAATGCAAGAATGCCAAATTTCAGACAATCACAAGAATGAGGCAATGCCTCAGCCAATAAGAGTTGACGTGCCAACCAATCAACATCTTTATCTTCTGCAGTACAATTTTTTCCGATTGGTTTAGCTCTGGCAACATGTCTCTCTTCTCAATAATATTACCCGAATTCTATTACATCAAGAAGTCATAGAATTCCTACTGTGCAGCAGGAGGCCATTCGGCCCATCAAACCTGGACGAGCAACAATCCCACCCAGGCCCTATCTCCGTAACACCACGTATTTACCTTGCTATCGAAGGGGCAATCTAGCATGGCCAATCAACCTAACCAGCACACCTTTGGAGTGTGGGAGGAAACCGGAGCACATGGAGGAAATGCACGCAGACACGGGGAGAACGTGCAAACTCCAAAGCCCTGCATCAGTTAGGGAATTCGAGACTCAATAAGCTAACCATGCATACCAAAGCCCCAGGCTGGCCAGGGAGGTTAGAGTCACACGGCTGGTGAGAAGTTGGACAGCCAAGACAGGATCTGGATTGAACTGGATCTGATTTTGCAAATGGCCTTTCGCACTCCAAGAGTGTGATGTGGACCCACCCTTCAGCTGTACAGTGCTGCGTGAAGGAGTGAGGAGTGAGATGACTCATTCTTGACCTGTACAGATTCCAGTTCAGAGAGCCCAATTCAAGAGTGAGGAATGAGATGGCCCATCCTCAATTTGTATAGACCTTCTTTATAACCTCACAATATTAGACTTACATAGAAACATAGAAACTAGAAGCAGGAGTAGGCCATTCGGCCCTTTGAGCCTGCTCTGCTATTCATCTTGATCATAGCTGATCATCGAATTCCATATCCTGATCCCCCCAACCGTGAGACTTCTCACAATTCCAGTTTGACTTTGCACATGAGTTGCTGATTAATTAGCTTTGTTTTTTAGTGGTACGCTCGCAGCGTTTTATGTAAGATGTACAGGAAGAAGAGGTTGGATGGTTCAATGATGTGTCACATTCCTTGACTGGTTTTGCATTGCGAAGGTTAGATTTCTTTTAGTCATTCATATGACATGGGTGTCATTGGCTGGCCAGCATTTATTGCCCATTCCTAGTTGCCCGAGGACAGCTGAGAGTCAATCACATTGCTGTGGCTCTGGAGTCACATGTAGGCCAGACCAGGTAAGGACGGCAGATTTCCTTCCCTAAAAGACATTAGTGAACCGGACAGGTTTTTCCAACAGTGGGTTTCATGGTCCTCAGTAGATTCTTAATTCCAGATTTTTTTATTGAATTCAACTTCCACCATCTGCCGTGGTGGGATTTGAACCCGGGTCCCCAGAACATCAATTGAGGTTTTGGATTAATAGTCTCGCGATAATACCACTAAGCCAAAGCCTCCCCTAAGAGTTACAGAGTGCTTCCCTTTTCCACAGTACAGTATATAGCACTCAGAAAGGATTTTGATTGATTGATTCTGATTTTTCATTTTCATTATAATTAGAAAAACCCATCTGGTTCACTAATGTCCCTTTTGGGGAAGGAAATCTGCCATCCTTACCTGGTCATGTTGACCAATGAATCCAGATCCCCAGCAATGTGGTTGACCCTTAAACTAACAGTTAAAAGTTTATTTATTAGTGAGACAAGTAAGCTCACATTAACACTACAATGAAGTTACTGTGAAAATCCCCCAGTCGCCACGTTCCGGCACCTGTTCGGGTACACTGAGGGAGAATTTAGCATGGCCAATGCACCTAACCAGCACATCTTTGGGCTATGGGAGGAAACCGGAGCACCTGGAGGAAACTCACGCAGACATGGGGAGAATGTGCAAACTGCACAGTCACCCGAGGTCAGATTTGAACCTGGGTCTCTGGAGGCAACAGTGCTAACCACTGTGCTATTGTGCTGCGCCGCCACCGCTCCCCACTCCCCCTCTCCCCCAGCCCCAAACTCCCCCCGTGCAGATTTCTCCTACGTATTCTGCAAACAATAATTATTCGAACAAATACCCCAGAGCAAAAGTACATTCTCGTTACTCTCTGGAAATGTCTGATAGCTTGTGCAGTGTCATGGACAGAGATCATTTTTTATTTGAAAGGGTGGTTTTAGCTCTTGGTTCTGCTTTGTGCCTTCACAGGATTCTGCTCATTTTCCAAGAAGTGACAGTTTTACACTAGACTTGACCTTGCTTTATGTTTTAACCACCAAATTTATATACACAATAAATGAACAAGTGAATAAATGATGGGGACTTCACATATATTTTCACGATATACTTGTTAAATTGTGCTAACAGACTGTAAAGCTGAAAGTAGTGAATGGATCGTACATCTGTCTTAATTGCAATCAATTTCCTTATTCATTATATTTTCCTCTTCTCATCGATTGGAGTTATCAATCTTAACTAATATTCTTTAAAAGTTTCAGTTAAACTGTCTTTGAGCTCTCCATGTTATACTCATTGATTAGAAAAAGGAAAGCTCAGAAACTGCCCAGAAACTGCTGCCAGAGCTTCATTGAATTGAAAATTTGACACAAAAATAATTTAGACCTGAAACAGGTCTGAGCAAATCACACAGCATCTTTCTGTTTGAATGAAGTGAGTTTGTCTGTGCTCGGAATAAGTCATGATGTGGAGAGACCAGTCCATCTGACGAAGGAGCAGCGCTCCGAAAGCTTATGATATTTGCTACCAAATAAACCTGTTGGACTTTAACCTGGTGTTGTGAGACTTCTTACTCGGAATAAGTTAACAGGGCTGGTCACTCTTACGATGTACAGTCTCCACCGTTGTTATCGTTGGTGGTGGTCAGTGTAACCCAAAAACGCTTACACGACGTCTCATTGAGTTGGCAATCTGCTTTTTACTCTGAAAGTAGGAACTCTATGAGGCCATGGTCGCAGAGCTGGTGACTGCCCCCTACAGTTGGTAATCGTGCAAACAACTGATCGAAGCCTCTGTGTTTAGCACTGCTGCCTCACGGCGCCAGAGACCCGGGTTCAATTCCCGGCTTGGGTCACTGTCTGTGTGGGATCTGCATGTTCTCCCCGTGTCTGCATGGGTTTTCTCCGGGTGCTCCAGTTTCCTCCCACAGTCCAAAAATGTGCTGGTTGGGACAAAGAACAAAAAACAAAGAAAATTACAGCACAGGAAGAGGCCCTTTGGCCCTCCAAGCCTGCACCGACCATGCTGCCCGACTGAACTAAAACCCCTTACTCTTCCGGAAACCATATCCCTCTATTCCCATCCTATTCATGTATTTTTCAAGATGCCCCTGATTGGTGCATTCATAGAAATCATAGAAACCCTACAGTGCAGAAAGAGGCCATTCGGCCCATCGAGTTTGCACCGACCACAATCCCACCCAGGCCCTACCCCCATATCCCTACACGTTTACCCACTAATCCCTCTAATCTACACATCTCAGGACACTAAGGGCAATTTTTTTTAGCATGGCCAATCAACCTAACCCGCACATCTTTGGACTGTGGGAGGAAACCGGAGCACCCGGAGGAAACCCACACAGACACGAGGAGAATGTGCAAACTCCACACAGACAGTGACCCAAGCCGGGAATCGAACCCAGGTCCCTGGAGCTGTGAAGCAGCTGTGCTAACCACTGTGCTACCGTGCCGTCCTATTGGCATGATCAATTTAGCATTGATCATGCTAAATTCTCCCTCTGTACCCAAACAGGCACCGGAGTGTGGCAACTAGGGAATTTTCATAGTAACTTCATTGCAGTGTTAATATAAGCCTATTTGTCACATAAATAAATAAACTAAAATGAGCTGTTCAGAGTGCTGACAATGACAAGAGGCAGTTGGAACGTAGTCACTTCAGGCAGTTTTGTTTTTATTTGAAAGTCGTGGGTCATGGGCGTCACTGACTGGCCAGCATTTATTACCCATCCCTAGTTGTCAGAGGGCAGTGGAGAATCAACCACATTGCTGTGGCTCTGGAATCACATGCAGGCCAGACCGAGTAAGGATGGCAGCTTTCCTTCCCTAAAAGACATTAGTGAACCAGATGGGTTTTTCCTGACAATCGGCAATGGTTTCATAGTCATCAGTAGATTCTTAATTCCAGATATTTTTTGTTGAATTCAAATTCCACCACCTGCCGTGAAGGGATTCAAACCCTGGTCCCCAGAACATTAGCTGTGTTTCTGGATTAATAGTCTAGTGATAATACCACTAGGCCAACTTAATGTGAGGTAAGTCCATTCAAAAGTCTGATGGAAGCAGGGAAGAAGCTGTTCTTGAGTCGGTTGGTACGTATCCTCAGACTTTTGTATCTTTTTCCAGACGGAAGAAGGTGGAAGAGAGTACGTCCGGGGTGCGTGGGGTCCTGAATTATGCTGGCTGCTTTTCTGAGACAGCGGGGAGTGTAGACAGTGTCAATGGGTGGGAGGCTGGTTTGAGTGATGGACTGGGCTTCGTTCATGACCCTTTGTAGTTTCTTGAGGCCTTCGACAGAGCAGGAGCCATACCAGGCTGCGATACAATCAGAGAGAATGAGAAGGGAAGGTTGTGAATGGTGGATCAGTAACCATGGAGGGAATGGGCTTGTTTTCATTGGAGGTGTACAGCTGTGCATGGGGTGTGGATGGGGGCCACTAAAGAGAAGATTCCAGAATTTTGGATTAACCTTTGGAAACATTCTGCACTTGTGGAAAGTTGTCCATATAATTTTAAAGCTCTGTAAGTTTCAGTTCTGTTTTTTGCCACTACTTTGCCATGTAGTTGCAATTTCCCTGCCTCTAATGTAATAGGTAGTGGTGATCCACTTGAGAGTAGGTCCTTGGACCGTTTCTTTATGCCTCGGGGTCCCGCACTGTCCTCTACAGTTGCTCGTATCAACCTCCCATTTACAATTTCAGTGAGCGACACAAGAGAAACGAGGTGTTTTCCCGTTGCCTTCCACATGAGTGCTTAAAAGAAACACATGTTCTCTTCTAGAAGAATCCTCTATCTGTAAGCAGCCCACAACCCTCGAGATTCTGGTCAACACCACCAATATTTCCTTGCTTCTGCCACTGGCCATGGCTTGTAGCCTTGAGTTTGAAAACCTTTCCTGTGCCTGAAGTGAGTAATAAAAGGGCAGGTCCAACCATCCCTCCCCAAGGCCTCAAATGACCCTACTACCCTAATGTGATATGACTACCTTAAAGAACCCATTTCCATGTGTGATGGTTCAGGTTAGAAACTCCAGAGGGTTTTATGAAGCCCGTCTGGATCAAAAGTTTTGCATTTTGAATTTGGCTAGGATAAGCATGAGCTGTTTCACTTCAGGTGTGATTCAAGTGACCCACTAGGGAGCTTTTATCAAACAAAGTTCATTTAAGAACATAGTTAACATCTGTAGTAAGGAAATTAGCAAGAACTTTTATCAATTACAAACAAGAAACAAACAATCACTGTAAGGTATAACCCTTAACAAAGATATCTGATGTGTTCCAATCAAACCAAAACCCTTACCATAAACAAAAGATACTTCCCACAGGTTTAACACAGCACAGACTAATGCTCACGTGATACTGAGATCGAGGCCATTAGTTGAGTTCTGCAGTCAAATGCTCTTGCAACTCAGAACAGTTTGAAGATAATACAGCTTCCCAAAACACCAGAGACTCTGGTCCAGCCCTCAACAACAGCAGGTTTTCACCTTTCAAGAAAACAAGTCCTTGTTCTCTGCTAACCAACAGAATTTTCTGAAGAACATGGAGAGAGGGAAAACACTTCTTTTTAGCTTGCTGTCCCTTCTAAAACTCAAACCCGCAGGTTCAAACTGAAACTGAAAGTGAAAACCTTGTCACCTGATCTGCCCACAGTTTTTTCTCCCCCGCGACAGTGACGTCACCTAAGGCTGTGAGCATGAATTAAAAAACAAACTCTTAAAGGTACACTAACATCACACACGTTAAAACTTGAATAGAATTGCTGGTGATTGTCACACTGCACTTCAAGTGTGAGATAAATCCAAGACCTGTTTGCCTGTTCTATTGCTTCAAGTGGATGCCATTTGGAGGAGAGCTAGGAGCTGTCCTGATGGCATGGCCAATATTTCTTCCTCAACAAACACCACCAGAGAAAGATTAACTGGCCTTGAGCTATCTTTTTGCTGTTTGTGGGATATTGCTGTGTTCAGAATAGTTGTAAAGCTTTCCTGTCCAGCAGTTATGACACTTCAGAGTAATCAATTGCATGCGAATTGCTTTGCGAGATTTCTGATGGATATGCTAAGGCATTGTAGAATCTTTTCATCACTGAATTGAACAGTAAATAAAGCACTTGATCAGAAAACAGGATCACTGGAAGGAGGCCTTTTCATAGAATCATAGAATCCCTGCAGTGCAGAAGGAGGTCATTTGGTCCATCGAGTCTGCACTGACTCTCCAACAGAACATCTTACCTAGGCCCACCCCTACCCTATCCCCATAACCTCATACCATTTACCCCACTAATCCCCCTAACATACACATCTTTGGAGAGGGGTAATTTTAGCATGGTCGATCCATCTAACCTGCACATCTTCGGACATTTTGACCCCAGACTTTGCGGGGACGGGTTTTCCGGAGTGGTGCCAAAATGCCGTGAGAGTTTAAAAGTGTGACACCAGTGTAATCAAACGGTGAGATTTTCAAGGCCCTTTGCCGGCAGAGTAGTGCAGATTACACTGAGAAAGGTCAAGAAGTTGATTTTAATACATTTGCATCCCTTGATCAATCAGGCACTCTTTTGGGATTTTCACCCCTCACGCTATATCCACAGGGCACCCCAGTGATGTTATGCTGGTGTCATTTACAACTGCTCTATAATAGTGTGAACCAGGCACTCCCTACCTCAAGGGGGACTTTGGCGGTGAGTGATCAGAAGGATGTCACCCTAGTTAAGTCATAGAGGTCGTAGAGGTTTACAGCATGGAAACAGGCTCTTCAGCCCAACTTGTCTATGCTGCCTTTTTTTTAAAATCCCGAAGCTAGTCCCAATTGCCCGCATTTGGCCCATATCCCTCTATACCCATGTAACTGTCTAAACTCTTTTTAAAAGATAAAATTGTACCCGCCTCTACTACTACCTCTGGCAGCTTGTTCCAGACACTCACCACCCTCTGTGTGAAAAAATTGCCCCTCTGGACACTTTTGTATCTCTCCCTTCTTACCTTAAACCTATGTCCTCTAGTTTTAGACTCCCCTACCTTTGCGAAAAGATATTGACTATCTCACTGATCTATGCCCCTCATTATTTTATAGACCTCTACAAGATCATCCCTCAGCCTTCTAAAAAATCAATCCCAGTCTGTCCGGCTTCTCCTTTTAACTCAACCCATCAAGTGCCGGTGGCATCCTAGTAAGTCTTTGATCCTAGTAAGTATTAGTGAGTCTCCGGGGACACTGGAGAGGACGCGGGGGAAATGTAACTGGGCCGGGGATGGAGGGGGGTGGGGGGAGATGTTGAATCATGCAATCTCGAGGGGAGGGATCCCTTGTAGCCCTCACCTTTTACTCATCTTGTGGTATTCCCTGCCTCAAAGGGATCTGGAGGCGAGCTTGCAGGCCGTTCTTCCCAGGTGAGGGGGCATGGTAACCTTGCTGGGAGGCTTTTTTAGAGAGTGAGGGTAGGGACGATCCCACCTCTGCTCCACAGCAGACTTGTCAGAGTCTCAGTAAATCGTGATGCTGGCTTCCTGGCAATCATCCCCCCTCACGGCTCTTTAGCAAGTGCTGAGGAGCACTGGGGAGGTGTTGAAATGGAGCTCCGCAGTATTGAACAGCATAACTTCCTCCTGGACGAGCTAATCAGCGGTGGGGCGCCATTTCCACACTGAAACCCCATGCTAAACACAACTTCATCAATTTAAATTAAAGAATCCATGTGAAAACCCGGTGTTGAAGTTGGCGAAATCCACAACATTTTTTGGTCCAAAACCAGCACTTTGGCAAATTTCAATAAGATTCAAGCCATAAGGAGGAATTTTCCAGTCCCGCTGCAGTGAACGGAGCGCCAAATTTTCCATCCTCGCTGCCAGTGACAATGGGCGTGAAAATTCAGGCCATTGTCTTTAAAAATCATCCGATCTTCAGGGAAAATGACAGAACCATCTTGGGGAAATGTGAGGAGATTGGTCATTAAGGAAAGTAAGATTTATTCCCAAATGTCTGAACCCTAGTTCTAAAAACTGTGATGAGTTCAGATTGGCCACATTTCCAAACCAAACTGAGTGGCTCAACTCCAAATGAGGCAGTGGTGAACTATATTTGTACAAGGCAGTTAGTTGGTAACCATGATGTGGAGATACTGGGGTGGACACAGTAAGAAGTCTCACAACACCAGGTTAAAGTCCAACAGGTTTAGATGGAATGGCAAGCTTTTGGAGCGCTGCTCCTTCATCAGGTGAGTGGAGATAGGTCCACCATCATGGCATATCATAGAAACCCTACAGTGCAGAAGGAGGTCATCAGGCCCATCAAGTCTGCACTGACAACAATCCCACCCCAGGCCCTATCCCCACAACCCCACACATTTACCCCTCTAATCTCTCTAACCTGCGCATCCCAGGACACTAAGGGGCAATTTAGCACGGCCAATCAACTTAACCTGCACATCTTTGGACTGTGGGAGGAAACCGGAGCACCCGGAGGAAACCCACGCAGACACAGGGAGAACATGCAAACTCCACACAGACAGAGACCCAAGCCAGGAAGTGAACCTGGGTCTTTGGCGCTGTGAGGCAGCAGTGCTGACCACTGTGCCACCGTACCGCCCACGGTGTATAGGCAAAGACACAATTGCAAGATAATTGCAGATTGCAATGTGAAGAATGGTTGGAGTGCGAGTCTTTACAGACAATCAAGTCTTTACAGGTACAGACAGTGTGCATGGAGAGAGGGATAATCACAGGTTGAAGAGGTGTGAAGTCAAGCCAGGACAGTTAGCAGAATTTTGCAAACCCAGGCAGTATGGTGGGGGTTACAAGTAACGTGTGTTCATGCGTGCGGAACTTGGATGAAGACGGCCTCAACCGGGATCTTGGGTTCACGTCACACTACTTGTAACCCCCCACCGTACTGCCCCTGGCTTGCAAAATTATGTGTGTTGTGAGACTTCTTACTGATTTGTACAAGGCAATCAGTTAGTACAGCACGGAAGGGCTTTCTGCATCATTGAGGTCTTAGAATAACTCCAGTCGTAGGGAGATGATCATTTTCATGCAACTGGTGTTTTGAATTCAGTTGAGGAGCAGAAATTTGATATTTTTCTTCATGCGGATGAGCTGTGTCTACACTTTGATCTCCTATTATTACCCAATTGTCTGCCTGACATTTCCATATCAGAAAAGATAATGAGGTATCACAGGGATGCCTATTAACTTGAGTCCTGGAGCTAGCACCTACTGGCACCGGGTTTATTTGGTATGAACCTTTTAACCACATTTTTAATGCAGCGCAAGAGAGGACAGAAATTAGGCAATTAGGATAGTCAGGAGCCGGCATCTAGAAGCATATGAGGTTTTGAGGAGGTGGATGAAAAGGTGAACAGCACTGACAGCTGAGAGTTGGAGATTAATGCAAGAAGTTACGCTCCCTATTGACAGTGACATTACATAAAGCCTGATCTTTTAAAACTGTGCTCAATAGTTAAATGAACAAACACTTGTGACATCTCATCAGGCTACTCCATTTACCTTTTCCCATTCAGGGACCTTTTCCAATACAATGTCATTAGCGTGCCTAATTTGCAGCGAGCCACGCGCCTTGCCGCATTACTGTCGAGCAAGTGTGGAACAACTCCCAAAATGTTTAATTTTAATAAGCAATAACAAAGCTGGACTCGAGTCCTGTGTCACCGGTGGCCGCCGCGCAACTTCTCATCAAAATGAGCAAATGATGGGATCTGCTTGTTGCAGCCACAGGTGGCTGCTTCGGGAAGACATATAATGGTCATTTTCAGCATTCTGAGCTGGGAATACAATTGTCCTATTTTAATTAGCTTTTAATTTTGAGCTGGCTGTGTGGCCCCCGGAGAGGCTAAGGCTTTTGTGAGGTAGACTTTTGAGCAGCCATTCTGATGCTTCTTACTGGAAGTCTTCCTAATTGACTGTTAACTACTTTTAGTAACTATAACTAAAGAGCCAGCATAAAGCGCTTCCCAAAGTGTAATATGGTTTAACATAATTTTCCATGAAGCAGGATAAATACAGATATTCTTGAAAACGTATCCAGACCTCTCGCTGATTTTGTTAGGCATGTGAAGCCGGGGAGTGGAACATCTCGGCGGCACAGTGGTTAGCACTGTTGCCTCACAGCGCTTAGCACTGCTGCCTCACAGCGCCAGGGACCCGGGTTTAATTCCTGGCCTTGGGTGACTATTTTTGTGTAGAGTTTGCATCTTCTCCCCGTGTCTGCGTGGCTTTCCTCCGGTGCTCCAGTTTCCTCTCACAGTCCGAAAGACATGTTGGTTAGGTGGATTGTCCACGCTAAATTCTCCCTCAGTGTACCCGAACAGGCGCTGGAGTGTGGCGGCTGGGGGATTTTCACAGTAATGTCATTGCAGTGTTAATGTAAGCTTGCTTGTGACACTAATAAATAAACTTTACAATTTAAACAGATCTCCTCCCTGAAAGGACATTAGTGAACCAATTTTTCTTATGTCAATTGATAATGGGCTTATGGTCATTATTAAACCTTTAATTCTAGATTTGTATTGAATTCAAATTTCGCCATCTGCCTTGGTGGGATTCGAACTCGGGTCCCAGAGCCTTATCCTGGATTTCTGGATTACTAGAACAGTGAAAATACCACCACGTCACTGCTTCCCATGTGTAAGGGGTCAGCACTCTAAAGAACCTTATAAACCCCAGCTCCCCCCACTATTGCTGCCACCATAATGCGATGACTACAGCTGCACCAAAAGGCTACCCTGCAGAAGGACTCCCCCTCTATGAGGACAACCTGCCCTCCTATTTTTATACTTGTGAAAGGTGTTCAGAAGGGATGTCAACATGGTAGTATCCTGTCCCTCCCTCCTCTAATGAGTTTAAAGTTTATTTATTTGTGTCACAAGTCGGTTTACATTAACACTGCAATGAAGTTACTGTGAAAATCCCCTAGTCGCCATATTCCGGTGCCTGTTAGGGTACACTGAGGGAGAATTTAGCGTGGTCAATGCACCTAATCAGCACATCTTTTGGACTGTGGGAGGAAACCGGAGCGCCCGGAGGAAACCCAGATATGGGGAGAACATACAGGCTCCGCAAGACAGTGACTCAAGCTGGAAATCGAACCTGGGTCCCTGGCACTGTGAGGCCGCAGCACTAACCACTGTGCCACCGTGCCGCCCGATGATCAGACAGTGAGGTCCATTATTGGCCTTCCAGCATCTGGGGCCTATCCATCATCCCTAACTGGGCACTCTGAGTGGCCACTGGCCACTAATTGACCATGCATTGAAAAAATTGAGTCCAGAGTTTGTTTCCAACATGATGCAAGGTTGGGACCCAGAAATCCTCCCAATGTTAGGTTCTCAGAAGGAAACCCCAGCCTGTGGAGGAGAGACAAGCCCATCAAAAGTCTTTTGGGGTCTGGTCGAGCACTAGAGGCGGGTATCAGTAGTGTTGAGGCCAAAACGTTGTGTGATTTAAAGAAGAAATTAGATATACTCTTGGGGCTAAAGGGATGAAGGGATATTGAGGGAATCATGATATTGAATTTAATGATCAACCATGGTCTTAATGAGCAGGTTCAAAGGTTCGAATGGCCTACTCCTGCTTCTAGTTTCAATGCTTGACTGAAAATTGGAAGTATTTATTTGCTGAGTATTGGGGGAATTCGCCTGTCAAATCTAGATAAATACAATGGGTCCTGAAGGAATGTGGACTTAATCACAGCATCACAAAATTCAACTCTACCTTTTGGATTGACGTTGTCAGGTTTGATGGGATCAATTCACCAAAGTTCCTTAGACAACACTTTCCAAACCCACGACTACTTCCATCTAGAAGGACAAGGGCAGCAGATACATGGGAACACCACCACTTGCAAGTTCCCCTCCAAGCCTCTCACCATCCTGACTTAGAAATATATCACCATTCCTTCGCAGTCACTGGGTCAAAATCCTGGAATTCCCTCCCTTACAGCATTGTGGTCAACCCACAGCACGTGGACTGCAACGATTCAAGAAGGCAACTCACCAGCATCTTCTCAAGGGCAACTAGGGATGGGCAATAAATTCTGGCCAACCAGCGATGCCCATGTCCCAGGAATGAATTTTTAAAAATCATGCACTGGTATCCGTTGTTAACTTGCTGCCGTGGAATGGGATGGAAGAGGCGTGTGCTATGATGCTAACTGGATACATCTCCTGCGAGTTGTTACTCGAACTGTTTATCTATATCACTAATGAGGCTGTAAAGCTTTTGCGGTACATAGTCAGTTAGAGACAACATCCAGGAGATTGCTGCCTGCCCAACTCTGACAAGCACGGAATTGGTTCAGTCACTGCTGAAAGTTCAAAAGATTGAGTTAAAAATAGCAGCCACTTCCTCGACGGCGCTCCACAAAGACTGAAGGCATTTCCTGTTTGCTATGCAATGGCTGGCTCAATAGCAGTAGCGATGGCAGATAAGCTGCTTCCTCACCTGTAAGGTAATAGCTGCACAGAAATGGAAAGAGTTAACTGGTTGAGTGAATGACTTGGCTAACCAGCCATAACATTGCAATATTTAAATGTGTGCAGAGCATGAGCATTGTACTGAGAATAACATGCCAATCAGAATGTCACTTAAATGTGGCTCATTTTATGCTTAATAGCAATAATTGTGATATCTGTGTTCCAACTCAGCAACAGTGGCATAGGATTGTCGGCCGTTCAGCCCATCCAATCTGGCCCACTCTCGTTTATAAATCGCACATTTACTCCATTCACTGTCTTGGATTGTGACATTTCCAGATAGCGTCATGTCACATGCTGGAACATCATGCCCCAAGTCACATCATACTCATTGGTGTTGTTTATTGGGCTAAAGAATTGGAAGCATTAAGATGGAACTGAGATTTCATGTGGCAAACTGTGACTTGAACAGAACAAGCAGCAGACATCACTGGGGAGGAAGAAAAAGTGATCGCCAGGACTTGGGTCAGAGCTCCATCACTAACGATGTGGGAACCCCTTCAGTAAGCTCCAGCCTTGAACAAATTCCCAAGCATCTGTTATTCTCAATGCAAACAAAGTCACTCAGTGCCAATGGACGGTGATGGCCTAGTGGTATTATCGCTAGGCTATTAATCTAGAAACTCAGTTAATGTTGTGTGGATGCGGGTTCGAATCCCGCCACAGCAGGTGGTGGAATTTGAATTCAATTTTTAAAAATCTGCAATGTACTGATGCCCATAAAATTGTTGTCGATTGTTAGAAAAAAACATCTGGTTCACTGATGTCCTTTAGGGAAGGAAGTCTGCCGTCCTTACCTGGTCTGGCCGACATGTGACTCCAGAGTCACAGCAACGTGGTTGACTCTCAACTGCCCTCGGACAACTAGGGATAGGCAATAAATGCTGGCCAGCCAGCGATGCCCATGTCCCATTAATGAATTTTTTAAAAATGATTATTTCTACACGCAATGGGCCAGATGGTGCATAAGTGGCTCTGAAGAATGAGTGTGCCCAGCTTCTCAATAAACTATGGCTTTGTGATGTCCTGACTTGACTTTTCCAGGACCGTCCTGGCTAGCCTCACATGTTGCACCCAGCATAAACCTTAACTCATCCAAAACTCTGCCACTGCCCATATCCTAACTCGTGTCAGGTCCCATTCACCCATCTCCCCCGTGCTTGTTCACCTAACTTGGCTCCCGGTGTCGGTCTGTTTAAAAGTTTTCATCCTTGCTTTCAAATTACCTCAGGGCTTGTCCCTCCTTATTGCAGTGATCTCCTCCAGCCGCACGTTTCCAAGATGCTTGAGCTCCTCCAATTCTGGCCTATGCATTCCCTTTTTCATTGCTCCCCCATTGGCAGCAAAGCTCTCAGCTATCTGGGACCTCAGGTCTGGAATTCTTTCCCTAAACTGCTCTGTCCTCCTTTAAGATGTTTTTTTCCAAAACCTGAAGGTTATTTATTAGTGTCACAAATAGGCTTATATTAAAAGTTTATTTATTAGTCACAAGTAGGCTTATATTAACACTGCAATGAAGTTACTGTGAAAATCCCTTAGTCGCCGCACTCCGGCGCCTGTTTGGATACACTGAGGGAGAATTTAGCATGGCCAATGCACCTAACCAGCATGTCTTTTTGAGTGTGGGAGGAAACCGGAGCACCCGGAGGAAACCCACGCAGACACGGGGAGAATGTGTAAACTCCACACACACAGACAGTGACCCAAGCCAGGAATCGAACCCAGGTCCCTGGCGCTGGTGAGGCAACAGTGCTAACCACTGTGCCACCATGCCACCCAAAAAACCTCTTTGACCAAAATTTTAGTTATTTATCCTAACATCTCCAATTGTGTCAGTTGAATTCTGTTTGATACTGTTCCTGGGAAAGGTGTTGAGATGTTTTAATACATTAACGTAGTTATAAAAATGCAAGTGGTTGGGTTCTTTTAGGCCCAGGTTTTAATTTGATGTAGGGAGGGCGAGGTGGGCTGATAGAAGCAACAACCCCATCACCATGACACCCAAGAAAATGTAACTCTTGACCTCCTCTGCCAACCTTAGTCTCTTGCTTGATACTGGTGGTAAACTGTCGTTGGCCAATGGATGGGTCTGGAATGTCGGGAATGGGTAGCCCTGATAAGGAACTGACGAAGCAATGTCTGACTTTCAGTTAAGCTGCAGTGAGGAGCTCTGAAAATATATGGAATCATCCAATTTGGTAGGAAGAACAGAAAGGCAAAGTATTAGTCCATAAGGTATAAGAGCAGAATTAAGCCATCTGCTCCATCGAGTTTGTTCCACCATTCAATTATGGTTGATATGATTCTCAACCCCATTCTCGTGCCTTCTCCCCGTAACCCTCGAACCCCTTATTGATCAAGAACCTATCTATCTCTGTCTTAAAGACACTCAATGACCTGGCCTCCACAGCCCTCTGTGGCAATGAGTTCCACAGATTCACCACCCTCTGACTAAAGAAATTCCTCCTCATCTCAGTTTTAAAGGAGTGTCCCTTCACTCTGAGGTTGTGCCCTCTCTCACCATTTCTTAAATTAGGAAGGCAAATGGTATGTTGATCTTTACGGTAAGAGGATTTGCATACAGAAGTGAAGACTTCCGCCGGAATTCTCCAGTCATTCACCCCGCCCCCTGTCGCCGCTGCAGGACGAAGAATTTGACACTCAGCCAAATCTCCATTCACTGCAGCGAGACCAGAGAATCCCGCTGGCGTGATTGGGCAGAGAATCCCGCCCTCTCACTCCTGCTCCTTTTCCTATGAAAGCCTTACAGTTGGAGAGCAAGGGAGTTGGTGGACAGCCTCAGAGTGGATCCAAGACTGCAGTGTTCCTCCACCTGATCCAATGAGGGAAGTCAAAGAAAGTAATAAGACTTTTAGACCGTAAGACATAGGAGCAGAAGTAGGCCATTGGACCCATTAAGTCTGCTCCACCATTCAGTGAGATCATGAGTGACCTGAAATGATGATCCTCAACTCCACTTTACCGCCTTATCCCCATAACCCTTGATTCCCTTACTGATTAAAGATCTGCCTATCTCAGCCTTGGACATACTTAACAACCCAACCTCTGTGGGCCACTCCTGACTTTGAATCCTCTTCCTGTTGAATTGGACGGACTGGAAAGTCAGTCACAGCAGTTTCCTCATGCAGGCTTCAGCTCATTATATAGGAGTCAGGCCCTGATTAAATCATTGAAGCTTGATTTGCATATATATAAAAAGAAGGACCTTGTTGGTCTTTTGTTGTATCCCTTGCGCCTGCTCAGAGGAGCAGGTTACAAGCGGAACCTGCAAGATTATTGGTGTGGGGTATGGAAATGTGAGTCGTACGTGTGCACACACTGCCTCTTTGTCAATTGGGCTGGATTCACATCATGCTTTCCAACTTTGATCTATAGGCCAGTGATCTTGCTTCTTGTTCCAGAGCTCCTTGTGCTGGTTATTGCTCACAGGAATAAGGCAAAAAGCAGATCTTAATGGGAAATTCTCATCATGCGGAATCTCTGTGACAGCTGTTTGACTTGTGCAGGGAGAAAAGATCAGAAAGAGACAACTATGTTTTGGGGATAGGGTTGGTGGTTAATTTAAACAGACCTCTCACCACCTAGAATCATATAGTGCAGAAGAGGCCCTTCGGCCCATCAAGTCTGCACCAACACGTGAGAAACACCTGACCTTCCAGCTAATCCCATTTACCAACACTTGGCCCCCAATGTCATGATGGGCCAAGTGCTCATCCAGGTACTTTTTAAAGGATGTGAGGCAACCCACCTCTACCGCCCTCCCAGGCAGCGCATTCCAGACTATCACCACCTCTGGGTAAAAAAGTTTTTCCACACTTCCCACCTAAACCTCCTGCCCCTCACCGTGAACCGATGTGCCCTCGTGATTGACCCTTCAACTAAGGGGAACAGCTGCTCCTTATTCATTCTGTTCATGTCCTTCATAATCTTGTACATCTCAATCAGGTCGCCCCCTCAGCCTTCTCTGCTCCAATGGAAACAACCCAAGCCTACCCAACTCTCGTCATAAGGTAAATGTTCCAACCCAGGCAGCATCCTGGTAAATCTCCTCTGCACCCTCTCCAGTGCAATCACATCCTCTGTCCATAAACAGAAAGATATTCTGATTTTGAATTCCCCCTTTATAAAGTGGTGGCATATTTCCCAACCTCTCAGTTTCAGTGTGATCCAATTTCTATTTATAACCTCATAGCAAGGTTAAGCTCAGAGGGTTGGTTTATTTGCACACACTCAAACATGGGAGGAGGGCAGCACATTGCCTCCTTTTCAATTGTACAATAAAAGAGGGGGACAGAGAAAGAAAGATTGACAGGGCAAAATCCGCAGAGAAAAAAAACATATTTTCACGGGAGTCCAGAGTCTGGAATCAGCATCCGATGGTGTATTAATTCACAGAGGTCGGCAGACTGGAAAATGAGGTTCAATAATTCACTTTTCCATTAGGAATGATTTCCACGATGACACAGGTACAGAGAGATGAATTAGTCTTTCAGGCACTGGTACAGAAATTTTTAAGTCCCAGTAGAAACTATGTAGATGGCAACCTGGCATTCAAACACTGGGGGGTGTCCCATGACACCCACCTCTGCTCTTGGGCTTTGGTCTATATTCCTTTGTTTCGGATCCTGAGATTGTTAATGTTCCAACCATTAAGGATTTGAAAGATTTACAAAACCCTTTGTCCTCGTAAACCAGTATACTCTGGTGACCAGGCCTGGCTCATGGAATAGAAACATAGAAAACCCTATAGTGCAGAAAGAGGCCATTCAGCCAATCAAGCCTGCACCAACCACAATCCCACCCAGGCCCTATTCCGCGTAACCCCACATATTTGCCCCGCTATTCCCTCTAACCTACGCATCCCGGGACACTAATTTAACATGGCCAATCAACCTAACCCACACTTCTTTGGAGTGTGGGAGGAAACCGGAACACCTGGAGGAAACCCACGCAGACACGGGGAGAACGTGCAAACTCCACACAGACAGGGACCCAAGTCGGGGATCGAAACCATGTTCCTGGAGCTGTGAGGCAGCAGTGCTAACGATTGTGCCACCGTGCTGCCCCCATGGACATGTAGATGTCCTTTGTATAATTCCCATTGCATTTGGTTTCTGTAGCACAGAGGGATTTTTTAGCGCATCTTTAGGGATACCGAGACGCACATTCATGTGATACTGCTAAATGAGCTCCTGTTTTTTTATTCATTTACGGAATGTGGGTGTTGCTGGCTGGACCTGCACTTTATCCCCAATCCTCACTGCCCTACATTTCAGAGGGCAGTTGAGAGTCAACCACATTGCTGTGGCTCTGGAGTCACATGTAGGCCAGACCAGGTAAGGATGGCAGATTTCCTTCCCTAAAGGACATTAGCGAACCAGATGAGTTTTTCCCACAATTGACAATGGTTTCATGGTCATAATTCCAGATATTTTTTATTGAATTCAAATTCCATCAACTGCCGTGATGGGATTCGAACCTAGGTCTCCAGGTCATGCTCCAGGTCTCTGGATTACCAGTCCAGTGATAGCACCACTCCGCCAACACCTCCCCATTGTTCAAAAGTGACAGCCAGACATAGCTGCAGTCAATTTATAAGGTCGTTGTCCAATTTCTAACAGTTTATGAATTAGCCTTGATGATGTATATGAATATTTAATCAAAGTGTCGCATGAAGTCTTAGCCCTGCTTCATATGTCATCGTCACCATGACATCCCGTGTAGCTGATACATGGTACATTTGATGAGGTTTACAGCACTACTGTTTCTTCCGAAGGCTTCGCTCTTCAATGTTCTCACCCATATGCCCGCCTTTCAGAATATAAAATTCCTTACGATCCTTCCTTATTCGGAAAATGTGGCTCATCTTATTTTGATTGCGCTATTTATATTCCTTTCAGACAGCAGGTAAGCACATCTCATGCTCCAGCCGGGACAGAAGGCTCGTCCTGCTGGGCGTCTACACCTTGCCCTCACAGGAGACAGCCGTGTCCGATCCTTTGCTGGCGTAATGTGGTGGGCCTGAGACTTCCTCCGAACTTCTACTGATACCATTGCGCAGCAGTGGGAGGCGTGCTCGGAATCCTCCAAGCCTCTTTCCCTTGGAGACAGTATCTTGCATTTCCTCGGAAATCCTCATCTGGGATAGCTAACCACAGTGCAGAAAATATGTTGAATTCATGGAATCATAAGATCCCGAGATGCAGAGGAGGCCATTTGGCCCATCGAGTCTGCACTGATTCTCCGACAGAGCATCTTACCCTGGTCCTAACCCCCACCCTATCCCCATAACCCGACACATTTACCATGGCTAATCCATCTAACCTGCACATCTTGGGACACCAAGGGGTAATTTACCATGGTCAATCCACCGTTCTTTGTAATCAGTTTAAATGTATTTATAAGTGTCACAAGTAGGCTTACATTAACACTACAATGAAGTTACTGTGAAAATCCCCAAGTCGCCACACTCCGGTGCCTGTTTGGGTACACTGAGGGAGAATTTAGCATGACCAATGCACTTAACCAGCACGTCTTTTGGGTCATGGGAGGAAACCGGAGCACCTGGAGGAAACCCACGTAGACATAGGCAGAACGTGAAGACTCCACACAGACAGTGACCCAAGCCGGGAATCGAACCCAGCTCCCAGGTGCTGTGAGGCAGCAGTGCTAACCACTGTGCCACCTTGCCACACAGGATCATGCATATTGCTCAAGCAGAACTGCCTCCTCTGAAGACATTTATGTTTAGCCTTCCCAAATTTGGCAAGCTATCAGATTTACAATGTGAACAGTATTTTGCAAAACACTGCAAAATAATAAGAAAGGGACCTGAGGGACAACTTGTTCACACAGAGGGTGGTGCGTATATGGAATGAGCTACCAGAGGAGTACAATTACAACATTTTAAAGTAATGTACATGGATGGGAAAGGTTTAGAGGGATGTGGGCCAAACACAGGCAAATGGAACTAGTTTTGTTTCGGAAACCTGGTTGGCATGGATGAGTTGGGCCGAAGGGCCTGTTTCCGTGCTGTATTTTTTTAATCCATTCGTGGGACATGGGCATTGCTGGCTAGGCCAGCATTTATTGCCAATCCCTAGTTGCCCTTGAGAAGGTGGTGGTGAGTTGCCTTCTTGAATCGCTGCAGTCCACATGCTGTGGGTTGACGTTCGGGAGGGAATTCCAGGATTTTGGCACAGCGACTGCGAAGGAACAGCAATATATTTGAACAGGGCTGCTTGGTTTTTTTTGCTGCTGTATTTTCTGGTGCCTAGGTCGAAGCCAGGTGGTGTGTCCAGTTTTATTTCATTGTTGAGACTTTGTAACAATTGAGCCACTGAGTGGCTTGTGAGGCCATTTCAGAAGGCAGTTGAGAGTCAACCACATTGGCTGTAGCTCCGGAATCACATGTAGGCCAGACCGGGTAAGGACGGCAGATTTCCTTCCATAAAGGACATTAATGAACCAAATGGGTTCGACAATCGACAATGGTTTCATGGTCATCAGTCGACTCTTAATTCCAGATTTTTTTTTATTGAATTCAAATTCCACCAACTGCTGTGGGGGGATTTGAACCCAGGTCCCCAGAACATTAGCTGAATTTCTGGATTAATAGTCTGGTGATAATACCACTAGGCCATCGCCTCCCTTATGGCTCTATGAATCTATAATGACACAGATGACTAGCACATATGCTGGCCACATCATTATGCCACAGTTTGGGCTGGCATTAGCGGTCCTTTTGACAGTATCAATGCTGTTATATCCTTTGGGAGCAGGTACAACAAAGCTTTGGTACCTGCCTCCTTTTAAAGACTTAATCCTTTGTGTTCATGTGTTGCCAAAAGAGGTTGAAAGTGTCCTCTGAGGAAAGGAACGTTTGTTGCTCTCAACATCATTGTGAAGACCTCATCATGGTATTCACCAGCGCTCTCACAATGTGCAGTAGGCACCAAACTGAGCATCGGAGAAGTGGTTTGTTTTGTTTTCTTTGGCTTCCAGCAAACGGTTTGAACTGATCCGACCCTTTAACTAAAGACACCATTTGGCAACCTGCCCACCACAGTCCCTGTTCCCAGGGACTTGAGATAGCAGATGGTGTCATTATAGCAACTGGGCAGAGAGTCTGTGGAACTCTTCTGAGCGATCTTAAAATGGCAGCACACTGAAAATTAATCACTTCTTTCCCGAAATCTAGAATCATTGAATTGCACAGCAGCTAAGGAGGCTACTCAGCCCATTCTGCCTGCGTCAACTCTTTAGTAGACCTATCCAATTAGACTTCTTCCCCCATTCTTTCCGCACAGCTCTGTAGATCTTTTCCATCACTTTCCACCCAGAGCTGGATGACTCAGCATGTGGCTCCACTACAAGTTTAAAGTTTATTTGTTAGTGTCACAGTAGGCTTACATTAACACTGCAATGAAGTTACTGTGAAAATCCCCCAGTCACCACACTCCGGTACCTGTTCGGGTACACTGAGGGAGAATTTAACATGGCCAATGCACCTAACCAGCACGTCTTTCAGACTGTGGGAGGAAACCCACGCAGACACCGGAAGAACATGCAGACCCCGCACAGATAATGACCCAAGCCAGGAATCGAACCTGGATCCCTGGCGCTGTGGGGCAGCAGTGCTAACCACTGTGCCACTGTGCCGCCCAATAATATCCACACTAACATAGTTCTTTAGAAACTCAAAAGAATTCCAAGGAGGTGGAGAAGGTAGTCAAGAACGCATACGGCATGCTTGCCTTCATCGGCCGGGGCATTGAGTTTAAAAATTGGTAAGTCATGTTGCAGCTTTATAGAACCTTAGTTAGGCCGCACTTGGAATATAGTGTTCAATTCTGGTCGCCACACTCCCAGAAGGATCTGGAGGCATTGGAGAGGGTACAGAAAGGATTTACCAGGATGTTGCCTGGTATGGAGGGCATTAGCTATGAGGAGAGGTTGGAGAAACTTGGTTTGTTCTCACTGGAACGACAGAGGTTTGGGGGCGACCTGACAGAGGTCTACAAGATTATGAGAGGCATGGACAGAGTGGATAGTCAGAAGCTTTTTCCCAGGGTGGAAGGGTCAATAACTAGGGGGCACAGGTTTAAGGTGCGAGGGCAAGGCTTAAAGGAGATGTACGAGGCAGATTTTTTACACAGAGAGTGGTGGGTGCTGGAACTCGTTGCCGGGGGAGGTAGTGAAGCAGATACGATAGTGACTTTTAGAAATCATAGAAACCCTACAGTGCAGAAGGAGGCCATTCGGCCCATCGAGTCTGCCCCGACCACAACCCACCCAGGCCCTACCCCCACATATTTTACCCGCTAATCCCTCTAACCTACACATCCCAGGACTCTAAGGGGCAATTTTTTAACCTGGCCAATCAACCTAACCCGCGCATCTTTGGACTGTGGGAGGAAACCAGAGCACCCGGAGGAAACCCACGCAGACACGAGGAGAATGTGCAAACTCCACACAGACAGTGACCCAAGCCGGGAATCAAACCCGGGACCCTGGAGCTGTGAAGCAGCAGTGCTAACCACTGTGCTACCGTGCCGCCCCGGGGCGTCTTGACAAATACATGAATAGGATGGGAATAGAGGGATATGGTCCCCGTAAGGGTAGGGGGTTTTAGTTCAGTCGGGCAGCACGATCGGTGCAGGCTTGGAGGGCTGAAGGGCCTGTTCCTGTGCTGTAATTTTCTTTGTTCTTTGTTCTTTGAGATTTCTTTTTAGATCAGTGGATTCGGAATAACATGGCAGCGTAGAGACCTTGCTGTTATTTATTCACACAAAGAATGAATCCGCACTATGACTGAGTGTGTGTCTTGGCAACTTTATAAGCCCATGCTCACCCTTCTTCAGTACATACAAACGCTCACCTCTCCATATTCAGAACTGCCCCTTTGCCATCCCCAGTTGACATTAACTTGGTCACAGTGGTTCCAGGAACCCTTGCAATGAATTGAGTGTTTGGAACTCTGCAGCCAGACATATTTTGAGTATAGGAATAGGGATGTTTTACTGCAATTGTATACGGCATTGGTGAGGCCACACCTGGAATATTGTGTGCAGTTTTGGTGTGCTTACCTGAGGAAGGATATTCTTGCAAAAGAGGGAGCACAGCGAAGGTTAATCAGGCTGATTCCTGGGATGGCATGTCTGTCATATGAGGTGAGACTAAGTTGGTTAGGATTATATTCACTGGAGTTCAGAAGAGTGAGAGGGGATCTCATAGAAACTTATACAATTCCAACAAGATTAGACAGGGTAGATTCAGGCATAATGTTCCTGATACAAAAACAGGAAATGCTGGAAAATCTCAGCATTCTGACAGCATCTGTGGGGAGAGAATAGAACCAACGTTTTGAGTCTAGGTGACCCTTCGTCAGAACTGTTCCTGACGGTGGGGGAGTCCAGAAACAGGGGTCATAGTTCGAGGATAAGGGGTAAAACATTTAGAACTGAGGTGAGGAGAAATTTCTTTACCCAGAGAGTGGTGAATCTGTGGAATTCACCACCACAGAAAGTAGTTGAGTGGTATAATTTCTGGAAGAAATTAGATATAACTCTTGGGGCCAAAGGGATCAAGGGATATTGGAGGGAAGGCGGGATCAGGGTATTTAATTTGACAATCAGCCATAACAAAGAACAAAGAAAATTACAGCACAGAAACAGGCCTTTCGACCCTCCGAGCCTGCACCAACCATGCTGCTATGATCATAATGAATGGCAGAGCAGGCTCGAAGGGCCGCATGGCCTACTCCTGCTTCTATATATGCTTCTATGTAGGAGAATGGAAGGCAACACAGATCCTAACAACCGTCTTAGCGAATGCGGCAAGCGATGGAGATGTGGGAGTGTCGGGACACACAGATGGTTTCTATTTTCTCTGGATGTTTCTATGCATATCGTTAAGACTGTTACATCCATTTCTAACTGGTTCATTTGTTGTTTTTTTCTTAAGTCCATAATCACTGCTTTGCCTCAGACTCTCCTGTCTATCCAGTATCCGGTGATGGGGCAGTGGTGGGGTGGGTGAGTGGGGGGGAGGGTGGAGAAAGAAATTCTCCTCATCCCTTTTTCACTTGCGGTCCGTTAATTTTGTTACATGTGCCCTCTAGATCTGCCCTCCAAACCCAAGTTAAACAGCCTGCTTACGTCTCCTTTATCTGGTGCTCTCAGCGTGTGAGAGACCTAAATCATGTCGCCTCTTAATCTTCATTTTGCAGTGAATGACACCATGGTTCAATGAGCCTTTCTTCATAACCCGAGGGTCCTAAATCCCCAAATCATTCCTTTCCTCTCCTCCAAAGCCTCTACAATTATTAATTGGCATTCACAAATCTGAGCTTGCAGCCTGTGTGTAAAGCAGTGCTGGGGGCACCTCTCTGCTTCCTTGTAATAATCTGCCATCTCGACGGCTGCGGTGTTGTTCTGTTCCCACCCACAACCCCTGCAGCATCGTGACAAATATCTGCCTTTCAGACGCAAAAAAAAAACAAATCTCTCGATGGACCTGGTGCCATTTTCGGTCATAAATTGAAGGGAAGATTCGTCCCATTAAACACGATGCAGTATCACGCACACACACAGACACACACACGACCTTGAAGAAAGCTTGTCAGACGGTGACGAGTGTTTTTTTTTTGTGTGAGAGATATAAATCTGTGACCCTGTTACCAGGAATAATCTGCAGGCTGCCAGGAGTCAGCCACTTAATTTGCAACTGAGCAAGGCGGTGGAAGATGCTGCAATGGGTTAATCAATGGGTGGATTTCTCAGCTTTTCTTTATGGCCCAAAGCACCGGACAAAATTTTTCATCCGCTTACCGTCCAATCCGAAATAAAAGTTCAAAACACCTCTTGTGTTCACACAGTTTTAATTCCCCCAGGGATGCATTCTGTTTATTCATTTTAGAATATATATCCGTTTCAATCATTTTCGTATTCCAGTCCCAAGACCATGCTCCATAAGAAGAAAAGACTTGCATTTGTATTACTACATCAGGACATTCTAAAACACTTTCCAGGAATGAAGTACTTTTGAAGTGCACTCACTGCTGTAATGAATGAATGGCGCCAAAGTCCCAGATGCTGCTGTTCCCCCTTTTTGAAAGGGGGGGTTGACGATGTTAACCTGAGGGTCACCACACCTCGGGCGAGGGGCAAAGTTGAGAAGGCGTGAGCAACCTCAGCCGGTACGGGAATTGAACCCACGCTGTTGGCATTGCTCTGCATCATGAACCAGCCTTTCCAGCCAACTGAGCTAACGATAGGACACACAACAGTCGGTTTGCACACAGCAAACTCCCAGAGATAGCGATGAAATGAATGATCAGATCTGCTGTTTTAGCGATGCGCTTGAGGGATAGAGCTTGGCCAGGACACTGGGAATAACTCCCTCGCTGTTCCTCAGGTCGTGCCAAGGGATCGTTTACGTCCATTCTGGGGCAAACAAGGCCTCGGTTTAACTCACCTGAAAGGCGGCACCTCCAACAGAGCAGCACTCCCTCATCACCGCATTAAAATATCAACCTAGATTATGGGCGCAATCTTACTAAAAAAATGGAAAACCGGACGATGTCACTATGCCTGCCAGGGAAGCGGCTAAAGCACACTCAGGTACCATTGAACAGGCTCCCGCCCCCCGCCCCCCCCCCAACATCGCCCCCTCCCCATTCATCGGCGACAGTGCAACCCCCCCTCCCCATGGCAACACAGGTCATCGGCATTGGGGCATCGGGACCCTCCTGATGAGTCCCCCATCACGACCCCCTCTTCGCCCCAGCTCCTCCGCAGCCCTGGTATGTTTTGTCTGTATAGCGCACAAGAAACAATACTTTTCACTGTATCCCAATACATGACAATAATAAATCAAATCAAAAAACCAAACTCTGTTGTAAAACCACCCCACTATAGATTGAATAGCACCAAAACCATCCTGGTGGTCAGGTCCTCCAGCCATATTAAAGGGCCGCCTCACTTCTGAAGAAGCTGGGAGCCTAATATACTGAGTGCAATTGTGTGCCCACTACCTCCCCCCGCCCTCTTTGCTGGTCTCCCCTGTCAGCTGATCACCCCCCTTGCATAGCCCCCTACCTCCCCCTCCCACGGAGCTCTCCCCTTTGCATACCTCCCCATCATAGCCCCACCCCCACTCAGGCCCCATCCCCTTGGCACTGTTCCCGGCACAGCTATGGTGCCCGGTGGGCAGCGCCAGGGTACGGGAGGAAGCTTCCGGGAGGCCAGGAACAGCCATGCCGGACATGCTAATGTCATGTGACATCAATATTTAAATCGTTTAATATTTAAATGGGCTTCGCGCTTGCAAAACAGCACCGGGAAGATGGCGTCAAACTGGTTCATGCCCAGCACAAACTGGCCTTTTGGCCTCTTCCTGGCCCGTTGCACTGATTGACCAGCGCAGTGGGACAGTAAGATCGCGCGTGCCCTGTGTCTTTGAAGTGGAACTTCCTGACTCAGACTTGGAGGCAGGAATGCTATCACCGAGCCCCGGCTGACATTGTGCGGCTGAAATCTGTACCTGATGAGATAAATGTAAATGGAGCACGTCAGGAAATGGTTCTCAGTTCAAGGGAACACTGGCTTGAAAAGGGCTGAGTCATAGAATAATCATAGAATCCCAACAGTGCAGAAGGAGGCCATTCGGCCCATTGACCCTGCACCAACAACAATCCCACCCAGGCCCCATCCCCATAACCCCACATTTTTACCCTACTGATTTTATTAGCTAATGCAAGGATTCTTTGGCAGCATTAAAGCGGATGCCCGAGGTGCCACACTCTACCTCAACTCCCTTAAGAACAGAGCGCAGAGAAGTCTGCAATGCACCAATGGTGCTCACCATGGCACGCTATTACAGGCAAAACATACTGTTCATAGACTACATAGGGGAGAAGGAAGGAGGGGAAAAAGAAGGAGTGGGTGCAGAATATAGTGTTACAGTCACAGTTAGGTTCTAGAGAAAAATCAATTTAATATCAGGTAGATCCATTCAAAGGGCTGATGGCAGAAGGGAAGAAGCTATTCTTGATTCAGTTGATACGTGATCTCAGACTTTTGTATCTTTTTCCTGATGGAAGAAAGTGGAAGAGAGAATGTCCGGGGTGCATGGGGTCCTTGATTATGCTGGCTGCTTTTCCGAGGCATCGGGAAGTGTAGACAGAGTCGATGGATGGGAGGCTGGTTTGCGTGATGGAATGGACTATGTTCACAATCCTTTGTAACTTCTTGCGGTCCTGGGCAGAGCAGGAGCCATACCAAGCTGTGATACATCCGGAAAGGATGCTTTCTGTGGTGCATCTGTAAAAATGGGTGAGATTTCAGTTTGTAGTTGAAAGGTGCCAAGACACATGGAACTGTGCCTCTATGTGAACTCCACCTTTTGGAGAGGAAAGAAGAATGCAAAATGTTTGCAAGTCAGGATAAAGGGTGTCAAGGAAGTTGATTGCTGCAATAGAGAGTGGGAGAGAATGGGGAGGAAGCAGGGTAAACAAGAAAAGCTCGAAACAAAACCACATTGTGTGACATTGTTTTACACACCGGGTGTAAGGATCACAACAGAATAGAATGATGTTGTCCTGAAATGGGGTTTGACAGGGTGAGCAGGGATTGTGGACTTCCATTGTAACGTGTTCCAAAATTAACTCCAGTTTGTTCAAATATGCACCATGATAAGCTCAATCGTGGCACAGAGGTTAGCACTGCTGCCTCACAGCTCCAGGAACCCAGGTTCAATTCCAGCCTTGGGTAATTGTCTGTGTGGAGTTTGCACGTTCTCCCCCTGTCTGTGTGGGTTTCCTTCGGGTGCTCCCGTTTCCTTCCACACTCCAAAGGTATGCAGGTTAGGAGGATTGGCCATGGTAAATTGTCCCTTACTGTCCAAAGTTGTGTAGGTTAGGTGAATTGGCCATGCTAAATTGTCCCTTAATGTCCAAAGCTGTAGGTTAGGTGAATTGGCCATGCTAAATTGTCCCTTAATGTCCAAAGCTGTAGGTTAGGTGGATTGGCCATGTTAAATTGTCCCTTGGTGTCCAAAGCTGTAGATTAGGTGGATTGGCCATGCTCAATTGACCCTTAGTGTCCAAAGCTGTAGGTTAGGTGGATTGGCCATGCTAAATTGTCCCTTAGTGTCCAAAGATGTATCGATCAGGTGAATTAGCCATGGTAAATGTGTGCGGTTACAGGCATAGGGTGGGGGTGACAGCATGGGAAGGATAAACTGTCAGAGAGTCAGTACAGACTCAATGGGCCAAATTGCCTCTTCTGCACTGTAGGGATTCAATGCTTCTATGATTCAATGAATAATTGTAATAAATACTGAAGTGTACTCCTCCAAACTGGTGTCGAGGCGGTTGATTAGCTCTGCTTTTACTGTTCCATCATCTCTGGGAAGTTTTAAGTGCTTCAGAGGATAATTCTTCTCTCAGCCAAATTTCACATAACCCGTAAGTAAGAAATAATTGGCAGTAAAGCTGCCTAATACATGTGCTGAAGTCCTCGCAGAGGGCCGGTGGCATGGTGCATTGAAGAACGATGCCAAGACAATACAGCCCTTGTCCCTAGAGGCCAAGTTTGGAACTCGGCCCAGGAAAAGGCATCCAAACCCTGCAGTCACAGAGGACTGAGCTGTGATTCTTGCTAATGAACGTGATGGGTTGACACAATTTAAGGTTTGCTCCGTGTTTGACCTTTTGGACGTTGGTAGGAGAGAATCGGTCAAAGATCCGCGGGATACTGGATAGGCAGGACATAATGTAGATGTGGAGAGGTACCCAGTGCAGCACGGAGCCTTTGAACTCCAGTCATTCAACTGTCAGCTTGAAACAACAGTGTGTGCCATCTATCTCCCTCTTGGTGGGGATTGATATATGTTTGCAGGCAGTTGGCGCAAATTCAATCAGTTACAGAATGCATTAAGAACTCAGAAGTGACCGCACTACAAGCTCGATCGTTCTGTTCTTATCCAAAATAGTTTACATTAATTATAAAGGAAGGCATTCTTCCCCTGCCACACAAAGATCTTAAAAGTGAGTCTTTGCCCTGTATACTCCTCATCCGCCACATGGCATCATCCACCACTCGCCACTGCGCAAAGAAATTTTTAAATTTGGAAAGGTCCGATGGTTGTGGATTTTTGAAAACATATTCATTCCTGGGACGTGGGCATTGCATTCTAGGCCAGCATTTGTTGTCCAACCCTAATTGCCCTCAGAAAGATGGTGGTGAGCTGCCTTCTTGAACCGCTGCCGTCCATGTGGGATATGGAATTAGCAAGAACACAATCCATCCATAATAATTTATAGAATGGTGTATGTTAGTGTATCCGTCCATAATACTGAAGGGAAGCTTGTACATTAGTGTACACATCTGCAACATTGTTTATGGGAACCCATGTTGGAGTAATGTGTGCAGCGTTGATAGGCGGTGACGTAGTTGTAGCTGGACTGGTAACACTGAGACCCGGGGTAATACTTTGGGGACCGCAGTTCGAATCCCATGATTGGAGATGGTGACATTTGAATTCAATAAAAACCTGGAACTAAAAGTCTAATGATGACCATGAAATCATTGTCCAAAAGAGAAAATGCTGGAAAATCTCAGCAGGTCAGGCAGCATCTGTAAGGAGAGAAAAGAGCTGATGTTTTGAGTCCAGATGACCCTTTGTCACAGCTAAAAGGCGTAGAAAGTGGGAGATATTTATACTGCAGGGTGAGGGAATGAAAGATGAGTCATAGCCACAAAAACCAGGGGAAGAAAGCTGCTAATGGCAGCCCATAGAGAGAATAAAGGGTGTGAATGGCCAAACGGCAGAGAAGCTAAAATCAGAGGGTCAGCTCTGACAGGTGAAGATGTGGGGGGAGGGGGGTGGGAATGGGTGGGAGAGAGGTCAAATTTAGTAAAAAGGGGGAAAGGGGGAGAAAAGGGAGGGAAAGGGGGGATAAAGTTGGGGAAAGAGTGGGGAAGAAGATAAATGAAGAAAGACAATAAAGAAACAAAAGGTAAAGAGCAATAAAAAAAAATTAAATGAAATGAAAACAAAGGGGTGGAGGTGGGGGTAGAACTAATCATCTGAAGTTGTTGAATTCGATGTTGAGACCGGAAGGCTGTAAAGTGCCTAGCCGGAAGATGAAATCATTGTCAATTGTCATAAAAAACATTTGGTTCACTGATGTCCTTTAGGAAAGGAAATCTGCCATCCTTACCTGGTCTGGTCAATATGTGACTCCAGATCCACAGCAATGTGGTTGATTCTTAAATGCCCTCGGGGATGGGCAATAAATGTTGCCCCAGACAGCAATACCTCCATCCCATGAACGAATAAATAAACTTTGATTTGATTTATCACTGTCACATGTATTAGTATACAGTGAAAAGTATTGTTTCTTGCGCGCTATACAGACAGAGCATTACGGACAAAGAGAAGGAAAGGAGAGGGTGCAGAATGTAGTGTTACTCATAGCTAGGGTGTAGAGAAAGATCAGCTTAATACATGATAGGTCCATTCAAAAGTCTGATGGCAGCAGGGAAGAAGCTGTTCTTGAGTCGGTCAGTACGTGTCCTCAGACTTGTGTCCTCAGACTAAAATGGAGAGAGTACAGTGAAAATTGGCTTGAATGATACCAGGACTGAAAGGTTATGGTTAAAAAGGATGGCTTAAATATTGGGGCTTTTTACTGCAACAAGTTTCAGGGAAAGTTTCAGGGGAATCTGATAGAAGTATTCAAAATAATGAAAGGATTTGAGATGATGAATAGTAAAAATGTCATCATTTATTGGTGAATCAGTAACAAGGGAGTAGGAACTAATTACAACTGGAAGAACAAAGTTTGAAGTTAAAAGAATACTTTTACACAGAGGGTTATTAATATATGGAACGCATTACCACATTGGCTATCAAGCCAGAAGCTATAACATCATGTAAAAGGAAAGTGGAAATGTCTACAAAAGAACAGTATAAAGGATTCAGGAAAAAGGCAAGAAAACAGGATGATGATAGCTTTAGTTAAAGAGCTAGCACCAGCAATTCATCAAATGGCCTCTTTCTGCGCTCTAATATCTATGATACATTGATTGGAAGATCAAAGAATTGTTAGAGCACAGAAGGGGACCATTTGGCCCATCGTGTTTGCACCGGCTCTTCAAATGAGCAATTCACCTCATGCCTTTCGCTTGCCTTCTCCCCATAACCCTGCAGACTCTTCCTTTTCAAATCATCAGCGAAGTCCCTCTGGAATGCCTCAATTGAACCTGCCTCCACCACACTCTCAGGCAGTGCATCCAGACCCAAATCACTCGCTGTGTGAAAAAGATTTTTCCCATGTCACTTTGCCTCTTTTGCCAGTTACTTTAAATCTGTTTTCGATCCTTTCATGAGTGGGAACAGCTTCCCCCTCTCTACTCTTGTCGAGACCCTGTCGTGACTTTGAACACCTCTGTCAAATCTCCTCTGAGCCTTCTTTTCTTCAAGAACAGTCCCAACTTCTTGAAAGAACAAAGAAAATTACAACACAGGAACAGGCCCTTTGGCCCTCCAAGCCTGCACCGGCCATGCTGCCCGACTGAACTAAAACCCCCTACCCTTCCGGGGACCATATCCCTCCATTTCCATCCTATTCATGTATTTGTCCAGATGCCCCTTAAAACTCACTATCGTATCTGCTTCCACTACCTCCCCCGGCAACGAGTTCCAGGCACCCACCACCCTCTGTGTAAAAAACTTGAAAGAAGTTCTCCAATCTTCATTCCTGGGACCATTCCCATAAACATCTTCTGCACTCTCTCTAAAGCCTTTATATCATTCCTAAAATCCAGCACCCAGAAGTGGACACAGTATTCCAGCTGAGGCTGATCTGATGTCTTATGCAAGGTCAACATAACCTCCTTGCTCTTGTGCACCTTCCCATTGTAATAAAGTCCTGGATACTGTATGCTCTGTCAACTTGTCCTCTCATATGACTTATGCACCCAGGTCCTCTGCTCCTGCACATCCTTTAGAGATGTAGCCTTTATTTTATATTGTTCTTCCTACCAAAATGCCCACACGTTTCTCTCCACTGAACTTCATCTGCCACATATCTGCTCATTCCACCAACTTATCTATGTCCTTTTAAAGTTCTGCATGTTCTTCTCATAGTTTACGATGCTTCCAAGTCTGTATCATCTGCATTTTTCCCCCCTGTACACTAAGGTCTAGATGATTAAAACATATCAGGAAAAGCAAGCAGCCCAATAGAGACCCCTGGGGAAATCCACTCCAAACCTTCCTCCAGCCTGAAAAAGCATTCATAAACAATGACTCTGGCTACTATTTCTCAACCACTTTTGTATCCATTTTACTACGTCTCTTTTATTTATATGGGCGGCACAGTGGCACAGTGGTTAGCACTGTTACCTCACAGTGCCGGGGCTCAGGTTCAATTTTGGCCTCGGGTCACTGTCTGTGTGGAGTTTGCATGTTCTCCCCACGTCTGCGTGGGTTTCCTCCAGGTGCTTTGGTTTCCTCCCATAGTCCAAAGATGTGTGGGTAGGTTGATTGGCCATGCTAAATTGCTCCTTATTGTCAGGGGTATTAGTAGAGTAAATACGTGGGGTTATGAGGATAAGGCCTAAGTGGGATTGTTGTCAGTGCAGGCTTGATGGGCCGAATGGCCTCCTTCTGCACTGTAGGGATTTTATGATTCGATTTCATGAAGTATAACTTTTCTCACAGTTCTGTAATATGGAACTCTTGCCACTGGTCCCTCTACCCTTGGAACTCTTGTCAATAGCCCTTCTGCCCTAACTCTCACCACTCCTTGCACCTTCTTCTGGTCCCTCTGCTCTCCTCTCTAAGAATAATACAAGGTTAAAAGACCACGTGTCAAATTGAATAATTCCTTCAATAAGGTGCACGCAATCTACTGCACAATCTACCCCATCATCTGTTGAGCAAATTTTTTCCTTACCCTCTCTCTCCTGAACTCTTCCAACATTTACTTTCTATATTAAGCATCCTTGACAAGTTTCCTTTCTTGTCCTTATATCCGCCAGGCTTCATGCAGACTTCCAACATCTCCAGCTCAACCCATTATTAAAATCCTCAGTCCCATTCGAAACCAGGCACTCAGACCAACATACTGTGAAAGACGTGCTACATATCCAAGAGTCTGCTGCTATATAGAGATAGACTCTGTCTCTTTGCAATCTTTGCTCCAATTAAAATAAGTAGATTTTTGCTGGTCTCTCTCAAATTAATTCCCCAGTCACATTTCTGGTGTTCCTAATATCTCTCAGGTCCACCAACATCCTTTCGAAAGGGTTTATTTCTGTGTCTTCAGACCACACTGAGCCTCGGCAAGGTGACCTTTACTTTTGGGGTGGTTGAATTTCCAGAGTTCCAAACACATTAAAGATTTTTCCTTAGTGTGGTCCATGAGCTAAGAGTTTCGTGTGCGTGTGGAGTCCCCTTTTCAATTTATAAATGTTCAATTAAAGATAAGCCAGCTGACAAGCTTTAGTCTTACGCAAGATAACGGTTAGTTTATTACAACAAAATTACTGCTGAAAGTTTCTTATGCAAACATAATGAAGTTATTAACTGAAGTACAGCTACAAAGATTAGAATCAGATAAAGATAAAAAGATGCCTAAAGATAAGATTTCAAGTCAGTTTATTTGAGAAATTCTTGTGAACCTGTTGCTTGAATATCTTGTTTCTGAAGGGAAGGGGTTGAAATTTTGTACGGAATTGTGATGACTTCAGCCAGGCTAACGAGGTTGGCTTGCTAGAGTATGAGCTACCTGATTGAGTCAGGGGCGGGTCGGGATGGCGACCTCCTTGTGAACCTGCTCCTGGGCCTGGCGAGGTGTGCCATTAACAGGTCCTGGCAGCGGGCGATCGACGGGGCCGTCCACCCTGACTGTCTGCCCCTCTACCGCGGCTACATTCGCGGCCAGGTGTCCCTGGAGAGGGAGCATGCGGTGTCCACGGGCGCGGTTGACGCCTTCCGCGACCGCTGGGCACCGCCGGGGCTGGGGTGTATTATAAACCCTGAAAACCACATTATGATTTGATGTTTTAAGTTTCCTTTCGATTTTGTTTTTTGTTCGGGCTGTTCCCCTCCTTTTTGGGGAGCTTCCCCTTTTAATTTGTCCCTAAGTTAATTTGAGTTAGTCTGTTTGGTTGGTATGAAAAAAAATACCTGACTGAGTCTTGTACCTTAAAAGAGCTACCTGATTGAATCTTATGCAAAAGAGATATCTGATTGAGTCTTAATTGGTGGTTAAATCAGGGAGCCTCATGCTCCCTATTTAAAGCAGGTGTGTCAGACTCCCAGCCTGCATTCAGCAGGGAGCAACTGGAGAGCTGGCTGTGTACAGATGTATGGTGTAAATAAAGTAACTTGGTGACGGGACTTTCACCTCCGTAGAGTTATTACAGGAATTTTCCCATCCTGCCCACCACGGGAATCATAGTGGGTGAGGGGCGGATCATGCAAAGGTCTGTTGACCTCAGGCGAGATTTTCTGGTTTTGGGGGGAGCGTGGCTGGAAAATCCCACCCTTGAGTTTGGGTTCAGCAGCTGTGATGGCTTCTGTAGCAGAAGAGTTCCGAAATCAAAAGAGAAAATGCTGGAAAATCTCAGCAAGTCAGGCAGCATCTGTAAGGAGAGAAAAAAGCTGACGTTTCGCGTCCAGAGGACCCTTTGTCCAAAGGATCCAAGGGTCATCTGGACTTGAAACGTCAGCTCTTTTCTCTCCTTACAGATGCTGCCAGGCCTGCTGAGATTTTCCAGCATTTTTTCTTTTGGTTTCAGATTCCAGCATCCGCAGTAATTTGCTTTTATGGAAGAATTCAGAGGTTTGTCTTCACAGATGGACCAGCAGAACAGGTCCTGGGAGTGAATGAAGGCTCCATTTTTCGCCTTTAGGGTCCTGCTTGGTGGCTCTTGGTAGCCTGCTTTGGTACAGCGGTCTAGTAACACTTCCTGTAAACCTTCCTCAGTCTCACCCTACTGAGAAGCAGTTTCAAGGTGTGGACTGGAATTCTCCGACCTCACCTGCAACCGGGATTCTCTGGTCCTGCTGCAGTGAAAGGAGATTTGGTTCGAAGTCAAATTCTCCGTTGTGGCTGGCAATGGCAGTGTGAGACCGGACAATTCCAGCCATGATGTTGAAGATGGTTCTGCACACAAAAATGACTCTTTGCAGCCAAAGTTCAAAACTTAAAAGGTCTCCTACCCCAAACTGTCGAAAGATGCTTCCACATCCATATTGGGTTAGCCTTGGGAGCTGGGAGGTGTATAATCCAATCCATTGTCCTTGTCGTCAAGATAATTAACCTTTTAAAGTTCTCAGTGATTCAGTTCAATGGCTCCCATTCTCCCAGGTCTGAGGAGATAAGAAAGAGCCATTCATATCTGCAGGGACAAGCCACAATGAGTTTCTGTTAAGTGGAGATGTGAATTGAATTTGAAACGCCTTCGTATGTCTGGATATATCCACCCTGCAATCTATTTGGAGCCTACTAGAGCTTGACCACATTGTGGGTGGCACTGCGGTTAGCACTGCTGCCTCACAGCCCCAGGGACCTGGGTTCGATTCCCGGCTTGGGGTCACTGTCTGTGTGGAGTTCGCACGTTCTCCCCATGTCTGCGTGGGTTTCCTCCAGGTCCTCCGGTTTCCTCCCACAGTCCGAAAGATGTGCTGGTTAGGTGCATTTGCCATGTTAAATTCTCCCTCAGTGTACCCGAACAGGTGCCAGAGTGTGGCGACTAGGGGATTTTCACAGTAACTTCATTACAGTGTTAACGTAAGCCTGCTTGTGACTGATAAATAAATAAACTTGTGGTTGAGAAGGGTCAGGTGACTTGGGGCAGCCATCTTTTGAGGCTTCTTGTGCCCATTTCAAAAGGAAGATTAACTTTTCTTTAACAAATATCACAAATACACGGCCGTGCACCATCCCTGTTGGAGGAACGCTGACTCTTTAAGGCCTGCGACCTTCTGTGTTCTGTATCACTCAGATTATCAAGTTTGGTCACGATTCCTTGCAACAGAAATTTGTAATCATTTCTCCCCAGCTTGGCAAATAAAGAGGAAAAATAAGGAGGAATTCATTTGGAATGAGAAGAACTGTCTCAAGAGTCAGAGCTGGCATGAGATTGATTGCCCTCTTGTTTTGCGCAATGGATCCTTTCATTTTCCTTTCATCAGTAATAATGGTAAATGTTTAATGGGTTTAGTTCAATAGCCTCCCCACGCTCCCCTTTAATTCGAATGATGCAGTGTTATCAATTTCTCTTTACCCTGCTGAAAAGAATAATGATTATCCTCACTCATTTTCCTCTGATGGCTCCTTCCCATTTTTCCTGTTCACCTCGCTCAGCAGCCTTTCTTTTTGTTTTTTGGTCGCACTGCTTCTGGCTTCAAACTGATTGGTTCCACTCGCTATAGAAAATTTTCCGAGATGATGGAGCCCACAGATGAACCCCCCCCCTCCACCCCCACACTCCCACCCCCACCCCACTGAGCTGGATCTAGACCTGTGTAAAGATGAACGCAGGTGTTCAGGGAGAGAAGAGGTCACCAGAAAGAGCAGGCAGAAATACGTTTTTATTCAGGGCAGCATAATGGTACGTGTTGTGTATGTATCCAACGTGTGTTCTGCTGCCTCGTGGCGCCAGGGACCCGGGTTCAATTCCAGCCTTGGGTCACTCACTGTCTGTGCGGAATATGCACGTTCTCCCCGTGTCTGCGTGGGTTTCCTCCGGTTCCCTGGTTTCCTCCCACAGTCCTGAAGACGCGCTGGTTAGGTGCACTGGCAATGCTAAATTCTCCCTCAGTGTACCCGAACAGGTGCCGGAGCGTGGCGACTCGAGGATTTTCACAGTAACTTCATCGCAGTGTGAATGTAAGCCTACTTGCGACACTAATAAACAAACTTTAAACTTTAAAACTTTTAAGATGTGTAGGTTAGCTGGATTAGCCATGGTAAATGTGGGGTTACAGGGATAGGGCGAGAGAGAGGACCCAGGTAAGTTGATCTGTCAGAGAATCAGTGCAGACTCAATGGGTTGAATGGCCCCTTCTGCACTGTAGTCATTCTATAATTCTTCTATGAAACCAACCTGTTGATGGAACCATTGAGCAAGGGAAGTGGTAAAATGGGGCAAGGGCCACTTAGCTTGGGGAGGGAGTTGGGTACGAAGTCTGAATAAGATATATCGGAAAGGATTAAGGGGGATTCGCTGGTGGCGGGGTTCAGAGATGGAGAGGAATAGAATATGTTGCGGAAGAGTTAGGGTGCAGTGTGGAATGGGAGACATTGGAGGGAATTAGAAGTTTGAGGGGCAATCCTCACTCGGAGGTTTAGAGTTCGGGGACACAACTTAATGAGATAGTTTAAATACTTGAGAGACAGGCTTTGATGGAAAAGTTAGGCTATCAGGAAGTTGGGGTTAAATGAGACGTTAATATATAGAGGAATGTTCATAAGTTCATAAGGTATAGGAGCAGAATTAGGCCATTTGGCCCATCGAGTCTGCTCCGCCATTCGATCATGGCTGATACGCTCCTCATCCCTATTTTCCAGCCTTCTCCTCATAACCCTTCAACCCATTATCAATTAAAAATCTAACTCCTTCAATTTACTCACTGTAAGTGGGGCTTTAAAGAAAAAGATTAGAGTGTTCGAGGATTGGGTTTTGTTGATGGGGTTTGGATATTGTCAGAATGGGTTTTATTGGTTGGGTTGCGCATCAAAGGGATCGGTTTTGGTGGGAATGTTAGTGGGCTCAATGATTGGACATTACTGAAAGGAAAGTTGAAAGTTTATTTATTAGTCACAAGTAGGCTTATATTAACACCGCAATGAAGTTACTGTGAAAATCCCCGAGTCACCACACTCCGGCGTCTGTTCGGGTACACTGAGGGAGAATTTAGCATGGCCAATGCACGTAATCAGCACGTCTTTCAGACTGTGGGAGGAAACCGGAGCACCCGGAGGAAACCCATGCAGACACAGGGAGAATGTGCAGACTCTGCACAGACAGTGACCCAAGCCAGGAATCGAACCCAGGTCCCTGGCGCTGTGATGCAGCAGTGCTAACCACTGTGCTACCGTAGGAATGGGCTTCGATGGGAGAATTAGGAAAGATGGTGGCCTTCCTCCAAGCTCCCCAGGCAAGGATTACACACCGCCTATCACCATCACTGGTGAACAGATGCCTCAGGCAATGGACAGATTCACCTATCTGCAGAGTACAATTCTATACAAGTCCATATCAATCCAGAAACACTCTGCAGAACTGTCAAAGCCAGCTTGGTCCTGATTTCACAAAGAACCTCCATCTAAAGAGGGACTCTTTTTTTTTGCTTGATCACCTGGGCACAGCTAATAATATTGCAACATCCGATGGATTCCTTTCCGATATGTGTTCTGACTTGTCCATCTCTTCGATGTTTGTGATGTGCAGCTGGTAAGTGTTGGTGTCAACAGATTACTTCTTGAAAATCGTATGGCAGCACTGGAAAGAATTGGCCGATAAATCATTGCAATCAAACCAACAAATTACGGCTTTCCACTTGGAGATTTTGAGGCAGAGAGTGAGCATTTGCATACGACTTGTTCCCACCCCTGCCCCCCCCTCACCCCCTACAGATGCTGGGAGATTAGATGGGCTACCATGGTAGTGGATACGCACAGCCTAAACTGTTGCCAAGGTGATCACATCAGTGTTGTAAAATAGAAGTGAATAATGAAAATGCGAGTCTGTTATATGATCACAATGAAGAGGTTTGTTTTGAAGGAATGCCACATTTGCTCCTTGCAGAAAGGTTTGTCCAATTCATTGAAAACTACAGTCTGTGCCTTTGTAGGCACAGTTGAAACCTTTCTGCCTCCATCTTTGACAATCCCAGTTGGCAGCTTTGAGCGCAAACACAATTTTCTGTTTGGCAAAACACTAGGTCCTCAGAGAACATCATTCCTCATTAACCCTTCTCCCCTGTGGAAGGTGAGATCCACCGGTGCTCCCATCCATCCATCTGCCCATCTGCTTTTGCCAAAACGATAATAAAATAACTGGAGAATAGTTTTTGCAGATTGTGCAGGCAGCTCCCTCCTCCGCACCCCCCCCCCCTCCCCCCCGGAATAAAGCTCTTTCCCTTTCAAATTTAGATTGGATCTGATAGAATGCAGTCCAATGAATAATATATTCATACTTGGGCTTGCACTTTGACTGCAGACAGGGCACACTGTGTGAAGACCAGCATCGTTACTAGACAAAGGTAAATAAGGAGCATTGAGAGCACATTTTAACAGATCAGAGCATTTACCAATAAGAGAATTGGGGGTGGTAAAGTTTAAAGTTTATTTCTTAGTGTCACAAATAGTTTTACATTAACACTGCAATGAAGTTGCTGTGAAAATCCTAGTTGCCACATTCCATGGCATGGGAGACTTTTAACGTCTCCCCAAATTTTCCTGTCCCGCCAGCGACGATGTCCACTGATGTTGGTGCCAGAAAATACCACCCAGAGAGAGGGTATGTGCTGTGTTAGGAGTTTTTTTTATTCGTTATTGTCACAAGTAGGCTTACATTAACACTGCAATGAAGTTACTGTGAAAATCCCCAAGTCGCCACACTCTGGCACCTGTTCGGGTACACTGAGGGGCAATTTAGCACCGAACCAGCACGTCTTTCGCACTGTGGGAGGAAACCCGGAGGAAACCCACGCAGACACGGGGAGAACATGCGGGCTCCGCACAGACAGTGACCCAAGCCGGGAATCGAACCCAGGTCCCTGGCACTGTGAGGCAGCAGGGCTAACCACTCTGCCACCATGCCACCTCTATCATATCTATGGGGGCAGAGATTATTGTCTCCTGTCTGTGAGGCTGGGCAATTATCTTGTATTTATGGGGGAGAAGTTGATATCCTCCTGCATATTAGAGTTTCATATCTAATAGAGTGATGGCAGCATGGTGGCGCAATGGTTAGCACTGCTGCCTCACAGCGATTCCGAGCTTGGGTCACTGAATGTATGGAGTTTGCACATTCTCCCCGTGTCTGCTTGGGTTTCCTCCAGGTGCTCCGGTTTCCTCCCACAGTTCAAAGATGTGTGGGTTAGGTTGATTGGCTGTGCTAAATTGCCCATAATTTTGGGGGGATTAGCAAGGTAAATGTGTGGGGTTACGCGGATAGGGTGGGATTATTGTCGGTGCAGGTTCAATGGGCTGAAGGGCCTCCTTCTGTACTTTCAGGATTCTATGTATGTATGCAAGGTGACCATGTTGTGAAGTAATAGGTAGGCATTGATTAGTTGGAGAAGCTGTTTGATACTTTTAGGCATCCTGGAAGCCAAGAATTGTTTGATATCTCTTGGATTTGGCACCGATGCAGAGTGTGGGGGAGGAATGTAGGTGATTTTGTATCTGATTGATGTCAGAGAGGAGCTTGAGAATTGATTTATACCGACATGGTGCGATATCTAGATTTACCTGGGGCCAGAGTCAGGGGACATAAATTCAAGATAAGTGGCAGCAAGTGTAGGTGGGGACATGAGAAAGAACCTTTTTACATAAGAACAAAGAAAATTGCAGCACAGGAACAGGCCATTCGGCCCTCCAAGCCTGTACCGACCAAAGGACTGGTGGATGTCTGGAATGTGCTGCCAGAGTTGGTGGTGGAGGCAGAGATCCTCAACTCTTTTAGAAAGTACCTGGATTTGCAACTTAAGTGCTGTAAGCTACAGGGCTATGGGCTGGGTGCGGGAAGGGGGGATTAGAAAGGGCACCTGTGTGGCACGAACAAGATGGCCTCCTTCCGTGCTGTAACATTTCTAGGTTCTCTGGTTCTATGTTTGTAGAGGTGTCTCCAATAGATAAGGCATGGGGTCTGAGGGAGAGTTGTCTTGTATCTTTCTAGATGGTGTGGAGAAAGAGTAAGGGCTGTTCACATTTGAGGGACATATGGGAGAGTTGAGGATTGCTTTGTATTTAGAGAAGGGTGAGGTTTATTTGCTGTGGTTGTTTTTTCCCAAAATACTTCCTCTTGTGGAGGTGTTGGGGAAGTAAAGAATCTGCAGAAACACTTAGTGGGAAATATTGTACTCAGTTATGAAGCAGTTTGAGTAAAAACGTTACGATGAGAAATCTTGCACCCTTTTATCTCAGGAGATTGATGCCGGGGTATCAGAGATAGTTCAGATAGATTCTGAACCTGGCTGGAAGATGGATGATTTTAAGATCATCTTGTACCACTATTAGTGAAAGGATTGTAATTTTATGATACATCACAAACCACCAAGATTCAGATCTCTCTTTTCACAGTTCTCTTTGGACGTTTCATTAAGCCGAGTTCTTCCTGCCCTGCCATTGTATATCTGAGTGGATGCGAAGGCTGCAACTGTACATTCTGACCCACCAACAGTTACCATGACAATCACACACCAGCACAAATACACAAGCAATTCAGATCAGCACAGCTCCAGTCGAAGTCCCTTTGATTCTATCGCTGCTATTGTTTTTTTTAACACAATTGTTAGCCCCCTCAGTATGAAGGTCATCCATTGGAATCCTAAATTGTTTGATTATTTTCCCCTTTTTAGTAAGACCAAGGGTGGGATTTTCCAGCCGCGCTCGCCCCAAGGTTGAAAATTCACACCCAAGGTCAACAAACCTTGGCATGGTCCGCGCCCCCACCTGCGACGATTCCTGCGGGCGGGCAGGCAGGAAAATTCCACCCAAAGGACAGGGTCTTCCAGCTGCGCTCGCCCCAAGGCCAGAAAATCCCACCCGAGGTCAACGGACCTTTGCATGGTTTGCACCCCCCCGCACCCCCCCCCCCCCCCCCCGCCACGCCTGCTACGATTCCCGTGGCGGGCGGGACAGGAACATTCCAGCCACAATGGTGTCTCTCATCACCAACTACGGCTGGATTGCTGTGACTGTTGCTAGGTAGGTTAAAGCGGCAGCCATTCTGCAGTGGTTAGCACTGCTGCCTCACAGCGCCAGGGATCCGGGTTCGATTCCCAGCTTGGATCACTGTCCGTGCGGAGTCTGCACCTTCTTCCCTGTGTCTGCGTGGGTTTCCTCCAGGTGCTCCGGTTTCCTCCCAGAGTCTGAAAGATGTGCTGGTTAGGTGCATTGGCCATGCTAAATTCTCCCTCGGTGTACCTGAACAGGCGCTGGAGTGTGGCGACTAGGGGATTTTCACAGTAACTTCATTACAGTGTGAATGTAAGCCTACTTGTGACACTGATAAATAAACTTTACAGCTCACTGGCTGCATTGAGACGTTGTACTGGCACTGGTTGGGTGAAGAGTGTTGGCTCAGAGAATTCTGCTCTTCAAATAATGCCGTAACACCCGCCTGAGCGCTGGAAGTGAACAGAACCTCGGCTTAACACCCCTCTCAAACACAATCGCCTCATGTCCTCACCATTGTGCACCTGTAACTACAATTGACTCTGTGCCACAGCAGAGATTACTCCAGCAATGGAAGAGAATTAAATAAACCATAAAGCTCCTTTAAAAATCGATATAAGCCTTTTAAATACGGATTTCATGAACATATTTGCTTTATTTCTTTATCCCTTTTAATAGAGACTTCGATGTGCACAATGTTCCATGGATGAAGGAACAAGCTACTTCTCACTTTTACCCCCTTGACGCCGTCTATTGGATAGTATGTTAGTTCTGCTTGTTAAGCCATTGCCTTTGTTTTGTGCAGCATTGCGTTCGGGTGCCGCAAAGTGTGTGCAGGAACCCAACTCTGTCCGACTTATTTTCCACACCTCCCTCAAACAAGTCATCTACCTGAGCTCAGGAAACCGTCTGGGATGTAGAAACCATATCCAATTACCCTAACGGGAGTGGTGAATGAGTGCGTGGCATGATGGCACAGTGGTTAGCACTGCTGCCTCACAGCGCCAGGGACTCGGGTTCGATTCCCGGCTTGGGTCACTGTCTGTGTGGAGTTTGCACGTTTTCCCCGTGTCTGCGTGGGTTTCCTCCCTCAGTCCAAAGATGTGCAGGTTAGGTGGATTGGCCGTGCTAAATTGCCTCTTCGTGTCCAAAGATGTGTTGGTTAGGCGGATAATATGGTAAATGTGTGGGGTTACAGGGATTTAGATAATTACCGTAGAATCATAGAATCCCGACAGTGCAGAAGGAGGCCATTCGACCCATCGAGTCTGCACCGACCACAATCCCAACCAGGCCCCATTCCCGTAACCCCATATATTTACCCTCCTAATCCCCCTGATACTCGGGTCAATTTAGCATGGCCAATCAACCTAACCAGCACATCTTTGGATACCATGATGCTGTGTCCTGAAGATTCACCCTTTAAAAGGGGACAGGATACATGATCTGTCTGTAACTTCATAGGAGACAAGAAAGGACTCCTGAATCCCAAAATAACAAAAGTACAAAAGGAAAATGCAACACCAATAGTTCTAACGGGGTTTTTCCTCACCCACAAATGAGGACTTGTAAGGTCATACCAATCACCTCCAGATCAAACCATCTTCCCACTACTCATCTTATCTATAAAATGAAGGGTACCAGAAAATATACTCCCTCGGAGTAGGCGTAAGGATTACAGCACATAAAAAACAAGTAAATACTTGTTCTCGAAGAACACCGTGGCAAGACAACCTCAGCCCAGTAGTCGGAGTCTTCGATCCGACCCCAGGCCTCGAAGACCGGATACAATATGCTCCATCGAACTCCAAGCGCTAGTCTTCAAATCAAGATTGTGAAAGCATGGCAGCCAGTTCTCAAATTCGGCTGGGCATTCACCCCCCACACCCCTCGCATTCCTTCTCCGGCCCCCATCTCCCTGAATCAACCAGGAGTTTCTCTCAACATGCAGCAGGATTTCCAAGAACTGAAGGTGACCCCTCCCCCACCCTCCCCCACCCCCCGCCCGCCGCCACTGAGGAAACTGTCCCCTCGACTGACAGGATTTTCTTCTCCGGTTCATCCATTCTCTTTAGGATATCTCACAGCTCATCAATGTGAGCACCAGTAATCTGTGCTGGGGAGCCGAGACCGTCATCCACAACTTCACTCGCAATGGCGGCCTCCATCTCGATGCCTATGGCATTACTGAAAGGTAGGCCCAGCTCACCGGCGATACCTCCACTCCAGACTGGCCCCCACCTCAGGCCGTCTCCGACCACTTCGATCAAACAATGGTTTTCTCGACTTAACTCGTTTCCGCGTCACCAAAATTTAGCCAGGACCTTCCAGGAACATAACAGAGATTGTACACATCAGGATCAAATAATCATGGGTTGTGCATCAGGATTTTTAATAAAACGGATTACAAGATGAATAGAGCCAGAGTTCGCAAAAATGTAGCCACTCCCGCGTTTACAACACATGACCCACCCCCCACATGGCTAATATTTTATAAATGCAAAGGCTGGATGGGTTACAAATGGGAATAAAATTGAATTCCGTGATTCAAACCAATTAACTTTGCCATAAACTTGAACTTTGCTTCCCAGTGAGACCTTCTTCATGACAAGTACTGGCCAGTGGTAGGCCCAATAATTACACCTCTCCACTCAAAATACACAAACACTCTTTTCTCGATTGAGTTTATTCCCATGCTGATAGCTCAAGTGTCATATTGTCTCTTAGTATCCAACTAAATTACTGTGCAGTCTAACCTTTGGCTACAGACTCTATTCTTCCATGTAAACCACCAGCATTCTCTAAATGTGAAAAGATTTTTTCATTAAAATAACCGTGGCTTTCGGAGTGTTCATTATCTTTTCAATTGGTGCAGGTGCTATGTAAGCTGAAGGAACACTTTTTAAAATTCTGTATTTTCCTTATACTTTAGTTAGCCTGCAGGGGCCTGAAAGATTGTCAAAAAGAAATCGCAATAGGGATGTTCTTCGTTGAGGTTTTCTTTCTCAGCATAATATTTACAAGCTTTGCAACAAATAGACATACATTTTAGGTACTGTGGTTCAGTAATTACTGGTGATGATGTGGAGTTTGGGTGCAAACCAATGCCCCACATCACCAAAACTCTCTTATATTTTATAACCAGCATTCTCCTCTGGGTGGGATTTTCAAGGGGGTTTTCAACTCTCCTATGTGCAGAAAACCTGTTGGACTTTAACCTGGTGTTGTTAGACTCCTTACTGGGATTTTCCAGCCACTCCTGCTGGCAGGAATTTCCAGTCCCCCTGAAAGCAACCCCCTGCCGTGGGTTTCCTGATGACGGAGGCTGTGAACGACAGTAAACCCTGTTGACAGCGACGGGACTGGACGATCACGCTATCAACCAATGGCAGACCTCCTCCACTGCAAAAGCCTGCCCTATGGCCGGAATCTTACCGTCCCGCCCGCCGGAGGAGCAGGCGAGGAGCGGACCATGGAAAAGTCCGTTGACCTCAGGCAGGATTTTAGGGTTTCAGAACGAGCTGTAAAATCCCACCCTATTTCTTGCACTCCAGTTGGTTATGGTCAGTGCTCCCCTGTATATCATTACCAGTGGTCTCCTGTATACCATAACCTATAGCTGCCCATATATTATAGTTAGTGGTCTTCTGTATACCATAACCTCGAGCTGACTATAGTTTTGTTTTATTCATTCTTGGGACATGGGCGTCGCTGGCTGGCCAGCATTTATTGCCCATCTCTACTTGCCCTTAAGAAGGTGGTGGTGAGCTGCCTTCTTGAATTGCTGCTGTCCATGTTCTGTGTGTTGACTAAAATGTCGTTAGGGAGGGAATTCCATGATTTTGACCCAGCGACTGGAAAGGAACAGCGATATATTTCCAAGTCAGGATGGTGAGTGGCTTGGAGGGGAACTTGCAGGTGGTGGTGTTTCCATGTATCTGCTGCCCTATATATTACTGTGTACCGTAACCTATAGCTTCCCATATATTATTACCAGTCTCTCCTATGTGCTAATTGTTCAGTTGTGAGCAAAGTGCTGCACAGTCAGATTGATCCATTATCCTAGTTTAAATCTCCTTTCAATTCTCAATTTGAAGTTGGAGCAGCTCCAGTTCACAGCCACAACCCCACAATCCCCTGAAGTCATCAATTCATAAACAATCATTTTTCTGGGAGTTTGAGAGTTTTGTGATGAAGCGCAGTTTTGGAGGAAGATTAGAAAGATGGGAATCATTTTTTGGAGCTCCGATCAACAGGAATGGTCACCTGTCTGCTCCGACTTCCGGGTCCTGTCCTGAATCCCAAAAGGTACCATTAGACAAACAGTAAATGAGAGAGAGTTAAGATTAAAGCAACAGGACAATTAGTTGGATTGCTTCTTGTCATTTATTTTACTTCAAGGTATCTTCCACCAAAATTCTAGTATAGCAATCTCACTGATGAAGGTAGATAGAGTCTCTCACTAGGAGGGTGGCCAGTGTCTCTCACACTGGGAGAATGATGTGGAGATGCCGATGTTGGACTGGGGCAAGCACAGTAAGAAGTCTCACCACACCAGGTTAAAGTCCAATAGGTTTATTTGGTAGCACAAGCTTTCGGAGTCTCAGGCTCCTTCTTCAGGTGAGTGTGAAGAGTTGTGTTCACAAACAGGGCATATACAGACACAAACTCAATTTACAAGATAATGGTTGGAATGCGAATCTTTACAGATAATCAAGTCTTTACAGGTGCAGACAATGTGAGTGGAGAGAGGGCCAAGCACAGGTTAAAGAGATGTGTATTGTCTCCAGCCAGGACAGTTAGTGAGATTTTGCAAGCCCTGGCAAGTCGTGGGGGTTACAGAGAGTGTGACATGAACCCAAGATCCCGGTTGAAGCCGCCCTCATGTGTGTGGAACTTGATTATCAGTTTCTGCTCAGCGATTCTGCGTTGTCGTGTGTCGTGAAGGCTGCCTTGGAGAAAGCTAACCCGAAGATCAGAGGCTGAATGCCCTTAAATGCTGAAGTGTTCCCGACTGGAAGAGAACACTCCTGCCTGGTGATTGTCAAGCGATGTTCATTCATCTGTTGTCGTAACGTCTGCATGGTCTCGCTGACCTGGCTGAAGACAATTCACATCTCTTTAACTTGTGCTTAACCCTTTCTTCACTCACATTGTCTGTATCTGTAAAGACTTGATTACGTGTAAAGACTCGCATTCCAACCATTATCTTGTAAATTGAGTCTGTGTCTATGTATGCGCTGTTTGTGAACACAACTCCTCACTCACCTGAGGAAGGAGCAACACTCCGAAAGCTTGTGCTACCAAATAAACCTGTTGGACTTTAACCTGGTGTTGTGAGACTTCTTACTGGGAGAATGGACAGTGTCTCTCTCGCTGGGAGGATGGCTCCCGAACTTGGCACTTGCCATTTCCATGGGGAGTGAAATGTGAGTGGTCCACGTGTTGCACACGTGTAGCTTAGGGAGACGGCTAGCCATTTAACTCAACAGCTGCCTCCACAGAAGTGAGATTTGGTAGCCCCGGAGTGTGAAGCCCAGATATGCAGATCAGACAGGTAAGAGTAGGTGTGAACTTTGTGGATTTGTTTGGATGGCGGAGGCCCCCCTTTGGAACTGTCTCTTCACAATTGCTCAGCACAGTGCAGCAGAGCTCACCTTGATGTTTCTGGGCAGTTAGTTTGAATTTGATCGAATGACACCTTTGAATGAGTTTAGATGCCCTTTAATGGGTGCCCTTGAATGTCAGATATGCTTTGGAGAGGGATTAAGGCCCTTTCAAAGTGATAAAAGCAAGCATAAATGTGCATTAAAAAGTGCATAAACTCATTACTATCAAGCTTATTTGAACTGTCAACAGAACTGTCAAACTCAACTGTTGAAAGCATCTGTCAAAAGTATCAAGAGGACAGCACGACTGATTTCACAACCATCCATTATCACAGTAGGGTGTCTGCTTTTTCACTGTTTGATTGACAGCTACACATGCTTATTGACTTTTGAAGTCGGACTATCAAATCTAATCATAGCATCATAGAATCACTATAGTGAAGAAGGAGGCCATATGGCCCATCAAGCCTGCACCAACAACAACCCCACTCAGGCCCTATCCCCATAACCCATGTATTTACCCTGCAAATCCCCCTGACAGGAAGAAACAATTTAGCATGGCCAATTCACCTAACCTGCACATCTTTGGACTGTGGGAGGAAGCCGGAGCATCCGGAGGAAACCCACGCAGACACGGGGAGGACATGCAGACTCCGCACAGACAGTGACCCAAGCTGGGAATCGAACCCGGGTCCCTGGCGCTGTGAGGCAGCAGTGCTAACCACTATGCCACAGAGAGCATGCAAAGCCAGGGAAGCAGTTAAACTCCAGTGAGAGGAGGTGCAACACTCCTGCTCCTTCTGTACGTCAGATCTATGAGGCATTCTTATGCATGAAGGAAGCAACTTATTAACCAACAATTGAGTGTTGCTCTAGGCAATTAATTATTTTAAGCCTGATTAGTTGGGAAAAGAGAGAATTGTTTTTCTGTTAACTTTTATTTTTTTCACTTTAAGTTTTATTTCGGGTTTTTTTTTGGAAAACAATTTTCACAGCCCATAAACCAGTGATGGGCATCCTAGGCTATTGATTAGGCTGCATGAGTGGTCCCTCCTTCATCCCTGTGGGCCACAAGATTGTGATTGGGCTTGTTCACTAACCATGATCCCATGAATAAGATTAAATACATTTAACGCAGGCCGAATATTTCATAACGAGTTGTAGAAAATGCTTACTCATTCAGATAGGAATAGAACTATCATCAACTTCAAATCGTAAAGTAAAATTACATTTTGGACACAGCACGGCTCTCACAGTCAATGCTGGGAGCAATCAGCATGCACCTCACTTCACTTACCCTTGTTTTAACATGCCGATCACTTCAGTCAACCGGTCAAAACAAAAATGACTCGGACAGAAATCGGGGAATGTGGCAGCCTTGCACATGTGCAACGGTCAACAAAATGTCTTGTGGGCCACACTCAAAACCCAGGTGGGCCACACGTGGCCCCACTGACCGCGAGCTGCTTACTGCTATAAAGTATAGGCCAACAGCTGAGCTTGGACAGGTATTGCTAGAAAACTTGCTTTAGTCGTTGTTCTTACCCCCTTTAAACTCCCAGCGATTTTGCCACAAAAAGCTAAGGCCGGGATTCTCCCGTTCCATTGCGGTTAATTGGGACTTGGCCGAGCGCCAAATTCTCCCTTCTCGCTTTCAGCGGCGGCCGGGCCGAAGGATTCCAGCCTCAGTGTCATAATGGCGCGAGCGCCAGAGCGATCTGCAGCGGTCTGTCAGGCGCTGTCCGGACTCCAATCGTCCCACACTCAGCTTTCGGGAGAACGGCGAGTTGCGTGCTGCAAAGCGGTCAGGCGCCATTTTGAAAGGGCACCCCGGTCTCGCAGTGTACTGGGAGACCCCTACTCTCCCCCCACAGATATCGGGACATCACTCCTTCATCAGTGGCATGTTTCCTCACCCCCTCCCCAACATAGGTCACCGGCATCCGGGCATTGGAGCCCTCCCAATGGATCCCCCTTCACGCTCCCCTCCGACATGCCTCCCCCGAAATGTACCCCCGACATGACCCCCAACACATCCCCCTTCTTACTCCACCTCTGCATGACCCCCTGCACCCCCCACCCCCACCCCCACCGTGGCCTCCCCTCCACAGCCCCCCCCCCCCCCCCCCCCCCAACCTGCATAGTCCGCAATCAGGCCTCCCTCCGTTGGCACAGCCCCGGCACACTGGCAGTGCCCAACTGGCAGGTGGGCACTGCCAAGCCATGTCCCCGACCACCCGGGAGCATCAACGGCCTTTGAGCATGGTCTCTGCTAGTGGAGACCAGTGGTGATTCTTGTCGGTCTTCCGCCATGCCCATAGGTCACGGGAGCTGGCAGCATCGGGCATTGAACGGGGCTATGCATATTTAAATGCTACTTTAAATATGCTAATCAGCCTCAGGTTCACATCATTAGAAAGGGGTCGGGACGAATGCAAACGTGAAAGTTAAAGTTGATTTATTAGTGTCACAAGTAAGGCTTACATTCACACTGCAATGAAGGTACTGTGAAATTCCCCTCGTTGCCACACTCCGGTGCCTGTTCGGGTCAATGCACCTAACCCGCACATCTTTGGAGTGTGGGAGGAAACCGGAGCACCCGGAGGAAACCCAAGTAGACACGGGGAGAACGTGCAGACTCCACACAGACAGTCACCCAAGTCGTGAATTGAACCCGGGTCCCTGGTGCTATGAGGCAGCAGTGCTAACCACTGTGCCACCGTGTCATCCCCACGTCTGGGCGCCGGGCGCGAAACTGATTTTTAGGCCTGCATGCTACTTTCCAAGATCAGTGCAATCTGCGCCAGGCGAGGTGAGGTTTGAAAATCGCCCCCTTGCACTCTGTTTCCTAACAATGGCTGTCCGAGCTCAGGGGCTGGGCTATACTTGATGGACCATGGAAAAAATGTTCTGCAAACAAAAATGAAATGACAAAATAAAACTTCAAAGCGAAGAAAGCCGGAGTGAACAGAAGAAATTCTCTCTTTTTCCAACTAATCAGGCTGCAAATAATTAATTGCCTACAGCTACACTCGATTAATGGTTAATAAGCTACTCCCTTCATGCATAAGAATGCCTCATAGATTTCAGACTTACAATAAAGCTAAATGAAGCTGACAGTGATGTCTATAAAGTGCAGTCTCTGCTGATCTGGCTCATGTTGTTATGCCAGGGATACTGAGCACTTGAAGCCCTTGGATGAACACTTGGTGCATGTGTATGGCATTTTCTGCCCACTAATTTCACAGAGTCACCAACTAGATACTTGAAGCAGGTTGGAACCAGCATTAAAACGGCAAGGGCAAGGAATTTCACGCAGTATTACCACAACCCCCGCATGGTCAAATTTTAAGCTCCATACAAATTCTGTTCCATGCAATTTACAACAAGTTTAATGAGGCAACTCCGTTTTTTTTACAGTTTTGCTTTGTATTTATTAAGAAGGGGAAACATTGCTTTCTGAGTTTGAAGGCGGCCTTGGCCTGATTAAAGATGCAATCATTAATCCGCAACCAGCAAGGGGACATCATTATCAGATGTTTCATTGGAAAATAATTGCAGAATATCATTGGATCGGCCCACAGGTTTCAGTGGGGGTCAGCTGTTCATGTAAACAAAGGATCTGTAATGTCCCAGGGTCAGAAAGATCGTAGGCAAAGCAACGACTCCCGGTTCCAATGCACTCATATGAACAAGTAAAAATTTAATGTGGATGTGGGAATAGTGGAGAGAAAATGATTCTATCCGTGGATATCCAGTTACAAAGTGAGGGCCTCTCAAATTCTGGATTTTCCCAATTTTTATGTACATACAACTGACCCCATTTCTCAAGAGGGTTAGGTCGCTCTGCTGTAGCGTCTGCAGTTTGGTAATGCACTAAGATCATCTTTGTGTTAGAAGTGTCCATCTGTCCTCAATGATTACCATAAGTGTTGACCAAGTGCTGTTGCAAGCTAATGTCAGTCATCCGAGTCCCAGCCCAATTCCGTAACACTGGGCAATTGATTTTGACACATGGTCTAATAATCATGTCCCTTCGCTGAATCGGCAATACAGGTTTTATTTATATCAGGTCAAACCTGACCTTCACAGCACTCAGTTTCTCGTTCACACGGATGGGCTGTGGTATTATCGCTACATTATTTATCCAGAAACTCAGTTAATGTTCTGGGGACCCGGGTTTGAATCCCGCCACAGCAGATGGTGGTATTTGAATTTGATTTTAAAAATCTAAAATTAAGAACCTACTGATGATCATGAAACCATTATTAAACACAAAATACTGTGGATGCTGGAACCCGAAACAAAAACAGAAAAATGCTGGAAAATCTAAGCAGGTCTGACAGCATCTGTGGAGAGAGAATAGAGCCTATGTTTCACATCTGGATGACCCTTCGTCAGAGCTGAAACCACTGTCAATTGTCGGAAAAACCTATCTGGTTCACTAATGTCCTTCAGGGACATTATAGGTAGGTCTAGAAGGTAGGGATGTGTTCGGCACAACTTGTAGGCCGAAGGGCCTGTTTGTGCTGTAGTTTTTCTATGTTTCCTTACTTGGTCTGGCCTACATGTGACTCCAGAGTCACAGCAATGTGGTTGACTTTTAACTGCCCTCCAAGGGCAACTAGGGATGGGCAACAAATGCTGGTCAGCCAGCAATGCCCATGTCCCACCAATGATAAGGGGAGTGTTGCTCCCCTTATTAAAGAAACACTGAGTTGAACACCATATGAGTTTCCATGTTCAATTATAGTAGATTATGTACAACTGATCTTGGACAAACTATATGAAGATCAGGTCCATGCAGCCTGGATGGAGGCTTGGGTTTGCCACCTCCTCAGTTCAGCTGAAACACTCATCCATGCCTTTCTTGTCTTGGGACTTGCGAGTTCCACTGCCAACCTCCCCCATTGTCCACCCTCCATTAGCTTAAATTCATCCAAAACTCAGTTGCCTGTACCTAAGTCTTGCTCAGTCATCGCCCCCATCCCCCATGACCTACACAAGCTAAGCAGGACCTCAATTTTAAAATTCTCATCCTTGGTTTCAAGCCTCATCCCTCCCTATCCCTATAAACACTTTGAGCCCACAACTGTCGGAGAAGGCTGTGCTTCTTCCATGCTGACCTCGTGTGCATCTCAATTTGAATTGGGGCGGCACGGTGGCACAGTAATTAGCACTGCTGCCTCACAGCGCCAGGGACACGGGTTCAATTCCAGCCTCGGGTCACTATCTGTGTGGAGTTTGCACATTCCCCCTGTATCTGCGTGGAATTCCTTGGGGTGCTCCGGTTTCCTCCCACAGTCCAAAAATGTGCGGGTTAGTTGATTGGCCATGCTAAATTGCCCTTTATTGTCAGGGGGATTAGCAGGGTAAATATGTGTGGATACGGGGATAGAGCCTGGGTGGGATTGATGGGCCAAATGGCCTCCTTCTGCACTGTAGGGATTCTACGAATCATCCCGGCATCAGTGGCCATGCCTTCAACATGAGATCCTAAGCTCTGGACTCCCTTGCTATACTGTTCCATCCTTCTACTTCCTCCTTTGAAATGCACTTTAAAATCTAAAACTTTGGCGAGTCCTTTGCCCTAATATATCTTGATGTGGCTCAGTGTCAAATTTAATCTGATATCCCTCCTGCTGAACTGCCTCGAGAAGTATTGTGACATTAAAAGTATGATGTAAATGGAAGTTGTTGTTCAGTCTAACACCTTCCTTCATCAATTAAATGGCATGAAAACTAAAAAGATGAAGATCATTACCCAACTAACATGCTTCTGATTAGTTTGATTTAGAGACTAATTTCTCTCTGTTGGGGAGATCATCATGAAAATTGAATTTTAATAGATCCAAGAACGTATTAGAGCCTAGTTTGTAATTTTAAACAGAAAATGAAGGACACTGGATGCAGCATGAGCCAGCTTCTGTTAGATGTGGTACGCGAGCAAAACAGTCCACCCCACTCAGGCAGCACGGTGGCAAAGTGGTTAGCACTGCTGCCTCACAGCGCCAGGGATCCGGGTTCGATTCCTGGCTTGGGTCACTGTGCGGAGTCTGCACGTTCTCCCCCGTGTCTGCGTGGGTTTCCTCCGGGTGCCCGGTTTCCTCCCACAGTCCAAAGATGTGCGGGTTAGGTGGATTGGCCGTGCTAAGTTACCCCTTAGTGGCAGGGGGACCAGTCTAGAGTAAATGCATGGGGTTATGGGGATAGGGCCTGGGTGGGATTGTGGTTGGTACAGACTCAATGGGCCAAATAGCCTCCTCCTGCGCTGTAGAGATTCTATGATTCTTCTATGAACTTATGACACTTCTCTGTGCATTGTTGTCAACGGATTCCAGACACCAGTTAGTCATTATTTATACCTCCTTCAGTGACTCCTTCTCTGGACCGATCCTCTGCTTTTTGCAGGCTCCTTTGCTCCCCATCGTGATTTCTGAGCCAATTTCCATTCTTCCATTTTTGTTCTGCAGCTGCTCTTTATATTTTCAACATCGCGGCATTTAGAATCATAGAACCCATACAGTGCAGAAGGAGGCCATTTGGCCCATCAAGTCTGCACCTCCCCCCCCGCCCCATCATCCTCCCCCTGCCTCCGGCCCTATCCCCGCAACCCTGTGCATTTACCATGGCTAATCCACATAACCTACACATCTTGAAACAGTAAGGGGCTATTTAGCATGGCCAATCCAACTAACCAGCACATCTTTGGAGTGTGGGAGGAAACCGGAGCACCCGGAGGAAACCAATGCAGACACGAGGAGAACGTGCAAACTCCACACAGAGCTTATTTTAAGTGACTCCCCATTTGCAGCGTATTGCTACTGTCAATGACAGCCATATGCTAGCGTGATTTTGTTGTCCGTATGTTAGAGTTAATTTATTTATTCATGTCACAATTAGGCTTACATTAACAGTGTAATGAAGTAACTGTGAAAATCCCCTAGTCGCCACAATCCAGCGCCTGTTCGGGGACACTGAGGGAGAATTTAGCATGGCCAATGCACCTAACCAGCACATCTTTCAGACTGTGGAAGGAAACCAAAGCACCCGGAAGAAACCTATGCAGACACGGGGAGAATGTGCAGACTCCGCACAGACAGTGACCCAAGCCAGGAATTGAACCCGGGTCCCTGGCGCTGTGTGGCAGCAGTGCCAACCACTGTGCCACCGTGCCGCCCTGTGGGGTTCCCATTGAAGGATTTTTTTCCCCCATTAATACATTCCCTTTTACATTTTGGACTCTTTCAGGCCAATTTGATTGCTATTAATATATTTTTTTATTAGTGTCATAAGTAGGCTTACATTAACACTGCAAGAAGTTACTGTGAAAATCCCCCAGTCAGCACACTCCGGTGCCTGTTCAGAGAGAGAGAGAGGGAGAATTTAGCATGGCAAATGCACCTAACCAGCACGTCTTTCGGACTGTGGGAGGAAAGCAGAGCACCTGGAGGAAACCCTCACAGACACGGGGAGAACGTGCAGACTCCGCACAGACAGTGACCCAAACCCGGAATCGAACCCGGGTCCCTGGCGCTGTGAGGCAGCAGTGCTAATCACAGTGCCACCGATTTACAAAGTCTCTGATTAAAATATAAGGCTATTCCATCAAAATATTTCATTCCTGCCTTATCTGAATGATGAGCATCCAATCCTTGGCTGATCCAGTCAGACCAAATGGCATTTAGAAAACAAATATCTTCCTTTTCTGAGTATAAATCCTGTCTGCCTTTAATCACACTTTCGTCATAAGTAATAGGTCCTCATTGTGCTAATTTTGTTACAGGTGAAGTACTTCTCACCATGATTTATGTTGTTTGATCAAACTCTTTCATTGGGAGATTCCATCATTATCCTTTACGTGTGGACACTGGGCAGTCTGCAGGAATATGCTGCCCTCTGTTAGTTATTGATTCTTTGCACATTCACAGAAGTACAAGTGAGTCATGAACTGTCGATAACTCAACAGGCTGCATTGTTGAGAATGTTGTGCAGATCGTTAAAGCAACAATCTTTAGTGCCGTCTTGCTTCATTTATCTGTGTTTCTCATTCCCCAGGTATATTTTTGAAATAAACTTTGTGCAATAAAATGGCGTAATGATTCCATCCTCCCATTGCTTGTACGCAGACATTATAAGTAGCAATGCATCACATGCTGTTAATGTTCATTCAAATAGCGTGACTTGTCATACACACTGGCCCAAAAATTAAAGCTAAATATTCGTGGAGAAAATTTCGAACATCTGCTGGTAAATTCCTAAAAAGCCATATAGATCATTAACTGCACCACTCATTGAGACACTGAGCCTCACACGCTGTTACCTGCCATGCTTCAGATGGTATGGACCAGAAGGTCTCAAGTTTTATCATTGGTCTCTTCTGAGATGGTCAAGGAGATGTAACAGTTGCATTTTGTTGCAATTTCCTGTCCAGTTACTTCAAAAGAGCAATCTGGATGTGAGGGATTAGAGTTACATGGTATTATATAATAATTACAGCACAAAATCATACTCAACCCAATAGACCTATGCTAGGTTTTATGCTCTACACAAACCTCCTTCTACCTGACTGTATCTAACCCCATTAACGTATCCTTCTTTTCCTATCTTTCTCGTGAACTTATCTAACTTCCGGGGGAGACGATGGCGTAGTGGTATTATGGCTACATTATTAATCCAGAAACACAGCTCACGTTCTGGGGACCCAGGTTCGAATCCCGCCATGACAAATGGTGGAATTTGAATTAAATTTTTAAAAATCTGGAATTAAGAATCACCATGAAACCATTGTCGATTGTCGGAAAAATCCATCTGATTCACTAATGTCCTTTAGGCGGCACTAATGTCCTGGGGCGGCATGATGGCACAGTGGTTAGTCCTGCTGCTTCACAGAGACCCGGGTTCAATTCCCAGCTTGGGTCACTGTCTGTGTGGAGTTTACCTATTCTCCTCGTGTCTGCGTGGGTTTCCTCCAGGTGCTCCGGTTTTCTCCCACAGTCCAAAGACGTGTGGTTTAGGTGGATTGACCATGTTAAATTGCCTCTTAGTGTCATGGGCACTAGCTAGGATAAATGCATGGGGTTATGGGGATAGGGCCTGGGTGGGATGGTGGTCAGTGCAGACTCAATGGGCCAAATGGCCTCCTTCTGCACTGTAGGATTCTATGATTCTAGGGAAGGAAGTATGTCATCCTTAACTGGTCTGGCCTACGTGTGACTCCAGAGCCACAGCAATGTGGTTGTCTCTCAACTGCTATCTAAGGGCAACTAGGGATGGGTAATAAATGCTGGCCAGCCAGCAACGCCCATGTCCCATGAATAAAAAAACTTCCCCTTGTGAATAAAGGCTCAGAAACTTGCATTTCTCTCCTTGATCATTTCTGCTCTACTGAGAATTTAATCGAGGTGTCCCAAATGAAGAAAGCTTTTGAAAAGGAAGTGAGTTCATGTTCTTTCCCTGATGTAATCAGCAACAAAATGGCTTAGATGCAGAATTATCACGAGGAGTATGAAGAGGAAACACAGGAGAGAGGAATTCCCCCTTTTTTTGGCAGAATGGCTCAGCGGGAGGGAAGAACAGTGTTAAATCCCCAACAGTGGCTTTCCCCGCCGCTGTATCGTTTGGCTCATAGCTGAGAAATAAAGAGGGGATGGGGGTCCCACAACATCATGCTGATAAAACCCCGCCAGCAACTTAGCTTTAATAGATTGGGGCGCCCTTTTTTACGATTCCCCTGGTACAACAAAATAAAAATAGAACCCCCCTGGATGCTGAATATCAGGATTTCCCCCGTTATGTCAGTGTTGGAACAATCGCAATGGGAAATCCCGCAGCGTAAATTGCATTTTGGGCCTCTCACACTCAGACCACCAATCCTGCCTGCTAAAAGTGGGAGTGGAAAATCCCCCCCCAGAGAGTGAGTCAGTCGGAGATGTGCTTTACCATGACTGTCATTTTATGGTGGGTGGCTTATTGTGCCCATGACCAGCAAGTCTTCCACCCACCCCATCTCCCCCCTCCACACACACGCACACGCACACACACACACGCACACACACACACACACACACACACACACACACACGTGCACACACACACGCGCACACACACGCACGCACGCACACACGCACACACACGCACACATGCACACACACGCGCGCGCACACACACACACTCGCACACACACACGTGTGCACACACACACGCACATGCACGCGCACACACATGCACGCACGCACGCAGACACATACGCACGCGCATACACACACACACGCATGCACGTGCACACACATACACACACACACGCATACACACACACACATGCACACACACACACACACACATGCCTCAAAGAGGTGGAGTTCTCAGGCTAGCCTGGAATTCTATCCTTTCGGCAGCCAAGCTCTCCACAGCTGAGAGCTTCAGTGAAGTTTGCTGAGGAATGGTCCTAAACCCTTTGACAGAAAAGCTCTCAGAAGGTAATGATTATCTGTCTGGAATACCAGGATGGAGATAAAGTAAAGTAAAAGTAAAGTTTATTAATTAATTACAAGTAGGCTTACATTAACACCGCAATGTAGTTACTGTGAAAATCCCCTAGTTGCCACACTCCAGTGGCTGTTCAGGTACACTGAGGGAGAATTTAGCATGGCCAATGCACCTAACCAGCACGTCTTTTGGACTGTGGGAGGAAACCGGAGCATCCGGAGGAAACCCACATAAACACAGGGAGAATGCGCAAACTCCACACACACAGCTGGGAATCGAACCTGGGTCTCTGGCGCTAAGAGATAAAAAACCTAATCGGTGGCGGGTGACACAGTGGTTAGCACTGCTGCCTCACAGTGCCAGGGATCCGGGTTCAATTCCAACCTCGGGTGACTGTCTGTCTGGAGTTTGTACATTCTCTCTGTGTCAGCGTGGGTTTCCTCTGGATGCCCCGGTTTCCTCCCACAGTCCAAAGATGTGCAGGTTAGGTTGATTGGCCATGCTAAATTGCCCCTTAGTGTCAGGAAGATTAGCAGGGTAAATATGTGGGATTACGGGAATAGGGCCTGGGTAGGATTGTGGTCGGGGCTGACTCGATGGGCCGAATGGCTTCCTTCTGCACTGTAGGGATTCTATGATTATATTCTATGATAAATAAGGAAAAAATACAAATTAGAGGCAGGACTAAGACCATCGGCCCAATTGACAATCCAGCTTGCTCACAAAATCACCATGATGCATTTCCAAGTTTAATTACGTGATTAGCTTGGAATAAATTATCTGCACAGCCTGTAAGTTGTTAATGGTTTTTCTAATCCAATGAAAATACCCTTTTAAGCATTTAAGTTGTATTTTAATAGGTGAAAGTAGACCAGTGTTAAAATTACATCAGCATTTTCCACAAGAAGTCATTGATACTAATTAAAAATTAAACAAAGCAGTTGTATTTGTGCAAGTGATGGTATAATTCTGTGTGCGTGAGCAATACGTTTACCTACTCATCCAGACTAAATCTTTCAATCGCTGATATAATGTTTTAGTGTCAATAAGATAGCATTGTTTGTTGAACCTGTTGAAAATTGAAAATTTCAGTCAGCGTTTTTGTTGAATATCGATTTGTTTTGAAGGAAATTTTCAGCTTTCCGAAAGGAGGGAAGGGAAGCAAAGGCAAGGCCAAGACTGGTGGAGTCTGCACATGGAAATCTATGCTGCAAACTAGATATGCTTTGATGAAATCCTGGTGGTTCTACCATTCAACTAGATTAGCGGGTGTATTCATACACAGCCAAATCTGATCTTTTCTTTTCACAGATAAGTGTACACATTCCCTCCCCGCCCACTTTACTAAACTTTTTGCATCCTTTTTAGCTGAAAAGGGACAGATGCTCCCTGCTTCTTGTTCTCAGGCAATGCCAGTGTAAGAAACTGTTGCCTGGCAGAGAGTAGGGTGGCACGGTGGTTGGCACTGATGCCTCATGGCGCCAGAGACCCAGGTTCCATTCTGGCCTTGGATGTCTGTGCGGAGTCTGCATGTTCTCCCCGTGTCTGCGTGGGTTTCCTCCGGGTGCTCCGGTTTCCTCCCACACTCCAAAGATGTGCAGGTTAGGTGGATAAGCCATGGTAAATGTGTACGTGTACAGGGTTGGGCAGTACGGGGGCACAATGGTTAGCACTGCCGCTTCACAGTGCCAGGGACCAGGATTTGATAGGTCACTGTCTGTGTGGAGTTTGCACGTTCTCCCCGTGTCTGTGTGGGTTTCCTCCAGGTGCTCTGGTTTCCTCCCACAGTCTGAAAAATGTGCTGGTTAGGTAAGCCTACTTGTGATTAATGAATAAACTTTACCTGGGCCTCTTTTGGAGAGTCGGTGCAGAGTCGATGGGCCAAATGGCCTCCTTCTGCAGTGTAGGAATACATTTAGTCACAGTTGGCAACCCTAATTTGAACTGAGTATCCCCAGATCAATAGCCTGGGCCTCTAGATTACGGGTCCAGTGACATTACCCACTATCAATCCCTAAATGAAGGTTTCCAAAGGAATCTAAAGGAATTGATGGAAGAACACAGCTCCTAGGGGTATTCTGTCTCCTCTGTATTGCAAAATCTCCCAAAACGCCAAGGACGGAATTTTCTGTCCCACCCCTTGTGGTGGGTTTTCCAGCGGTAGAGGCAGCCCATTGGCCGCCAGTGGGATCCTTTGGTCCCACCAAAGTCAATGGCCATTGGCATTGCACGTCCATCGCTGTCACCAAGGAACCCACTGGGAGGGTGGGAGGGGTGAATCATAGAATTCCCACATTGCAGAACGAGGCCATTTGGCCCATCAAGTCTGCACTGACTCAGCATCTTACCCAGGCCCGCCCTATCCCCATTACTCCGCGCAGTTATCATGGCTAATCCACCTAACCTTTGGACACTAAGGGGCAATTTAGCACAGCCAATCCACCTAACAGGCACATTGGACAGTGGGAGGAAACCAGAGCACCTGCAGGAAACCCATGCCAACTCGGGGATAATGTGCAAACTCCACAAAGCCAGGCACCCAAGGCCGGAATCGAACCTGAGTCCCTGGCGCTGTGAGACAGCAGTGCTAACCACTGTGCCACCATGTCACCCCAGTGGTGGTGGTTGCTTTGGCAGGACCAGAAGATGCCACTGGCAGCAAAGCCCGACCTCGGACTGATGATGTGCACTGGGTGAAGAACCTTTAATAACTCTTGGCATTCAGCTGCAAACATTGATGGTTTTGTTTTCCCTGTTTCAGAAAGAAATTTATTCTTGGCAACCCTCCAGTAAAAGATAGTTTTCTATATGAGAGGAACAGAGTATGAATCGAGCAGTGTTGGAAATTGAATATCACTGATATATTTCTCAGGTTGCCAAGTGTCAAAAATCCTTTCCTTCCTCTCGTCAAACAAGGAGCTTCCAGTTTATCTTCCGGTTGCTCGGAAAGGTCACATTTCAGTTTGTCGTTCTTTGGAGAAATATAATTAAATCCCCAATTGACAAGACCCTCCCGGAGTAGGAGGAGTAGAAGCAACTCCAGTACGCTGCAGGATGGTTTGAGCAATTAATCTGCTTTAGTGTTACAGATAATTAATGACCTTTGCGATGAATTTAATTTCATAAGGGGTAATCCTCTGATGGATGTGTCTTTTTCAGCTGGAGTTGGAAAACGGTATTTATTAAAGGCGTACTTTTGGTTTTGTGAATCATTTCCTCATTACGGTGAGGAATGCCAGTGCCGGGAAGGGAAATATACTTGCACTTTCGGACTTTGTGTCACCATCAAGCACTCCCAGGGACAGTAGGGGTTATATGCAGAGTTAGCTTCTCTCTAAAGTGCCCCACTTTGGCACGTTAAGCCCAAACTCATGACATTTCCATCTTCTTCATTAATTTTTTAAGTTTCTAAATTATTCATATTCTAAGCAGCCATGTCACCCTTGTGATTGACTATTTTAATCATACATACCTTTTTATTATCTGTAACGTTTTAACATGCTGGCACAGTGATTAGCACTGGTGCCTCACAGCACCAGGAACTTGGGTTCAATTCCTGGCTTTGGTCACTGTCTGTGTAGAGTCTACACATTCTCCCCGTGTCTGCGTGGGTTTCCTGCGGGTACTCCGGTTTCCTCCCACAGTCCGAAAGACGTGCTGGTTAGGTGCATTGGCGTATGTCCAGCCACTTTCTACGTAAAACCTTATTCTAATCACATTAATACTTGGCACATTTCAGGAGAAGCTGAAGGGTCGAGGGTTATTCAAACATTCACATTCAGGCAGTGGATCGATACGAAGGGATAGGAAGTGATGCACATTACCGAGATCGGGGCAGCATGGTGGCACAGTGGTTAGCACTGCTGCCTCACAGCTCCAGAGGCCCGGGTTCAATTCTGGCCTCAGGTGACTGTGCGGAGTCTGCACATTCTCCCCGTGTCTGCGTGGGTTTCCTCCGGGTGCTCCGGTTTCCTCCCACAGTCTGAACGACGTGTTGCTTAGGTACATTGGCCGTGCTAAATTCTCCCTCAGTGTACCCGAACAGGCACCGGAGTGTGGCGACTAGGGGATTTTCACAGTAACTTCATTGCAGTGTTAATGTAAGCTTACTTGTGACACTAATAAATAAACTTTAGCCTGCACAATACTTCCCTCCATTTTGAAAGGGCTGAAGATTGGGGTTAGGATGCTATCCCCACCGCCGCCCCGCCCCCCTCTCATTAACTTCCCCTCCGCTTATTTATATTCAATCAAACTTCAGAGTCTGCAAAATCTGATATAAAATCTGTGCCAACTGGGGGATTGCTATTCGGTTATTCCGACACTAAACAGCTCTATAGGTAGGTGACACCAGGCTACTTGCCACCCACAGGACACTAATTGCTTTGCTTCACATCCATCTTTGAAGTAGGTCGCTTGCTGGGTTTGATACTAATTGGAAAATCGGTGAGCAAATTATTTTTTTCTGTTTCTTAAACATTTTCATTTTGTGTTTGATTGGCGTCGGATCAGACGGGGATCAAACACAAGTCGACGTATGGATGAGAGTTAAATAGAAGATGTATCGACAGATAAACTAGAAAGAAGATGAAGATTAGACGTAGACAAATTATGTACAGACAGCATTAAATGGTACAAAGGCAGTACAGTATATATAATAGTGTATATACAGGTGGATTCAAGATCAAAATATATATCGATGAAATGAAAAGAAAATTTGCTGATTAAATGAAAATTTGCAGATTAAATGCAAGGGACTAAACAATAGAAGGATAGGTAAAGATTACACAGGGAATGTATGGACAGATTTGGGAAATCAGGTGAGATACTTGCAATGCAATTGCTGGCCTCTGTCTTGCTCTTGGAGCCCCAATATTTATATAACTGGTCCAATTGATTGGGATGGCACGGTGGCACAATGGTTAGCACTGCTGCTTCACAGCGCCGGGGATCCAGGTTCAATTCCCGGCTTGGGTCACTCTCTGCGTGGAGTTTGCACCTTCTCCCTGTGTCTGCGTGGGTTTCCTCCGGGTGCTCCGGTTTCCTCCCACAGTTTAATGATGTGCAGGTTAGGTGGACTGGCCATGCTAAATTCTCCCTCAGTGTAGCCAAACAGGTGCCGGAGTATGGCAACTAGGGGCTTTTCATAGTAACTTCATTGCAGTGTCAATGTAAGCTTACTTGTGCCTAAAAGATAAACTTTACTTTTTAATTAAGTTTTTGGTCAATGGCAATCCCTAGGATGATAATGGTGGGAGTTTCATTGATGGAAATGCTACTGAATGCCAAATGGGAGATGGTTATATCCTCTCTTGTAGGAGATAATCGTTTCCAGGCACTTGTATGATGTTGGTAATCAGATACATATAGAGATTAAATCCTAGGAGGTTAACAAAGGACTATATGTATGTTAAACAGCAGAAACAGCATGCCATAAAGAGCATTGAGCAATCCCACAAACAGTGGATCAGAGCTCCGCTGTGCTGCCCCAGCCAATGGCGATGGACAACTGTGCAATTAATAGGACCTGGAGGCTCACAGTGGCACAGTGGTTAGCACTGCTGCCTCACAGGTCCAGGGACCCAGGTTCAACTCCGGTCTCGACTGTCTGCTTGGAGTTTGCACATTCTCCTCATGTCTGCATGGGTTTCCTCCAAGTGCTCCAGTTTCCACCCACATGTGCAGGTTAGGTTGATTTGATTGGGCATGCTAAATTGCCCTTTAGTTTCAGGGGGATTAGCATGGTAAATTCGTGGGGTTATGGAGATAGGGGGTGGGTGAGATTGTTGTTGGTGCAGGCTCAATGGCCTCCTTCTGCACTGTAGGGATTCCATGATTCTATGAAACTCCCCCATCCTCAATGATGGCAGAGCCCAGCATGTCAGTGCATAGAACAAGGTTTGAACTATTTTCAAGAAGTCTAAACCTCAAGTCACATCACCACAAATGCCGGGCTTCAGCCAATTTGATATACTCCACGTGATACCAAGGAACAGTTGAGCACACTTGATGCAGCAAAGGCTTTGGACCCCAATAACATCCTGACTGTGATGCTGAAGATTTGTGGTCCAGGACTAGCCATGCCCCTAACCAAACTATTCCAGTACAGCTCCAAAACTAGCATCTACCCAACAAAGTGGAAAATTACCCAGCTATGTCCTGCCCAGAAAAAGCAGGACAAATTCAACCCAACCAATTACGGCCCCATCAGTTTACTCTCAATTATCCTGTAACTGGATGAGGGGGAGTGAGTTTGCTCCCCTTCTATTGCCCCAAAAAAGGGTATTTTTATTTAATTTTCCCGTTAATATCTTTTCCAATCCAAATATATTTCTTCATCAATAAAGAGCCAATGAAACCAGATTTTCTTGAGTCAAAGAAGTAGTATGTTTATCAGTTACTAAAACTGAGAAAAAAGGAATAAAAACATGGCCACACACACGCACACACACGTAAGCATACGCACACACATGCACACACACGCACACATACGTACACACACACACGCACACACATGTATGCACACACACATGCACACGCACACACATACACGCACGCACACGCACATACACACGTACACACACACACATGCACACACACATACACACACGCACGCACACACACATACACACACACACACGTACACGCACACACACACACACACATTCACAGACACACATGAGATTTAAGGAAGTTGGAGTCCAATTAAAAGTTAAAAGATATTCATAGGTTTTCTATGTCATTCCTGTACTCCATCTCAGCCTTGTTTGAGATTTGACCCACTACGGTGATGTCATCAACAAACTTGGAGTGGATTTTGACCACACAGTCATAGGTGTATAAGGAATATGGAAAGGAGCTGAGGACAAAGCCTTGTGGGGCACCGGTGTTGAGGATAACCGTGGAGGAGGTATTGTTGCCCATCCTTACTGACTACGGACTGTGGGTTAGGAAGTCTAGGATGCAGTCACAGAGGGAGGAGCCAAGCCCTAGGCCACAGATTTGGAGATGAGTTTTGTTGGAATAATGGTGTTGAAGGCTGAGCTGTAGTCAATAAATAGGTGTCTGACATAAGTGGGTCAGAGAACACCTTTTATATCTTTGAACACACAGTGAGATTTCTTAAATGTTTCCTTTTACTTATCTATTTGCTCTCTGCATTTTTTCCGAAGTGTTATTTTGAGTCTTGAGGGGCTGGGGGCGTCCACTGTCATGGCAGACCAATTAAAATCAGGATTTGACAGGATAGGATTAAAACAGGTACCACGAGGAGCTGCTGGAAATAGTTGAGGGTTGGAGAGTTTGGAATGTCCAGCCAAAGCCTTGGTTCACAGGATAATACTTCAAAAGGAGCTTGGAATTTAATCCTGTGCACATAGTTGGGTCCAGTTCACTTGCATTTTGTTCTCAGTCCCGTCCTCTTCCAATAACCTCCACAGGAAATGACAGCACAGTCCATCTAAATACAAGAAAACTAGGTGACAACTTTGGGGGCATTGGGGGTGATAAGCTTCAATAAAAAAAATCTGGAATTAATATCTGATGACCATGAAACCATTGTCGATTGTTGGAAAAACCCATCTGGTTCACTAATGTCCTTTAGGGAAGGAAATCTGCCGTCCTTAACTGGCCTGGCCTACATGTGACTCCAGGGCCACAGCAATGTGGTTGACTCTCAACTGCCCTCTGAAATGGGCCGAGCGAAACACTCCATTCAAGTGCAATTAGGCGGGATGGGCAATAAATGCTGACCCAGCCAGCGACGCCCACATCCCACAAATAAAATAAATAAAAGCTGCCCTTGTGAGTTCAGATTGAGATTCACAATTCGTGTAAAATAATGAAGAGTTTTAGACCTATGTTCACCAAGACAAGGTTCAGATTGCCTGAGCTAATCAATGTGAAGGCATTTGCCTCACAGTGTTGTCGTCTTAATATTGCAGTAACGCTAATTGATTTTCTTAATTGAGAACAACACATGATTTAATAGTGGAATTGGCAGTACAGTCTTTTGATGAGTAAACACATGCCACCACTGAGTTTAGATGCCTACAGCTAAAGTCGCTTTCTATCTGTACTCGTGCCCTTGCCTTTTTAAGAGATGCCTCCTCATGAGATGTAGTTGCTCAAATGTTTCAATGAAAATATACAACAAAGTGGTACTTCGAGTGGAGAGGGCACACTTTGTCAGCTTAGAATTACTTTCTCAAGGTCAAAGTTTGACAAAATATTTGGGAAAATACCAACATTCGAGGGAAAAAGACTTATCCATTTGCCAATTGTTGCTCTACTTTTAAACAGCATTTGTCAACTTGTAATTTTGCTTCATTCACTCTTGCACCCCCCTCCCCCCCCAACCCCCCCCCCCCCCCCCCCCCCGCCTCCCCCAGTGCCTATTGATGTTTAGGGATGACGCTGATAGTGCTGGATATGCAATTCCCCAATGTTAAGATATTGTGAGTGAAAGAGGTGATGATGACACACTCCAGTAATGGTAGAATTGGACACAAAACATGGACTTGCTGGATAAACTCAGTAAGTCCAGCAACACCTGTGGAGAGAGAAAAGAGAGCCAATGTTTCAAGTCCATTTGACTCTTCATCATAATTAAAGGGAAGGAAAATGCGTTGGATATTATGCCGTAATTGTGAGAGTTTTTCTATTCATTCATTGGACATGGGCGTCACTGGCTGGCCAACATTTATTGCCCATCCCTAATTGCCCAAGGGCAGTTGAGAGTCAACCAGATTGTTGTAGCTCTGGAGTCACATGTAGGCCAGACCAGGTAAGGATGGTAGATTTCTCTCCCTAAAGGACATTAGTGAACCAGATGGGTTTTTTCCAACAATCGACAATGGTTTCATTGTCATCAGTAGATCCTTAATTCCAGATTTATTTATTGATTTCAAATTCCACCACCTGCCATGGCGGGATTCAAACCCGGGTCCCTTGAACATTAGCTGAGTTCCTGGATTAATAGTCCAGCAATACTGCCACTAGGCCATCGCCTCCTCAGATGTAGCAACCTTAAGAACAAGAGACAGTTGGCCGGTGTGGCTGGGGGGAAGGGGAGGGGGGTGGTGGGTGGATGCCGGGTTGTCATTGACATAATAAATGTATGGGATTTTAAAAGATGAAGGAGAAAGATCACCTTCTAAAGTTGTTAAACTCAATGTTAATGATAAAACCAAGCGTAATAATCCTCGAACTCTACTCCCTTAAATGAAGAAACATGTGCCTCTTCCTTGCCCATGAAGGTATCTTTAATTTCATAATCCACCATATCCCCAAATAATTCTTTCAATCTTAACACAGTTGGTGAGCACAATATTTAACAGTCGTTCAAACCTATTTGGTCCCAGGTTTAATTTTGAACGTGGCAGAACCATAGAATCATACAATCCCTACAGTGCAGAAGGAGGCCATTCAGCCCTTCGAGTCTGCACTGACCACAATTCCACCCAGGCCCAATTCCCGTAACTCCACATATTTACCCTGCTAATTCCCCTGACATTAGGATCAATTTAGCATGGCCAATCCACCTAATCTGCACACCTTTGGACTGTGGGAGGAAACCGGAGCACCCGCGGGAAACCCATGCAGACACGGGGAGAATGTGCAAACTCCACACAGACAGTGACCCGAGGCCAGAATTGAACCCGGGTCCCTGGTGCTGTGAGGCAGCAGTGCTAACCCACTGTGCCACTGTGCCGCCCATTACCACCATGTCACCCATGCCCTGATTCTGACTTCAGTACGGCTGGCTGTAGGAGTGTTGCCGTGAACCAAGCATCCTGAGTAGGGAGGAACAAAATTAACCGGGCTCCCTGCTACCATTGCTCACTGACAGTTACTGGGAGGTCAGCTCCGCACTGATACTGCATGAGGAAAGGATTGGGCTGAACATTGGTGCCACTCTGCATAGCCTGACAACACTTAAGGTGGAATTTTCCTGTCCTGCCCACCACGGGAGTCATAGTGGGCGGGTCATGGACCAAGGTCTGTTGACTTCGGGCAGGATTTTCCAGTCTTGGGGCGAGCGTGGCTGGAAAATCCGGCCCAATATGTCAAGGTTCACATTTGAAGGGCAAAGTGCCACCTACTGTGCTTTCAGTAGAAGAGTAGGAGGAGGTCTGGGACTTTCATCACCATCATAATCGAGGCTAATTCATCAGCCTCTGTAACTGAGCACAGATCGTCTTACTTGTGTGTGGTGATTGTCCCTTTAAGGGCAACACAGCAGAGTAAGGGTCACCTGACGTGGGTGACCAATCAGGACTCAGAGTGGAGAATCACCCCGGCGGGGAGGAGTTCTCCTAGGCGGCAGCAGCATTTTAGTGCTAGTTACGGACGTGCTAATGCTCTTGAAGATCACTACATAAAAACCCTTGGCGTTCACTAATGAAGTCTCTGAAAGTGCATCATTACACAGCTGAGTGTTGGGAAGGTTTCCATAGCATCAGCAAGGCCACGAAACATTCACGTTCACAAGATGAGCAAGGTCCTTTTGAAGCTTTTTAACCTATTTACATTTTTTTTCTCAGTCCCTGGTTCTCTGAGCATCACTGTGTGTAAAACTAATGACTACTAAGGGCAAACAATGACAATGTAAGTGAAATGATGTTATTATACAGAGAAGATGGATTTGGAGTCGCTAGTCAATAGATCACTGAAGCTGTCAGGTCAGAGTGTAGCAGTAGATAGAATCTTGGGCTGTACGGGCAGAGGATTAGAGTACAAATCTCAGGAGGTCATTTAGAGTTTGTACTGCTCCAATTCCACTCATAATTTTATCCATTTTGTATGAAAGCTTTATGCCTCTTAATTGTTCTGATATTCTGTTTGAAAATAGGATTCTGGTTTACAATTATTTTTTGCTAGAATCCCTTCAAACTGTGTAGATGCATATGTAACAGAATTTTTTTGTTAGGAACAGAAAACATTGGTTGGAATGAGACTGATTTGATTTGATTTGACTTAGTATGTAATTGGGATACAGTGTAAAGTATTGTTTCTTGCGCACTATACAGACAAAAACGTACCGTTCATAGAGTACATTGGGGAGAAGGAAAGGAGAGGGTACATTCTCCGAGTTTATGGATTAATAGTTCGGTGGCACAGTGGTTAGCACCGCTGCCTCGCAGCTCCAGGCACCTGGATTCGATTCCCGGCTTGGGTCATTGCCTGTGCTGAGTTTGCATGTTCTCCCTTAACTTAAATACATTCATAAATGATTTCAAATAGTTACATACTTGCATCTATATTCAGATATACTTATACCCCAAAGATGTGTGTGTTAGGTGGATTGGCCTTGCTAAATTGACCCTACTGTCAGGGGATTAGCAGGGTGGGATTGTGGTTGGTACAGACTCGATGGGCCAAGTGGCCTCCTTCTGCACTGTAGGGTTTCTATGATTCTATTATATACATTCAGTGCCATGCCATCTGCCACTAGGTTAATTCTCACAGATTATTGGCATTAATCAGCTCACTCTGTTGCAACAACTCAAGTTACGTTTTTTAAATAAAAGATGGGTTTCTCCGGGTGGTCCGGTTTCCTCCCACAGTCCAAAGATGTACGGGTCAGGTGCATTGGCCATGCTAAATTGCCCCTTAATGTCCCGGGATGCGTAGGTTAGAGGGATTAGTGGGGTAAATTTGTGGGGTTATGGGATAGGGCCTGGGTGGGATTGTTGTTGATGCAGACTCGATGGATCGAATGGCCTCCTTTTGCACTGGAGTGATTCTATGATTCAATACCACTATGCCATCATCCCCCCAAAGTATAGAGAGAGGGGGTGTGCTGTGGAACACTGGAGGAAGGTAGACACGTGTGAAGTTAAAGGAGGGGCATATTTTGGGAGAGAAGTACAATGCATGTTTACCAGCTGTCTGTCTCTTGTTGAGATGTTCAGTGTTTCTGGCTCCCTTTCATGCTTCTTATGCCAAGCCCCAAAAACTTGCCATCTTTGGGCATTTTTTAAATTGGCTCTCAACACCAATGTGCTATCTCTTCCACACACAAGTGATTTTTCAGTCCATGTTCAGAAGAGATAACACACAATGCATTGTGGGATTTGTCCATCAGGCTTTCCACTCCCAACGCAAGCTCTTGTATCGAACTTTATTCAGATCACATTCGGAGTACTCTCCACAGTTCTGGTCTCCGTATTACAAAAGGGATTAAAGATGCAATGGAGAAGGTTCAAAAAAGTTTCACAAGGATGGGACCAAATTGAGAGGCTACAACTATCAGGAAATTGTGAATCTCTAGGGGTGACATGATATTGGCCTTTGAGATGATGACAGAGTTTGATAAGGTAGATGCGGAGAAAATGTTTCCACTTGTGGAGAGACCAGAACCAGTGCCCATAAATATAAAATAGTCACTAATAAATCCAGTAGGGAATTCAGGGGAAACCTCTTGACCCAAAGGGTGATGAGAATGTTGAATTTGCTACCTCAGGGAGTGGTTGAGACAAATAGAATCGATTTGTTTAAAGAGAACATAGATAAGCACCTGAAGAGAAAAAGCATTGGAAGCATGTACTAAATAAATTAGATGGAGAGGTTGGGAAAAGTTTCACGTGGAGCATTAACCATGGCATTGACCAGCTGGGCCTAATGGGTGACTTCTGAGCTTTAGCCTTGATGTAACCCAGCGAAGTTCGGGATTTATGAAGTGAAGTGCTTAATTATGACAAGGGAAATGTTAAAACAGTGCTCTCATCACTGGAACAAGTATAAAGTTCAAAGGGATCATAAAGCTCACAATTCTTTTTTCCTTATATGGTATTTATTTTGGGGCAATGTGGAGAGGTGATGGAATGGCTGCAACAGAGAATGCATAGAGTAATGAAGAATTATTGTCTGTCATTGTAATGGGGTGAAGGGGGATCTCACAAATTGGGCCAGATTTTTGCAGAGTTGGTAAGAATCCACACACATTGTAAAATGATGGATGGGATCAGGATGCCGAAGTCTAGCCTGCATTTCTGATAGATCAAGTCTTTGCTAGCAAAGGGAAGTGAGTGGGACATTATCTGGGCAGAAGGGAAACTTGAACTCAGCAGTACCTTTTGAACTTAGGTCTAAGTTCTAACAGACACCATTTTAGCTACTCTGAGGGCCTTAATCCACATTGTGGGGGTCACAAATTGACAGAGTAGAGATAAGTATTCTCAAATGACAGGAACAGTCTGTTTCATTGTCATGATCTGAAGTTTTTCTAAAGTACCCTGTTCTTCAAACTTGAGAAAGAACAGCCTTAATTTGTCTGAGAGTTTTAAAAAGTCTGCTGGAATATATTGATTGACAGATCATCTGGTGTAGTTTAGAAAAAAGAAATCTTTTCAAGTAGTTTCAATCAGGATCTTTTTTGACATTTCCCAAGGCTATTGTGACATTATGAATGTTTGGCTGAGTTTCAAAAGTTTTAATTATCACAGCAGGGGGTTCTGAGTTTTATTCACAGTTTAAAGAGGCCAATAAAGAATTAGCAGTCTTTTATGTGAGGCCTGAATAGAGATTTGTTTGTTTTTATAAAAGATTTAAATAAAACTTTGAGAATTAAAATCTTTGAATCGATTTTATGAATTGGGAATGTCATGAACAAGTGTGTATAGGTGGAGCAGATAAAAGAGGACCCAGAAGCAGTAACCACCACCTAGGAGGGAGGGTGAGAAGAGGATCTAGAAATAGTAAACAACACCTGGAACAGCAGGAGAAATGAAGACATTGAGGCAGTAACAGCCATCTAGAAGACTGGATGATAAGAGGATGTGGAGGCAGTCACCACCACTTAGAAGAACAGGCGAGAAGAGGTCTCCCTCTTGAATCTCTGTCCCCACCATCCATCCCACACATCAAAAAAGGGGGAGGAAATTCCCCCCTAGGGTTTTTGTCAGCATTTGAAAAGGAAAAGAATAAGTAAAGTGAGCATTGGTTCTCTAGAGAGTGAGAATGGGGAATTAAGGTTAGTACTGCTGCCTCACAGCTCCAGGGACCCGGTTCAATTCCCGGCTTGGTCTGCGTGGGTTCCCTCGAGGTGCTCCGGTTCCCTCCTATAGTCTGAAAGACATGCTGGTTAGGTGCATTGATCATGCTAAAATTTCCCTCAGTAACCGAACAGGCGCCGGAGTGTGGCGAATTGGGGGATTTTCACAGTAACTTCATCGCAGTGTTAAATGAGCGTATTTGTGACTAATAAATAAACTTTACTTTACTTTAATATAAGGAAATGGCAGGTGAGTTGAACAGATATTTTGCATCTGTCTTCACTGTCGAGGATATAAATAACATCCCAGAAATAATTGTGATTCAGGAAGTGAAAGAGCGGGCTGAGCTTAAAACAATTACAGTCATGGGGGAAAAAGTATTGAGAAAATTATTAAAACCAAAAGCTGATAAGCTCAGGTCCTGATGGACTTCATCTTATGGTTTTACGAGAAGTGGCTGCTGAGACAATAGATGCATTGGTTTTAATTTTCCAAAATTCCCTTGATTCAAGAAAGATCAGATCAGATTGGAAAATAGCGAATGTGACTCCTCTATTCAAGGAAGGAGGGAGACTAAAAGCAGGAAATTAGCTTAACATCTGTCATAGCGAAATTGCTGGAATCTATTATTAAGGCGGTTACAATGGAACACTTAGAAAATCTTAGTGCAATCAAGCTGTTCTGTAAAATGGAAATCATGTTTGACTGGTTTATTGGATTTGTCGAAGGAAGTAACAAGCAAAATGGATAAAGGGGGACCTGTGGGGAATTCTGGGAAGGTTTGTAGTTTGCTTTTATAGTGCGGGTCGCAGTGGTTGCTGGTTAAGTGTTTTATTTTTACCTGTATATAAGTTGGGCGGTTATCTAGAGGGGATGGGTGTGAAGGCAGTGCAATGTTCCTCTTGCAGAATGTTTGAGGTGAGGGACGCTGTCAGTGTCCCTGCTGATTTCACCTGTGGGAAGTGCACCCATCTCCAGCTCCTCAAAAACCGCGTTAGGGAGCTGGAGCTGGAGCTGGATGAACTTCGAATCATTCGGGAGGCAAAGGTGGCCATAGATAGAAGCTTCAGGGATATAGGTTCTCCGAGGAATGAAGATAGATGGGTGACGGTCAGAGGGACTGGGAGGAAGCAGTCAGTACAGGGATCCCCTGTGGTCGTTCCCCTCGGCAACAAGTATTCCGCTTTGGATACTGTTGGGGGGACGACCTACCAGTGGTAAGCCACGGTGACCGGATCTTCAGCACTGAGTCCGTCCTTGTGGCTCAGAAGGGAAAGGGGGAGAGCAGGAGAGCAATAGTTACTGGGGACTCATTAGTTAGAGGGATAGATAGGAGGTTCTGTGGCAGCAAAAGAGACTCACGGATGGTATGTTGCCTCCCGGATGTCTCAGCCAGGGTCCGTGATGTCTTCTGGGGAAGATGGGACCTGTACAAACAGGATGGGTTGCACCTGAACCAGAGGGGCACCAATATCCTGGGAGGGAAATTTGCTACGGCTCTTCAGGGGGGTTTAAACTAATTTGTCAGGGGGATGGGAAAAGGAGCTGTCCAGAAGTCCAGAAGTCAGTGTTGGGCGTAGTGAGGTACTGAGGAAGATATCAAGGTCGCAGGAGTGTACCAGCAGACAGGAAGGTGGGTTGAAGTGTGTCTACTTCAATGCAAGGAGCATCCGAAATAAGGTAGGTGAACTTGGAGCATGGATTGGTACTTGGGACTACGATGTTGTGGCCATTACGGAGACATGGTTAGAACAGGGGCAGGAATGGTTGTTGGAAGTTCCAGAGTATAGATGTTTCAGTAAGAGTAGGGAAGGTGGTAAAAGAAGTGGTCGAGTAGCATTGTTAATCAAGTATAGTTTAACGGCTGCAGAAAGGCAGTTCGAGGGGGATCTGCCTACTGAGGTAATATGGGCTGAAGTTAGAAATAGGAAAGGAGCGGTCACGTTGTTAGGAGTTGTCTATACGCCCCCAAATAGTAATAGAGATGTGGAGGAAGAAATTGCAAAGCAGATTATGGATAGGTGTGGAGGTCACAGGGTAGTTGTCATGGGGGACGTTAACTTTCCAAATATTGATTGGAACCTTTATAGGTCGAATAGTTCGGATGGGGCAGTTTTTGTACAGTGTGTGCAGGAGGGTTTCCTGACACAATGTGTGGATAGGCCGACAAGAGGTGGGGCCACATTGGATTTGGTGCTGGGAAATGAACCGGGCCAAGTGTTAAATTTGGTTGTGGGAGAGCACTTTGGAGATAGTGACCACAATTCGGTGTCTTTTGTTATTGCAATGGAGAGGGAGAGGGCCATATGGCAGGGCAAGGTTTACAATTGGGGAGGGGAAATTATGATGCGATTAGGCAAGAATTAGGGATAATAAGATGGGAACAGAAACTGTCAGGGAAAGGCACAAATGAAAAGTGGAGCTTGTTCAACAAACAAATACTGCGTGTCCTTGATAGGTATGTCCCTGTCAGGCAGGGAGGAAATAGCCGAGTGAGGGAACCATGGTTCACAAAAGAGGTTGAATGTCTTGTCAAGAGGAAGAAGGAAGCGTATGTAAGGATGAGAAAACAAAGTTCAGTAGGGATACAAGTTAGCAAGGAATGAGCTGAAAAAAGGGCTTAGGAGAGCTAGGAGGGGGCATGAGAAGTCATTGGCGGGTTGGATCAAGGTAAACCCCAAGGCCTTTTACTCTTATGTGAGGAATAAAAGAATGACCAGGGTGAGGTTAGGGCCGGTCAAGGACAGTAGTGGGAACTTGTGCATGGAGTCAGAAGAGATAGGAGAGGCAATGAATGAATACTTTTCTTCAGTGTTCACCAAGGAGAGGGGCCATGTTTTTGAGGATGAGAGTGTGATACAGGCTGATAGGTTGGAGGAGGCGGATGTTCTGAGGGAAGATGTATTAGCAATTTTGGAAAACCTGAAGGTCGATAAGTCCCCTGGGCCAGATGAGATATATCCTAGGATTCTTTGGGAGGCAAGGGATGAGATTGCTGAGCCTTTGGCTTTGATCTTTGGGTCCTCACTGTCCACGGGGATAGTGCCAGAGGACTTGAGAGTGGCAAACGTTGTTCCTCTGTTCAAGAAAGGAAATAGGAATGACCCTGGTAATTATAGGCCGGTTAGTCTTACTTCGGTGGTCGGCAAGTTAATGGAAAAGGTCCTGAGGGATAGGATTTACGACCATTTAGAAAGATGCAGCTTAATCCGGGATAGTCAACATGGATTCGTGAAGGGTAAGTCTTGCCTCACAAATTTGATTGACTTTTTTGAGGAGGTAACTAAGTGTGTCGACGAAGGTAGAGCAGTTGATGTCATATACATGGATTTTAGTAAGGCGTTTGATAAGGTCCCCCATGGTCGGCTCATGAAGAAAGTAAGGAGGTGTGGGATAGAGGGAAATTTGGCCGATTGGATAAGTAACTGGCTATCTGATCGAAGACAGAGGGTGGTGGTGGATGGAAAATTTTCAGACTGGAGACCAGTTACCAGTGGTGTACCACAAGGATCAGTGCTGGGTCCTCTGCTATTTGTGATTTTTATAAATGACTTGGAGGAAGGGGCTGAAGGGTGGATCAGTAAATTTGCAGATGACACCAAGATTGGTGAAGTAGTGGATGAAGTGGAAGGCTGTTGTGGGCTGCAAAGAGACATTGATAGGATGCAGAGCTGGGCCGAAAAATGGCAGATGGAGTTTAACCCTGATAAATGCGAGGTGATTCATTTTGGTAGGACAAATTTGAATGCGGATTACAGGGTCAAAGATAGGGTTCTGAGGAATGTGGAGGAACAGAGAGATCTTGGGGTTCATATCCACAGATCTCTGAAGGTTGCCACTCATGCGGATAGAGCCGTGAAGAAAGCCTATAGTGTGTTAGCATTTATTAACAGGGGGATTGAGTTTAAGAGCTGTGGGGTTATGCTGCAACTGTACAGGACCTTGGTGAGACCACATTTGGAATATTGTGTGCAGTTCTGGTCACCTCACTATAAGAAGGATGTGGAAACACTGGAAAGAGTGGAAAGGAGATTTACCAGGATGCTGCCTGGTTTGAAGGGTAGGTCTTATGAGGAAAGGTTGAGGGAGCTAGGGCTTTTCTCTTTAGAGCAGAGGAGGTTGAGAGGCGACTTAATAGAGGTTTATATGATGATGAGGGGGATAGATAGAGTGGACGTTCAGAGACTATTTCCTCGAGTGGATGTAGCTGTTACTGGGGGGCATAACTATAAGGTTCGTGGTGGAAGATATAGGAGGGATGTACGAGGTAGGTTCTTAACTCAGAGAGTGGTTGGGGTGTGGAATGGACTGCCTGCTGTGATAGTGGAGTCGGGCACTTTAGGAACTTTCAGGCGGTTATTGGATAGGCACATGGAGCAAACTAGAATGATAGGGAGTGGGATAGCTTGATCTTGGTTTCGGAAAAAGTTCGGCACAACATCGTGGGCCGAAGGGCCTGTACTGTGCTGTACTGTTCTATGTTCTATGTGGATGTGATGTACTTAGATATCCAGAAGGTTTTTAACAAGGTGTCATATCAAAGATTACCATGCAAAATAAGAGCTCATGGTGTCGGGGGTAATATATTAGCAGGGATAGAGGATTGGTTAGCTAACAGGAAGAAGAGAGTATGGGGACGAATATGTATTTTTCAGGTTGGCAAGATGTAATGAGTGGAGTACCACAGGGATCAGTGCTGGGCATCTATATTTAGGATTTATATCAATAACTTGGATGAAGGGATAGATGGATGGTTGCTAAATATACTAATGATCCAAAGATAGGTAAGAAAGTAAGTTGCGAAAAGGCCTTGAGGAGTCTGCAAAGCGACACAGGTTTTGGGCAGCACGGTGGCACAGTGGTTAGCACTGCTGCCTCACTGCTCTAGGGATCTGGGTTCGATTCCCGGCTTGGGTCGCTGTCTGTCTGAAGTTTGCAATGTTCTCCCCGTGTCTGTGTCGGTTTCCTCCAGGTGTTCTGGTTTCCTCTCACACGATGTGGAGATGCCAGCATTGGACTGGGGTAAGCACAGTAAGAAGTCTCACAACACCAGGTTGAAGTCCAATAGGTTTATTTGGCAGCACAAGCTTTCAGAGTCTCGCTGCTTCTTCAGGTGAGTGAGGAGTTGTGTTCACAAATAGGCCCTGTTTGTGAACACGACTTCTCACCTGAAGAAAGAGCGAGACTCCGAAAACTTGTGCTGCCAAATAAACCTGTTGGACTTTAACCTGGTGTTCCTCTCACACTCCAGAGATGAGCGGGTTAGGCTGATTGACCAGGCTTAATTGCTCCTTAGCGTCCCGGGCTGCGTAGGTTAGAGGGATTAGCGGGGTAAATGGGGTTACGGGGATAGGGCTTGGGTGGGATTATTGTCAGTGCAGACTTGATGGGCCAAATGGCCTCCTTCAGCACTGTAGGGTTTCTATGTGAATGGGTAAAAAATTGGCAGAAGGGGTATAATGTGGGAAAATGTGAACTTATCTACTTTGGTAAGAAGAATACAAAAACAGCACAGAATTAAGATGGAGAGAGATTGCAGGATTCTGAGGTGCAGAGGGATCTGGATGTCCTGGTAGATGAATCAGAAAAAGTTAGTATTCAGATACAGCAAGTGATGAGGAAGGCAAATGGAATGTTTGTATTTGTTGCAAGGGGATTGGAAAATTAAAACAGCGTTGCTGTTGTGCAGAGTGTTGGTGAGACCATGTCTAGAATAATATATATATTTTCAGTCACCTTATTTAAGAAAGGATATAACTGCATGAGAAGCAGTTCGAAGAAGGTCTACTTGACTGTTATTTGGGATGTGGAGGTTATCATATGAGGAATGTTGGACAGGCTGGGCCTGTATCCATTGGAGTTTAGAAGAATTAGAGGTGATCTCATTGAAAGATATAAGATCCTGAAGGGACTTGAAAGGGTGAATGTTGAAAGGATGTTTCACTGTGTGGGATATACCAGAACGAGGGGATACAGTTTACACATAAGGGGTTTCCCATTTAAGACTGAGATGAGAAAAATATTTTTTTGCTTAAAGGGTCGTGAATCTTTAGAACTCTCTTCCCCAGAGAGTGTTGGAGGCAGGAAGTTAATATTTTTATGACAGAGATAGGTTCTTGACTAACAAGGGAGTCAAAGGTTATTGGGGGTAGGCAGTATAATGGAGTTGAGGCCACAATCAGATCATTTTATTGAATGGCAGAGCAACCCCAGGGGGCTGAATCGCCCACTCCTGCTCCTAAGTTATAATTATGTTACATATGTATGTTTTAGATTGTTAGCAGTTTTTTTTTCATCTTAACATGGCTCATGAGGTCTGCCTGCTGTGGATACTGGATGAGTGGACTATGTGGGGTGTGAGGGGGCATGGGACGTGGGTGGGTGGGGGAATGAATTTGCATGGGGGATCCATGGCGGACGGGTTGAAGAGGCATAGGTGGGTATGAGGGGTGAGGGATAAAGGACCTAACTGCTTCTAAAACAACTGGGACGAGGTTAGGAACATAGGAATTAGGAGCAGAAGTGGCAAATTCAGACCTTGCCTGGTTTCAGATCCACCTCCCTACCTGTTCTCCATATCCCTTCAACTCATTATTTTATCAGAAATATAACTAATTCCTTCTTGGTTCCATTTAATGATTCAGATTCCACCGCACAATGGTAGGTTCCAGAGAACTGAGGCGTGTCTTCTAACCAGCCCACTTGCCAGCCCCCATACGTACCTAGGATTTGCTTCCAGGGTCGGCGGGTCCAATTCAATCCTGCCCCCATCTCCCAAGAGTAAAATTTGGACATAACGGGGCCCTTTAAGGTGAGGCAGGTCAGCTTAGTAAGAAATTATCTGACTCAAGGTCCACCTTAGTAGCAAATGTCCTGTCTCTGAGACCTGAAAGAGTGGATGAACAGATCTTAACAGAGCATTACTAAATCCGAGTGTAAATTGCACTAAAGCCAGAAGCTGAATGGAAAGAAAATTTTCAATGCTTTTGGCAGATTTCCAGTTCTCAAAGCATTTGTATTGAACTTAGGTTTCATGCAGAAAAGTGCATTTTAGTGTGAGTAATCGTACAAAGCACTTACCTTCAAATAAAATTGGTTATTTGAATGCACAAAGCTGCATAAATAAATATCTGAAAAGCACCATTTGATTCCAAGCGCAGTAATAATGAGTTTAGTTTCACCTCGGCAAAACCCTCAACACTTTGCCAACATCGATAAGGTAAATAGCTAGCAGAGAAACAAGTCTACTGACCATAGATCATTGTGTCCAATTACTAAGGTTTACTTTTGCCTTTGCACTGTTGTGTTCCATTCACCAAGAATCTTTTAGGCAATTTGTTAATAGGTGCAGATGTTAGAATAGAATAGACTAGAATCCCTACAGTGCAGAAGGAGGCCATTCAGCCCATTGAGTCTGCACTGACCACAATCCCACCCAGACCCTATGTCCTTAACACCCTGTAGTTACCCTGCTAGTCCCATTGACACTATGGGGCAATTTACCACGGCTAATCAACCTAACCCGCACATCTTAAGACTATGGAAGGAAACCGGAGCACCCGGCGGAAACCCACGTAGACACCGGGCGGATGTGCAGACTCCACACAGACAGTGACCCAAGCCGGGAATCGAACCCAGGTCCCTGACACTGTGAGGCAGCAGTGCTAACCACGTGCCACCATGCCACCCATGTTTACTGGGTTCAACGATATGGAATATTGATCAAAAACAATAAATGTGAATGTCACAGCAGAATGGGATATAATATTGTTAAAGTTTATTTGTTAGTATCACGTGTAGGCTTACATTAACACTGCAATAAAGTTACTGTGAAAATCCCCTCGTCGCCACACTCTGATATCTGTTCAGGTACACTGAGGGAGAATTTAGCGTGGCCAATCCACCTAACCAGCACGTCTTTCGGGCTTGTGGGAGGAAAGCGGAGCACCCGGAGGAAACCCACGCAGACACGGGGAGAACGTGCAGACACGGGGAGAACGTGCAGACTCCGCACAGACAGTGACCCAAGTCGATAATTGGCAAATTGAATGAGATCGGAGAAACCCGCCTAATAAATCAAAAACAGTTGAGGTCCCAGCACTGACCTCTGTGGCGCACCGCTCATTACATTTTGCCAAAATTTCAAAATGTTATGTTGGCCTTCATAGCGAGAGGATTTGAGTATAGGAATAGAGATGTTTTACTGTAATTGCAGAGGGCTTTGGTGAGGCCACACCTGGAGTATTGTGTGCAGTTTGGTGTCCTTATCTGAGGAAGGATGTTCTTGCTATAGATTTGATTTAATTTGATTTATTCTTGTCACATGTATTTGTGTACAGTGAAAAGTATTGTTTCTTGCATGCTATACAGACAAAACATACCGTACAGTCATAGCTAGAGAAAGATCAGCTTAACACAAGGCCGGTCCACTCAATAGTCTGATGGCAGCAAGGGAGTTGGTTGGTACATGATCTCAGACTTTTGTATCTTTTTCCAGACAGAAGAAAGTGAAAGAGAGTATGTCCGGGGTATAAGGGGTCCTTGATTATGCTGGCTGCTTTTCCGAGGCAGCGGGAAGTGTTGACAGAGTCAATGTAGGAGATTTACCAGGATGATTCCTGGGATGGCAGCACTGTCACATGAGGAGAGCCTAAGTCGGTTAGGATTTATTGGAGTTTAGAAGATGAGAGGGAGTCTCCTGGAAACTTATAAATTTCTCAGAGGATGAGACAGGATAGATTCAGAAAGAATGTTCCTGATGGTGGGGGAGTCCAGAACTAGAGGGTCATAGTTTGAGGATAAGGGGTAAACCTTTTTGGACTGAGGTAAGGAAAATTTCTTCACCCAAAGAGTGGTGAATGTGTGGAATTCACGACCACAGAAAGTAGTTGAGGCCAAAACGTTATGTGATTTCAAGAAGGAATTAGATATAGCTCTTGGGGCTAAAAGGATCAAGGGATTTGGGGGGGGGTGGGGGGGAATCAGGATATTGAATGTGATGATCAGCCATGAGCAAGATGAATGATGGAGTGGATTTGAAGGGCTGAATGGTCTATTCCTGCTTCTAGTTTCTATGTAACCTGAAAAAAATCAATTTATCCTGGCTTTCTTCTTCCTGGTAACCAGCCAACCTTCTATCCATATCAATATGTTACAATATATTACCCCCATTTGTTGAGATCTGATGGCACCTAAAGACTGGATTTTCAATTTGAAATGTTGCAAGCTTTGGAATCTGTAATTCTGCCTTTTTGTAAGATTCTCAAGTATACCTGTAAGTACCACTTCCATCTTCAACCACTGCTGGGATGAAGTTTTGATTTTTTAAAATCAATCTGACTTTGGACTTTGTTTGAAGTTGTCTTTGAACAATCTCAATGGTTCGGGTGAGTTTGGCTATTACGTTGTTATAATGGAAAAGCAAATAGTCAGTTGTGACTTATAACAGCAACTTTTGTAGAGATTTAATGTTATATTATTGTTCGCAAATGTTAAAGCATAACCCTCTTCAAAATGAACCAAAAGCGCTCAAAATCCAGAGTTCTTGGGAGACATTTCCCAGATCCCAAGGAAATAAGTGCTGAACCAACAGATTTCGCATTCCTTTTGAAAAATATCCAAATTTACCATTGCAAATGCTGCACTTTTGTACATTCTTTTTCATTGGCTAACATCCAACACTGTCAAAAATGGGGTTTAACTGCATCTTATATGGAGAGACGTAGGATGAGAGGAGACCTAATAGAGGTGTATAAGATGTTGAGAGGCATAGATCGGGTGGACTCTCAGAGGCTTTTTCCCAGGGTGGAAATGGCTGCGACGAGAGGACACAGATTTAAGGTGCTGGGGGTAGCTACAGGGGAAATGTTAGAGGGAAGTTTTTCACACAGAGGGTGGTGGGCGAGTGGAATCGGCTGCCGTCAGTGGTGGTGGAGGCAAACTCAATAGGGTCTTTTAAGAAATTCCTGGATGAGTACATGGAGCTTAATAGGATGGAGCGTTATAGGTAGGCCTAAAAGGTAGGGATATGTTCGGCACAACTTGTGGGCCCGAAGGGCCTGTTTTGTGCTGTAGTTTTCTATGTTTCTATGCTTCTATATCCTGAAAAGACTGGTGGCCAATATATATGCTGACACTGCAGGGAGTTACTCACGGAGTGCTGCACTGTCAGAGGTGTCATCGTCAGATGAGGCTTTTAAACCGAGGCGCTCGTGGCTAAATTATTTCTGTTGCGCATGTCCTGCTGCACGGTACCTTGACATGTTTTTGTGTGGTCATGTATGCGCTGTATCTTAAAGGCGGAAACTTATGAGCAGTGCTTTGCTGCGCTATTGTACCCGTGTGCAGCTTCAGAAAGACTTTCTTGTCTGCCCTCTCAGGAGGGCAAGAAAGATTCCATGGCACGGTATGAAGAAGGTTGGGGCAGAGGGATCTCTTTGGGATCCTTTCTGATTTGATTTGATTTGATTTGATTTGACTTATTATTGTCACATGTATGAACGTACAGTGAAAAGTATTGTTTCTTGCGCGCTATACAGACAAAACATACCGTTCATAGAGAAGGAAACGAGAGAGTGCAGAATGTAGTGTTACAGTCATAGCTAGGGTGGAGAGAAAGATCAATGTAATGCGAGGTAAGTCCATTCAAAAGTCTGACAGCAGCAGGGAAGAAGCTGTTCTTGAGTCGGTTGGTACGTGACCTCAGATTTTTGTATCTTTTTCCTGAAGGAAGAAGGTGGAAGAGAGAATGTCCGGGGTGCGTGGCGTCCTTAATTATGCTGGCTGCTTTGCTGAGGCAGTGGGAAGTGTAGACAGAGTCAATGGATGGGAGGCTGGTTTGCGTGATGGACTGGGCTACATTCACGACTTTTCTTCCTTGCGATCTTGAGCAGAGCAGGAGCCATACCAAGCTGTGATACAACCAGAAAGAATGCTTTCTGTGGTGCATCCTTCAAGGAACACTAAAAACAGATCATCTGATCACACGTCTCTTTGCTGTTTAGAACATAGAACATAGAACAGTACAGCACAGAACAGGCCCTTCGGCCCACGATGTTGTGCCGAGCTTTATCTGAAACCAAGATCAAGCTATCCCACTCCCTATCATCCTGGTGTGCTCCATGTGCCTATCCAATAACCGCTTAAATGTTCCTAAAGTGTCTGACTCCACTATCACTGCAGGCAGTCCATTCCACACCCCAACCACTCTCTGCGTAAAGAACCTACCTCTGATATCCTTCCTATATCTCCCACCATGAACCCTATAGTTATGCCCCCTTGTAATAGCTCCATCCACCCAAGGAAATAGTCTTTGAACGTTCACTCTATCTATCCCCTTCATCATTTTATAAACCTCTATTAAGTCTGCCCTCAGCCTCCTCCGCTCCAGAGAGAACATCCCTAGCTCCCTCAACCTTTCCCCATAAGACCTACCCTCCAAACCAGGCAGCATCCTGGTAAATCTCCTCTGCACTCTTTCTAGCGCTTCCACATCCTTCTTATAGTGAGGTGACCAGAACTGCACACAATATTCCAAATGTGGTCTCACCAAGGTCCTGTACAGTTGCAGCATAACCCCACGGCTCTTAAACTCCAACCCCCTGTTAATAAAAGCTGACACACTATAGGCCTTCTTCACAGCTCTATACACTTGAGTAGCAACCTTTAGAGATCTGTGGATATGGACCCCAAGATCTCTCTGTTCCTCCACAGTCTTCAGAACCCTACCTTTGACCCTGTAATCCACATTTAAATTAGTCCTACCAAAATGAATCACCTCACATTTAAACTCCATTTGCCATTTTTCAGCCCAGCTTTGCATCCTATCTATGTCTCTTTGCAGCCTACAACAGCCCTCCACCTCATCCACTACTCCACCAATCTTGGTGTCATCAGCAAATTTACTGATCCACCCTTCAGCCCCCTCCTCTAAGTCATTAATAAAAATCACAAAGAGCAAGCACTGATCCCTGCGGCACTCCGCTAGCAACCTGCCTCCAGTCCGAAAATTTTCCATCCACCACTACCCTCTGTCTTCGATCAGACAGCCAGTTACCTATCCAATCGGCCAACTTTCCCTCTATCCCACACCTCCTTACTTTCATCATAAGCCGACCATGGGGGACCTTATCAAACGCCTTACTAAAATCCATGTATATGACATCAACTGCCCTACCTTCATCAACACACTTAGTTACCTCCTCAAAAAATTCTATCAAATTTGTGAGGCACGACTGGCCCTTCACGAATCCGTGCTGACTATCCCGGATTAATCCGCATCTTTCTAAATGGTCGTAAATCCCATCCCTAAGGACCTTTTCCATCAATTTACCAACCACCGAAGTAAGACTAACCGGTCTATAATTACCAGGGTCATTTCTATTCCCTTTCTTAAACAGAGGAACAACATTCGCCACTCTCCAGTCCTCTGGCACCATCCCTGTGGACAGTGAGGACCCAAAGATCAAAGCCAAAGGCTCTGCAATCTCATCCCTTGCCTCCCAAAGAATCCTAGGATACATTTCATCAGGCCCAGGGGACTTATCGACCTTCAGTTTATTCAAAACTGCCAGTACATCCTCCCTCCGAACAACTATTTCCTCCAGCCTATTAGCTTGTAACAGCTTCTCTTCCTCAAAAACATGGCCCCTCTCCTTGGTGAACACTGAAGAAAAGTATTCATTCATCACCTCGCCTATCTCTCCTGACTCCATACACAAGTTCCCACTACTGTCCTTGACCGGCCCTAACCTCACCCTGGTCATTCTTTTATTCCTCACATAAGAGTAAAAAGCCTTGGGGTTTTCCTTGATCCGACCCGCCAAGGTCTTCTCATGTTCTCTCCTAGCTCTCCTAAGCCCCTTTTTCAGCTAATTCCTTGCTAACTTGTAACCCTCAATCGAGCCATCTGAACCTTGTTTCCTCATCCCTACATAAGCTTCCCTCTTCCTTTTCACAAGACATTCCACCTCTTTCGTGAACCATGGTTCCCTCACTCGGCCATTTCCTCCCTGCCTGACAGGGACATACCTATCAAGGACACCCAGTATTTGTTCCTTGAAAAAGTTCCACTTTTTTGTACGAGCTTGATGTGGTAAAGTTGGAAGCTTGGATCATACCATCCAACTCTATCAAATATGCAGCTTACATCCTGAGAGACTACTTTTATTCATTCATGGGGGTCACTGGCTGGCCGGCCCTTATTGCCCATCCCTAGTTCCCGAGGGCAGTTGAGAATCAACCACATTGCTGTGGCTTTGGAGTCGCAGGTCGGCCAGAGCAGGTAAGGATGGCAAATTTCCTTCCCTAAAGGACATTAGTGAACCAGGTGTTTTTTTTTGGACAAGTGACAATGGTTTCACGATCATCAGTAGATTCTTAATTCCAGACATTTTACATTGAATTCAAATTTCACCACCTGCCGTGGCGGGATTCGAACCCGGTTCCCAGAACATTAGCTGAGTTTCTGGATTAATAGTCTAGTGATAATATCTCTCGGCCATCGCCTCCACATAACATATATGCTGACACTCCAGGGAGTTATTTGGGGGGAGGGGGGGGGTGCTGCACTGTCAGAGGTGCCATCTTTGGATGAGGCTTTCAACCGAGCCATCCATCTGTCACCGGTAAAATGTTTTTGATGTCACAGCAGAGACTGCACTTCAAGAGTACTTTCTTGGCTATAAGCCAATTTGCGATGACCTAAGATCATGTCCTATATAAATGAAAGTCGTTAGTCTTTTTGGTAATCTCTTTTAACTTTGCATTTCCAGCGGGAAACCCCAGCCTGCAGGAAGATGACTTTATGCTCTGCTGGGTTGTGGAAATGGATGGTCGAAATATCAGGCAGACCTGAATTTCTGGTCAGCACTATAACTCCCACTGGCAGCAGAGAGTCAGAAAGATATCCCTGAGGCTTCAATTTTTAGAAACTGCCCGCACGTCTATATGTCAAAAATGTCAACTTTCCATTTTCGTTGATGCCAACTGCTGACTTTGTGAGTGAGTTCCTGAATTGGAAATTCTTGAGCCATGTCTATTCTTACACATTACTCTCCTGCTCTGCTTACAAACTGGAGTTAGAGATGTTTGCAATTACACTCCCGGTACCTTTAAGATGCATTTAGCCCTGTTGAATCTACGGCCGGAGTTTTACCGGCTCGCCTGCCACGGGAATTGGAGTGGGCGATGGATGGAGCATGGGAAGATCTGTTGACCTCGGGTGGAATATTACGGTTCCAGGACGAAAGAGGCCATGAAATCCTGCCCATTACATGTTGTCCATTATTTTCTTACACTGTCTTGAATTTTTTTATTTTGCAGTTGGTGAGGCTTCATGTTAAAGGTCCTTATGCGTTCATAAGTTCATAAGATATAGGAGCAGAATTAAGTCATTCGGCCCATCGAGGCTGCTCTGCCATTCAATCTTGGCTGATATGCTCCTCATCCCCATTTTCCTGCCTTCTCCCCATAACCCGTCAACCCGTTACCAATTAAAAATCTGTCTAACTCCTCCTTAAATTTACCCACTGTCCCAGCATCCAGTTGTTCTAGTCCCAGCTAATCATTAGTTCCTTGTGGTTAGACCAAGAGTATTTTGACATTGTTTGGGGGTGTGTGGTGGGATGTTGGCAGTTGGGGGGTGTATGGAACGGTGGTAGTGGTGGCTATGGGTGTGGGCCAGGACTCTGGAATATTTAGAATGAATGTATTCAGTGGAAACCACCAAATTACTTAGCCAGGCATAATCATGGACCAATCCAATGGAAGGTCATGGTCACCAACAACTTTTCAGTGCCTGGGACCTGGAGGAGGAAGAAGATGGCCTCAATGAATTGCTACATCTACCAGGAATCATCTGCATTCAGACTCCTTGCTTTGCTTAGAAACTAAATAAATTTGAAAATTCGTCTGACATTGAAAGGGAATGATCCCTGTTGTGTTCGCGAAAGCTCAACTCTACCCAGTGCCAAATCCCATTCAGATTCAAAATATAAAATAGGACAGCTATTTGCGGATGGCATCTGGAGATTTGAGAAAATGAACTACTTTAAAGAGTTCAGTATTAGCCAGCAAACCAAACATGGTGGCAGCAATTAGTCCCAACTAGGTGAGCAATAAGCACATATCAGCCCCACTGTGCAAGGTCCAATCGCATGTCAGCCCTACTGGTAGGAAGGCCAATCACGGATCAACCCAATTGTTCGCAGCCCAGTATCCCAATCCCATGCGAGTGTGAGGCACATTGCACATTGATAGGGGCGGCATGGTGGTACAATGGTTAGCACTGCTGCCTCACAGCGCCAGAGACCGGGTCCAATTCCGGCCTTGGGTCACTGTCTGTGTGGAGTCTGCACATTCTCCCCGTGTCTGTGTGGGTTTCCTCCGGGTGCTCTGGTTTCCTCTGACACTCCAAAAATGTGCAGGTTCGTTTGATTGGCCATGCAAAATTGCTCCTTAGTGTCAGGAGGACTAAATATGTGGGGTTATGGGGATAGGGCATGGGTGGGATTGTTGTTGGTGCAGGCTCGATGGGCTGAATGGCCTCCTTCTATGAAATGTGAGGCAAAATCTAAAGGAATACAATTGTTTTGTGAATAGAATTAATTGGCAAAAATCATATACATTTCACTCTTTCTGTCTCTAATTACACGGCAGTGATATTGTGTAACAATTGTTCCGGTCATAAAATGGTGGAATCACGTGTCATAGAATCACAGAATCCCTACAGTGCAGAAGGAGGCCATTCGGCCCATCGAGTCTGCACCGACCACAATCCCACCCAGCTCTATTCCCATCATTCAGAGTGGTTTTGACATTATAGGTGAATAGAGTTAGGTTTGGCATATTGAAGTAAAAGTAGGCTTGGCAGGATAATGGCATCTGGCACAGAGTGGGGCACAGTTATCAATCCTGGTAAGGTTTGTGAGCTAAGTTTTATGTGTGTTTTCTCTGCTGTGTTACAGGACCAGTGGCTGTGATAAGTGGTGAGGAAGATTCTGGCAGCCCACTCCACCACATCAATCACGGGATTATCACACCCTCATCCATGGATATTGGACCAGACGCTGTCGTTATCGGGATGACCCGGATCCCAGTGATTGAAAACCCTCAATATTTCCGTCAGACCCACAGCCTTGGGAAACATCCAGAGACATGTGAGTACAATTTAATTTTTTTTTAAACATTTGCACCATCTATCACGGTGCAATTGCTGTACAACGCTCTGAATTAGAAATCGCAGATGTACATGTGCGTGCCAAAACAAAGTCAAAACTATTTGGTCGCCTAAGCTCCGTAAGACATTTCCTTATGCCTGTATGGTTTGAATGTCTCAGTCACGGAAAGCACATTCCTGTCAAGTGCGAGTTGAAATCTAGTCAGGCTAAGCTTTGGAGAACAACAGCAAGATGTTTTCCTGAGATGTGTTGTAACAATATGTTTTTCATATTTGGTTAGATGCAGTGAAAAAATACAACAAAGAATAAATATGTGTTTTTATGTGAATGCAAGACAGTTGGAGCAGACTTTACATGGTGAATTTTTCTTTTTGGCTTTCTAATTGTTGGAGCAATTACGATTTCCATCTTCTTAACAATGATTGGAACCAAAGGTGGCCAGACAGTGAGGCGCTTACTCGCTGAAAAGTGAGAGGGTGAGAGGGAAAGAGAGTTCAAAGTCCTGTTGGATGCACAACTGGTTTAGGAAGGGACCCTTGTAAACATACATGCCAATGAACAGGACTCAGCTAAGCAGAAAGTGCAGTTAAAATGTACAATTGAGAAAGTAGCCCCAAATCAAGGCATGTGGCCAACTCCACTGCCTCCTGCCAAATGAATGTTGAATTCCTTTTTATTCCCTTTGGATTTTCTGATTCCAAGCAGCATTTTCAGATAACATTCTGCAATTTGTTTTCTCTTTCTGTGCAAGTTGAATTAAAAATCTAATGACAACCGTAAAATCATCGTTGACTTGACATAAAAGGGCAGCACGGTGGCACAGTGGTTAGCACTGCTGCCTCACAGCGCCAAGGACCCGGGTTCGGTTCCCAGCTTGGGTCACTGTCTGTGCCCAGTCTGCACGTTCTCCCCGTGTCTGCGTGGGTTTCCTCCGGGTGCTCCAGTTTCCTCCCACAAGCCTGAAAGACGTGCTGGTTAGATGCATTGGCCGTGCTAAATTCTCCCTCAGTGTATCCGAACAGGCATCAGAGTGTGGCGACTGGGGGATTTTCACAGTAACTTCATTGCAGTGTGAATGTAAGCTTCCTTGTGACACTGATAAATAAACTAAATTAAGTTGAAATCCACTGGTCTTAGTTATGACAGGCTGAGCTCGACTGAGAGTGAAGTGGGACATGTACTTGTAGTGCGAGCAACCCTGATGTTGAATATTTCATCAATCACTGTATATTATGGGGCAAAACTGAAATACACAAAAGCGCAATGTTTGCAGTGGTGGATATTTTTTGAAGTACTGGATGCGCTCTGTGTGAAATGTATATGTTAAGGAGTATGGTGGCATGTTTCTTCCATGTAAGTTTTGCATTTTTAAATTTTATATTGTCCATAAAACTGATTAGTCTGAGGAATAACACCAACCTCAGAATTGGTGGGCAAACAGTTACCAAGACAGAATTTTTAAAAGTCAAAGGCCTGAATTTTACAATCCTCTACTGGTGGATTGTTAGGCGTGTTGTGGGGGTGCGATTGCAGGCACAGCGGTTCCCGATCTTGCAGTAATTTGACACTGGGGTGGGCAAGGCCTCAGGCAGACGCCCTGACCTTGCCCCAGTTGAGGTCCTTCAGTGCCACCATTTAAGGGCCACTTCCTGCCTAGCCTCAATTTTTAGGTTGGCGGGAAAAATAAAGCTCTGTGGTGGAAGGCCGGAAATAATCCAAATTTGATGTGGAGTGGGAAGGCTTCCCTTCTGATTTGAGGGTGTCCATCCCCCGCCCAACCCCTCCCCCTTCCCCGGCACCTCCCCCTCCCCCGGCACCTCCCTCCCCCAAGCCCCCAAAACTTCCTTGACACCTGGACCCCCAACACATTTCCCTCAACTCGGAACCCCAATCACCTCCCCTCTCACAACCCTCCAGGCCTTCCCTACCTTCCACACCTTGGGACCCTTGACACGTACCCTTTTCCACTGGTCCCTGGACTTGGCCTCAGAGCAGCCCCATACAGCTCCTCTACTGTGCAAAAAGAGGCCATTCAGCCCATTGAGACTACACTGACAACAATCCCCCCCCCAAGTCCTATATCCGTAACACTATTTACCCTGCTAATCACCCTGCCACTAAGGGGCAATTGAGCCTGACCAATGAACCTAACCCACAGAACTTTGGACTGTGGAAGAAAACCAGAGCACCCGAAGGAAACCCACACAGACACGGGGAGAAGGTGCAAACTCCACACAGTCACCCAAGGCCAGAATTGAATCTGAGTCCCGGGAGCTGTGAGGCAGCAATGCTAGTCACTGTGCCGCCCCTTGCCATACTAAAAGTTCAGGTCATAATTACTTCAAATTAAATGCTGAGTCAAGAGTACAAGCAACCGTAAGTGTTGTGTGGTGAATACTTTCTCCCTCCCCATTTCAAAAATAAATGTCCAATAGCTTAATCATACATTTATACACATGTCCAGCCACTTTCCACGTAAAACCTTATTCTTTTCACATTAATACTTGGCACATTTCAGGAAAAGCTCAAGGGTCGAGGGTTACTCAAACCCACATTCAGGTGGTGAATTGATCTGAAGGGATAGAAAGTGAAGCACAATACCAAGATCGGGATAGTATGGTGGCACAGCTGATGCATTGCTGCCTCACAGCGTCGGGGACCCGGGTTCAATTCCCAGCTTGGGTCACTGTGGGGAGTCTGCACGTTCTCCCCGCTTATGAAAGACATGCTGGTTAGGTGCATTGGCCATGCCAAATTCTCCCTCAGTGTACCCGAACAGGCACCGGAGTGTGGCAACCAGGGGATTTTCACAGTAACTTCATTGCAGTGTTAATGTAAGCCTACTTATGACATTAATAAATACACTTTAACTTTAAAACTTTAAAGATTGCAGTCTCACAGCCGGGTGACAGCTGTCCTGCACACATTAAGTTCAGCAAACATGAAGAAATCATTGGCAAATCTTAACAGTCATGATCATTTCTGTCAGCGCATGCTTGTGTAACCATGAACCCAAATCGCTGGCTGCTCCCCCGAAACACTCATGGCAGAAACTCGGCGTCAATTACCATTCTGAGTGTTGCTGTTATGGGCAATTCACTATCCTCCATTGATAGAATGGTGGAAATTACAGAGGGAGGTCACAGGTGAATCTGTGGAACTCTTTACCGCAGAAGGCTGTGGAGGCCAGGTCATTGAGTGTCTTTAAGACAGAGATGGATAGGTTCTTGATTAATAAGCCGATCAGGGGTTATGGAGATAAGGCAGGAGAATGGGGATGAGAAAAATATCAGCCATGATTGAATGGTGGAGCAGACTCGATGGGCCGAGTGGCCTAATTCTGCTCCTATGACTTACAGTCTTATGATCTTATTTGGCTACATGAGTGGCCCTCCTTCATCGCTGTGGGCTGCAAAATTGAAATCGGCTTGTTCACTAACCTGACCCCATGAATAAGATTAAATACATTTAATGCAGGCCAAATATTTTATAACAAAGTTTTAGAAAATGCTCAATCATTTATAAAGGCATAGAACTATCGTCAACTTCAAATGGTAAAAACAAGCAAAATATTTACACTTCACTTGCCCTTGCTTTACGTGTGAATCACTTCCAGTCATATTGTTAGGAAAAAAACTACAGAGACGGAGATCAGCAGAATGGGGCAACGGTCAGCAAAATGTCTCGTGGGGCTGCACTTGTAACCCATATGGGCTGCATGTGGCCCTTGGGACACAAGTTGCCCACCACTGGTTTAAATGCTTTTTGTAGTCTTGTTTGTTTTGCAGGGGCTTGAGCATTGAGCTTGTACCAACATCCACCACGTGACTCTTAGAGCTTTGCCTTGCTGATAACGTGAGATCCTCCAAATTAATCTGATTGTTAGCATATCTTGAGAGACCTGGCAAAATGGTCCCTCAACTCCTGACGGTGTAGCAGTTGGTGTCAGCAGTGCTCTGCATATGCACATTAACATAATAGGGTCACAGGGTATATGAGTGGTTGGGGTTTTTTTGTCAAAGGGCTTTGTAACATCTTGTTTTGTTAGCAACTGGAAAGAAGAATGAGCTGAATTCCTGTCCCCAGTAGCTGGGTTGGTTAGCATAGAATCCCGACAGTGCAGGAGAGGCCATGTGGCCCATCAAATCTGCACCAACTCTCTGACAGAGAATCTTACCCAGGCCTTCTCTCTCACCTTATCCCTGTAACCCCACCCATTTCCCATGGCTGATCCCTCTAGCCTACACATCTTGGGACCCTAAAGGTCAATTTAGCATGGCCAATCCACCTAACCTGCATATCTTTGGACTGTAGGAGGGAACTGGAGCACCTGGAGGAAACCCATGCAGACACGGGGAGAATGTGCAGATTCCACACCCAAGGACAGTCATCCAAGCCAGGAATTGAACCCAGGTCCCTGGCGCTGTGAGGCAGCAGTGCTAACCACTCTGCCACCATGGTTAGATATCCTAAAGTGAACCAAATGGGTTTTTACAACAGAATTTGAATTCCAGATTTCTATTGAATTTGAATTTCACCATCTGCTGTGGTGGGATTCAAACCCTGTTTCCCAGAGCATTACCCTGGCTCAATGGATTACTAGTCCAGTGACAATAGCACTGTGCCATCACATCCGCTGCCGAGGTCTGGCAGATGTTTCCTGCCAGTTACAATAGTGTGGCAACAATAATCTCTCCCTCAATGTCAACAAAACGATGGAGATTGTCGTCGACTTCAGGAAGCGTAAAGGAGAACATGCCCTGTCTATTTCAATGGGGGCAAAGTAGAAATGGTTGAAGGCTTCAAGTTTTTAGGTGTCCAGATCACCAACAACCTGTCCTGGCCCCCCACCCATGCCGACACTATAGTTAAGAAAGCCCACCAACGCCTCTACTTTCTCAGAAGACGAAGAAGATTTGGTATGTTCGCTACAACTCTCACCAACTTTTACAGATGCACCATAGAAAGCATTATTTCTGGTTGTATCACAATTTGGTATGGCTCCTGCTCTGCCCAAGATCGCAAGAAACTACAAAAGGTTACGAATGTAGCCTAATCCATCACGCAAACCAGCCTCCCATCCATTGACTCTGTCTACACTTCCCGCTGCCTCAGCAAAGCAGCCAGCAGAATTAAGGACCCCATGCACCCTGGACATTCTCTCTTCCACCTTCTTCCTTCGGAAAAAGATACAAAAGTCTGAGGTCACGACACAAGAACAGCTTCTCCGCTGCTACCATCAGACTTTTGAATGGACCTCCCTTGCATTAAGTTGATCTTTCTCTGCACCCTAGCTATGACTGTAACACTACGTTCTGCACTCTCTCATTTCCTTCTCTGTGAACGGTATGGCTTTGTTTGTATAGTGCGCAGGAAACACTTTTCACTGTAGGTTAATACATGTGACAATAATAAATTAAATCAAATCAAATCAATGCTGCAGAAAATGGTTCAGATAGATGCACTGGCCACAGGATGCAGCTGTGTTTCACAAGAAACTGAGATTATTAATGTAGCAATGTAAAGATTTCATCTTCCAGACATTATGAAGTCTCTGTGCACACTGCGAATGAGCTCATTTTGTGGGTGGTAAGTAAAAGCCTGAAAATTATTAAAGATGTTTGAAACATATTCAAACCTTGCTTTGTCCTTCATCCTTGACTGATCAAACAGAGACTCATTTCTAAAATGAATCTAAGGATTGGCCAAGTGCTCCCCAGTTATCAAGATCCAAACGATGATTAGGTATGGGGAACAAAAACACAATATTAAAGTGGAACTGTAGAATTTAACACCAGACTGGAAGAATTATTCGGGGGAACCCATATCAAGTGATCTTTCGAATGATAAATTGCAGTCAGTTCTTAGGTGTCAGGTGAAATATATCCCAAAGTGAATTTTAATTTTCTTGGTGTTGATTTTAAGCTGTGATTACTGGTCATTCAGCAAAAAAAAATCATTAGATTGTTCTGGATCAATTTATTAAAGTGTTATCGTTGGCCCGGAGCCAGTGCAAAGCTTACCATAACCCCAGAGCCCTCCTTCATGCTGGAGTTGAGATTGTAGTGTGGGGCACTGCTGTCAGCAGAAAGGACATGGTGGCCATGATGTGGGGATGCCAGCATTGGACTGGGGTGGGCCCAGTAAGAAGTCTCACAACACCAGGTTAAAGTCCAACAGGTTTATTTGGTAGCACAAGCTTTTGGAGCGCTGCTCCTTCATCAGATGAAGCAAAAGCTTGTGCTACCAAATAAGCCTGTTGGACTTTAACCTGGTGTTGTGAGACTTCTTAGTGTTCTCCTTAGAGAGTGAACTGTAACAGAGGGAAAAAAGGTAACAGTACGTTTGATTTGATTTATTATTGTCACATGTATTAGTATACAGTGAAAAGTATTGTTTCTTGCGCACTATATAAACAAAGCATACTGTTCATAGAGAAGGAAACAAGAGAGTGCAGAATGTCGTGTTACAGTCATAGCTAGGGTGTAGAGAAAGCACCAAATCTGTAAGAGGTTGAAGTAGAGTTAGAGAGTTTAAAAGAGTTAGAATTGAGTTTTAGAAGCATAGAATCATACAGTACAGAAGGAGGCCATTCGGCCCAACGTGTCTGCACCGACCACAATCCCACCCAGGCCCTATCCCCATAACCCCATGCATTTTTACCCTGGATGATCCCTCTGACATTAATGGATAATTTACCATGGCCAATCCTCCTAACTCGCACATCTTTGGAATGTGGGAGGAAACTGGAGCACCCGGAGGAAACCCACGCAGACACAGGGAGATGTGCAGACACCGCACAGACAGTGACCCAAGCTGGAAATCGAACCCGGGTCCCTGGCACTGTGAAGCTACAGTGCTAACCACTGTTCTATCATACCGCCCCAATGAATGAGAGTAAAAGATTGAATTAGAAGGTATGCTGGGCACAACTTGCAAGAAGTTGTCTCGCTCCGCCGCCATCCTTGGATACAGGTACTGTAATGGACAGACTCAACACTGCAAGTACTACAGTGGCTGAAAAAAACAGCAGTGCATTGCTTCCCCACTATTATAGTGATTCAGAAGGACAGCAGTACTGTGAGAGACAGAAATTACTACACAGCAGACAAGACAAAGAACACAGGCATGCACTCAGGGGGTGAGTGGAAGTGGTGGGCCAAGTGTTGAGTACGTACCTATCAATCTCTCTCAAGATAGAGATTGCTAGCTATTTGGATACTATTATATATTTAAGTGGTTGCATGATTGCTTTAATTGCCGCTCACATGATTTGATGCCATTGGGCTGTTTCACAAGCTCCTGCCTTATTTTAATTTTCCGCTCTGTACAGGCAACAGCTCCTCAATAAACTTTGCTGTTGTTATTTTGAATCTACATGTGCAAACCACGGGGGTGATTCTCCCAGCAGCGGAGCGGGCCGGGAGATAGAAGCGGAGGCTATGTAGCGGGCTTCCCGCTGGGCGCCCTGGCCTCCGCGCATCTCTGGCCCCTGGATTTCCAGCATCGTCAGCTTCATGCCAGAAATCGGCGCAGAGCTGAATAAATTAGTTCAATCAGCATTTACATCTGATCAGCAGGCCTGGGACTGAAGTCTTTGGGCCCACCATCCTCCCTCCCCCACCACCCCCAACCCCCTCCCCACCCCAGCTGGAAATGGTCACTTTAGCAGGGTTTACAACAGCTCCTCATTAATGGGGAACTGGCGGCCGAATCCCGTTGGATTGAAAGGAGGCCAGGGTGGCTCCCCCAGGAGGTTGGGGGTAAGGTGGCATGTCCCCTGGGCATTGCCACCTTGGCAGTACCAGCCTGGGCCCACTGGCACTGCCCAAGGGGCAAAGTGGCAATGCCCAGGAGGTGCCTTGGCACTGCCCACCGGGCATCGGGCAGTTATAAGGGGCAGTGCTAGAGGGGGCGTGGCCTATTGGAAGATGGGGCCTCTGGGGCGATCAGTGGGGGTGCGGGGGTCCCACCGCCACCCTGCAGTCGGGATCGCGAGCAGAGGGCTACGTTCACAACCCTTTGTAGTTTCTTGCAGTCTTGGACAGAGCAGGAGCCATTCCAAGCTGTGATACAACTAGAAAGAATGCTTTCTATGGTGCATCTGTAAAAATTGATGAGAGTCAGAAGAGAGTGGGAGAGAGTGTGTCTTTGAATGAGTGGCGGCTGCCACATTGGCTTTAGATGCTGGATTTTGAGCCCTGCTCTGATCAGGTGCCGTTTATATGGAACCAGCTGGGCCGCTGGAAAAATGGATGGAGAGTTTTGGAGTGAATTGTAAATGTGATTGACTAAGAATGAACTTTGTGTGCATCACACTGACAGACTGAGGATAGACTGGAAGATTGATGAACTCCCCAGCTCCATACTCTCTCTGACCGGGCCAAGGTAACCTTTAACGTGGATAGGCAGCACGTACTCACGTCTTTAGCTTCCTGAGTGTTCAACTTGGAGATGGAAAGATCAATGCTGAAATCACCCCCATTGAGATTCAGGGCTCAGCACAACCCTTCATTGGGAAGTGAGTCTGTCCACTGAGCAAACACACTTAATCATGCCATTTCTTTTTATTGCTTTACAATAATAGTAATGTCGGAAAGAAATAATTTTTAGTTCATCATATTTTGTATTGTGCTGTGCGGACCCCATTGTATACCATGAACAGAAGTTTAAGTTTATTTTATTAGTGTCACAAGGAGGCTGATGTTAACACTGCAATGAAGTTACTGTGATAAATCCCCTAGCCGCCACACTCCAGAGTCTGTTTGGGTACACTGAGGGAGAATTTAGACTGGCCAATGCACCTAACCAACACATTTTTCAGACTGTGGGAGGAAACCGGAGCACCCGGAGAAAACCCACTCAGACACGGGGAAAAGGTGCAGACTCTGCCTAGACAGTGACCCGAGTTGGGAATCGAATCCAGGTCCCTGGCACTGTGAGGCAGCAGTGCTAACCACTGTGCTGCCCGCAATAGTAATGTAGGAAAGAAATAATTTTTAGTTAATCATACTTCCTATTGTGCTGTGGGGGCCCCACTGTATATCGTGAACAGAAGGAAGAAATATGGCATCTTTTCAATCAATCACTTCATGTTTAACAGACAGGAACACAATCTGAAACCCTGTGCTAAATACCAGACAAAGCTTCTTCCCTCAGGGGGGTGATGTTTGTGGCTGGGGAATATAGCCACAAAAAGATAACTCAGCTTTCCATCTGTTTCTAGCTGATCCCCTACGGCATTGCTCATCTTGAGCCAGCGAAAGCGCTGCCTTGTGAGGTTGAAAGCATCATCCATAATAGTATTCAGTGCCCATGGTGTCCATTATGTGGTTGTTGGTCTGCATTTCCCAGCCAATTCTTCCCCTGAGGAGGAACTTCAGGACTGGGGAATTCCTCAGATCCGCCCCTGCTCCGGCAGCAGGAGTTTCTGTCTCACTTCACCAACCACGTGGAAGCTTCTCTGAGGAATGTAACGAACGTGTTTTCTTTTCTTTGTTATTTCTTGGGACATGGGGGTCACGGACCAGGGCTGACCTTTTCTGTAATTGCCCTGTGGCTTGCTAGGGACATTTCAAAGGGCAATTGATGGTCGACCACATTGCTGTGGGTCTGGAGTCACATGTAGGCCGGATCGGGTAAGGATGGCAAATTTCCTTCCCTAAGAGGAACCAGATGGGTCTAACTTTATAGTTCAGATCCATTAATTGAATCTGAATTCCACCAGTGGCTATGGTGGGATTTGAATCCATGTCCCCAGAGCATTACCCTGGATCTCTGTATTGCTGGCCCAGGGACATTACCACTTGGCCAATCTTCTGCTTGTCTCTTTAGAGGTCTAATTGCTGAATATAAGCATGGTCTCAGCGTGATTAGAGGGTAGATTTTTAAAACTATATTTGTCCAGCTTTATTATTTTGAATGTTCTGCTTATATATCTGTAGTGATTGTTGTCATTGTTCCTTTAAGGGCAACACAGCAGAGTAAGGGTCACCTGGCTTGGAGTACCAACGAGAGGTAATGGCCTACTGGTATTATCACTCGACTCTTAATCCAGAAACACCGCTAATGTTCTGGGGACCTGGGTTCGAATCCCGCCATGGCAGATGTTGGAATTTGGATTCAATAAAAGATATCTGGAGTTAAGAATCTACTGATGACCATGAAACCATTGTCGATTGTCGGAAAAACCTATCTGGTTCATGAATTGTCCTTTAGGGAGGGAAATCTGCCATTCTTACCTGGTCTGGCCCACATGTAACTCCAGAGCCACAGCAATGTGGTTGACTCTCAACTACCCTCGGGTAACTTGGGATGGGCAATAAATGCTGGCCCAGCCATCAATGCCCATGTCCCACGAATACATAAAACAAGAATAAAATAATTGGGACTATAAGACCATAGGAGGTAGGAACAGAAGTAGGCCATTCAGCCCATCAACTCTGCTCCACCATTTAATGTGATCATGGCTGATCTGATATAATCATCAACTCCACTTTCCTGCCTTATCCCCATAACACTTGATCCCCTTCCTGACTAAAAATGTCAATCTCAGCCTTGAATATACTTCACAACATAACCTCTACAGCCCTCTGTGGTAAAGAATTCCATAGATTCACTACCCACGAAGAGAAGAAATTCCTACTTATCTCTGTCTTAAATGTGCGACCCCTTACTCTGAAATTCCCCTCTGGTTCTTGCCAATTTATACGCGGCTCAGGTAATAATCCAGAGATTATAACCTTAGAAGTTTTGTTGTTTCGTGCCTAGCTCCTCAAACACTCTAGGCAGAACCTCCTTCCTCATTCTACCTATGCCATTGGTACCTACATGGACCATGACAATGGGATTCTCCCCCTCCCATTGCAAATTCCTCTCCAGCGTGGAGCAAATGTCCCGAACCCTGACACCAGACAGGCGACATAGCCGTATGAACCCTTGCTCCTTGCTACAGGGGACAGTGTCAAACCCCCACATTTTCTTGTCTTCCTATTACCCATCCCCTATTACCACTAATTTCTTATGTGCTCCCCCCACTTGAATAGCTTCCTGTACCACAGTGCCAGGGTCAGTGAGCTCATCCACTCTGCAGCCCCCACTCTTATCCATACGAGCTGAAAGAACCTGTTGGACGATTACAGAGGCGGATACTCTTGCACTCCTGACCTCTGACTCCCCTTACCTGCCTCAGGGACTCAGAGTGTGCAATCAACCCATGGTGAGGGAGCGCTCTTCGGCAAGACGTGTGTAGGGAAACCAGGTGTTTTCTTATTAATAAATCCTTTCTATATTCACAGATGAAGCCTGTGAAAGTGCATCATTAAAGTATCAAGGCATAATGTTCCGAAGCGTGGCATGCACACTTTGTGTTTAGATAGAAATGGATCACCTGTGGCAAAGCTCACATTGAGTTAGAAAAGCATCACTCACCTGTCACCTTCTCTCTGTCTAGTCTACTGTCTCTCTTTCTCTGTGCCATCCACTCCTGAGTGTTTGTCATTTGGTTCTTATGTCAGGATAAAAGTGAAGGGAAGGAAAGAATAAAGTGCTGAGTGTTTGCCACATGCTCTGTCCCACGGCCTATCAAAGCATCCAAAACCACACTAGCACATAGAATCATAGAATCCCTGCAGTGCAGAAGGAGGCCATTCAGCCCATCGAGCCTGAACCGACAACAATCCCACCCAGGCCCTATCCCCATAACGCTACATTTACCCTGCTAATCACCCTGACACTAAGGGGCAATTTAGCATGGCCAATCATCCTAACTCGCACATCTTTGGAGTGTGGAAGGAAACCGGAGCACCCAGAGGAAACCCACGCAGAAACGGGGAGAACGTGCAAACTCCACACAGACAGTTAGCTGAGGCCGGAATCCTCACCTTTTAACTTTGTCTCCCCTTCCATAGTTTCCGATCAAGATCCATCATGTAGACTGCCCCTATCACATCTTTTCTGATTCTGTTGCCTTTTCCCCTGTGCCCAATCTTTATTCCCATGATGGTGGTGAAGTTCTGGCAATGACTCTTCCCTCTGTGTTTTCCCACCATTCCCTCTGTCTTCCCCAATCCATGCCATGCACCTCAGTTCATCATGTCTTCTCTTTTCTTCATCATCTCCTCCCTTTCCCTCCTTTATTCCCCCGCTCCATCACACTCACCCATTTGCTGGCTGGTACTTTCTGGCCCCTGAAATCGGTGGACATGGTCGCGGGTGAGACAGTAAAATTAGGAGACACGTTAAAAGTCACCCACACTGCCGGGAAACCCAAATGTGACGATACTATTCACCTCAGCGACTCCATTGCTCGGTAAAGTTTCTCCTGAATTTTCCAATTCTCTTCCAGTGCCCAGGGATGCACTAAGGCAGTCTGTTGACTGTTTCCATAGCTAGTTATTCCTGGAATAGGTCCGACACCAGAGGCTTATAGCTTGTGGGGTGGCAGTCCACATCAAGCATGGCTGACCGGGAGTCTCTCCCGCTCTTACTGCCAGCCATTGTTTATTTATTAGTGTCACAAGTAGGCTTGCATTAACACTGCAATGAAGTTGCTGTGAAGATCCCCTAGTCGCCACACTCCGGGGCCTGTTCGGGTACACTGACGGAGAATTTAGCACGGCCAATACACCTAACCAGCACTGGGAGGAAACCGGAGCACCCGGAGGAAACCCACGCTGACACGGGGAGAATGTGCAGACTCCGCACAGACAGTGACCCAAGCCGGGAATAGAACCCAGTTCCTTGGCTCTGCCATCGTGCTGCAGGTGTGTTTGGAAGAATTTTGCAGGTTCACATTCAATCTGTTGGCCGTGTGATGAACGCACCTTCCTTGGCCATCAAGTCCTGGGGTGGGACTCAAACCTGGAGCTCTGCCTCAGAGGCAAGGACAGTACTCACTGCGCCACAAGGCCATTTTATATAGACATATGACCCGTAGTTTTGGACACCTCCTATAAGTGCAAGTATCTCCATCTTGATATTAAGGATTTAAAATGCTAATACTGTATATTTGCGGTGTAAACATTTCCAGTCGATGCACAAGTCTCCAGCTTTCTGCTAAGGAATGAGTACAAAAAAGATCCAGATATCTGACATGGAGATCAATTTATTATAAGAAATGATTGCAAAGGGACATGAAATCCCTATGATCCCGAAGATGAGGTGGCACATTTATGCTTGCTGACATGACCCAATTATTAAATATCAGAATAATTGCAGTTCCTGTCAAAGCTAATTGCAGAAGAATTCATCAAAAGCTCAGCCCAGGGAATTCTCTTATTCTGAACTTTTACATTGACTGGTGTCTTTGATTTTGGGTGACAAAAAGTGTTATCAAAACCGAGATTAAAGGAATTCACTTGGCTATTACTTTATGTAAAGGCTCAACAAAAAGCCAAAAATGCAATATTCTGATGACTGCTGGCTCAGCTGTTTCAGGTTAACCTCAATAGATAATTGAGTAATGAGTTTGGTGTGTCTGCAATACTGATTGCTGATTAGTTTGTTGAGTGGGAAGATGCATTTGATTTTTATTTAATTATGTTTAGCTTTAGACTTCATCCCGGCAAATGTAATTGAAATGGTTTTTGGTAAAATAATACAGTGTGAGATACCATGAGATCCTACTTGTACACCAATATCTGGTGAGATCAAACATCCATATGGGTGGCACAGTGGTTAGCACTGCTGCCTCGCAGCGCCAGAGACCCGAGTTCAATTCCAGCCTTGGGTGACTGCCTGTGTGGAGTTTGCACGTTCTCCCCTTGTCTGCGTGGGTTTCCTCCGGGTGCTCCGGTTTCCTCCCACAGTCCAAAGATGTGCTGGTTGGGTGGATTGGCCATGCTAATTTGCCCCTTAATGTCAGGGGGACTAGCTAGGGTAAATGCATGTGACTATGGCGTAGGGCCTGGGTGGGATTATGGTTGGTGCAGACCTGATGGGCCGAATGGCCTCCTTCTGCACTGTAGGATTCTATAATTCTATGATTCTACGACTGTGTGGAGTTTGCATGTTCTCCCCTTGCCAGCATGCGTTTCCTCCCACAGTGCAAAGATATGCAGGTTAGGTGGATTGGCCATGCTAAATTGCCCCTTAGTGTCCAAAGATGTGTATGTTAGGGGGATTAACCATGGTAAATGTCCGGGGTTAAGGGTATAGAGTTCGGGGGAGAGGGCCTGGGTAAGGCACTCTGTCAGACGTGATGGGCAGAATGGCCTCCTTCTGTACTGCAGGGATTCTATGATTCTATGATCACTTTCCCATATCCTGTGGTACAGAACTTCACAGAGTGTGATGTGGTGTATCCTACAAGATCCTGCATTACAACCTGGAAGGTTGTGTAAAAATGAGTCCATATAAAATAAATCGATGGATCACCCGTTTAAAAAATTCCATTTTCTATCAGATCAACCTGCCAGGTGATCAGCAATTTGGCAATGTCTCAATGTCATGCGATTGGGTGTTTCAATTTACAAGCTCAAGTCCCAGAGGATACAACCCATTTAAAATTGCAGCTTGTAATCTCATGCTCTCTTGCCCCATGATGAGTCAGGATTTTTATTCAGTGAGAATCTGAACTCCACAGACTAAGATGGCCCCAGACCTTTGCTCCACTTGTGGCCATGGCTGGTTTATCTAATTTCAGTAAGAAGTTTAACAACACCAGGTTAAAGTCCAACAGGTTTATTTGGTAGCAAAAGCTTTTGCTACCAAATAAACCTGTTGGACTTTAACCTGGTGTTGTTAAACTTCTTACTGTGTTTACCCCAGTCCAACGCCGGCATCTCCACATCTTATCTAATTTCAGCCAGGATGTTACAATCGACTTCAATGGCCTTGGGTGGACAAAATCAAAATGGTGTCACGTATAGTGAGCCCGTTATCCCTGATCAGAAAGGAGATGATTGGATAATTCAGGGGACACCGCTTGCCATCAGTGACTTGGACTGATTCGATGTATGTAACTCTCCTCCACTGACTGTGTTTTCTGGGCCGGGGAAGGGGGGGGAACCTTGCTTTTATCAGGAAGCCTTGCAGTAACTTCAGTAATGAGTTTTGTTTGCTGTAGTTCATAGTGACTCTTTCTACTGTGGAATGTTGCAGTTTATGTTTAAGAAGAGGTTGTTAGTTGTGAGTGCCACTGTCTCCAATTTGTCCTTCAACTCGTTGGGTGACTTAGTGATTGGTATAAATTGGCAAAGTGGAAAAGTCGGCAGGGATTCTCTTTCCTGTTTACTCTGGTGACTCTGATTTACCAGACTAATACCAGGAATGGGAAGTTTGTCTTATGAGTAAAGGTTGGAGAGGTTTATAGACAAGATTTACTAGGATGCTACCGGGACTTGATGGCTTAAGTTATAAGGAGAGGCTGGATAGACTGGGACTTTTTTCCCAGGAGCGTAGGAGGCGTAGGGGTGCTCTTATAGAGATCTATAAAATAATGAGGGGCATAGATCAGATCGATAGTAAATATCTTTTCCCAAAGGTAGGGGAGTCTAAAACTAGAGGGCATAGGTTTAAGGTGAGAGGCGAGGGATACAAAAGGGTCCAGAGGGGCAATCTTTTCACACAGAGGGTGATGAGTGTCTGGAATGAGCTGCCAGAGGCAGTAGTAGAGGCGGGTACAATTTTGTCTTCTAAAATGTAAGGTGGGTATGGAGGGATATGGGCCAAATGCAGGCAATTGGGACTAGCTTAGTGGTAAAAACTGGGTGGCATGGACAAGTTGGGCCAAAGGGCCTGTTTCTATGCTGTAAGCGTCTCTGACTCTAGGTAAGGTTTGCCTCCACTTGAGTTTAAAAGAGTAAGTGGAGACTTGACTGAAACATTTAAGATCCTGAGGAGTATTGACAGGGTGGATGTGGTGAGGAGGATATTAAGAGGCTTCAAGTTGAGTGAGTGGGAAAATTATATGGCTGAGGCAATATAACGTGGACAACTATGAAGTTATCCACTTTGGATGGAGAAACATAATGGCAGAGTATTATTTAAATGGTGATAGATTGGGAAAGGATGATGTACAAAGAGACCTGGGTGTCCTTGTACACCAGTCACTGAAAGTAAGCATACGGGTACAGCAAGCAGTTCGGAAGGCAAGTGATATGTTGGCCTTCACTGCAAGATTACTTGAATACAGGAGAAAGGATATCTTACTGCAGCTCTACAGGGCCTTGATGAGACCACATCTGGAGTATTGTGTGCAGTTTTGGTCTCCTTATCTTAGAAAAGATATACTTGCCATAGAGGGAGCACAGTGAAGGTTCACCAGACTGATTCCTGGGATGGCAGGATTGTCGTATTAGGAGAGATTGGGTCGACAGGGCCTGTGTTCACTGGAATTTCGAAGAATGAGAGGAGGTTTAATTGAAACATAGAAAATTCTGACGGGCTGGACAGATTGGATGCAGGGATGTTGCTTCCTCTGGCTGGGGGTTCTAGAACAAGGGTCACAGTCTCAGGGTACGGGGTAAGCCACTTAGGACTGAGATGAGGCGAAACCTCTTCATTCAGAGGGTGGTGAACCTGTGGAATTCTCCTCGGAAGGTTGTGGAGGCCAGGTCACTGAATATATTTAAGGAAATAGTTAAATTTCTAGACTCTAAGGGCCCAATTCTCCCACTTTGAGGCTGAATGCCCATGCCAGCGGGAAAATGGGAAATTTTCCCATTGGCTTTGGCAGCATCTTTCAGGTGGGAAATAAAATGGTGCCCCCCCCCTCACTGACCAGGTGAATATCACTAACCTCTCACTAAAGAGGGGCATCCTCCCCCTCCACCACCCACAAATGACAGGTAACCACCCTCCCTCCCCAAAAACACATGACACAGGCATGAGGGTGAGCTGACTCGAACCCCCCCACCCACTCAGCTCCCCTTCCCCCTAAGACACCCCCCCCCAGGCCTCCTCTCCCCTCAGACTCCCCACTCAGCCCCACTCCACCCTCAGACCCCCCAGACTCCCTACTTAGCCCTTACTCATGCACTGCCAAGGCACGTGGCTGAAGGAAAAGTTGTGTGGGGCATCTGAGGGAGGTGGGGGGGCTGAGTGCGGGGTCTGAGGGGTAAGGGGGTATGTGGGGGGAGTCTGAGGGAGAGGGGGCAAGGGATTTGAGTGGGGGATCGGAGGGGTAAGGGGGCATGTGGGGGGAATCTGAGGGGGGGGTAAGGGTTCTGAGTGAGGGGTCTGAGGGGGGCTCAGCGGGGAGTCGGAGGGGTAAGGTTTCTGAGTCGGGGGTCTGAGGGAGAAGGGGCGCTGAGGGGGGGTCGGATCACCCTCATGCCTGTGGGGTTGAGGGGGGAAGTGCCCCTCTTCTCTGAGAGGTTGGTGGTGCTCCCCTGGACTCTCGGAGTCCAGCACCCCATGTCCCCACTTGTGGGTTGCACATGTAAAGCCTGCCCGGTGCCTTTCCCGTCGATGGGCCGGGTGGATGGCGAAAAGCTGGTGAATGGTCCATCCAATCCGCGAATGATATTCAAGTGAGCAGGATTGTATAATTATCGGGTGTCTGTTCTGGGTGGAATGCCGATGGGGGCCGGCGGGGTGGGGTGGGTAAATCCCAAGAGAGTCTCACGCCCATCAGGAATCCTGATTTTCGGCCGACGTCCCATTCACCGAGGCATTGGGAAGTCTCGCCGGCCGCCTGAAGGGGTCGGAGAATCATCCCCGGAAAAGTGTCGGGATATGGGGAAGAGTGCGGGAGCGTGGTGCTGTGACAGAGGATCAGCCATGATAAAAATGGAATGGCAAAGCAGGCTCCTATTTTCCGTGTTTCTACAAACCCGTGATAAATATTCTGCTCCCTGTCGGTTTAATTGATCTTTGCTGGGTTCAATCGCCGCCTTCAGTGCTCCAGGCTTCTACCCTGAACACATGTATGTAGTCATCAGCTAGAGGGAGGATCATATTCTGTATCAAAGCCCCAACAGTTAAACCCCTATTGCCTAATCTCTCTCCCTCACCACCTTTAATGCAGAAGTCAGTGAGAATCTAAAAATTCACATTTATCATTGATAAATAAATGACTGAACTTATGCATTATAAATCAAATGAATTTTTAATGCTTGAGAATGCAGATGATTTATAATACATAACTCCTCGTCAAGACGTGCAGGTTAATAAATAAGTTACAGGGACCATGTATTAAACATACCATTCATGTCTGCCTACCTGTGTTGTGAATGATTTATGATACATAACTCAAGGCACTTGCTTATTGAGGTAAAATTGCTCTATGTGTGAAGTTTAATGGCAGTAATATATTAGTGCAAAAACGTACGGAGTGTTTGCCTGCCCTCATGTGAATGGTATTTTGTCATCTTTAGTAACAAAACTCTTATGTGAAAAATCAGATCATAGACACATTCGCGGGGCCATAAATCTGTTTGTTTACTATGAGCAACATCGCCAGAACACGCTTGGTCTCGATGCTTATTCCCTGAACATTTTTATCTGATATAAAAACAGAAAATCCTTGAAAGATTCAGCACGTCTGTCAGCATCTGTGCAGAAAGAAGCAGAGCTAATGTTTCGAGTCCGTATGGCTCTTCAGAGCTGAAGAAGGTTCTGAAAAAATGTTGTATGTGCTTGAAATGTTAACTCTGTTTCTCTCTGCACAGGTACTGCCAGACCTATTGAGCTTTTCTAGCGTTTTCTGTTTTTATATCATGTTTCCACCATCCGTGGTACTTTGCTTTTTTTTAATCTGATGTTTGGGCCCAAGTTGCAGAAGTTACGGAGTCCCTTGAATCCCCGAACGTTCACTTTAGTGGCACGGTGGCACAGTGGTTAGCATTGCTGCCTCACAGCGCCTGAGACCCGGGTTCAATTCCGGCCTTGGGTCACTGTCTGTGTGAACTTTGTACCATCTCTCCGTGTCGGTGTAGGTTTTCTTCGGGTGCTCCGGTTTTCTCCCACAGTCCAAAGTTGTGCAGGTTAGGTGGATTAGCCATGCTAAATTGTCCCTTAGTGTAGATTTTATTTGTAGATTAGGGGGATCGGCCATGGTAAATTGCTGTTTTAGTGTCTGAAGATCTGTAGGTTAGGGGGATTGGCCATGGTAAATTTCCCCTTAGTGTCCGAAGACATGCAGATTAGGTGGATTGGCTATGCTAAATTGTCCCTTATTATCCGAGGATTTGTAGGTTGGGGGATTGGCCATGCTAAATTGCCCGTTCATGTCTGAGGACCTGTAGGTTAGGGGGATTGGCCACAGTAAATGCGCGGGGTTACGGGGATAGGACGGAGGTCTGGGAGTGGGTAAAGATGCACTTTGGAAGAGTCAGTGCAGACTCGATGGGCCAAATGGCCTCCTTCTGCACTGTCGAGATTCTATGATGTAAAGCACTAGACTCACTGCACCATGGATGACTTTCCTATAGTCATGGAGATGCCACCCATAGTCATGGAGAGCGTTGAGAGCGCTCTGAGCTGGGGTTGTCTGTTAAATTTAGGGTTAAAGGCTGTCTGATTGGCTGTGGCGTCCTTAGACTGGTGTGGGGAGCGTTGATTGCTGTCCGGTGCCCCCTGGCAGGAGGTGGGCAGGAGGTTGGTGGAATGTCATAAAATCATAGAATCCCTACAGTACCGAAAGAGGCCATTCGGCCCATCTAGTCTGCACCGACCACAATCCCACCCAGGCCCTACCCCTATATCCCTACATATTTACCCACTAATCCCTCTAACCTACACATCCCAGGACACTAAGGGCAATTTTTTAGCATGGCCAATCAATCTAACCCGCACATCTTTGGACTGTGGGAGGAAACCGGAGCACCCGGACGAAACCCACGCAGACACGAGGAGAATGTGCAAACTCCACACAGACAGTGACCCAAGCCGGGAATTGAACCCAGGTCCCTGGAGCTGTGAAGCAGTAGTGCTAACCACTGTGCTACCGTGCCAAGTTTATCTGTAATCTGCCCTGCGATCCGACATTCTGCCGACTGTCACAGCCTCCAGCCACACATGAAGAATGGCTTCTTTGGCTGCCCTTCAGCTTTGCACCAATATCCACGGGATGGAGCACAGCAAAACTTAACACCTTCAAAGAAAGTAAAGGCAATTAAAGTGCAACACGGTGCCAGAGTAACTCTCTTTATCAGATTGTGTTGCTAAGTTAATTATGTCATAATTTTCATTCCCTGTGGCTGACTCAATTATATTCAAACAGGCCGCTATGTGTGGTTCAGATAATTGCATCTTAACACCTCCCTCATTAAACTTGCTTTGGCAGTTAGTAATAATGATGGGGAACAGGGTGAGTAAATTATTCAGATTTAAAATTTTTATTTTGACTATTCCCCAAGTCAGACTTATCTAAAATTCTGGCCTGAATTTTTATTAATATTCATCTACAAACGGTTTCTGTGCAGATAAAGCGTTGCAGATATTATCGGCCTCAATTATGGAATCAATTATTAGCAGGCAGTGGTGGTTAAGCTTTACCAGTTTCATTAAAAGCAGACCTTTGATAACAGTACAATTCACTATTGATAAGGAATAATTTCGAATGGAAAGTGTTAGATCTGTGTACAAAGTGCAGCGAATTCACCCTCCCCTGCTCCCGCTAGTAGCACCCGACATGCCATCTTCTTGATTGTGTGCCCATACCTGAAAGCGGAACATCTCCTACTCCAAGAGTCAACACCAGAGGCCATGTCATAGTGGTATTATCACTAGACCGGTAATCCAGATTCCCAGGGTAATGGGTCTGCGGAGTTGGGCTTGAATTCCACCAAAGCAGATGGTGAAATTTGAAAAATCTAGAAATGAAAGTTTAGCAATGGGATAATTGTTGTAAAAAAAACCCATTGGGTTCACTAATGTCCATTAGGGAAGGAAATTCTGCCGTGCTTACCTGGTCTGGTCTGGCCTGTTAGGAATGGGTTAACAGATCTTCCAATTAAGTCCTAATTTGATGTTGATTATTCAAAAGAAGTCACTGATATATAAAGGGGGCACAGGTGGCACTATCTGTTGATGGAGAATTGTGTGTGAAGTTGGATCAAAGAAATAAAGGTATTTTATGAAGAAGCAGAATTCGTGTCTCCTTTACTCCACAGCAACCGAGAGGCTCAAACATGGCCCACATGTGACTCAAGATCCACAGACATGTGGTTGACTCTTAAATGCCCTCTAAAAACCATTCAGTCCCATAGCAAGTAGGAATGGGCAACAAATGCTGGCCCAGTATGAAATTCCCTTTCATACACCATCCCTTTCACCCTTGCATTTGGAATACTGCACCCAGTTCTGGTCGCCACACTACCAGAAGGACGTGGAGGCTTTAGAGAGAGTGCAGAGGAGGTTTACCAGGATGTTGCCTGGTATGGAAGGGCTTAGTTCTGAGGAGAGATTGGGTAAACTGGGGTTGTTCTCACTGAAAAGACGGAGGATGAGGGGAGATCTAATAGAGGTGTATAAAATTATGAAAGGCATAGATAGGGTGAACGGTGGAAAGCTTTTTCCCAGGTCGGTGGTGACGTTCACGAGGGGTCATAGGTTCAAGGTGAGGGGGGGGGGGGCGGTTTAACACGGATAACAGAAGGACGTATTTTACGCAGAGGGTGGTGGGGGCCTGGAATGCGCTGCCGGGCACGGTGGTGGAGGCGGACACACTGGGAACGTTTAAGACTTATCTAGATAGCCACATGAATGGAGTGGGAATGGAGGGATACAAAAGAATGGTCTAGTTGGGACCAGGGAGCGGCGCGGGCTTGGAGGGCCAAAGGGCCTGTTCCTGTGCTGTATTGTTCTTTGTTCTTTTGTATCCCAAAAAACACCCCATCCTATCCTATTCATCTTGCGTACAATATCTCCTCTTTGGCTGCTTGCGAATGAGTGTAAGTGAGCCATTCCACACAACAAATGTATTCAGTTGGAGACAGAGGCCGGAATTTTAATTTTACCGTCCCGCCAGCCATGGGAATCGGAGCAGACGAGGGGCGGATCATGGAATGGTGCGTTGACCTCGAGTGGGATCTGACGGTTTCGGGACGAGCGAGACCTTAAAATCCTGCCCAGAATCTTCTGAAGGTTAATAAGGGGACTGGCTTGCTCATGGTTTATGGAAAGGAGGGAGTTTGATCATTGTACCATAATTAACTGGAGTGGATTGAACATAATTGACCCTAGTATCAGACTGGGTTGAGTTCCAGCAATGAGAAAGCGACGGATGTCATAGAAACAAAAGTCAGGCAATCATTGCAGGAGGATTGGGTGACATTACGATGCTCAAAATGTTTCTCGTGAATTTGAAGTGTTTTAATAATAAGCTGAATTATATCAGCATATCGGTTTCTGGAGAAGAATATATTTCATAAATATTAAACAAACATCAGCTCCCATTATCTCCGTTGTAGCCTTTAACATGATATTATGAAATTCATTGCTGAACTCCTATTAGCTCAAAAATATCTTAATCTCTTCTTATTAAATTCGTGCTTCACGGTCTCAAATAATCAGAATGTGTAGGGGTATCACTTCCATAGCAGCGGCTACTGTGCTAACTTCATCAGCGTAAAAGCTTCATAATTCACAGGAACTGCAGACATATGTAACCAGTAAGTGTTCTCCCTCAGTGAAGTAAAAGGAGTTAATCTTATAGCCTCCTGCTTATGGCACTTCCAGTCTTGTCCAAATGTGTAAAACAAGATAGAAAATTACTTTTCAAATTCCTTTTTCAAATGCGAAATTTCATTTGTGCGTTTTATGGCTAAGATTTTATAACAGGATTGTGGTATCTGTAATATCTAGTATGGGTGGCATGGTGGCACAGTGGTTAACATTTCTGCCTCACTGCGCCAGTGACCCAGGTTCGATTCCCGGCTTGGGTGACTGTCTGTGTGGAGTACGCACATTCTCTCTGTGTCTGTGTGGGTTTCCTCCGGGTGCTCCAGTTTCCTCCCACAGTCTGAAAGACGTATTGGTTAGGAGTATTGGCCATGCTAAATTCTCCCTCAGTGTACCCAAACAGGTGCCGAGTGTGGCAACTAGGGGATTTTCACAGTAATGTAATTGCAGTGTTAATATAAGCCTACTTGTGGCACTAATAAATAAGCTTTAAAATCTTTTTCTTGGCTCCAAGGGGTGTTGGGACACAGCTCTTGACACTTGGATCTTGTAAATTAGACATCAACCTGAAGTGGGTTATAATCCCAGTCCCTTTGGGGGCTATTCTGGATCACGTGTACTCCTTGGATGATCAATTTCACTTCAGGTTGAGAAGGACAGGCCTCACAAACAATGAAGAATTGATCCCACTCTTTCTGAAGCAAAGGAACCACCAGAGAATATTTCTGTGCGCCAAATACGTTTTAGCTGGATTATCGCAATCCGAATATGATAAAGGTCCAGACATCTCTCCTCATCAATGGACCTCCTCAATGAAGAGCATATAGCGGTATGTTTTAGAGTTTGGGTACAGAAGATTATGAGACAATATATTTTCTAAATGATACAAAATTTTATGAAAGTATCAAACATGCAATTTGTTTTTGATGGTAATCGCAACATTGATAGCTCGAAGAAAAGAAAGTATAGTTTTGTTTTTGTAGAGAGTCCAAGTCTTATATATGTTACAGAGAGATATTCAAAGTATCCACAATAATTATAGTAGTGGTTACCTTAAATCCCAGAGGAGAAAGCTAAAAGGTTGCGCGAGATACCTCTACCCCAATTGAGGGTGAACTATCATCACTAAACCACAAGAGCATACCTTTACCTTGAGAGGCACTGGCATGAATCCAACAAATCTAAAAGCTCTGCTGTGTGGGTTCAATATTTATACCTTAAAGGGACAGAATCAGCAGCAGGATGGCACGGTGGCACAGTGGTTAGCACTACTGCCTCACAGCGCCAGGGACCTGGGTTTGATTCCCGGCTTGGGTGACTGTATGTGCGGAGTTTGCACATTCTCCTCGTGTCTGCGTGTGTTTCCTCCGGGTGCCCCGATTTCCTCCCACACTCCAAAGATGTGCAGGTTCGGTTGACTGGTTATGCTAAATTGTCACTTAATGTCAGGGGGACTAGCCAGGGTAAATGCATGGGGTTATGCGGATAGGGGCTGGGTGGGATTGTGGTCAGTGCAGAGTTGGTGGGCCGAATGGCCTCCTTCTGTACTGTAGGGATTCTACGAAGTAGGTTGAGCACTTGTGTTGAACTGCATCCTTTGTTTTTGTGGACCTCCATTATTTTAGTCAACATCCTTCAAACAAACAGAATACGGAGAGGTGAAGATTGTGGTCACTACACTCAGTTTCCAGGATTCAGTTAACAAGTTATTTTGGGCATCCAGTGTTAGATTGTGGCATCTTAGAATTCATCAATGTTAGGCCAAAATCTGTTTTTTTTGTTCAGAACTACCTTGTGTTCGAGGACATATTCAATTCCACAGGATGCTGTTGTCCTTGAATTCACAATTATGTCCAGGCATGTTTATAAACTTACAAACCTTTGTCCAGCAGATAAACATTGCTTTTAATGTTTAATCTCTGCAACAACATTCTCTCTTCCGCCTTCTTCCGTTGAGAAAAAGATACAAAAGTCTGAGGTCCCGTACCAATCGACTCAAGAACAGCTTCTTCCCTGCTGCTGTCAGACTTTTGAATGGACCTACCTTGTATTAAGTTGATCTTTCTCTACACCCTAGCTATGACTGTAACACTACATTCCGCACTCTCTCGATTCCTTCTCTAGGAACGGTATGCTTTGTCTGTATAGGGCTCAAGAAACAATACTTTTCACTGTATACTAATGCATGTGACAATAATAAATCAAATCAAAACAACACAGGGTGGCACAATGGCACAGCGGTTAGCACTGCTGCCTCACAGCGCCAGGGACCCGAGTTCAATTCTGGCCTCATGTGACTGTCTGTGTGGAGTTTGCACATTCTCCCCGTATCTGTGTGGGTTTCCTCCGGGTGCTCCGGTTTCCTCACAAAGTCCAAAAATGTGCGGGTTAGGTTGATTGGCCATGATAAATTGCCCCTCTGTGTCAGGGGGATTAGGAGGGTCAATCTATGGGGTTGCGGGAATAGGATTGTTGTCGGTGAAGACTCGATGGGCCAAATGGCCTCCTTCTGCACTGTAGATTCCATGAACGTAGGTTAATCACTATTTTAATCTTGTAACTCCATATTTATAGCACAATTCTATATATTTTTGTATTTGTAGCTGTATCCCTTCACAAAGCCCAAAATAAATGGTGCTAAAGTTGGATGCAAGGAAGACTTAATGTTTTGGACAATGTCCCTATTCTGATGAAAGGTCACTGACCTGAAACGTTACCTCTGTTTTTCTCCACAGATGCTGTATCACCTGCTCTGTATTTCCAGCATTTTGTTAGTTCTTTTTAGATGGCCCATACCTCTCCCCAACCCCATTAGAACAGCTGTTGTTACAAATCTCTGAGGTGCCCACCAGGTTCAGAGCAGTATCTGGAAGGAATCCTATTATTGTACAGTCTTGGGTTCTTCCTGAGGGACTTTGTAACTATTGGCAGAGTCAAAGCTTTCTTTAGAACCTTGTGCTCTCGGTCCAGGACCTGAACACTGCTGAGTTGGAGTTCCACATTAAGGATGGGTTTTTCTGGCCACGCTCGCCCCAAAGCCAGAAAATCCTGCTCGAGGTCAATGGACCTTTGCATGGTCCGTTCCCCGCTCTCCGCCCCTCCCCCCCCTCCTCCCCCCACCCCGCTACGATTCCCATGGCGAGCAGGGTGGGAAAATTCCCCCCCTCCCCCAGGGTCTAATTGCTCTCTCAAACCTTATGGTTGCACTCAAGGGTCTGAACACTTTTTGGTAACTCATTCTCTCTTTGAAGCATCTGATTGGTGTTGTATATTTTACAGCTCAGACAAATGCAGAGGTCACACTAGTTTCCATTGGCATAATTTCACCCCCTCCCCCCCTCTGTACCCCTCCACAGCTGCCTGTTTCCATGCTGTGGAGGCAGCTCACCATTGGCTGACGGGATCTTCCAGTCCCGCTGACGTCTACGGTGTTTTGCGTGGCTCAGCAGTCCTGCTGCTGGAGAACCCGCCCCAGGGGCCACCTTCGGCAGAACTGGAAGATCCTGCAGCAGGAAGGGCTGAAAAATTCAGCCCCATGTGAGCAGGAACTTTATTGATGATGCTTTATACAATGCTTTAAAATGTCTGCACCATGCTTTACCTCTGACTTCCAGCTCTTTCTATAGTTTCCTGACTCTGCACCCAGGCTCACCTAATCAACAGTGAGCATCAATTGTATACAGACTCGCATAATCAAACACAGAATAACTGAGCACTACAGTCGAAAGCCATGTGCTTGCTATGTACTGAGGGGGGTGAAGGAGGGAGCAGCAGGTGTACAGAGTGATGTGGAATCCTTTAGATTATTTTGGATTGGTTTCAGTTTGGAGAGGATGGCATGAGTGGCCAGTTGATCATTTGTTGTGTAATCTGAAGGTGAACATGATTTGGGGGTGACACAGTGGCTCGCACTGCTGTCTCACAGCACCAGGGACCCAGGTTCAATTCCAGCCTTGGATGACTGTCTATGTGGAGTTTGCACATTCTCTCCGTCTCTGAGTGGGTTCCCTTTGGGTGCTCCGGTTTCCTCCCACAGTCCAAAGATGTCCGGGTTAGGTTGGTTGGCCATGCTAAATTTTCCCCTTAGTGTCAGGGGTATTAGCAGGGTAAATATCTGGGGTTATGGAGATAGAATCTGGGTGGGAATGTTGTCAGTGCAGGCCTGATGGGCCGAATGGCCTCCTTCTGTACTATAGCGATACTATAATTCTATGATTCGATAAAGGATATGTAATAAACTAAAATATGTAACAAATTGCAGTCATTCCAATAGTATATCTGACACTCCTCAATATATGTGTGTATTGGTGCGACTCCCTGATTGGACAAGCAATCATTACCTCAATCAGGGAGCTCGTACTCTAAGAGGCCTACCTTATGGGCCTTGTTGAGATTATTACAAGCATCCTAGCACGGATCAGCACTTTTTGGGTGGGAAAACTGATGCATAGATTTCAAAAGTCAAATCACAATACAATAAATCAAAAGGAAAATATGGGAAAACTACAAGTCAGTCGGCGTCTGAAAGAGAAAAGAACCAGTCTCACCCAAGCTGTTAATCCATCATCAAGACCAGTGCAGCCTGAATTCTGATGAAGGATCCGAATCCTCTGCTGTAAAATAATGAAGGTTGAATTCTTCTATACCCAGTGCTGGTACTTGAAATCGCCAATCCCCATCACCGTGTAGTCAGGTAAAGTCGCAATCGTCCCAGATGACCAGAGGCTGCCCTAACCTGTGAGGGGGAGAGCTGACTGTAGGTGATTGAACCTGAGGGTCACCACACCTCAGGCAAGGGGTGAGATTGAGATGGTGGCGCCTTCATGAATAACCTCAGCTGGTATGGGAACTGAACCCGCGATGTTGGCATTTCCCTGCACCATGAACCAGCTGTCCAGCCAACTGAGCTGGACCAACTCCCCCCCCCCCAATGTAAGTATTGACTTTCACATAAAGAACCACCAATAGTACAGCACCTTTACCATAATAAACATCCCAGGGTGCTTCACAGGATCATTACAAAACACATCGTGACATCAAGCCACATTGGAAATATTAGGTCAGATGATCAAAAATGACGTCAAAGGGTGTTAGGGAATGTCTTAAAAGAAGAAATGGGGCAGAGTGGTGTTGAAAGGAAATTCCAGAGTTTGGGGCCTAGGAGACTGAAGACATAATTCCACCACACATAGGCCAAAGCTCCACCACTCGCCTACCCCAATTCTGGAAATCTCCATTGGCCTTGGATGGGATTTTACAATCTCGCCCGAGCGGGGCCATAAAATCCCGTCCATGAACTGATTAGAATTGGATGGTTAGAATTTTCTGGCCATTCACGGTGGCGGGATTCTCCAGTCCCGCTGCAGTTAATGGAGATTTGGCTGAGAGCCAAATTCCACGTCCTCGCTTGCGGCGGTGGCGGGGCATGCACTGCTGGAGAATTCCAGCCGATACGTTCAAGGGGCCAGACTGAGAGCGGCTCAGACACCGGGGGGATGTTTGGTGGGTATATCACAGCTCTGATAAATATGGCTGTGGCCCAGTACACTGGTGATGGTGAGCAGAGATTGCCTCATCCCTGGGAGCTGGTCTTATTTATTTAGTATTCCATCCAGTCACTTAGCGTCGACCGCACAGCCTCTGAGATAAATGGCTTCTGAGTCATTGGCCTTAGTGGTCTGAGTGTTTTCTTTTAAATCAGTTGTAGGGTTAATCAGTTGTCTACAGGAATGATACTTCCTCTGGGGTTGAGCCGCGATATTTCTATAATTTCTGAACGTGCTATTCACTGAACCTCTTCTCAGGCAGCCTTTGCAGAGAGCGGCTTTCAGTGGAGGGATTTGTTTAACCTGTGCTAGACCTGCATTATTTAACAGCCAGGCAACACACAGAGAAAACGTTCCATTCAAATTCATTGTGTTCCCGTCGATGAAATTAAATAAACATGAATGCATCAGGAAGGAGGTGTCAGTGGTGCAACTCTGACATGAGAAAAACAACCAACAGAATCACAGAACACTCGTCAGGTTTTTAAATGGATTCAGTCGCAAGCCCCTCCATCACGTTCAACCTTACAGCAGGAGAAATTTACAGCTAAACAACTCATATGAATGCACTGCACTCGATAAATGACTAGCATTACACACTTATTATATTCATAATTCTGACTACAATACATTTCGGACTGAATTTACAGAATAAATACCATTACAGACTAAATTGTATTACAGATAAGATTATTGCAAGCTATAGAATCATAGAATGTACGGCACGGAGACATGTGTTGCACAGTATTTATATATCTGAACATAGTAAAATCTGTTATATTATGGAATGTGAATTAGGCTATTATCTACCAGGATACTTCATATTATAAATTACACTATATTATTGAAAATAATATTAGGCACAATAGATTATGGTTTACTATAGACTGTAGTATGTCACAAAACAGGGTCTACATTTTGTATTTTGTTAAGACTTTAGCTTATACTGACTAGTGGCAAGTAATATTCGCGTGATACAAGTGCCAGGCAATGACCATCTCCAACAAGAGACAACCTAGCATCTCTCCTCGATATTGAATGGCATCAGCATTGTTCAATCTCCCCCACTGTCAAAATTCTGGGGGTTACCATTGAGCAGAAATTGAACTGGACCAGCCATATAAATATTGTGACTACAAGAGCAAGTCAGAGGCTGGGAAGTCTGTGTCCAATGACTGTCCACCATCTGCAAGGAATGATTCAGGGTAGAATACTCGCCACTTGCCAGGACAATAGTGGTTCCAACTACGTTCGAGAAGCTCAACATCATCCAGGCCAAAGCAGCCCATTTGTTTTGCACCCCATCCAACAACTGAAACATTAATTCCCTCACCACTGATGCACGGTGGCAGCAGTGTGTACCATCGACAAGATGCACTACTCACCAAGGCTCCTTCGACAGCACCTTCTAAACCCAAGACCTCGACCACCTAGAAGGAGAAGGGCAGTAGACACATGGGAACACCACCACCTGTAAGTTCTCCTCCAAGTACACACCATCCTCCTTTGGAACCATATCAGCATTCCTTCTGCATTGCAGGATCAAAATCCTGGAACACCTTTCCCAGTAGCACTGTGGATGTACATGCACCAGATGGTCTTCATCAATTCAAGATGGCGACTCACCACGTCCTTCTCAAGGGCAATTAGGGATGGGCAACAAATACGGGCCTTTTCAGCAATACTCTCATCCCATGGAAAAACAATGTTACAGCCAAATGTAGATTGCACTCTCTTTGGGAAGTCTAAAAAGGGACATTTTGGGGTGAATTAGAGGCAAAATAGCTGTTGCTGATGGAAATTTCTTTGGAAGCAGATTTTATTAATTAGCCGTCCTGAAAGAAACGCTGTGTTTGCTGCGAACATCGTGCAAAGAGTCATAGAAGCCTTACAGTGCAAAAGGAGGAAATTCAGCCCATCGAGTCTGCAACAACACTCCGAAAGAGCATCCTATAGGCCATGCAACTCCAACACAGGCCATTATTTCAGTTTCCCAACTTCAATCTTCCCTCCAGCCGCAACATTAATCCCACTGCTCATCGGCTGCAGCCTTTCCCGGGGCCTTCCCCCTTGCCCCCACCCTGACACACAGCATGAATCTCTGGGCATGGGGGAGAGAGGGGGTTTTTCCCAGGTTAGGGGAGGGGGTTTCGTGTCCGTGCAGTGGATTAAATTCCCTGAATTTGTCATCGGCTCTGGATCCTTGCTGCATTGTCCCACTGGCCCAGCAGATGCAATGTCGTTGTCAATACTGTACACAGTCGGGTATTGGCGGCCATCTTGTGTGGCTATGTTACATTGGCTGGAGACACGGTGGGGAAAAAGAGACTTGCATTTGCTTAGCACCTTTCATGGACAGGACATCCCAAAAGCACTTCAGAGCCAATTAGCTACTTTTTTGAAGTGTTATTATTGCCATTATGTCGGAAACGTGGCAACTAACCTGTGCACGGCAAAGTTTCCTTCAATTTAATAATGACGAAGTTATCTGTTTTTAGGATGTAAACTTCAGGGTAAATATTGGTCAGGACATTGGGAATATTTCCCCCATTCTTAGAATCAAATTATAGAATCCCTACAGTGCAGAAGGAGACCATTCCGCCCATCGATTCTGCACTGACCACAATCCCACCCAGACCCTATCCCCATAACCCCATGTATTTACCCTGCTAATCCCCCTGACACTAAGGGGCAATTTAGCATGGCCAATCCACATAACCTGCACATCTTTAGAGTGTGGGAGGAAACTGAAGCACCCGGAGGAATCCCACACAGACTTGGAAAGAATGTGCAAACTCAACTCAGACAGTCACCCGAGGCTGGAATCGAACTTGGATGCTGTGAGACAGCAGCGCTAACCACTGTGCCACCGTGCTGCCCGTCCTCAAAATAGTGCCATGGGATCCTTTACATCCACCTGAGAGAGCAGATTAGACCTCGGGTTAATGTCTCATCTAAAAGACTGCATCTCTAACAGTGCCACACTCCCTCAGTACTGCACAGATTGATGTGCCCAATTCCTGCAGTGGGACTTGCGCTCGGAACCTTGCGACTCGGAGGTGAGACTGCTACTCGCTGATGAACAGACTGACAAGAACAAGAATCAAACACACCACTTGGGTTTGAACCCAGGACGCCCTGTTCAAAGGGGAATGGCTTTAACCGCTGGGCAATGGGAGCATGTATCAGGGATTCCAGTATGTGTCAGAGTGTTAGGGAGCCTGTTGTTATTTGTTTCCACCCCACCATTCCCTGGCACCCAAGGGAATACTCCATTCATTTTACACCACATATTGTTGGCCTTCCCATTAAAGGCAGTTAGATCCTAATGGCATAACCGAGGTTTGGGGGAAATGTTACATGTGTGTAACAGTGCTACCTATACTGCAAAGTAGAAATGGGAAACTCATTTGGAGAATGGAGTAGAATCAGCAGTGCAAAAGGAGGTCTCCTGGTCCATTCTGCCTTACCTGGCTTTTTCAAACAGTTACCCAATTCATCCCTCTTCCACTCTCTTTCCCCATATCCCTGCAACGTATTCCCCTTCAAATACTTATCCAATTCCCTTTTGAAACTTAGCATTGAATCTCCTTCCATCGTCCTTACAGACAGCTCATTCCAGATCATCATAACTCATAAAACCAAAAAACATCTTCAGGCAATCACAGGAGGCCATTCAGCACATAGTGCCCATGCTAGCTCTCTGAAAAAGCAGCTCACCTAGCCCCGCTCCCCAACCTTTTCCCCATGTTCCTGTCAATATTTTTGCTTCAGGTAATTATTCAATTCTCCTTTGAAAGCCGTGATTGAATCTGCCTCCACCACACAGGGAAGACAAACGCCTGGTGTAATTATTGCTAGACTATTAATCCAGAAACTCAGCTAATGTTCTGGGCACCTGGGTTCGAATGCCACCACGGCAAATGGTGGAATTTGAATTCAATAAAAATATCTGGAATTAAGAATCTACTGATGACCATGAAACCATTGTCGATTGTCGGAAAAACCCATCTGGTTCACTAATGTCCTTCAGGGAAGGAAATCTGCTGTCCTTACCTGGTCTGGCCTACATGCCACAGCAATGCGGTTGACTGACAACTGCCCTCCAAGGGCAATTAGGGATGGACAATAAATGCTGGCCCAGCAAGCGACGCCCATGTCCCAGGTATGAATTTTAAAAAACTATCAGGCAGAACATTCCCGTTCCCAACACTGCACTGCATAAAAAAATGTTTATCCTCATGTTACCTTTGCTTCTTTTGTTAATCTGCTACACTGATTCTCAATCCTTCTGCCAATGGGAACAGTTTTTCTCCTCTCCATTCTGTCCAGACCCCTTACGGTTTTGAAAACCTCTCTCAAGTCTCCTCTAAATCTTCTCTTTTTGAAGGGAAACAGCTCCATTCTATCCATGTAGCTGAAGTCCCTCATCCCTGGAGCCATTCTCATGAATCTTTTCTGCACCCTCTGCCTTCTCATCCTTCTTAAGGTGTTGTGCCCAGGATTGGACTCCATGCACCAACTGAGGTGGTCCATAGTTTTATACAAGTCCATCTTAACTTCCTTGCTTTTGTACTCTATGCCCCTGTTTATGAAGTCCGGGACACTGGGTGCCTTATTAACCCCTTCCTCAACTTGTCCTGCCACCTTCAATGATTGTGCAGATACATCCGCAAGAAGCTCTGCTCCTGCACCCAACCCCTTGTTCTTGCTGCCAACTCTTTTGGCAATTAACTTAAATCTGTGACTTAATTAAGGACCACACGCACCCCGGGCGTATTCTCTTCCACCTTTTCCATCAGGAAAAAGATGCAAAAGTCTGAGGTCACGTATCAACCAGCTTCTTCCCTGCTGTCATAAGACTTTTGAATGGACCTACCTTATATTAAGCTGATCTTTCTCTACACCCTAGCTATGACTGTAACACTATACTCTGCACCCTCTCCTTTCCTTCTCTATGTACGGTACGCTTTGTCTGTGTAGCATGCAAGAAACAATACTTTTCACTGTATACTAATACATGGGACAATAATCAATCAAATCTTTGGCTGTCAACATCTCTACCACTGGAAAGAATTTCTCCTTATTTACTCGAATTATGATTTTGAATTCCTCTTTTAAATTTGCACTTAACCTTCTGGAAAGCACAAAGGTAATATCAATGATGGGAACAGGAAGTATGATACTTTTATGAGGTTTTCTCATACATAAGGCTTTTAATATATTAGCGATTGACAGATAATACATAAATAATGTATTATATGTGTAATTTCTACATTACAGCAGTGACTACGTTTCAGAAATACTTCATTGGTTGTAAAGCATTTAAGGGCATCGCAAGATCATGAGAGGTGCTCATTGCAAGGATCAGATACAGAGATAAATGTCACTCGCACACCACAATTAGAAGAACATTTATCCATTTAAATGTAATGTGGATAGTTGGTACCCCATTTACCTATATTGTCCATCTCTTTTCTCCTTTATTCTTTCACGGGCGTCGTAGTGTTTGTTGCTGATCCCTAATTGCCCTTGAACTAAACATTTCAGAGGGGGCAGTTAAGAGTCAATCACATTGGTGTGGCTCTGGAGTCACATGTAGTCCAGAACGGGTAAGGATGGCAGATTTCCTTCCCTAAAGGAACGGGTAAACCACATGGGTCTTTACAACAATCCATGATAGTTTTGTGGTCACCTTTACTGAGACCACCTTAATATTCCCGATTTTATTACCTGAACTTAAATTCCACCAGCTGCCTCGGTGGGATTTGAACCTATGCCCCGAGAGGATTAACCTGGGCCTTTGGATTACTAGTACAGTGACATTACCACTATGCCACCATCTCCCCCTAAGGATGTGGAATTTTATTGCGAAGGCCAATAAATATATAAAATTTAAAATATTAATTTAAGCTGGATGTTCCATTCTTTACCAAATGTCTTTGCAAACTGTGCTCTGCATTAGTGAAAGGTTTGTCCTTCAATTCATGGCCCTAAAATAGCAGTGAGGCTAAAAGCTCTCGCTGTTACTTAAATCCAAATGCTACAACAACTTCAGGCATAGGCAGATGTATGATTGATTAAATGTGGGAATCAAGACGTTGGTCTGGGAGATGTACCCCTCTGCTAATGGCTTCACAGAATTTGCACCTCAATGTTTGGAAACCCATTCAAATGTATTGAACAACATGAAGCTTCTGTACTTTCTCTGTAGATGCATAGGGAACTAGCCACAGAAACCTCAGTCAAGTCATTTCAAGGCTAAATACCATTTAAATGATGTACTAAGTGTTAATTACTTCAAAACAACCTCTCTGACACTGAAAATTAACTATTACAAGCATGGACTCTCATCCCTTCTGGTTTGACTTGTTGCTGGAGAAGAAACTAAATTAATTTTTCTGATTCACCCCACCCCCACCACCCTCACCGCTGCAAGTGAGAATGGAGAATTTGGCCAAAACTCCATTAATTTTCAGCAAAACAGAGAATCCCAATCACGAACGAAGTCGGAGGTTTTTGGCCTTTGTTTCTCGTTCTGTACCCGATTTGACACAGGGTGGAATTTAATCCAGCCCGTCATGGCAGGTAACAGGATGGGCGGTCCCCACTTAACTGTGAGAGAGACTGCGCGTTGGACCCCCAGTGGCGGGAAAACCTCCCATGCTTAAGTCAAAGGCGGGAAAGGGCCCATGTGGGGAACTTGTTCATTCACGACTCAATTGACACCAATTATCCCTGAACCCATCAGAATTTAGTGGTGCCTAAGGGATTAAATGGAAGCGCCACAACTTTTCCATGGCTCCAGAAGGATGCCCTTCTGTGGATTACTGGGAGGCACCCTCATTTTCAGTGCCCGATTGAGCGACTCGTCATTGGGAAGGGCAGTGCCACTACATTCTGCCCTTGTCTCCAACGCCCCATCCCTCCTCCTGGTTCTGTAACCCCCCCCACCCCCCCCCCCCATCCCTCCCCACCCTACCCCCTACCCTGCCTGCAACACCAATCCCACCCTCACTCTCCTGAAACCAGTGATCCCATGACATAGCTACAGAAGTCCCTGCAGCATGATGGTAAGCAGCTCCCTCTCCCGGTGGCAATGCAAGAGGCTGCCAGTTCTCGGGGGCAGAACTTTCACGCTCAGTGCTCCCCACCTCCCACCAACCCCCTTCCAACTTTGGGCTAGGTTCACCCAGCGTTGTCAGTCCTGGAAAGCGAACTACCCAAGAGCAAAGTAAATCGGTTATAACCAGCAGAGTGAAAAGAACTGAGGCGGAGGGGGAAGGAGGTGGGGGAAAGGGGTAGGGGATGGGGGGGGTCAGGGCGGTTGGGGGGGGGGGGTGGGTGGTCGGGGGGGGGGGTGGGTGGTCGGGGCGGTGGTGGCATAGTGCTATTATCACTGGATTGGTAATCCAGAGTCCAAGGGAAATGCTCTGGGGATCAGTGTTCGAATCCCGCCACGGCAAATGGTGGAATTTAAATTCAATAAAAAATATCTGGAATTAAGAATCTACTGATGACCATGAAACCATTGTCAGAAAAACCCATCTGGTTCACCAACGTCCTTTGGAGAAGGAAATCTGTCTTTCTTACCTGGTTTGGCCTACGTGTGACTCCAGATCCACAGGAATGTGGTTGACTCTTAAATGTCCTCGGGGTTGGGCAATAAATGCTGGCCCAGCCAGCGACACCTACATCCCATGAATGAATTTTTTTTTAAATTATCAGTTATAACCTGTGGCGTCAGCTGTGCCCATCACTTGGGCAGAGGACTCTACGCAAGACCGTGACATGTTCACAAACAGCAGAAATTCCCATCTTACTACCCTACATGAAAAGCCAGTGTCCTGAACTGCCCCACGGCCTCCTGGGTACACGGAAATAGGTCACAGATAACCCATGATTTCATTGAATGGTAGGACCAGCTCGAGGGGCTGAATGGCCTCCTCGTCCTTCTGTGCTACTTCGACACGGGGAAAGGGTTTCACTGAGGTCAGTGGATTTGATTTTCTCTTGCTTAAGGATTTCTACTTTTCTCTTAGTTACTTTGATTCCTTTGTTTATTATTTTATTACACCTGTTACTTATCACCCGACACTGCACCTTTACTAACCTTCCTTTCATCTGTAGATGATTGCTGTAAGCTGCAGGCTAGAGAAAGCCTCTGATAATGAGGAGCTGCCCTCGATACATTCTCGTTTTAATTGCTTCAATTTTACACTTAGCTCGGTTAAAATATTCTAAGGAATATAACTGCTTCCTTATCTCGTCTCTCTCCACCGTCTGACCATGCCAACTTCAGAGAACACTGAGAATGAGCACAGCAGGATTACAGTCTAATCCAAGCTGTCTGAATATGTCCATTGGGGAGTCATACAAATTGATTCACTGAAAAGAAGAAAGCACCATCCCGTGCCTTGTGAGGGGAAATATCATAATGAAATCTACTCATTGTAGAACTGTAGATGTGTCCGTGACATTGCTGTATCTGCTGGGTTACTCACTCCCAATCTGTATCTGCTATCACTCACTCCCAGTCTGTATCTGCTGGGTTACTTACGATGTGGAGATGCCGGCGTTGGACTGGGGTAAACACAGTAAGAAGTTTAACAACACCAGGTTAAAGTCCAACAGGTTTATTTGGTAGCAAAAGCCACACAAGCTTTCGAGGCTCTGAGCCTGAAGAAGGGGCTCAGAGCCTCGAAAGCTTGTGTGGCTTTTGCTACCAAATAAACCTGTTGGACTTTAACCTGGTGTTGTTAAACTTCTTACTGGGGTTACTTACTCACAGCCTGTATCTGCTATCACTCACTCCCAGTCTGCATCTGCTAGGTTACTTACGCCCGGTCGTATCTGCTATCACTTACTCCCAGTCTGTATCTGCTCAGTCACTTGCTCCTAGCCTGTTTCTGCTGGTCACTCGCTCCCAGCCTGTATCTGCTGTCACTCACTCCCAGTCTGTATCTGCTGGCTCACTCACTCCCAATCTGTATCTTCTCTGTCACTCACTGCTAGTCTGTATCTGCTGTCACTCACTCCCTGTCTGTATCTGTTGGGTTACTCGCTCCAAGTCTGTATCTGCTGGTCACTTACTCCCAGTCTGTATCTGCTCAGTATCTGCTCAGTCACTCGCTCCCAATCTGTATCTGCTGTCACTCATTCCCAGTCTGTATCTGCTGGTCACTCGCTCCCAGTCTGTATCTGCTCAGTCACTCATTCCCGGTCCATGGGTGGCACGATGGCACAGTGGTCAGGGACCCGGGCTCAATTCCGGCCTCAGGTGACTGTGTGGAGTTTGCACATTCTCCCCCTATCTGCGTGGGGTTGCTCCGGTTGCTCCGGTTTTCTCCCAGAGTCCAAAGATGTGCGGGTTAGGTTGGTTGGCCATGCTAAAATTTCCCCTTAGTGTCAGGGGGATTAGGAGGGTAAAGATGTGGGGTTATGGGGATGGGACCTGGGTGGGATTGTTGCCGGTGCAGGCTCGGTGGGCCAAATGGCCTCCTTCTATGATATCTGCTGGATCACTCGCTCCCAGTCTGGGAACATTTGCAATATGGAAACTCTTAAATTTTAAATTCAGAATTTTTGCGTGAATAAACCTATCGGAAACAAAAGGAAAAGTTGCATGCCAATCGAACACCATCATCCAATCCTGCCCCAGCTCTGTGTATGACTCGAACATTACTTCAATCATAGAGAAGATGTTTGTCTATTCTTTGCTCCTTGTAAAGTGTATTTTCCTGGGTTAAACTATTGAAACTGCCCCTTCATTCAGGACTACTTCCTGAGGTTTCAGAGTTTGCTTCAAATTTTAAAAGCTGTTCTATTGTTGTGGGATAAAGTTGAGCTGAACGATTTGTCAGAATTGCACGTATGTGCTTGAGTGCATAATGCGAGTTGACTCTGCGGGGCGGTATTGAGAGAGGGTGGCCTTGCTAAAGATCTCAAAATGTATAATAACTGAAACCCCATCTGCCTCTTCAAGTCGGTAGGATTCCCATGAGACTCTTCAAGATAAGCATAGGTAGGGTTGACATAGAGAGGGTTGACATAGAGAGGGTTGACATAGAGAGGGTTGACATAGAGAGGGTTGACATCATAGAAATCATAGAAATCATAGAAACCCTACAGTGCAGAAGGAGGCCATTCGGCCCATCGAGTCTGCACCGACCACAATCCCACCCAGGCCCTACCCCCACATATTTACCCGCTAATCCCTCTAACCTACACATCCCAGGACTCTAAGGGGCAATTTTTAACCTGGCCAATCAACCTAACCCGCACATCTTTGGACATAGAGAGGGTTGACTATCAGAAGCTGTTTCCCAGAGTTGAAATGACAAATACTAAGGGAGCAGGCGCTTAAGGTGAGAGGGGGAAAGTTCAAAGGAGATGTGACGGGCAACTTATTTTACACAGAGAGTGGTAGGCGTCTTGAACGCGCTGCCAGGGTGGTGATGCAGGCAGATACAATAGGGGCATTTAGATGAGCACATGAATATGCAAGGAATCGAGGGATATGGACTAAGTGCAGGCAGAAGGGATTCATTTAATTTCGCCAGCACAACATCATGGGCCAAAGGGCCTGCTCCTTGCGGGAGGCACAGTGGCACAGTGGTTAGCACTGCTTCCTCACAGCGCCAGGAACCCGGGTTTGATTCCCGGCTTGGGTCACTGTCTGTGTGGAGTCTGCACGTTCTCCCCATGTCTACGTGAGTTTCTTCTGGGTGCTCCAGTTTCCTCCCACAGTCCGAAAGACGTGCTTTAGCCATGCTAAATTCTCCCTCAGTGTACCCGAACAGGCGCCGGAGTGTGGCGACTAGGGGATTTTCACAGTAACTTCATTGCAGTGTTAATGTAAGCCTACTTGTGACACGAATAATAAACTGTGCTGTACTGTTCTGTGTAAGAGCTGGGAGACCTCGTGCCTTGGCCAATATTCCTCCCTTAAATACCACCAAGAACAGATCGATTGGCCATACACCTCATGTTGTTGATTATGAGGCCTTGCTGTGCACAGAACAACTGCAACATTTGTTGGCCATGCACTTTCAAGTGGTTAGTTTGTGCATGGCACAGTTTGAGTTATATCTGAAAGTTGAGCAGGCCAAAAGGGGTTTTTGTGGTTTTTTTTGGTTAAGCTTTCAGTTTAGTTTCACCCTGTTTAATTTGGGCTCCATTTTCATTTGCACGTTTTTAATTTGATGTTTTTTGTTTTTTTTTTGTTTGTGTGTTTTTTTTTCTTTTGTAGGTTTTAAAGAGCCGAGGGTCACAATACCTAACCCACCCTGGGACCTGATCTACTGACCGCGAGAGTTAGATTCAAGATGCCAAAGATTCGAGTGCGTTTCACGTGTTGCTCAGTTGTTCCGATCCCTTGTCTCTGATCGTGGCTATCCTTGTGTCCCTCGCTTGTTTCCTTTCTCTGTAAGCAGCTATTCACTGTTCACATGGGCGTGGTGTGTGCAGGGGGGAAAGCCCCAAGTCCAGTCGCAGGCCAACTGATACAGTGAGCCGGGACCAGGGAGGGAGAAGACTGGCCCAAGTGCTGGCTTCTGGTCACCACCCTGTGAGTGGACGCAGGTGTAATGCTAGGTGAGGATAGACCTCTGACCCGAGTGTGATGCCCGCCGCAGTCAAATAGCCGGCCAACTACTCCCACTCAAGTGGTCGTTTGGGGTGAGGTGGTGCAGGGCATAGTGAGCCAGGCTGCAGCAAGAATCAGGGAGGATAGACAGCATGAGTTCATGTCCCCTACTGCGTAACGGTTCAGTGACATTGGGTGAGAGTTGCACAGTCTGCTGTGGTCCATCCACAATAAGTGGCCCACCCCTTGGATGCAAGAAAAGCTGGCATTCCACTAACTCCACTGCACTGGAAGAAGGCCTCAAGCTTGAAGATATTTCGTTTAAAAAAATGAACCAGGATGCCTGAGTAAGCAAGAGTTTGCAAAAAAGTCTCTCATCTCATATGACCCAATGCCCAAGATCATTCCTTGATGATGACATTTGTATGATCATCATAGAATCATAGAATCTACAATGCAGAAGGAGGCAATTTGGTCCATCGAGTCTGCACTGACCACAATCCCATCCATGCCCTATTCCCATAACCCCTCAAATTTACCTTGCTAATCCCCCTGACACAAGGGTTAATTTCCCATGGCCAATCAACCTAACACGCACATCTTTGGACTGTTGCCCATTGTGCCCCTCAGCGGCATGGTAGCACAGTGGTTAGCACTGTTGCCTCGCATCTCCAGAGATCCGGGTTCAATTCCAGCCTCGGGTGACTGTCTGTGTGGAGTTTGCACGTTCTCCCTTATGTGGATTTCCTCCGGGTGCTCAGGTTTCCTCCCACAGCCCAAAGATATGCAGTTAAATGGATTGGCCATGCTAAATGATCCCTTAGTGTTCCAGGATACGTATGTTAGAGGGATTAGCAGGGTAAATATGTCGAGTTACAGGGATAAGGCCTGGGTAAGATGCTCTACTGGCGGGTTGGTGTAGATTCATAGAATCATAGAATTCTACAGTCCAGAAGGGGGCCATTCGGCCCATTGAGTCTGCACTGGTCACAATCCCACCCAGGCCTTATCCCCATGCATTTACCCTAGCTAAATTGCCCCTAGCTGACACTAAGAATGTGCAAACTCCACACAGACAATGACCCAAGCTGGGATTCGAACCCAGGTCCATGGCACTGTGAGACAGAATTGCTAACCACTGTGCCACCATGCTGCCGAATGGTCTCCTTCTGCACTGTAGGATTCTATTCTATGAATCCATCCAAGAGTGATTAGTACACTTGGAGACATCTATGATAATCCAGTGTCACTGCACTCTCCCGCACCTCCATGGGTTGCCGGGCTCAGAAACCTCCACCACAGCTCTCCCTTTCACTCTTTAACCCTTTCTCTTAGCCATTCTCCCTTTCCTGTTCCCCTTTCCAGCAGGAGTCACTGCTTAGCAATCAGGGGGAGAGAACCTCAATGATTGTACTTTTGCCTTTCACTAATGCTGCGGCCAATTATAGCTCCTGATCATTGTCGTCAGTTGAGACCAGCTCATTCAGGATAAGCTGGAGGTGGGGCCTGGCACCGCAATGCTTTCAAGCATTCCTACACATTGTAATATTGTGGCAGCGATGAAAGATGGTTGAATTACTTTAAAAGAATCGTGCAGTTATTATCAATTTACCTGGGATTGAGTGGATGGTTCTGGCTGAGTGTTGCCTTTGCTTCTGTTTTATGGAGTATCTGCTGGCTGAACTTCGCAATGATACTGTGTACTGTCGCCGGGAGATAAAGTTACCCCCATCCCAACAACTCATTGGACCAGATTTTACTAATTGGTGGTATATTCACAAGATCAGTAAAATAATGTTGATTGAAAAATATGGGCCAACGTCTTGCCGTTGCCATGGTTTGAGCTTGTTTCCCCTCACTGGAGTGTTGCTTTGAACTCTATAGCCTCTGTTAGCACTGCACATGGTGCATAAACAAACTCCTTCACTGCCAGGCACTTGGCCACACATGACAACGAATTAGTGCCTTCCTTGTCAGAGCTGAAAATAGTTCAATGGGATGGCCTGATTGAGAAATTCGAGAGTATGGAAGGTTGTAAAAGGGAGAAATTTGAGAGTTTAAAAGATTACAAAAGGCTTACAGCGATGGATTGTTTCTATGGTGAGATGATATCCAGAGGGCATGAGCTTAAGAGGAGCATGAACAGAAATAAAAGGGGGGGCGAAGGAGGAATGGTTTACACTGAGGGTGGTTAGAATGTGGTATTCCCTGACACAAACTCGTGCTGAAGTCGAAATCGTAAATTTGGGAGAGAATTGCTTGAAAATGAGACACACTGAAGGGTAGGAGGTGGCAGCAGGAGAGTGGGGTGAGCATAGATTCCACAAGTGGAGAAAAACATTGGCACAGATCCAATGGGTTGAATGGCTTCTTTCTGTGCTGGAACATGCTTCTGATTGTGTTATTTTAAATATGTGGGCACAGTAAGAAGTCTCACACCAGGTTAAAGTCAAACGGGTTTATTTAAGTCAAACAAACTTTCGGAACGCTGCTCTGAAATATGTGGGATAAGTTCCTTTTTTTGGCGGGGGTGGGTGGAGAAAGGTTGATTCCCCTGGCTCCAGGAAAAGCCTTAGCCCCTGGCTTCCGATCTGAATACTGCAGCGGGAGTAGGTGCAGTGCAGTCAGGATTTGACAGCAACATTTCCAAGTAATAGAAGTGACTTTGATGAATGTTCGCAGAAATGAAGCCACGCGATCCTCCCTTCCTGTCTCACTCTTCCCCCTCTCCCGACATCCCATTTAACCTCTTCAGCATGAAAAACTGATAGGTGTCAGTGCGTGAAGTGCAATTCTGGATGGGTTACAGAGGGATGTGGTCACACAAATGGAGACCAGATCGGGAGCAGAGCAATTTGATTACTGCCTCCTGATCTCAGGACTTTCCAGTCCATGAATATCTAAAAGGCCTGGCAGATTCTTCAGTCCATAACCACCTCGGGGAGACCACAGGGAAAGTTTCCAATCCCCACCCCACTACAATCGGGCTTTAACATGCCATCTCTCTTCAGGTTATTTTGTTTAATTTTTCATGTTCTCAGAGTCATAAGTAAAATTGTAATGACTTCAGAAGATCTATTCAATGAAATTAAAGTTTATCATTTATTATAAATGTGGTTGGCTGATTATTGAGTAAGGTTTCAAGATAGTACAGGTTTAGGGTACCAGTATGCAGTGCAGGTGCCCTGTACAATATGGTATACCATACATATACACAATACAGGCTTACCATACTGTCACCACACAGGTAAATGGTAAATACCTTGGATAACATAAAGGTTATGCACAGTTATAGGGTGCAAATGTCTAATATTGTGCACCTACACAGTAGGGTGCAGGTAAAAATACACGCACGGTGGCACAATGGTTAGGACTGTTGCCTCACAGCGCCAGGGATCCATGTTTAAATCCTGGTTTGGGTCAGGTGCGGAGTCTGCATTCTCCCCGTGTCTGCGTGGGTTTCCTCCGGGTGCTCCAGTTTCCTCCCACAGTCTGAAAGACGTGCTGGTTAGGTGCATTGGCCGTGCTAAATTATCCCTCAGTGTACCCGAACAGGCGCCGGAGTGTGACGACTAGGGGGTTTTCACAGTAACTTCATTGCACTAAAAGAGAAAATGCTGGAAAATCTCAGCAGGTCTGGCAGCATCTGTAAGGAGAGAAAAGAGTTGACATTTCAAGTCCAGACGACCCTTTGTCAAAGCTCATGGGGATAGGGACAGCTCTGAGACAGAGTAAGACGGTGTTGCTGGAGAGAAGTTTTAACTTCATTGCTGTAAGCATACTTGTGACACTAATAAATAAATACCAATGCAATGCCCCTATCAAACCAAAGATTATTAAAGTCACTCTTGAGCTATCTGAAGTTCACAGCCTGAGGACAACTTCACCTGTTAGTGTGCAGAATCGGCTGGTAAACCTCAAGCCACACAGCAATTTGTATTGATAGAGCAGCTTAATGTAGTGAAACACCTCAGGGCGATATGCTGGAACAAACAAAGATATATTAAGGTAGGTGAGAAAAAGCTTGGTCAGAGAGGTAGGTTTTAAGCTGCAACTTTGAAGAGAAGAGAAAGGTGGAAAGGGGGGATTTGGGGAGGAGTTCAGAGCGCTGGCAGCTGAAGGTGTGACTGGCAATGGTGGAAATTCGGGATATGCAATACGGGCTGCCTTGGTTTATATTTTCCTGATGTTTAAAATTCACCACAAAGCAGCTTGGGTGGCATGGTGGCACAGTGGTTGGCACTGCTGCCTCATAGCCCCAGCGATCTGGGTTCAATTCCGGCCTCGTGGAGTTTGCACTTTCTCCCAGTCTCTGCCTGGGTTTCCTCCGGAATGCTCCGGTTTCCTCCCACAGTCCAAAGATGTGCGGGTTAAGTTGATTGGCCATGATGAACTGACCTCAGTGATTCGCAGGGTAAATACATGGGGTTAGGGCCTGGGTGGGATTGCGGTCGGTGCAGGCTCGATGGGCCAAATGGCCTCCTTCTGCGCTGTCGGGATTTTATGTATCAGAAATGTGCATGAGGGACCTCAGCCCCCTCCTCTCTCCCTTCACTGTTGAGCTTCAGAGCCCATGAGAGGTGGAGCAAATACCACTGGTAGTGTTTGATGAATGAAGCGACAGCGACCCTTATGCAGCCTAAAGCTGTTCCATGTCTCCCTTACCCATCTGCTTGTGGTGCCTGTGACAAGTGTTACCTCGAATACATGTTCAGTAACTCTCCTTGACAAGAGTGGAATAAATTATAGGGGCTCTGACCTAAAAAATACCGGGGTTCTTTTTGTCCAGTATTGAACGCAGATCTAGACAATGAAAGGCCGGATTCCCTGAGATGTGATATCCAGTTTGAGGAAAAGGTTTCACTCATTACTAACAGTGGTCTGTAATTCGCCATCACAAAGCGTGATGGGATGAATGGTCATTTGTACAAAATGAATTTTGGGTGAAATTATTGTAAAATTATCAACGGATGGATATTGGTTTTTTTTTGTTTGCCGTTTATCATTTCATGTTTGGTTATCAATGCAGTAATAAAGTTTATTTAAAAAGGTTGGCAGTCCTTTTGCAGTGAGGCTGGATCTTAAACAGTTATGACAGGATACTGACATCAGCTAGCATTCCAGACAATGTGGTAAACTCTCAGTTTTGTTTGGAAGGTGTGAACGTTAGGCAGGAATCAGCGACAGACCCGGCTGCGTGCTCAGAATATTCAAAGAGCACTTGTTTTTGGATTCTTTTGGCTTCCACCAGATGGAGACCAGCAGCTAATTTAGATTTAGGGGTGGGGCGGCACGGTGGCACAGTGGTTAGCACTGCTGCCTCACAGCGACAGGGACTCCGGTTCGATTCCCGGCTTGGGTCACTGTCTGTGCGGAGTCTGCACGTTCTCCCCGTGTCTGCGTGAGTTTCCTCCCACAGTTCAAAAGACGAGCTGGTTAGGTGCATTGATCGTGCTAAATTCTCCCTCAGTGTACCCGAACAGGCGCCAGAGTGTGGCGACTAGGGGATTTTCACAGTAACTTCATTGCAGTGTTAATGTAAGCCTACTTGTGACACTAATAAATAAACTTTAAACTGAGTGTGTGGCTGCTGTTAGACATAACATATGTGGGTGGCACAGTGGTTAGCACTGCTGCCTCACAGCGCCAGGGACCCCGGTTCAATTCAGACCTTGTGTGGAGTTTGCACGTTCTCCCCGTGTCTGCGTGGGTTTTCTCCAGGTGCTCCGGTTTCCTCCCAACGGCCCAAAGATGTGTAAGTTAGGCTGATTGGCCATGCTAAATTGCCCCGTAGTGTCAGGGGGATTAGCAGGGTAAATATGTGGGGTTACAGGGTGGGACTGTTGTCTGTGCAGGCTTGATGGGCCAAATGGCTTCTTTCTGCACTGCAGGGATTCGATGATTATGTGTGGTGGGATTTGGGGTGTTCCCGAGTCACTGTTCCCCACAAATCAAAATGCTTCAGATTGTATCGTCTGAATAGATACTGTTGCAGTATCTGTTCAGATGGTAACTCTGCGCACGTTTCCTGTCTCTGATGTGTTGGGTTGGAGTGGAATTGGTGAACACCATTTTAATTTTGACCAAACATCGACCAAAGAGATTTAATGACACAAAACAATTGGCATAAAGAGTGAGGAAATCTTCTCCTCATCTCCTCCCAGGTCTTCTACCAATTATGATTAAAGTTTATTTATTAGTGTCACAAGTAGGCTTACGTTAACACTGCAATGAAGTTACTATGAAAATCCCCTAGTCGCCACACTCCCGGCGCCTGTTCGGCTACACTGAGGGAGAATTTAGCGTGGTCAATGCACCTAACCAGCATGCCTTTGGAGTGTGGGAGGAAACCGGAGCACCCGGAGGCAACCCACGCAGACACAGGGAGGACGTGCAAACTCCACACACAGACAGTGACCCAAGCCGGGAATTGAACCGAGGCACTGTGAGGCAGCAGTGCTAACCACTGTGCTGCCCTACAGGGAGGGTAGTTTCTGAGATAACCTGTTCTCCTGAATGCGATTGCCCTCCCCCTCACCACTCCCCACAGGCAGGATCACTGTTCCAAGTCCCATTGTACATTAGTCAGAAATGACATTCAGTCCTTGGCCAGCAGTTCATTGAATCATAGAATCCCCACAGTGCAGAAGGAAGCCACTCGACCCATCGAGTCTGCACCGACCATAATCCCACCCAGGCCCTATCCCTGTAACTTCACGTATTTACCCTGCTGGTCCCCCTGACACTCAGGGGCAATTTAACACGGCCAAGCAACCTATCTAGCCCCTCACATTCCAACATTGTCTTCAGTATCCTAGATAACAGAGTTGGAGTCAGCACAATGGATCTGATAACTGAATATGTGCAAGCTCCAGATCTATCTGTCCAACATTTTAGTGCAGAACAGACTGTCACAAACCTCCCGCTATTAACTCAACAATGGGCAGAATATTTTTCCTGCGGTAAGCAAAGTGCAAAGCCAACAGTTAAGAATGGATTATATTCACCTGACCTTTGGAAAGAAAACTCAATATCCCGGCACAAGCTGCACACCCCGAACTGGGTTCTTTTTGCTTGTTGTTTTATGCAGTCTGTGTGATTTCTATGGAAGGAACTGGTCACTTCTGAATTAGATTCTGTACTGTTTCTGAGAGAGAGAAATTGTTGTCTGCCTTGCTATCTCCACATTACGCTTCCATCTTGGGTGGCACGGTGGCGCAGTGGTTAACACTGCTGCCTCGCAGTGCCAGGGGCCTAGTTTCGATTCTGGCCTTGGGTGACTGTGTGTGTGTGTGTGGAGTTTGCACATTCTCCCCGTGTCTGCGTGGGTTTCCTCCGGGTGCTCTGGTTTCCTCCCACAGTCCAAAGATGTGCGGGTTAGGTGCATTGGCCATGTTAAATTGCCCCTTAGTGTCAGGGAGACTAGCTAGGGTAAGTGCATGGGGTTATGGGGATAGGGCCTGGGTGGGATTGTGGTCAGTGCAGACTTGATGGGCTGAATGGCCCCCTTCTGTTCTGTAGGATTCTATAATTCGATTCTATGAGTTTGCACGTTCTCCCCGTGTCTGCATGGGTTTCCTCCGGGTGCTCCAGTTTCCTCGCACAATCCCAAAGATGTACAGGTTAGGTGGATTGGCCAAGCTAATTGCCCCTTAGTGTCACAACATGTGGAGGTTAGGGGGATTAATGGGGATGGGGTGAGTCTGGGTATGATGCTCCATTGGAGTGTCATTGCAGACTCGATGGGCTGAATGGCCTCCTTCTGCACTGTGGGGATTCCACGATGCTATGATTCTGGGAGGTGTTTGCCTCATGTGTTAAAGAGTGGAATTATATTAGACCCATCTGTGCGTGGTTGCAGTGGTAATTGCGACTGCTGCTACAGCCTGCAGTTGCCAGGAGATCTGCTGTCATGGCATGCCACACTCATTTGTCTTTCACCATGCCCACACATCCACTCTTGCTCGTCTGCCACCACCCTGTGACATCCATCATCCAACCACACTCAACCGACCTCTCCTTCTGGAAGAGAGATCTCTGCAGCTTTCCAGCTCTGATCCAATGTCCAAAATACTGACATTTTATTTTCTGAACGTCACTTTTTTACATTATTTTTGCTCTTGCAATTTCAAACACCTCTCCATTTGTCTTGCGGCTGGTATGTATTTTTTTTAGCAATGCCTCTTGACATCTGCATTTCAAAGGCAGTTGAGTCTGAGACTACCGGGGAGGTAGCTCCAAAGAAGTCATATGGAAAGGCAAGCCGCAGGAGCAATAGGGTTTATTGAAGAACTGTACCCCTCGAGTGAGCTGGAGGGGTGGTTTCCCGCGCAGGTCACCCCACGCCCCGGGTCACTTGACCCATCCTCTTAAAGGGGCTACGCCCCCCATACATGGCAGTAATAATAACAGCAAATGCTGGAAATACTCAACAGGTTCTGTGGCAGCATCTGTGGCGAGAGGAACTTTTCAGGTCAATTATCTTTTATCAGAAGGTTCTGCGGGTAAAAGCATTGACTGGAAATGTGAACGGGATTCCCCCCCCCCCCCCCCCCCCCCCCCCCGCCTTCCCACCACCATTTGTCAACACAAAGTAGAGGAAATATTTCAGTGCCAAGTGTAATCAAAGTGGGCGGCACGGTAGCACAATGATTAGCACTGCTGCCTCACAGCTTCTGGGACCCGGGTTCGTTTCCCAGCTTGGGTCACTGTCTGTGCGGAGTTTGCATATTCTTCCCATGTCTGCGTGGGTTTCCTCCGGGTGCTCCGGTTCCTCCCACAGTCCAAAGATGTGCAGGTTAGGTTGATTGGCCATGCTAAATTGCCCCTTAGTGTCCCGGGATGTGTAGGCTGGAGGGATTAGCGTGGTAAATGTGTGGGGTTGTGGGATAGGGCCTGGGGTGGGATTGTGGTCGGTGCAGACTTGATGGGCCAAATGGCCTCCTTCTGCACTATAGGGTTTCTTCTCTGAAGTAATGCTCTTTGACATCACTTCGAGGCATCACAAGGATGCATCCAAATAGGAGCATTCTTGGAATGCCAACTGGAAAATACATGAGGTGAGAAAAATTTGAACTCACAGCAGTAGGCCATTTACTGGTGTGGACATCTCTGGGCTCAGACTGCTCATTTTTTCTGTTAGTGCTGCCAAAATTGGCTGCAGATTGCGACAGCACAATTCCCAGCCAGAATGGAGATGACTGGATAATTTCCTTCATCAATCATGCCTGGAGACCACACTGCTGTAAGCGACTGGGATTGACTTTACAACCATAATTTGTATCCTCCTTTCACTACATTTATGATCTGCGTGCTTCCAGTGGGTGATGTTGCCGTAGTTTCGCTCTCGAGTTCTGCTTACTCCATCTCAAAAACAATCTCCTTCAAAGAGACTCCATTGCCTGGATGCTGTTACATGCTGTTAAATGTTGTAAGTCCTGCCTTTTGATTCCCGACCCACTTCCTACGCACTGGTTGACACAGTGGCATCGGTAAACACTCTGAACAAAATTGTGTTTTTATGGTGGCATAATGGTTTTGTCACTGCGCTAGTAATTCAGAGACCCAGGGTAAGGCTCTGGAAATCTGGGTTCGAATCCCACCATGGCAGATGGTGAAATTTGAATTCAGCAAAAGAAAAATCTGGAATTAAAAGTCTAATGATGACCATGGAACCTTTGTTCATTGTCATAAAATCCCAACAGGCTCACCTTTCGGTCAGGAAATCTGCCGTCCTTATCTGGTTTGGCCAGCAATGTGGTTGCCTCTGAAATGACCTCAGTTCAAAGATAATTCGGGATGGGCAATAAATGTTGGCCCAGCCAGTGACACCCACATCCCATGGATGACTAGAAAAAGAAAGGAAGTGTCCATTACAAAATTAGCTACCAATCCCTGCAATTTAATCTGCGCTTCATTCACATTTTTCCATTGCTTTTGATAAGAAGAGAAATATCAAGTCTCGCGTTCTTTCCATTTGTGAAGTCCTTTTCTGGAAATCACTCCAGTTCCTTTTTCTTTTCTGTTCTCCCAGCCTCCAACTCTGACTGCAAACCCTGTTTCATTCAATGAAAATCTGCTGAAACTTTTTGCACATATTTTGTTTTGTGAACCCCTCGAAGAAATGGAAGAAAATCCATTCAAATGCTCAACAGCGCCAGGGACCCAGGTTCGATTCCGGCCTCTGGAGACTGTCTGTGTGGAGTTTGCACGGTCTCCCCGTGTCTGCGTGGGTTTCCTCCGGCTCCCTCCCACAGTCCAAAGATATGCTGGTTAGGTGGATTGACCGTGCTAAATTGCCCCTTTGTGTCCCAAGATGTGTAGGTTAGGGGGACGAGCGGGATAAATACTTGGGGTTACGGGGAAAGGGCCTGGGTGGAATGCTCTGTCGGAGAGTTGGTGCTGATCCGATGGGCTGAATGGCCTCTTTCTGCACTGTAGGGTCTCTATGAATAGATGACAATGAATAGAGAGCTTCATTCTGTCAGTCCAGACCAAATAAGAATCCAGGCTGGACAGATTTAAAAAAGCGAGGCAGTGGGATAGTGGAATTATCACTGGACTAGCAATCCAGAGACCCAGGCCACTATTTTACCACCTCACTCAGGCGAAGCTCGTAAAATCCCGCCCAAGGCCAACAGAGAATTCCGTTCTGCAAGCCTCGCTTGCTCCGGAATTGGTAAAATTCCGGCACCAGTGTACTGCTCTGGGAACTTGGGTTCGAATCCCACCACGGCAGATGGGGAAATTTGAATTCAATAACAATCTGGAATTAAAAGTTGAATGTTGACCATGAAACCATTGTCAATTGTCGTAAAAACCCATCTGGTTCACTAATGTCCTTTAGGGAAGGAAATCTGCCGTCCTTACCTGGTCTGGCCTACATGTGACTCCAGAGCCACACAGCAATGTGGTTGACTCTCGAATGCCCTCTGAACTGGAGGGCAGTTAGGGACGGGCAATAAATGCGGGTCCAGCCAGTGATGCCCACATCCTGTAAAAATTAACTAAAAAAGAGAAAGGGCATCTCATCCATTGCGTTAACCAATCCCATGCTTTCGTCTCTCGTTTAATAGTTTTGAGAGGTTCCTTCCCAATTTTCTCTGCTCTTTTATGATTTTATTTGAAACATGTCGACAATTCAGTTGAACTGAATTGAATAAAAAAGGTAGAAACTTCAGACGATTGTTTAATTTTTATTTATTGGTTTCAAAGACCCCTCAGGCCTAAGAATTTTGGCATAATTCTGAGTCCACAGTATAGTGAACCAATGGGAATGTTTCAAAATGGACAAGATAAAGATTCCGATCTCGGGATTGATGCAGAGCGGTGTCGACCTTGGCTCGGGAACAACGCTCTTGATCAAAATTCCAAAGATTATGGGCGAGATTCTCCAGCCTTCCAGCCATGTGTTTCCCCCGGCGGGAAGTGGAACGTTGTTTGCTAGTGGCGGGATTCTCTGGCTGTCAATGGGAATTCCCATTGATGTCACCCCAAAGCTGGCGGGACACCCGCAGGCGGGGAAGGGCTGCCAGCCGGACCGGTGAATCCTGCTGGTGAGAACGGCTGGAAAATTCCAGCCTATATATTCAAGTCCCACTGTAGAGTGTGAGCCTGTAATTTGGGCTCACTCTCCAGTGAGATATTGGCCTGAGACCCGATAAAACTGCTTAATTAAAAGATCCCGAGGCACTCTGTGAAGATATCCTGGGCAACATTTATTCTTCAATCAAAATATCTAGTCATTTCTAAATTCAAGTTCTTTCATTAACTTTCAGGGGCAGAGTGCCCCATATCCCATTTTGCCCAACAAGTGACTGGGGATTTTCACAGTAACTTCATTGCAGTGTTAATGTAAGCCTATTTGTGACACGAATAAATAAACTTTAAAACTCTTAAGCACCAGCAAGCGGACAACAGTCGCACGGTCTGATGTATTCTTCATGTACAGATAATAACACCGCTGGTACTCAAGTGAAAGTAACAGGCTTTGCTTTGAGGTGAAATGTGTGTAGAGGGGTTAATACATGTCCAAAGTTAGGAGAAATTTTATCCATCTGTCAAGGCTTGAGTGAGGGAGTGACAGTGAAAGAGAAACTGGTTTCTGAGAGTGGGATAGACAGTGTGTTGGTGATGGAGGCCTGGTTTCGGAGAGTGGGGCAGGCTGTGTGTTAGTGATGGAGGCCTGGTTTTGGAGAGTGGGATAGACAGTGTGTTAGTGATGGAGGCCTGGTTTTGGAGAGTGGGATAGACAGTGTGTTAGTGATGGAGGCCTGGTTTCGGAGAATGGGATAGACAGTGTGTTAGTGATGGAGGCCTGGTTTTGGAGATTGGGACAGGCTGTGTGTTAGTGATGGAGGCCTGGTTTTGGAGATTGGGACAGGCTGTGTGTTAGTGATGGAGGCCTGGTTTTGGAGATTGGGACAGGCTGTGTGTTAGTGATGGAGGCCTGGTTTCAGAGAGTGGGGCAGGCTATGTGTGTTGCTGATGGAGGCCTGGTTTCGGAGGCTGTGTCAGTGATGGAAGAGCTGGTTTATGAGAATGGGACGCCCTGTGTGTTGGTGATGGAGCAACAGGCATTTGCAAGTTGGACAGGCTGTGCGTTGGTGTTGGAAAACTGGTTTCTTAGAATTGGACTTGCTTTGGGATGAAGGAGTTGTTATTTGAAAAGAGAGCAAGTGGTGCTCCAATTGTGGACAGTTCGCTAATTGAGAAGAGGATGGACTGTGCTGTGGACGAAGGAGCAGTTGAGTGTGAGGCAGGAGATGTTGGTGTTGGAACAAGTATCTGAATTTGGAACATTCTATGTTGGCCTTTAAGTCGGTGCTTGAGAGTGAGATGTGTTAAGTATGCCCCGAGGGACTAAAGGAGCATAAAGAATCATGAGGTAGTCTTGGTAACATGAACACTGGGAGCTCTTTATTTGAGGGATGACTGATTCACAGTCAGGTCAGACTGCACAACTAGGTTCCACACTGGGAGGAGCTAATTGCCTAGGGGTCACCTGACCCGCAATTTTAAAGGGGCAGTCCACACCCCAAACCCCAACATACAATATATCACAAGGTGGGCTGTGATGGTTTAGAAATAAGTATTTGAATGTGGGACAGGCTGTGTTGGTGTTGGAGGAGGTATTTCAGTGTGGGATAGGCTGTGTTGGTGTTGGAGGAGGTATTTCAATGTGGGACAAGCTGTGTTGGTGTTGGAGGAGGTATTTGAATGTGGGACAGGCTGTGTTGGTGTTGGAGGAGGTATTGCAGTGTGGGACAGGCTGTGTTGGAGGAGGTATTTCAGTGTGGGACAGGCTGTGTTGGTGTTGGAGGAGGTATTTGAATGTGGGACAAAGTTATGATGGTGTCGGAGCAGTTGGAATTTGCAAGCATTGTGGTGTAGAGGTGTTCACTGAGAGTGGGACAGACAGTGGTAGAATCCTTTGGGTCTCATATTTTGGATAAAGGAGTAGCTTAAATGCCTCCCATGTCGATGGTGCTGCCCCTTTTGGAGATATGTCAACGGGACAGAACATGCTGAAGAGAACAGGCAGCTTATATTTGATGTTAATACCAGATCACAAAGGGCAGATCTCCCCAGAGTCACTTAAATAATTAATTCTCATTGAATTCAGTCAGAATAAGCAATACAGTAACATAATGAAGCCAAAAAAGTGAATGTCAGATTGATTAGTGGTCCGGAGAAAGATCTGTGACTCATTAATATCAGGATTCAGAATCATCTCTTTAAATAGCCTTCACCAGTTCTTAATAAAGCACCCAAGTGTTATTAAATTTTTACAGGAATTCATCAGTGTTTGAAACCCAGACAAGTGTCATGCGTTGCCGACCTTTATTGGTCCATTGAATCCCCACAGTGCAGAAGGAGGCCATTCGGCCCATCAAGTCTGCACTGAGTCTCCGGCAGAACATCTTACCCAGACCTGATTCCCGTAACCCCAAGTATTTACCATGGCTAAACAGCCTAACCTACTCATCTTGGGACACTAAGGGGCAATTTCGCATGGCCAATCCAGCTAACCTGCACATCTTTGCACACTAAGGGGCAATTTAGCATAGCCAATCCACCTAACCCTGGAGAGTGGGACCAGAACATCCGGAGGAAACCCACGCAGACACAGGGAGAATGTGTAAACTCTACACAGACAGTCACCCCAGGCTGGAATTGAACCTGTCTCCCTGGTGCTGTGAGGCAGCACTGCTGGAAATATTGTTGATATTTCAGGTTCCCAGGCTGCCCATTCTTTGCACTTTGCATCCTGAATTCCATGGTTTCCTCGATCTAATGCACTGGACCCATCGTCGAATTTAAAAAGATTGGCTTTTTAATCACACCTTTCACAACCGCAAGGGGTCCCGTAGTGCTTTACAACCAATGAAGTACTTTTGAAGTGCAGTCACTGTTATACGCTGAAATCTTGTTGCCATTCATGTTGGCATGACCTTACAGTCCCGCTGGCAGCGCACCCTAGTCAGGGGTTTCCCGGTGGTGAGAAGTGTGTCCAATGGGAAACCCCATTGACCACAGCGGACCATAAGATCCCGCTGCCAGCGAGGGGTGAGCTGCCTCCCGCCATCGCGAAACACACTGCGGAGGGGGAGGAAGACCTGCCCAATATGTCAGAAATATTCAATTTGCGCACAGTAAGATCCTACAAAAAGAAACGTGATAATGACTGTAAAATCTGTTTTAGTGTGTAAAAAGTTTATTTTATTAGTGTCACAAGTAGGCTTACATTAACACTGCAATGAAGTTACTGTGAAAATCCCCTAGTTGCCACACTCCGGCGCCTGTTCGGGTACACTGAGGAGAATTTAGCATGACCAATGCACTTAACCAAAACCTCTTTCAGACTGTGGAAGGAAACCAGAGCACCCAGTGGAAACCCACACAGACACGGGGAGAACGTGCAGACTCCGCACAGACAGTGACCCAAGCCGGGAATCGTGATGTTGACTGAAGGATAAATATCGGTCAATGCACCAGGGAGAAATCTCTGCTTTTCCTAAAATGTCTTGGGATATTTTAGAATCCTACAGAAGGAGGCCATTCGGCCCATCGAGTTTACACCGACCACAATCCTACCCAGGCCCTATCCCCATAACCCCGTGCACTTAGCCTGGCTAATCCCTCTGACACTAAGGGGCAATTTAGCATAGCAAATCCACCTAACCTGCACATCTTTAAGAGAGCGAGCAGTGAGTTTGACATCTCGTCTGAAAGGTGGCATCTCTGGAAGTGCAGCGTTTCTTCAGTACTGCACTGGGGGAGATCCAGTGGACTTTTGTGTTCAAGCCTCTGAACCCACAGCTCCAGACTGAGAGGTAAGAGTGCTGCGTACAGAACCATGACTGGCACTGGGAAAGGAAACCGATTCAAGGAAACATAGAGGCACGGTGGCACAGTGGTTAGCACTGCTGCTTCACAGCACCAAATAAATTCCGGCCTCGAGTGACTGTCTGTGTGGAGTTTGCACGTTCTCCCCGTGTCTGCGTGGGTTTCCTCCGGGCGCTCCGGCTTCCTCCCACTCTCCCAAGATGTGTGGGTTCGGTGGATTGGCCATGCTAAATCACCCTTAGTGTCAGGGGGACTAGCTAGGGTAAATACATGGGGATAGGGTCTGGGTGGGATTGTGGTTGGTGCAGACTCGATGGACCAAATGGCCTCCTTCTGCACTGTAGGGATTCTATGATTTGAAGTGTGTGAGACCCTGTCGGGCTGAAGAGGATTAAAATCAGCTTTTATCTGCCAATGTGCCCTCTCTCCTCACAATCCACAATATGTAGGATTCCTATCTCAGTGTCTCACACGCCAGCACTCCTGCCTTGTGTATTACCCATGGTAGAGCAGTATCCACTCCACGTTTCCCTGGCTCTGAGACCGAGGGGATAGATGTGTTCTATCTGTCTGCCGGGCACCTGATACTATCATGCATCCTGGTGCTGGCATAGCCAATGGGCGCTCATTCAACTACTGCCCCAACTGAAATCAGTACAGATCAGGATGGAGTCTGAAACCCGCCCCCCCCTGGTTTATATGGTTCAATCACATGTCAGGCAATGAAGCTATTCACTAAAGCATCAGGGAACTCTGTCAGAATATTCTAAAGTGATAGGTTTTCCACTTGATAGGTTTTTACAGAGCATCCACCATGCCCGATGTGAGTTTCTGGTGACTGAGGATTTTCAGGAATTTGAAAAAGCCTGTCATACTTTGACATTTCCAGATAAAAATGCTGGAGTCTGAGCAATGTTAAATTCTGCAACGTGCCTTCCTGTAATGAGGTTTAGTGATGTCATGAATATTGCTTGACCTTGGTTCATCTTCAGGTTAGTTGAAATTATTCGCGATCACTGATGGTTTCTCTTGCTCAGTGATTGCCAGTCTTTTCTATGTCACGGCTCACCTTTCTTCTATCAAATGTTTTGAGGCACTCCTCCTATTGTCTCCAACTGAACTGTCCTCTTGCAAAAGCCTTTTATCTCTCAAGCCTCCCAAAAACATGACAAGCCACTGTCTTCATTAGCTTAAGAATTTACAATGAAAGCCTTTTCACCTCCTGCATGTCAAGTACGTTATTGGAGGCTGCTTCTCCTTTTCTTAGCTTTATTGCTTCCTATTTCTTACCTCTCGTAGAATCATGGAATCCCAACAGTGCAGAAAGAGGTCATTGGGCCCATTGAGCCCTGCACTGACAACAATCCCACCCAGGCCCTATCCCCACGATACCCTGTTAATCCCCCTAACGATGTGGAATCTGCACTGAGAACGTGCAGATTTCCACTCGTTCTGACGAAGGAGCAGCGCTCCGAAAGCTAGTGGCTTTTGCTACCAAATAAACCTGTTGGACTTTAACCTGGTGTTGTGAGACTCCTTACTGTGTTTACTCCAGTCCAACACCGGCATTTCCACATCATGGCTACCATCGACACCGCAAACTGCCGGCTGCAAGTAGAGAGGATCTCCAAGAAGATCGCGCATATCGACACAGACATCATGTTTCTACACAGAGGCAGATTTCCACTCCATCTGACGAAGGAGCAGCGCTCCGAAAGCCAGTGGCGTTTGCTACCAAATAAACCTGTTGGACTTTAACCTGGTGTTGTGAGACTCCTTACTGTGTGAATCCCCCTAACGCCAAGGTGCAATTTAGCCCGGCCAGTCAACCTAATCCGCACATCTTTGGACTGTGGGAGGAAACTGGAACACCCTGAGGAAACCCACGCAGACACGGGGAGAACATGCAGACTCTGCACAGACCCAAGGCTGGAATTGAACCCGGGTCCCTGGCACTGTGAGGCAGCAATGCTAACCACTGTGCTACCGAGCTGCCTTACTAGGAACTTTAAAAAAAAAATTTCCTGTCTCCTTTTCTGTTTTTTTTGTCAACCTCTCCCGACTCCCAGGCTTTTGCGCACTTTTTGTGTTTTTGCACAGGCAAACGGAGCCCTTATCTTCAACTCCATGGTCGACATCCCCAATCCCCAAAGAACCTGGGATCCCGTGTGCTTGCGCTGGCTGGAACGGGCCATCCATGTTCTGATCCTTTACATCGATTAGGCCCATCCACCTACACCAGATCAATGTAAAAATATTTGAACCGCGCAAGTGTTTCCCGGTTAATGCATGGGTAAGAGGCCCAAAGTTCATCGGGATTTGGAAATGCCAATGAGGGCGGCACGGTGGCACAGTGGTTAACACTGCTGCCTCACAGCACCAGAGACCCAGGTTCGATTCCCGGCTTGGGTGACTGTCTATGTGGAGTCCGCACGTTCTCCCCTAATCGACACACTCTGGTACCTGTTTGGGTACACTGAGGGAGAATTTTAGCATGGCCAATGCACCTAACCCCGCATGTCTTTCGGACTGTGGGGGAGAAACTGGAGCACCTGGAGGAAACCCATGCAGACACCGGGAGAATGTGCAAACTCCACACATACAGTGATCCAAGCCGAGTCCCTGGCACTGTGAAGCAGCAGTGCTAACCATTGTGCCACCATGCCACCCCATAGTGCCACCGTGCTGTGCTTGGAGAATTTAAAGGGAGAGAAATATTGGAGATTCCATTACTCCAGTGCTTTGGGGAGTAGGATGAGAAGATGAAAGTTGAAAGAATTGAACCCAGCAGATTGTGGCAGCCTGTTTATAAGGAACAGTTTATAAGAAACACATGTTTCTGAGCTACAGGCTTATCTGGGTTTACCCTGTAGCCAGTGCATTTTCCTTCTTATCCTAATGTGCCAGCCATTGCAAGGCTCCCAGGCTCCTTCCACCAGGAGCTCTGTCTTGTCTATGTCTCTGAAGCTGACAACAGTATTTAACTTCACATGCACCAACAGTGTCCATGCATTCTCTGGCGATATCAGTCACAATGTGGAGATGCCGGCGTTGGACTGGGATAAACACAGTAAGAAGTCTAACAACACCAGGTTAAAGTCCAACAGGTTTATTTGGTAACAAATGCCACTAGCTTTCGGAGCGGTGCCCCTTCGTCAGGTGGAGTGGGAGATGTGGTCACAAACAGGGCATACAGAGACGCAAACTCAATTTACAGAATAATGATTGGAATGCTAATCAATGCTAATACAGCTAATCAAGTCTTAAAGGTACACTCCACCTGACAAAGGGGCAGCGCTCCGAAAGCTAGTGGCATTTGCTACCAAATTAACCTGGTGTTGTTAGACTTCTTACTACGATATCAGTCACAGCCAGTTAGCAGTTCATTGCTACTAAATGCATCACGGATTCTCTGCTTAGGTACCCCTTAGAGTTTATTCAGCTCCATGCGGGAGTGAAAAGAGAGAGAGAGAACCATCAACTTTGTCCGAGTTGCTGGCTTTCCATTCGTGGAAGGTGCCATTGATGCCAACCATGTGTTGATAATGGCCCCTTCTGGAAATCCCATCAAGTTCATGAGCAGAAAATGATTTATTTCCCTGACTGTTCTGGTAGTGAATGCTCTTAGCTGCCTCTGTTGACAGGATAATGAATGCTACCTGGGAGTATAAGCTCCAGTTAATTTTTTCGAGAGGAAACCAACCTTTTCCAGATGGTCCGACAACCATTCGGCTAATCTCTCATATCGTATCTGGGAGAGGACAACACGGTGGCACAGTGGTTAGCACTGCTGCCTCACAACCCCAGGGATCTGGGTTCAATTCCAGCCTTGGGTGACTATCTGTGCAGTGTTCTCCATGTGTTTGCGTGGGTTTCCACCGGAGTGCTCCGGTTTCCTCCCATACTCCAAAGATGTGTAGGTTAGGGGAATTGGCCATGCTAAATTGTACGTTAGTGTCCATAGATGTGTAGGTTAGGGGGATTGGCCATGCTAAATTGTACCTTAGTGTCCATAGATGTGTAGGTTAGGAAGATTGGCCATGCTAAATTGTACCTTCGTGTCCAAAGATGTGTAGGTTAGATGGATTAGCCATGGCAAATATGGGGGTTGTCGGGGATAGGGTGGGAGAGAGACCTGGATAAGATACTCTGTCAGACTGTCGGTGCAGACTTGAGGGGCTGAATGACCTCATCTGCGCTGTAAGGATTCTATGAGAGGACAATTGTAAACACGAATCATCACATGAGAGGAAGCGGAGAAGGCCTTTCTGGAAAAAGAGGCAAAAATACACTGAACTACCAGAAATGTACATTACTTTCACAGTAACTTCATTGCAGTGTTAATGTAAGCCTACTTGTGACACGAATAAATAAACTTTAAAAACTTTTTTAAAAACCTGGCTACTTGTGCCCTGTTTCATCAGATACCTCATCACTGTAACTATTACTTTCCAATCAGGACTCCACCCTTTATTCCGATGTGGCACCACCTCAGTGTCAGAAAGCCTTGATGTTTGTGGCTGGGACTCTCCCGATGAGGCACTCGATGAACGACATGCCAGTCAGTGAATTTAATGAACCTCCAAGGACCAACTTCCACTGTCACGTTGCCTGGACATCCAGGGCCAGACTACAAACTCCTGATTGGACTGGTGGAGGGAAATATCTGTGTGGAGTTTGCACGTTCTCCTCGTGTCTGCGTGGGTTTCATCCGGGTGCTCCGGTTTCCTCCCACACTCCAAAGATGTGCAGTTAAGGTGGATTGGCCATGCTAAATTGCCCCTTAGTGCCAGGGGGACTAGCTAGGGTAGGTTTGTGGGATCATGGGGATACGGTCTGGATGGGATTGTGATCGGTGCAGACTCGATGGGCCAAATGGCCTCCTTCTGCACTGTAGGGATTCTATGATTCTACAAAATATACTGGAGCTGACATATGGAGGGGGGAGGGGGGGGGCGGTGGTGGTGATTCTCCCAACTCACTGTGTTGCTTTTGTGGCGCAGTGCGCTGGGAGACTCCAACGAAGGTCGTTTTGCGGGCTCCCCGTTGGGCGTGATGGCCTCTGTGCGTCTCCAGCAGCCAGATTTCCGGCACTGTCAGCTCCGCACTGAGAATTGGCGCAGAGACGCATGATTTATTTAAATGAGAATTGTAACATGTTTTACATATCATTAGCAGGCCCGCTGGCCTTGACTGCCACCTGCCCTCCCCTCCCCCCCACTTGTGGGGAACTGGCGGCCTGACCTGCTGGAGTGAAGGGGGGGAATTGAGACCTCCTCTTGGCAGTGCCAGCCTGGGCCCCCTGGCACTGCCCAAGGGGCAAAGTGCCAATGCCATGGGGGGGGCATCTTGGCACTGCCCACCAGGCATCGGGCATTGCAAGGAGGCAGGGCCTGATGGGGGCGCAGTCTGATGAGGCGAGGCCCCTGGGGCAATTGGTGGGGGTGGGAGACCCGCTGCCACTCTGCATTTGGGCTGAGCGACTGAAGGAGGGAGGCCAGTGATCGGGGCTGGCCATCGGGGTGGAATGGGGTTGGGACAGCCCTTTGGGGGGACGGGGGGAAGGGGAGATTGGGGCTGTTGTGGGGGGGGGGGGGACATCGAGGCGGGCGGCGGGCATGGGGAGGATCGAGGCTGGCCCGGGCATGTTTGGGGGGGGGGGGGGGGGGGGGGGCGGCAGTGATTGCGCCATGGGGGGTGTTGCACAGCCGATGATGCGGGTGTTGCGGGGTTGGCCAGCGATCAGGAGGCTGGCAGTGCGGGACTACTGCACTAAGAGATCAGCGGATGCGCAATGGCCTGTTCAGCACTATGCTGCCGGCCTCTCCAGCGGGAACAGGCCCCACCCATTCTGTGGAGCACAGAGTGCGGGAGATTCATTTTGAAACTTCCGCTGAAAAAAACGTGATTTACTCTAGCTTTTACGCAAATTCCACATTTAGAATTTTTTTGAGGACAATTGCCCCCATGGGTCACTGCTTCTCCATGCAGCCTACCAAGGTGCTGGCTGCAAGTTTAGTTGGGCTGGGGAATGGAATGACATGGCCCTATTACTTTACCAACAATGTCAAGAAAATTCAGGCCATAATGAGGCATCAAATTCTTCATGTGGAAGATGCAAGGACACAAGTTGGCTAAAGGGGATGCCAGGTGGTGGGACAAAGCACACCGCAGAGAGGGCATGTGGATGAATGGCAGTGCCTGGAGGGCAGGAGGTGGTAAGATTATCCCCTGTTATTGTGTTCCGACCCACTGTAATGGCTATCATTGCTTGCCAGCATTTAATCTTCATTCTCCTGCTTGATGTGTGTTTTCTCCACTGCTGCATCAGTTGTAGCACCCTCAAACCGTATTGGGCACATGTTCTGGAACTCCCAACAAAACCCTTCTACCTCATGAGCTCTCTTTGACTTTAAGCATCCTTTTCAAAAGCTACTTTCAAAAGTTACTTCTCCCGCCTCTTCGTCTCCCCTCACATTTTCCTTCCTACTCCTTGACATCCATTTCTCCACCTTTTGAGGATGATGTTAAAGGTGTTCAATGAAGACAAGTCATTGTTATGATATTAGACAAGGCCATGTAGATAGGCACATCCATTTCTGTGATGAGCGATTGCCGTGTTTCACTCCTTTGTTTAATGAGGTATCATCTAGTTTGGAGCTTAGAATGAAAAGTCACAGCTGTCCCATCAATTTCTCAAATGTCATGAATCAGCGGAGTGACGGGTCATTGACAGATGTGTTGCACTCAAGTACCCATTGCAAATAGGTTGCAATATTATGGCAGACATTGGCACTTCCCAACCTCTTTTATCTTTGGTCCTGGTTCTGTATTTATCAGTTGTCTGTCCCTGGCTGGCATATGCTTTCCAGCTGTAATTAGTGAGAGAGGTCACAGGTTATTGTAATTAGCAAAGATCATGGTTTGCTAATTATTAAGAGAGATGGCGGTTTGTTATAATCAGCGCGGGGAATCACAGTTTATTGCAAAAAGTGAGGGAGATTGTGGTTTGTCCCAATTACTAAGAGAGGTTGTGATTTCTTTTAATTACTAAGAAAGATTGCAGTTTATTCTGATTAATGAGAATTCACAGTTAGTTGTAATGAGTGTGAAATCGTGGTTAATTCTGGTAAATGAGAAATCATGGTTAGTTGTAATTAGCGACAAACCTCGGTTTGTTATTCGTAAATGAGAAATCGTGGTTAGTTCTAGTTAATGGAGAATCACGGTTCTGGTGAATGGGAAATCACGGTTAGTTGAAATTAGTGAGAAATCGCAGTTAGTTCTGGTAAATAAGAAACCGCGGTTTGTTATTGGTTAATGAAAAATCGTGGTCAGTTGTAATTAGTGAGAAATCGCGGTTAGTTTTATTTGCTAAGAGAGATCACAGTTAGTTGAAATTGGTGAGCGAGGTCTATGGCCCAAAAAGCTGAAAGAGTAATTGCCAGATCCAGAGAGAATGAATTCAGTTTGGTTGGTTTTTTTGGTTCCAGAGAAGTATTATACTGTTAACTGAAACAAATCTGGATGTTGGTGCAAGCGTAGGCCTTCTATTGCCACATCTTAAAGAGGGCTCCACGAGGGCCAAGGTGGCTGCATGGATCGTGCCAGTATAACACAACGTTGAATAGATGCTTCTCAGCCTTTTGGCTAAGATCAAGTGCAATATTTGGTCTTGCATCTGGTCTTGGCCAATGATGTTATACTGAGGCTTCACCTGATGCAATTCTTAAAAGCCATCTGGGCCTTTTGGCTAAGATGAAGCTCCAATCAAGCCCGGGAGAGGGTTGTACTGCCTCATCATTTCAGCTTGGATCTTGTTTGATTCTGCCCAAGATGGGAGGTATGGCCTCTCTTGTCAGCTTGGGTCTGTTTTGAGTTGGATTTTTGATTGGGAATAAAGTACCAAAAGATACACACACTAAAAAAAAACATTCTTGACTGTTGGGATTCCGAAAAATGTTTATTTAAAATGTCATGGTGGATGGCATTGGTCAATCTATCCATCACTCAGACATTTTAGATTAAGGTTTTGCCTTGCACACCATAATCCCACTCAATAAACATCCGCATTCCTGTCAGCACAACATTACAACTGAAATAACAGCATTCATTTAAGAAGCCGTGGAAATCAAACTGATAGCATACCACACACACACACACACTTCACGGAATGAATTCGCAGATGTGAAGAATGCAAAAGGGAATTTTTTTTAAAATTCTAATGTGAAGTTAACAGGAGAAATTCCGGGGAGGAATGTGTGTATGCTTTTGCAAAGATTGTTTGTTGTAAAGTGAGGCCTCATTCAATCATCTGCCACAGAGGAGCAGAAACTCACAGCGGAGTAGGTGTCAGTCAGAGTAATTGCTCTGCAACATATCTTATGCAGATTAAACAGAAACTGTTCACAGCCTACACATTGATTGTCTTTCAGTTCTGCAATGGTTCAAGCTTCACTGCCCGAGGCCATGGATATCAATGCTTCAATCCTTGCCTGTCATGAATGCATCAATGTTCTTTTCAAGGTTGCATAGCGTTTCTAATGTATCTTCACCAATGATGTATATATATAAAAAAAACTGCTAAGGCTGCTAACCAGAAGGAAGGGAGCCAGGGAAAAAAAAAGAGATCTTTCTGTCCAGTGGTCTTAATAAATCTTTGAAGGACACATTGGGGCAGCCTTGAATTACAGGCCACAAGAGCAATACAAGAGTAGCTAAGGGCAGAGTATCTTGTTTTCAATTGTAATTGAATTCGCTGAGATGCCTTTAAACTTTGATCGGACTATCCAAGGCTTTCTTGGAACATCCATTGTTGGTGCACTGCTATCGTTCACTCAGGTGGTCTGAGTTGCTACGGCAACACGCATGTTGTAGTCTGGAGCAATGGGTAATAATGGTAGCGGCTCCAACCTTCTTTCCAGGTTGTCGATCAGTCTCCCCCACTCTTACCGTTGGCATATGTTGGAAGAATTTGCAGATTAACACTCAACCTGTTTGGCTGTATTGTGAATGTACGTTCCTTGGCCATCAAGTCCTGAGGTAGGATCCAGACTTGGAACCTCTGGCTCAGAGGCAGTGATATCACCCACTGCACCCAATTTAGACAGAGTGTGTTTTATTCATTGTTATCTCTTTCTGCCTCTCTGTCTCTCTCTGACACAATCAAATACCGAGACTACAAGCGAGGCAGAAATCATAGGTGGAATTCTCTGGCCGCGCTGGTCTAAAAGCCAGAAATTCCCGCCCAACCGTCAATGGCATTTCACATTCTCCGCAACCCGCCTGCTAAAATTCCAGTGGCGGGCAGGATGGGAGAATTCCAACCCATGTCTGTGGTCTCTCACAGAGAGCTCAGGTTCTGGTCGTTAGCCAAGCCTCACCTCCAATCCTGTTCTTCTCTCCCCTGCTTTCTGATCATTGGGATGTTGCTGTGGTCTCTGTTTTCCAGCATGTGTGGACATAGCTCAGAGAGTATCCGGCAGACAGGACACTGACTCTGCAGTCTGCATTCATTCCTACCTGTCCGGTGGTGGAGTGCGTGCATCGTTAGACCCTCCAGACTGTCAGCAATCCATCGCAAGGGGATAGGATCATTCCGGGAGTTGGTCAACAAAAACAATGTTGATGGTAATGAGCTGCTCCGAGTGTTGGCAAAGTCACTGCATAAATTAGTGGGTCGCTTCCACAGTGCGAGAATGTCGTTGAAATAGACCTGGGCCATTTTATGGCCAAAATTCTTCCATCTTGCTCGCCCCGGGAATCGTAGCGGGAGAGACAGAAAATTCGGCGAAAGGTCCGTTGAGATCAGGTGGGAATTCCCGGTTTTGGAGCGCACGCGGCTGGAGATTCCTGCCCACTGTTGTTAATGAGTAATTTCACTGTTGCTATATTATGTGGCAACAAAGATTTTTAATTGGTGGTTCTCTCACCTCTTGAGTCAGAGGGCTGGGAGTTCAAGTCTCTCTCCAAAAATCTGAACACAGTAATCTAGATCAGCACTCAAATGTAGTGCTGAGGGAATGCCGCATTGCGAAGCGTAGCACCTTTTGGAGAAGTCATCAAAACCGTGGTCAGCCGCTCTCTGAGATGTAAAGAATCTCACTGCTCTATTTTGATGAGCAGCAGGTGAGTTATTCCCTGTGACTCAGTCAATTTTTATCCCTTAACAAATAGTACGAAAAAAACCAGCTGATTTGATCCTAAACACATTGCTGTTTGTGTGAACATATTGTGTGCAAATGGCCAACCATATTTCCAACACTACAACAGAGATTACACTTCAGTAGTTCTTCATTGGCTGTGAAGCACCTCAGGTTGTTCTGAGGTCAAGAAGGGTGCTATAGACTCTTTATTGCCCAACCAACCTTTTGAAAGTGTTAGAAAACTCAATGGGCGGGATGTTCCGGCCTTGCTTGCCCCAAATCTGGAAAATCCTGCCCGAGGTCAATGGACCTTTCCATGGTCCGCCCCTCACCCGCTCCGATTCCCATGCAGGCAGGGCCGTAAATAAAATTGCCCTCCCCCCCCAACATGCCATTTTGTTTCAGTTTAGCAGTGATCCTTTAATCCAGTCACAACGTAAAGAGAATTAAGTGAGCTGCAATCAGAATGGGATCCCAAAACCTGACCCAATACAGAATAGTTAGCATTCTGAGCAAATAACCGGAAAGGAGCAAGTAAGTCATTTTCAAATAATCACTGAATGGAAATCTGGTGGAAGCGATTGTTCATTCATTATAGAATCCACCTGAATTTCATTCCACTTACCTGAATAGAATGGTGCAGGTGAGAGAATCGATGAAGATGTGCTGGTTAGATGCATTGGCCATGCTAAATTCTCCCTCAGTGTACCCGAACAGGCGCCGGAGTGTGGCGACTAGGGGATTTTCACAGTAACTTCATTGCAGTGCTAATGTAAGCCTACTTGTGACATTAATAAATAAACTTTCAAATTTGACGTTGCATTTAATTCAAGATCAGAGTGTGAGAATAAATAGCCTTCTTTGTTGTTTAACTCACAAAAACTTGCTGCTTTAATTTTTAATACAATAAAATAAATGATCACATAAAATAACGAATAACATTTTAAAAATGTACTTGGAATATACATTCCAAGACTCAGAAAATACACACCTCTTTCTGTACAAAACATAGCGATCACAGGCAGTAACATAGCACACAGAGCAACAGGGCAGCACAGTGGTTAGCACTGCTGCCTCACAGCGCCAGGGTCCCAGGTTCAATCCTGGCCTTGGGTCACTGCCTGTGAGGAGTTTGCACATTCTCCCCCGTGTCTGCGTGGGTTTCCTCTGGGTGCTCCGGTTTTCTTCCACAGTCCAAAGATGTGCACGTGAGATGGATTGGCCATGCTAAATTGTCCCTTAGTGTCCAAAGATGTGTAGATTAGATGAATTAGACATGGTAAATGTGTGGGGTTATGGTGATAGGGTGGGGGTTGGGCCTGGGTAAGATGTTCCTTCGGTGATTGATGCAGAATCAATGGACCGAATGGGCTCCTTCTGCACTGCAGGGATTTTACTTGCATTCTGTCTGTGACAGAACTGGAAGTTGCGTCTGAGATTTAATTCCATTGGAGCAAATGAACCAAAGCTAACTTTAAAAGAAAGTTGGAATTAGAAGGGAAAAGTGACAGCCAAAATTGTTGTAACCAAAACAAAAGTGATTACAGCAGCAAGCTTTGTGGATACCAACAATAAAAAGTAGGATGGCTGACTCTGATGTAAAAGCATTCATACAACAGGAGGACCTGGGCAAACATTTGTGTCCCTACTTGTAGAACTGCTGAAAGCCATATTTGAGCAGGTAGAACATATTAAAGCTGCGAGCTAACCATTTGCCTCAAAGAGATCACAGCCAAAGCTGTGATCAAGGGACTGACCCAGTCCTTTACCTGGTATAGCCTGCCAAAGTGATCCAATTGGATCAGGGGACACATTTCATGTCCCATTTGTTTTAGGATCTTGTCTGCAGCCGGGGAGAACACAGTTGATGTTGTCAGCCCTACCATCATCAAACCCAAGGCACATTAGAGCAACAGGCTCCAAAAGCTGTGATTCGGACATATTGGGTGGACTTTTATAAGAGTGATTCTCAGGGCAATGCCCACTGGGCATCTTGGTACTGCCCAATAGCAGTGCCAGGGGTTGGGACCTATGTGGCGAGGCCTATAGAGGCAAGGCCTGAAAAGGCAGGGACTGGAGGGGGCATGAAAACTCACCCAAGAAATGGATCAGAAACTCTCCCATTTTCAATAAGCTGGACACTTAGAATCAATCTCATAAATTCCTGCCCTAAGTGTCCAGGTAATGTGAAGATGGGAGAGTTCCTGATCCATATTGTGGGCACGTTTTACGCCCAATCTTATGCACTTAGTCATTGAAAATATGGGCTAGACCATTTCTAGCTGCTGCAGGTAGTGGGCTGGGCTTAATTCACCAGCCAGCCTGCAGAGGGAGCTATTGCGCATGCACAGACCTCTCATGCTACACATACCCAATTTCAACAGCAAGGGTCTGACAGACAGAGAGAAAGCTGCCAGGCCCCTGCTGCTGCAGGCAGCCTCACAAACTCTTCTCTCCCTCCAGCAATCGCGGGGGCTTGTGGCTGATCGCAAGCCCCACACCGCCCGAAATGCAGTCCCCACCTTAAACCTAAACAAAAAGGTATTAGAGAACTTAACAGCTAACAGCTAGTGTGCAAGATATAGACAAATTGCAACAAAATTACAGAGAGGTACAATAACTATAGAATAGCTATAATAAGGGGACTTTAATTATCCACAAGAGATGGAAAAGGGCAAGGAGCATTCCAGAGAAAATAATTCATTAGGGGGGGGACATGGAGTGAGAAAGGGTTGCGTTCATGAAAATTGGGTCCAAAGATTGACAGAACATACCGTGCCTTTACATGCCTCTAAACATGCCTTTAAAAAGGAGACGGTTCAGCTACATTCCCAGGAGGGAGAAAGGTAGTACAAACCAAGCCAGAGTGAGAGATGGAAATGAGCAGAAAAAAAAGTGTGTATGACAGGTGTCAGGTTGATGATACAAGTGGGAACCAGGCTGAATATAGAAAATTCTGAAGGGAAGTGAAGAAAAAAATCTGAGAAGCAAAGACAGAGTATATGAAGAGAATGACAACATAAAGGGGAACGCAAAAGCCTTCCAAAGGACTACAAATAGTAAAAGGATAATGGGGCCAATTTGGGACTTATATACCTGAAGGGTAAACATGGAGGTTTCATACACGGGGAGACTACGGCAAGTTAGAAAAGAGTATTTTGCACTGTCAAGGAAGATGATGTTGCCAAAGTGATTGTAAAAGAGGATATACTTCAGACATAGAACCATAGAATCCCGACAGTGCAGAAGGAGGCCATTCAGCCCATCAAGTCTGCACTGAGTCTCTGAAAGAGCATCTTATCCAGGCCCACCCCCCTGCCATAATCCTGCACATTTACCATGGCTAATCTACCTAAACTACACGTCACGAAATTGATAAAAAAGGGGTATTGGAAAGGATGGCTGTATTTAAAACTGGTAAATAATCAGGACCAGTTCATGTACATGTCGGGGTGGCACAGTGGTTAGCATTGCTGTCTCACAGCACCAGGGACCCGGGTTCAATTCCCTGCTTGGGTCACTGTCTGTGTGGAGTTTGCACATTCTCCCCATATCTGCGTGGGTTTCCTCCGAGTGCTCCGGTTTCCTCCCACACTCCAAAAATATGCTGGTTAGGTGGATTGGCCATGCTAAATTGCCTCTTTAGTGTCCCAGCATCTGTAGGTTAACCATGATAAAAGATGTGGTGTTACAGGAATAGGGCTGGGGAGAGGGCCTGGGTAAGATACTCAGTCAGTGAGTTGGCACAGACCAGATGGGCCGAATGGCCTCTTCTGCACTGTAGGGATTCTATGATTCTATGATAATCCTTCAATTTAGATACCGGAGTGGTGCCAGAATAATGGAGAATCGTATATTTTATCCCCTTGTTCAAGAATGGGTGTAAAGATAAACCCAGCATGTACAGGCCAGTTAATTAAATCTCGGTGGTGGGAAAAGCTTGGAGAAAGAATAACATCGGACAAAATGAAAAATCACTTGCACAACTGCGGATTAATTAAGAAAAGCCAGTACGGGCTTGTTCACAGCGCTTGATTCCTGGCTTGGGTCACTGTCTGTGTAAAGTTTGCACGTTCTCTCCGTGTCTGCGTGGGTTTCCTCCAAGTGCTCCGGTTTCCTCCCACAGTCTGAGAGACATACTGGTTCGGGTGCATTGGCCATGCTAAATTCTCCCTCAGTGTGACCCGAACAGGTGCCGGAGTGTGGCGACTAGGGGATTTTCACAGTAACTTCATTGCAGTGTTAATGTAAGCCTTACTTCTGACGAATAAATAAACTGTAAAAACAAATTCTCTTTAACTAACTTGATAAAGTATTTTGAGATAACAGAGATTGGCTGAGAGTAATTCCCCGATATAGAGTACATAAACTTCAAAAAGCGGTTTCATAAAGTGCCATATTTTCTGCAAAATTAAAGCCCATGGAATAAAAGGCACAGCGGTGGCATGGGTACAAATTTAACTGAGCAACAGTAAAGATTGTGGAGGTGAAAGCTTGCTTTTCAGATTGGAGGACGGAACGTGGTGATGTTTCCCTGGGGTCGATATTCGGACCATAGCTTTTCTTGATCTATTAATAACCTTGCCCTGGATGTACAAGGCACAATTCCAAAATTCACAAATGACACAAAACTTGTAAATACTGTGAATTGTGACAAGGACAGTGAAAGACTTCGAGAGAACATAGACTGGCTGATGGGGAGGCAATGGCCTCGTGGTATTATCACTAAACTATTAATCCAGAAACTCAGTTAATGCTCTGGGGACCCCGGGTTCGAATCCCGCCATGGCAGATGGTGGAATTTGAATTCAATAAAAAATATCTGGAATTAAGAATCTACTGAAGACCATGAAACCATTGTCGATTGTCGGAAAAATCCATCTGGTTCACTAGTGTCCTTTAAGGATGTAATTCTACCGTCCTTACCCAGTCTGGCCTACATGTGACTCCAGAGCCACTGCAATGTGGTTGACTCTCAACTGCCCTCCAAGGGAAACTAGGGATGGGCAATAAATGCTGGCCAGCCAGCGATGCTCATGTCCCTCAAATGAATAAATGATGGAATGGGCGGACAAGTGGCAGATGAAAATTAGTGTGTGAAGTGATTCCTTTTGTTAGGGAAAGCAAGGTGAGGTAACACAAAGTTAAGGGGACCATTCTAAAACGTGTGCAGGAGCAGAGGGACCTGGGAGAATATGTGTGGATATCATCAAAGATGGCAGGGCAACTCGAGAAAGCTCGGCCCAATAATCTTCAGCTGCTTCGTCAATGACCTTCCCTCCGTCATGAGGGCTGAAGTGGGGATGTTCGCCAATGATTGCACAATGTTCTGCACCATTCGCGACTCCTCAGATAGTGAAGCAGTCCATGTTCAAATGCAACAAGATCTGGACAATATCCAGGCTTGGGCTGACAAGTGGCAAGTAACATTCGCGCCACACAAATGCCAGGCAATGACCATCACCAATAAGAGACACTCTAACCACCGCCCCTTGGCATTCAATGGTGTTACCATCACTGAATCCCCCACTGTCAACATCCTTGGGGTTACCATTGACCAGAAACTCAACTGGACTCACCACATAAACACAGTGGCTACAAGAGCAGGTCAGAGGCTAGGAATACTGCGGCGAGTAACTCACCTCCTGACTCCCTAAAGCCTATCCACCATCTACAAGGCACAAGTCAAGTGTGTGATGGAATACTCCCCACTTGCCTGGATGTGTGCAGCTCCAACAGCTCCAAGAAGCTTGACACCATCCAGGACAAAGCAGCCCGCTTGATTGGCACCACATCTACAAACACTCAATCCCTCCACCACCGACGCTCAGGAGCAGCAGTGTGTACTATCTACAAGATGCACTGCAGCAATTCACCAAAGATCCTTAGACAGCACCTTCTAAACCCACGACCACTACCATCTGGAAGGACAAGGCAGCAGATAAATGGGAACACCACCACCTGCAAGTTCCCCTCCAAGTCACTCACCATCCTGACTTGGAAACATATCGCCGTTCCTTCGCAGTCGCTGGGTCAAAATCCTGGAATTCCCTCCCTAACGGCATTGTGGGTCAACCCACAGCACGTGGACTGCAGCGATTCAAGAAGGCAGCTCACCAGCACCTTCTCAAGGGCAACAAGGGATGGACAATAAATGCTGACCAGCCAGCGACACCATGTCCCTCGAATGAATAAAAAAAAGTTAATAAAGCATAAAGCCTCCTGGGTCATACAGTGAAGAAAAACAAAGAAGTTATGTTAAACTTTTAAAAATACTAGCTTGACCTTAACTCAAGTATAGTGTCCAATCCTGGTTACCATAATTTAGGAAGGATTTGAAAGTTATAGAGGAGGGTTATTTTTATTCATTTGTGGGACATGGGCGTCGCTGGCTGGCCAGCATTTATTGCCCATCCCTAGTTGCCCTTGGAGGGCAGATGAGAATCAACCACTTTGCTGTGGCTCCGGAATCACATGTAGGCCAGACTAGGTAAGGATGGCAGATTTCCTTCCCTAAATGACATTGGTGCGCCAGATGGGGTTTTCTGATAATCCGCAATGGTTTCATGGTCATCAGTAGATTCTTAATTCCAGATATCTTTTATTGAATTCAAATTCCACCATCTGCCGTGGTGAGATTCGATCCCGGGTCCCCAGAACATTTGCTGAGTTTCTGGATTAATAGTCTAGCAATAATACCACCAGGTCTTCACCTCCCCGGAGGTGGAAGAGAGGGTGCAGAAAAGATTCACAAGAATGGTTCCAGGGATGAGGAACATCAGTTATGTGGATTGATTAGATGGGGCTGTATTGCATGGGGAAGAAAAAGTTGGGAGGAGATTTGAGAGAAGTGTTCAAAATCATGAGGGGCATGGGCAGAGTAGATAGGGAGGAACTATTCCCATTCAAGGTTCAAGAATCAGAAGACACTGATTTAAGGTGTTTTGACAATGAACCAAAGGTGACACAAAGAAAAGTTTTCATTTTGCAGCAAATGATTTGGAAAGGGAATCCACTGCCTGAGAATGTGATAGAGGTAGATTTAATAGAAGTCTTCGAAAAAGAGTTGGGTAATTTTAGGAATAGAAAAAAAAATTGCAGTGCTAATGGGAATAGAACATAGATGGAGGACTAAGACAGGCTTAATTGCTCTTGTAGAGAGTCAGCATGGAGGTGACAGGCTAACTGGCCTCCTTCTGTGCTGTGACCATTTCAAAAGTTTAAAGAATGAACAAAGAACAAAGAAAATTACAGCACAAGAACAACCCCTTCGGCCCTCCAAGCCTGCACCGACCATGCTGCCTGACTTAACTAAAACCCCCTACCCTTTCGGGGACCATATTCCTCCATTCCCATCCTATTCATGTGTTTGTCCAGACACTCCTTAAATGCCACTATCGTATCTGCTTCCACTCCCTCCCCAGGTAATGCGTTCCAGGCACCCACCACCCTCTGTAAAAAACTTGTCTCATACGTCTCCTTTAAACCTTGCCCCTCGCACCTTAAACCTATGTCCCAAATGGTTTTATCGTGGGCGAGTTACTGAAAATCACCTTGAAATTCGGGTATTGAAGATATTCCCAAAGCTATGGAGGAGCTCAGACTTGACCCTGTTCTAAAATACAAAAGCAGAAATGTCCAGGATCAAAAGGGCGAAAGAAATTCAAAGCTGTAATCGAGTTTTCATCTTTTTTCCCCCGGGTCACGCTTTGATTCATGAATGAGAAGGAAAGTAGCACAGCAATGTCTGTAGTGTATTGAAAATTGTATTGTGCGTTTTGTCCATTGAAGGCTACCATACAGACATGTACCAGCAGAGGGAGTCTGCTTGGAGAAGAATTTTTTTTGTAGTTCATACAGCTCTAATTCTGTATGTCTCCAACTGAATACATTATAGTTTCAGTTCCAAGAGCTTCACAATGTTCGCAGGAACTGCGATTGCAAGACCATAGACAGCAAAGTGCTTATTTTATAGCACGCCTCAGTCTTATATAAGCCCCGAGCCTTTGCTCGAGTGGTTCCACAACTTCACATTTATCCAGTCTTGGCTCAAGAACTTTAATATTTCTCCCTTTGTTGAATTTTATTTTAAAAATCTACTGAATAAAAAGGATTTTGTATTCAGTCTCACTCCTGTTCTTTATTCTTCTGCACTTAGAGAAAAAGGTAAAATGAGGGGTTATTGAATAGAGTCGGCGTTCAGGCTGGTTGGTGAAAGCAGCCATCTATTACTGGCAGTGCCAAGGTGCAAGTTCCAGAATATAGTTGGCACCGAGTGTTTTGAGTAGCAGAATCTGTTTGACATTGCTCAGTTACTAAGTGAATCTTTGCTTCAAGTTTTGCTGATTTAAGTTGCCTTTGCTAAAGGTGTTTCTACTCGTTACAAAGGAATGTGACCCGCTTTTGCTGCATGTCGCTCCCCAGTAAAGGGGAGGTTGTTTCCAGTGGTGAGTGAAACTAGAACTAGGGGGCATGGCCTCAAAATAAGGGGGGAGCAGATTTAGGACTGAGTTGAGGAGGAACTTCTTCACCCAAAGGGTTGTGAATGTGGAATTCCCTGTCCAATGAAGCAGTTGAGGCTACCTCATTGAATGTTTTTTAAGGCAAGGATAGATAGATTTTTGAACAGTAAAGGAATTAAGGGTTAGGGTGAACAGGCGGGTAAGTGGAACTGAGTCCATGAAAAGATCAGCCATGCTCTTATTGAATGGCGGAGGAGGCCTGAGGGGCCAGATGGCCTACTCCTGCTCCTAGTTCTTATGTTTTTATGCATTCATAGAGCTCCGCTCAAAACCGCAGGACTTCCCAAGGTGTTCCGAAAGCCAATAAAGCTCTTCGGAATTGTAATCATTGCATTCTCTTTGTTTGAGATAATGAGATGAATATCCTGCCCCCCCCATCTTTGCTGGTGCCAGTTATCGTTGGCACCATCAGATTGGCGGAAGTTTCACACTGCCCATTCAATTTTGCTGCTCTGATTACAAACAAAGTACTCCAAAGATTGGATATCGACTGAACCATGGATGAGGGAAAGGGAGTTGACTGGGTTCCCAGTTAGTGACAGCCAATAAAATAGCAAGTCTTAACTGTCCTGCCATCCCTCACCAATGATCCAGAGTTTAATTCTCTGCCATGTATCACTTTGGACATAACTAAGTACAACATGGATGGTAATTGGAATCCCTCTCCGCAACAAGGCACGCCATTTAATGAGTGTTTAGTGTGGGTGCCCAGAACGTTCTCCTGAGATCTGCTTCATTGCTGCAACGCCAGACTTTGTAACTCTGGCAACGGTATTTTGGGAACATTGCACTGGTGTGAAAGCAAAACCCAGACTTTGACTCCTTTTTTCCCAGTGCCAGCCTATCAGCATTTCATGGAAGCAGTGAAGATCCAGAGAGCTGAATGACTAATCTTCCTTTGGGAATGCTTGTCACTCAGAGATTTCAGAACCTCTTAAAAAGCTTCATTTAGACAGGAGTCATGTAACCAGCTGTCCCTCTCACAACCAAGCCAGCACCATACGCTCAGCATTACACCAGCTGTTGCTTTATTTTAGCCATTTTCCTCTCATAGGTGCATTTTATTCTCTAATAGAATCATAGAACCCCTACATTACAGAAGGAGGCTGTTTGGCCCATTGAGTCTGCACTGACTCTCCGACAGAGCATCTTACTCAGACCCTACCACCATAGCCCCATGTATTTACCCCTCTAATCCCCCTAAGCCACACATCTAGGGACACTAAGGAGCAATTTAGCATGGCCAACCTACCTAACCTGCACATCTTTGGAGTGTGGGAGGAAACCCGAGCACCTGGAGGAAACCCACAACAGACACGGGGAGAACGCGCAGACTCTGCACAGATAGCGACCCAAGCCAGGAATTGAGCTCAGGCCTTGGCGCTGTGAGGCAGCAGTGCTAACTACTGTGCCACCGTGCCGCAATCTTAGTCTTATCTATAAAATCTGTGATATACCCAGCCCCCAACCTCCCCATCATCTTAGCAAATCCAATTCGCATTTTAATGTCAAAGAACAAAAGAACAAAGAACAGTACAGCACAGGAAACAGGCCCTTTGGCCCTCCAAGCCTGTGCCGCTCCTTGGTCCAACTAGACCAATCCCTCCATTCCCAGGCTGCTCATGTGACTATCCAGGTAAGTCTTAAATGATGTCAGCGTGCCTGCCTCCACCACCCTACTTTGCAGTGCATTCCAGGCCCCCACCACTCTCTGTGTAAAAAACATCCATTTCACTCATCCTGTGACTCACTCTTAGATGTCATACTTTTTGTACATATTATCCATTCCGAACTTTTGAATAGATTCCAGCCTAACTTACTCATGGGTATCAGTTATTCTATGCATAATCCATTCCAACCATCATTCAGAACGCAGTCTGTAGCTCACTCCTGGGATCCATTATTCCATATATAAACCATTTGAAAATGCAGGGCAAAAGCACAACATTGTTATTACATTTGGATAACTCTGGCAGGGCCTGCACACATGTCAGGAGCCAATTGACTTCTTGGCAGAACTTTTCCCTAATTTTCTAATGAGTTATAAAGTTTATCATTGGAAAGGTTGGATCTGTATCCATCGGGAGTTTGGAAGATTGAGAGATGATCTTATTGGAACAAATAAGATCCTGAGAGGATTTAACAGGATGGGTGGCAAGAGGATGTTTCCCTTTGGAAGAGAGAGAGGAGAACCAGGCCACACAGCATAAAAATAAGGGGCCTTCCATTGAAGACTGAGCTGGGAAGAATTCCTTTCTCCCAGACGGCCGTTAGTCTGTGGTACTCTCTCCCAGTGGAGGATGGTCCATTGAATATTTTCAAGGCTGAGTTACATTGATTCTTCGTGGATAAGAGAGTCAAAGGGTACGGGAGATAGACAGGAAACTCGACTTGAGGTCAAACTCAGATCAGCCATGATCTAATCAAATGGCGGAATAGTCCAGATGGGCTAAATTGCCTACGTCTGCTCCTATTTCATTTGTTCATACGTATGTATGGTTGTATGAGTTAGTTTTGAGCTATTTTCTGAAATAATTTATCATCTCTTGTCACTAATAGCAGCAAGGATAATGGAGAAAGGCCAGAGGGGAAAGGTGAACCCGTCAAAGGAGGCAGTGGACGGGATTTGATGGCCTCGCTTGAGTGGGACCGGAAATTCCCAACCGAGGTCAACGGTCATTTCCGTTGTCGGCCCCTCACCTGCTCTGATTCCGTGGTGGGCGGGGCGGTAGAGTTCTGGTGAGACAGTGAATGATTAAAGGCAGGGGACTGAAGAGAATCATAGAATCATAGAATTCCTACAGTGCAGAAGGAGGCCATTCGGCCCATCAAGTCTGCACCGACCACAATCCCACCCAGGCCCTATCCCCTTAACCCCCATATTTCCCCCACTAATCCCTCTAACCTACACATCCCAAAACACTAAAGGTCAATTTAGCATGGCCAATACACCTAACCCGGCCTGAGGGAGGAAACTGGAGCACCTGGAGGGAACCCTTGTGGACACGGGGAGAACATGCAAACTCCACACAGACAGTGACCCAAGCCGGGAATCAAACCCAGATCCCCGGAGCTGTGAGACAGCAGTGCTAACCACTGTGCAAACGTGCCGCCCAAGAGGTTGTCCAAAACATCATTTAAACTTTAATATATGGAACTGATGTTCAGATTTTCAGGGGCTGATTGTAACCCTGCTTGCCTCTGAGACAGGGATGGTTTGGATGTGAGATGAATGTGACAAGAGAAGACACTTTATGCAGAAGAGAAAGCAGCTTTGTAGCTGACCCTCACCAGCACTTGCCCCCATCATTGTAACTCCTTGAAATACATGCAAGAGGCCGGCCCACCACAGGAAGACAGGAAACCAATTTACACTGTGAAACTGTGGCCCGATTATGTGGCCCAGTCACATCACCGGCACCACAATTTAACCTAAAACAAACAAGGTGGAGATGGTGGCATTGGACTGGGGTGGGCACAGTAAGAGGTTTCACAACACCAGGTTAAAGTCCAACAGGTTTATTTGGAATCACAAGCTTTCGGAACACTGCCCCTTCATCAGGTGACTCACCTGAGGAAGGAGCAGCGCTCCAAAAGCTTGTGCTACCAAATAAAATTGTTGGGCTTTAACCTGGTGTTGTGAGACTTCTTACTAAAACAAACAAGAAAAACCGAGTGCTCGTGAGCAGTTAGGCCTGAGGGGCAAAATTCTGCAGTTTGTTTCATTTGTACATGGGATGTGGGCGTCGCTGGCTGGGCCAGCATTCATTGCCCATCCCCAAGGGCATTTAAGAGTCAACCATGTTGCCGTGGATCTGGAGTCACATGTAGGCCAGACCAGGTAAGGACAACTGATTTCCTTCCCTGAAGGGACATCAGTGAACCAGATGAGTTTTTCCGACAATCGGCAATGGTTTCATGATTATCATCAGACTTCTTATTCAATTTGAATTTCACCATCTGCCATGGTGGGATTCGAACCTGGGTCCCCAGAGAATTACCCAGGGTCTTTTGGATTACTGATCCAGCGACAATATCACTGTGCCACTGCTTCCCCCTCCCACTCCCTCGATGAAAACCTCAGCAGGTCTGACAGCGTCTATGGAGAGGGAATAGAGCCAATGTTTCGAGTCAGATGACCTTTCGTCAGAGCCTGAAGGGACCGTGTTAAAGACTTAACTTTACATTTTCTGCATTTTGGCTATGGGTTAGAAGCAGGAATGTCCCCTCCAATCCTCACAAGGAGTCCTTAGGCTTTTCTGACTGCTGTTTTGCCTCTTTCTAATTGGCAACAATTTTCTGGAGCTTTCCCTGCAGTGTTCAATTGTGTTGTGTTTGATTAGGTGAGCCTGTTTGCTTGCTTGGTTAAGCTTGGATGTGGACCCCGTATAAAGTAAATGAAGGGCTGGAAGCCTGGGGTGAAACGTGAAGTAGATATTTTAAAACGCTGTCAATATAACTTGTAGTTCACAAGAAACTAGGGTAATTTCTGTATGGTTCTGAGATAAAAAAGTACAACAATTTTCTCTCAGTGTTAAATTTTAGGCTGGAGCTATTCCAATTGGGGTTGTTTTGATGGTTGTAATGTCGCTCCCACTGGCTCTGGGTGGGAGATAGTGCTTCAAATTGACCATATTATTTCTGAAGCCCTGTTCCTCATGCGGGACAGCATCATTACGGACTATGCACGCTGTTTCTAGTTTGTAATGTTTGCAGTATCTTTCAGAAAAGACTATAGAAGATGCAATTTGCTTCTGAGCTCTCTCTTTCCCTGTTCTCAGTGTGATCTTTCTCTGTGTTTCACTGAGGCTGGTGCTGGATGATGGAAAGGACGTACTAAAATTGACAGATTGTTTTTGCTTGTGTGGCTGGGGGAGGGATCCAAAAGGTAGAAATTCTGATGAGAATCACATTGACTCCTGAGGCATATCTTGCAGAATTTCATGCCCCCACCCTGTAATTAGCAGTTTGTTAAAGCTAATTGATAACTTCTAAATTGCCAGTGCACACCAAGGAACATTGGGATATATAAGGAAGTACTAGCATTAACACTGCACCTATCACATCCTCCAGACATCTTAAAGCCCGTCAGAGTTAATAAATTGCCTTTACCACGCAGTTGCTTTGTTGTGTCGGCATACAAAGCAGTTGTTTTGTGCACAGCAAGATCCCACATACAGAATAACTATAAATGACCAGCTAATCTGATTTACAAAGAACAGTACAGCACAGGGACAGGCCGAAGCTACATCACCACATGAAACCTTTCGAAACTAAAGGCCTTTTGCCTCTACGTGGTCCATATCCCTCTAATCCCTGCCTATTCATGTATCTGTCAAGATGCCTCTTAAACATTACTGTTGCATCTACTTCTGCCAGGGACCTGGGTTTAATTCCCGGCTTGGGTCACTGTGCAGAGTCTGCACGTTCTCCCCGTGTCTGCGCGCGTTTCCTCCGGGTGCTCCAGTTTCCTCCCACAGTATGAAAAACATGCTGGTTAGGTGCATTGGCCATGCTAAATTCTCCCCCAGTGTACCTGAACAGGTGCTAGAGTGTGACCACTCGGGGATTTTCATAGTAACTTCATTGCAGTGTTAATGTAAGACTACTTGTGATACTAATAAATTAAGTTTAAAAAACATTAGAGACAGGAGCAGAAGTAGACCATTCAGCTCATCGAGCCTGCTCAGTCACAAGCCTACTTGTGAATAATAAATAAATAAGCTATGTCTCCTGGTAATTCACATTTCTACCCATCATGATGTTGAAGAATGATTGTCGGCCAGAATACTGGGATAATGACCCTGCTGTGGGATCTTTTGCATCAACCTGAAGATGACTCAGCTTAAGGTGCCCAGTACCACCTAAAAGGCAGCTCCTTAAACAATGCTGCACGCCCCTCACCCCCATCAATCTCCCCGCTATGGGCCCTGCCCTGAATAGGCTCCACTCCCCTCCAGTGCCACCCCCTTTGGCATTGCACGGGGCCAGGCTGGCAGTGCCCAGGGGGCACCTCCCCTAACCCCCGACCTTCTGGGGGGTTTCCATGGCCTCCCTTCCAGCGGGGTCAGACTGTCAGCTCCACGTTAGTGGGAAGCTGTTGTAAACTCTGCTGGAGTGAACCAGTCCTGGTGGGATGGGGAGAGGCTAGCGGGCCTGGAGACTTCAGTCCCAGGCCCACTCATGAAATTAAAACCTGAATTACCATATTTAAATCAGCTGCGCGCCAATTTCTGGGAACGCACGGCAGCCATGGTGCCCAAAGGGGAGCCTGCTAAACAGCCTCTGCTTATGTCTCCCGGCCCGCTGTGCTGCTAGAACAGCGCAACAGGCTGGGAGAATCGCCCCATAGTGTAGAGAAAGATCAGTTTAATTGATAATAGGACCATTCAAAGTCTGATGGCTGCGGGGAGAAGCTGTTCTTGAGTCGGTTGGTAAGTGTTTTCAGGCTTCTGTATCTTTTTCCCGATGGAAGAAGGTGGAAGAAAGTATGTCTGGGGTGCGTGGGGTCTTTGATTATGATGGCTGCTTTGCTGAAGCAGCGATAGTATTGACAGAGTCAGTGGATGGGAGGTTGGTTTGCATTTGGCAAAGGGCTTTTCTCTAACTTATGATTGATGAGCTTGGAGTAACAGCAAACCATTGATTCCAACTGACTGGAGATCTTTTATTCACTCTTTGGATATGGGCACCTTGGCAAGGCCAGCATTATTGCCCATCCCTAGTTGCCCTTGAGAAGGTGGTGATGGGCTTTCTTCCTGAAGAGGTGCAGTTTGTGTGGTGAAAGTGCTCACACATTGCTGTTGTGTACTTTGGATTAAGAAGCACTTGACGTTAAAAGAAAGGGACAGAAGAAATTTGACAGAAGTGAGTGTGACAGAGCCATGTGATTGAAATGGCTATTACGGTGGGGTGGTAGTCTGAGATTACGCTGCCGCTGGGAGCCCTGGCCACCCCATGGGATATCGAGGGGCCACTGCCCAGTATTTGTCACTGCACAGACTCAGTTTTCCCTGTTGTGTAACACCCATGGGAGAAAAACACGTGTGGAGTGGCATTCAGTTTAAAGTTTATTTATTCGTGTCGCGACTAGGCTTACATTAACACTGCAATGAAGTTACTGTGAAAGTCCCCCAGTCACCACACTCTGGCCTCTGTTCTGATACACTGAGGGCGTATTTAGCAATGCACTGAACCAGCACCTCTTTCGGACTGTGAGAGGAAACCCACGTAGAGAACGTGCAGACGCCACACAGACGGTGTCTCAAGCTGGGAACTGAACCCAGGTCCCTGGCGTTGTGAGGCAGCAGAGCTAACCACTGTGCCACCCTCAGCACTTGGGATTTGAGTACCCAGACTGCAGGCAACACTGAAGATTCTGCGATCGCACTGTAGTGAGCATTGTGTTCAGGATCTGTGGGTGGTGGGTGCGTGTGAGCGGATGGGGGCGTAACTGAAACAAACCCTTTTTTTGACATTACAATCATCCTTTGATATATGGGGGAAGATAACGTTTTGTTTTGTATTTAATTAAATTATTTGTCATTAACATTGCTGTCACATACTGTTCATCCCCGGCACACTGTCAGTTGAAAGGCTTTAATTAATCCACCAGGTTTATGTGACATGCGGCATTTTTACTTGATTTGTCTGACAGTGTTGAAGAGCCCTATTGTTGGGAACTCCCGTCTTTACAGAAGCATAGAAACACAGAGAATAGGTGCAGGAGTAGGCCATTCGACCCTTCTAGTCTAGATCACCATTCAATATGCTCATACTGATCATGCACTTTCAGTAGCCCACTCCTGCTTTCTCTCCATATCCCTGGATCCCTTTAGCCACAAGGGCCACGTTCAGCTCCCTCTTGAACATATCTAACAAATTGGCCCCAACAACTTTTTGTGGTAGAGATTCCACACATTCACAATTCTCTAAGTGAAGAAGTTCTTCCTCATCTCAGCCCTAAATGGCTTACCCCTTATTCTTAGACTGTGGCCCCCTAGTTCTGGACTTCCCAAACATCTGGAACATTCTTCCCGCATCTAGCCTGTCCAGTCCCATCAGGATTTTATATCTTTCTATGAGATCCTCTCTCATTTTTCTAAATTCCAGTGAGTACAAGCCCAGTCGAACCAATCTTTCTTCACATGTCAGTCCTGCCATTCCGGGAATCAGTCTGGTGAACCTTTGCTGGACTCTCTAAACAGCAAGAATGTCCTTCCTCAGACTAGGAGACCAAAACTGCACACAATACTCAAGATATGGCCTCACCAAGGCCCTGTATAACTGCAGCAAGACATCCCTACTCCTATACTCAAACAGAGAGAGCATCCCTGGGTACAAATATGTGAAAAGGTATTGGAAATGGCTGCTAATAGGAGTACCTGCTGCAATTCGACAAGATATGTTTCCAAGAGACTAAAGGAAGATGTTCAACATTTACAGTGCTGTTCCAAGGTGCTAAAGCTCTACGGATCAGTTAGCTGCATGTGGAGTTCACCAGAGATAGTTAAAGCAGAGCTGAACACAGAACAAAGGTTCCCGGTTTGACCGCACGTCTCTGCTGGGTTAATTGACCATGCTGCCCTGGCCATCCCATTCTCCACTCTCCCTAAGCTTCAGTTCCTCCTGTTGTCTACATTCACACCAAGTCCCATTCACCCAACACCCTTGTCCCACATTGTGACCAGGTTAGCAACACACAAGAACACAAGAAATAGAAGCAGGAGTAACAGCAGGTCCTTCAAGCCTGCCCTGCCCTGCCATTCAATATGATCATGGCTGATCTATACCGGCCTCAGCTCCTTTTCTCTGCCATTCCCCCCACCCCGCACCCCCCCCCCACCCCGCCCTTCCCCCCAACCCAGCCCTTCAAATTTAAAATTTGCATCCTTGAGTTCCAATCTCTTCATGCTCTTCCCTATTTCTGTAGCCTCCTTGAACCCTCCAACCCTCTGAGATCTCTGCATTCCTCTGATTTCCATCATCCCTTCATCGGCAGCCAAGCCTTTAGCTGTCTAACCCCAAAACTATGCAGTTCCTTACCGCTCTCTTACAAGACGCTCCTCAAACCCTACCTGTGTGACCAAGCTTTCATTCCCTGTTCCATTGTCTCCTTTATGTGGCTCAGTGTCAAATAATATCCATTAACATTCCTTGGATTAATTCACCACATTATTGAACGTGCCATATGAATGCCACTTGTTAACTCGGACAGCAGTGGGAAGTGCTACACTCGATATCAGTGTATGTGCAATCGATAAGGGGAAGCCCAACTTTGATGTCCTCTTTTCAGGTCAAACCAAACCAAGTAAACAAACTCAGATTAAATCAGGACAAAGTAAAAGGGGCAGCTCCCCAAAAAGGAGGGGGAACACATGGTCAAATGTCCTGCTGAGATGCAGAAAAAGCAGAGTAGGGGCAAGGGAATTAACAAAAGTAGGACCACCCTCAGTAGATAAATAGCCCTCCGCAAGTCCTTCATATTTGAAAGTTAAGGATGAGCTTTTAAGTCCAATATTTATCATAGTATTATCCAATAACACACCAAGAAGCTGTTCAGTCAGCCCATCCTATAAGACCATAAGATAGAGGAGCAGAATGAGGCCATTAAGCCCATCGAGTCTGCTCCACCATTCGAACATGGCTGATATCCTGTCTGCATTGGACCTTTTGAAGTGCACCACTTAGTTACACTCTCCTCTTTTTCCCTGTATCCCTGCAATTTTTTTCCCCTTCTTCAAGCAGTTACCTTTGGAAAATTTGTCTCACTCAGCATCCCAGCAGCCTCCTTGCTTACCATAACATTGGCAAAGGCCTCTTGCTGGGCAAACACCAATGATGTATTCATTTCCCTCAGCCATGCCTTGTCCCTCTAACCATAGATCTCCATGTTTGTCCTTAATTGACCCCACCACACTCGCCTGACCATGCCACTGCTGTTGACATGCTGACAGAAAACCTTTTGATTCTTTTTCACATCAGTTGAGATAGTTTCCTCATTCTGCTGTTTCTCCTGACATTCTCAATGTGCTTAGAGTTTGTAATAAGAGAGAATCCTTCCTAGTTCAAAGTACGTAAAGACATTGCCACATCATACAGGGCACTGACCTTTCACAAGAAACCTTGTGGAAATTAAGTTATAACAACAAGGCAGCTCTGTCAGCAAAAATGGAAATAATGCCTCGTTGAAGGTCATTGGTTACGTATTCAGGAAATAAACTAAGAACATATGAAATAGGAGCAGGAGTAGGCCATCTAGCCCCTCGAGCCTGCCCCACCATTCAATAAGATCATGGCTGATCTGAAGTGAATCAGTTCTACTTACCCGCCTGATCCCCATAACCCCTAATTCCCTTACCGATCAGAAATCCATCTATCCGTGACTTAAACATATTCAACGAGGTAGCCTCCACCACTTCAGTGGGCAGAGAATTCCAGAGATTCACTACCCTCTGAGAGAAGACGTTCCTCCTCAACTCTTTCCTAAACTGACCCCCCTTTGTTTTGAGGCTGTGCCCTTTAGTTCTGGTTTCCTTTCTAAGTGGAAAGAATCTCTCCACTTCTACCCTATCCAGCCCCTTCATTACCTTATGTGCCTCTATAAGATCACCCCTCAGCCTTCTAAACTCCAACGAGTACAAACCTAATCTGCTCAATCTCTCCTCATAAACTACACCCCTCATCTCCGGTATCAACCTGGTGAACCTTCTCTGCACTCCCTCCAAGGCCAATATATCCTTTCGCAAGTAAGGGGACCAAAACTGCACACAGTATTCCAGCTGCGGCCTCACCAATGCCTTGTACAGATGCAGCAGGACTTCTCTGCTTTTATATCCTATCCCCCTCGCGATAAATGCCAACATCCCATTTGCCTTCTTGATCACCTGTTGTACTTGCAGACTGATCTAACTTTGTGTCAGTTTCATAAACACTGCATTCCTGGCCTTGTCCACAGGATGAAACAAAGACAAGTTACAGGGCATATTACACCAATGAAGGAGACAGTCTTCTATTGGATACCAAAGAGCAAAAAGCTGTGCTATGATTGGTGGACTATGTATGCAAATGAAGGATTGGAAAGTTGCTCCTTTCTCATTTGCTGTAATTAACTATAACTGCTAATTATCTGTGTGAATCAACAGAACTTCAGAGTGACATTCACTGTCTGATCTCCTTGCTAGCAAGTAATAAAAGCTTGGGAGATTAAGAACTCACCGTGTGTTGTTTGGTTAATCCGCAACAGCCTGAGATCACTGCTCCTGATGGATCCTGAAATGTAAAGGCCTCTTTAATGAAGCTTGCGAGAGAATTTACTAACGCACCATCTTTTTCCATAAGACGTTATTGTGGGATTGTGCTGAGAATGGGATGATGGACTAGTGAGCGTTTGTACAGAGATTGAGTGGGCAGCACAGTGGTTAACACTGCTGCCTCACAGCACCAGAGACCCAGGTTCAATTCCGACCTCGGATCACTGTCTGTGTACAGTTTGCACATTTTCCCTGTATCTGCGTGGGTTTCCTCCATGTGCTCGGGTTTCCTCCCATAGTCCAAAGATATGTGGGTTAGGTTGATTGGCCATGCTAAATTGCCCCTTAGTGTCCCAAGATGTATAGGTGAGGGGAGATTAGCAGGGTAAATATGTGGGGTTACAGGGGATAGAGTCTGGGTGGGATGTTCCATCAGAGAGCCAGTGCAGACTTGATGGGCCAAATGGCCTGCTTCTGCACTGTGCAAGGAACAAAGAAAAGTACAGCGCAGGAACAGGCCCTTCGGCCCTCCAAGCCTGTGCCAATCATGATGCCTGCCTAAACTTAAACCATGTACACTTATGGAGTCCATATCCTTCCATTCCCATCCTATTCATGTATTCATCTAGTTGCCTCTTAAATGCCGCTGTTGTACCTGCTCCCACCACCTCCCCAGGCAGCACGTCCCCCAGCCATTCACCACCCTCTGTGTAAAAAAACTTGCCTCGCCCATATCCTCTAAACTTTTCCCCACACACCTTAAACCTATGTCCCCTAGTACTTGATTTTTCTACCCTAGGAAAGAGCATCTGACTATCCACTCTGTCCATGCCACTCATAATCTTGTAAACCTCTATCAGGTCGCCCCTCAACCTCCGTTGTTCCAGTGAGAACAAACCGAGTTTATCCAACCTCTCCTTACAGCTAATGCCCTCCATACCAGGCAACATCCTGGTAAACCTCTTCTGTACCCTCTCCAAAGGGTTTTTATGATTCTATGATTGTATGTGATTCAGCAGTACTGTACAAAGGAAGATGATTTTGCGTGCATGTGTGTGTGTGTGTGTGTGTGTGCGTGAGTAATTGATTGAGTGGGTGTCTATGTATGTTAGTAGATCCCTTCTCTGTAACCTCCTCCAACTCAGCAATTTCATTGCCACCTTCATTCCCCCACTGCTATTTCTATTCATTTCAGGCCACCCAACAGCCCACGGGAAGTAGAGGAACAGATATGTCAGGAGATTCTGGATATGTGCAGAAAAAATAGGGTTGTTTTAGTGGGAGACTTCAATTTCCCTGGTATAGACTGGAAAGTGCTTAGGGCTGGGGTTCTGGATGGGGAGGAATTTGTAAAATGCGTACTGGAAGGTTCTTTGGAACAGTATGTAGATAGCCCAACTAGAGAGGGGGCTATACTGGATCTAGTTCTGGGAAATGAGCCCGGTCAGGTCATCAAAGTTTCGATAGGGGAACATGTGGCAAATAGTGACCACAACTCTGTTAACTTTCGGATAGTAATGGACAAGGACGAATGTTGTCCGAAGGGTAGGGTGCTAAATTGGGGGAAGGCTAACTATAGCCGGATTAGGCAGGAATTGGTGGCCGTTGATTGGGAGAGGCTGTTCGGGGGTAAGTCCATGTCTGGCATGTGGGACTCTTTTAAGGAACAGTTGATAAGGCTGCAGGACAGGCATGTGCCTGTAAAAAGGAAGGATAGGAAAGGTAGGATTCGAGAGCCGTGGATAACCAGGGAAATTGAGGATCTGATCAAAAACAAAAGAGAGGCGTACGTTAGGTCCAGGCAACTGAAAACAGATGGAGCTCTGGAGGAATACAGAGAGAGTAGGAAGGAACTCAAACGGGGAGTTAGATGGGCAAAAAGAGGTCAAGAAATGTTCTTGGCAGATAGGATTAAGGAGAATCCTAAGGCAATTTATTCATATGTTAGGAACAAAAGAGTTGTCACGGAAAAAGTCGAACCTCTCAGGGACAAAGGAGGGGAATTATGCTTAGAACCCAAGGGAACAGGGGAGATCCTAAATGAATACTTTGCATCGGTATTCACAAAGGAGGGGGACTTGTTGACTGGGAGTGTCTCAGAGGGAGGTGTTGACCCGTTAGAGAGAATCTCCATTACAAGGGAGGAAGTGTTAGGTTTTTTAGGTAACATTAAAACTGACAAATCCCCAGGGCCTGATGGCATCTATCCTCGACTGTTCAGGGAGACAAGAGATGTAATTGCTGGGCCTCTGACGGAAATCTTTGTCTCTTCATTGGACACAGGTGAGGTCCCTGAGGATTGGAGGATAGCGAATGTGGTACCATTATTTAAGAAGGGTAGCAGGGATAACCCAGGTAATTATAGGCCAGTGAGCTTGACGTCCGTGGTAGGGAAGTTGTTGGAGAGGATTCTTAGAGACAGGATGTATGCGCATTTAGAACGGAACAATCTGATTAGTGACAGACAGCATGGTTTTGTAAGAGGGAGGTCGTGTCTTACAAATTTGGTGGAGTTTTTTGAGGAAGTGACAAAAACGGTTGACGAAGGAAGGGCCGTGGATGTCGCCTATATGGATTTCAGTAAGGCATTTGACAAAGTCCCTCATGGCAGGTTGATTAAGAAGGTTAAGACTCATGGGATACAAGGAGAGGTGGCTAGATGGGTAGAAAACTGGCTTGGCCACAGGAGACAGAGGGTAACAGTCAAAGGGTCTTTTTCCGGCTGGAGGTCTGTGACCAGTGGTGTTCCACAGGGCTCTGTACTGGGACCTCTGCTATTTGTGATATATATAAATGATTTGGAAGAAGGTGCAACTGGTGTTATCAGCAAGTTTGCGGATGACACGAAGATGGCTGGACTTGCGGATAGCGATGAGCATTGTCGGACAATACAGCAGGATATAGATAGGCTGGAAAATTGGGCAGAGAGGTGGCAGATGGAATTTATGATGTGGAGATGCCGGCGTTGGACTAGGGTAAACACAGTAAGAAGTTTAACAACACCAGGTTAAAGTCCAACAGGTTTATTTGGTAGCAAAAGCCACACGGTGTGGCTTTTGCTACCAAATAAACCTGTTGGACTTTAACCTGGTGTTGTTAAACTTCTTAGATGGAATTTAATCCAGATAAATGTGAAGTGATGCATTTTGGAAGAAATAATGTAGGCAGGAGTTATACAATAAATGGCAGAGCCATCAAGAGTATAGAAACACAGAGGGACCTAGGTGTGCAAGTCCACAAATCCTTGAAGGTGGCAACACAGGTGGAGAAGGTGGTGAAGAAGGCATATGGTATGCTTGCCTTTATAGGACGGGGTATAGAGTATAAAAGCTGGAGTCTGATGATGCAGCTGAATAGAACGCTGGTTAGGCCACATTTGGAGGACTGCATCCAGTTCTGGTCGCTGCACTACCAGAAGGATGTGGAGGCGGAAGAGAGAGTGCAGAGAAGGTTTACCAGGATGTTGCCTGGTATGGAGGGTCTTAGCTATGAGGAGAGATTGGGTAAACTGGGTTGTTTCCCTGGAAAGACGGAGAATGAGGGGAGATCTAATGGAGGTGTACAAGATTATGAAGGGTATAGATAGGGTGAAGGGTGGGAAGCTTTTTCCCAGATCAGAAGTGACGATCACGAGGGGTCACGGGCTCAAGGTGAGAGGGGCAAAGTATAACTCAGATATTAGAGGGATGTTTTTTACACAGAGGGTGGTGGGGGCCTGGAATGCGCTGCCATGTAGGGTGATGGAGGCAGACACGCTGGCATCGTTTAAGACTTACCTGGATAGTCACATGAACAGCCTGGGAATGGAGGGATACAAACGAATGGTCTAGTTGGACCAAGGAGCGGCACAGGCTTGGAGGGCCGAAGGGCCTGTTTCCTGTGCTGTACTGTTCTTTGTTCTTTGTTCATTCTTCCTACCAAAGTGTATAATTGCACATTTCTGATATAGTCTATCTGCCAAGTCTTTACCCATTCACTTTACCGTTCTTTCGTTACCTTGATGTCACTGTTTCTCACATCTCTGTGAAGCAGCCTGGAAATTTGTCTATATTAAGCTTCTGTCTTTTTTCTATTAATATTTGCACGTTGGGCCGTCCAGTTGTCTGGTTGATTTGTTAAGTAAGTCATTGATCTGAATTTTATGCTCTCCCACCTGCGGGTCTTTAGGCGGAGGAGAGTGTGAAATTGCAGGAACGGATTTCCCTCTGGGCTCTCCCCTGTCCTGGCCAAGCAGTGATTTTACACTGGGGTAGGAAGGGCTTCTGATGTGAAGCCCACCATTGCCCCAATTGAGCCATTTAAATGGCCAATTAATGGGTGCTTAAGCACTGTTTCTGGCCTGGCATCAAATGTTTAGGCGGGCAGGAACATTGAATCTCCATGGGAAATACTGGAAAGAATCAAAGTTAGATCTCAGGCGGAAGGACGGGTTGGGGGGTGGGGGGGAGGACGGGTTGGCGGGGGGAGGACGGGTTGGGGGAGGGGAGGACGGATTGGGGGGGAGGACGGGTTGGGGGGGGAGGACGGGTTAGGGGGGAGGGAGGCGGGGAGATGAGCCTCCATAGGAAGCCCTCAGTCAGAAGCCCTCAGTCAAGCCTGGTGACCTGCAGACCTCCCTGCCCCACTGGCCTCTCTCCCAAGACTCCAGTTGTTCGCTGGTAACTGCCCAGGTCTTCACTATACTTCCCACCTTGGGACACCTTACGCTTACCTTGTCCTGTGGCTCTGGCACTTAACCTCAGAAAAGTTGCTATAGTTCCACTTCTGTCCATCGCTGCAGAGACGGGAGAACTGCCAGCCAATCAGATTCATTCCTCCCAAGTGACAGGTGCAAGTCCCTCCTGCAGCCAATTAACACTCATTGGGAGCATAAATTTGATTTGATTTATTATTGTCACATGTATTGGGATACAGTGAAAAGTATTGTTTCTTGCGCGCTATACAGACAAAGCATACAGTTCATAGAGTACATAGGGGAGAAGGAAAGGAGAAGGTGCAGAATGTAGTCATAGTTAGAGAAAGATCAACTTAATATAAGGTAAGTCCATTCAGAAGCCTGATGGCAGCGGGAAGAAGCTGTTCTTGAGTCGGTTGGTGCGTGATCTCAGACTTTTGTATCTTTTTCCTGACGGAAGACAGTGGAAGAGAGAATGTCCGGGGTGCGTGGGGTTCTTGATTATGCTGGCTGCTTTTCTGAGGCATTGGGAAGTGTAGACAGAGTCAATGGATGGGAGGCTGGTTTGAGTGATGGACTGGGCTACGTTCACAACCTTTTGTAGTTTCTTGGTCAGTGTAGGAGCCATACCAAGTTATGACACATCTGGATAGGATGCTTTCTGTGGTGCACCTGTAAAAATTGGTGAGAGTCATAGCAGACATGCTGAGTTTCTTTAGCCACCTGAGAATATAGAGGCGTTGGTGGCTGCGGGGGTGTCAGTGTCGATGGGGATGAGGTCCCCACTGACTGCTCGAATGGTAGGAGTTGGTCGCCTCTATTCTAATGGCTCAAACCATTGTTACCATGTGTGTACAATTGCTGTTTGTGTAAATGTGGAGGTACCTGTGATTGTAAAATGTGTGAGAAAGCGTTTGTTTACTTAATTCCAGATGAATTTACTCTATTTAATGTCGGTTTTTTTGGCATTGCAAATACACCAGAGTAATTTGAGATGTCACACTGTAAAAAGAATGAAGAATCTTTGATGGATTTTCTGTTGTCAGAATCTGGTTTGGGAGCGCACTGCCTCTGTGAGAAAGAGCATCGCACTCTCATGCTGACATTGAGTGAAGTCAAGGCTGGTCCCTCTTGTTTAACTTCAGTCACTCCCGATAGATGACTCTGATTCTGAGCCTCCCATTGTGATTGAGAGGTGAACACGTCAGGGTCTTTGAGGTGCTGGAAGTTGTTAGTATGCAGGATTCATCAGTGTTCAGTAATGTACATCACCAGATTGATCAGTTCACAGCAACAAGTGAACCTCAACCCAGACCCAAATATGTTGTGTACAATTGTTCTGAGTTTGATTATGTGAGTCCGTTTACTATCGCTGTGATTAGTTAAGCTTGGGTGTTGACCCAGGGGAAAATCAAACAAGCTGGAAAGAGCTGGTACATGGAGCAGACGTTGTAAATTACTGAGAAGAAAAGCTGTTGTTCACAGGGAAACTAGATCTCAGGCGGGAAGAGGGGAGGGTGAGTCTCTGGGAAGACATTATCCGGCCGGGAAGGGATGTGGCAGGGGAGCAGCGTTATTTATTCCTTTTTCTGCACGTGCGCAGTTGGAGGCTCCAATTGGAGCTGCAGGATTTCAGGTATGTGAAGCCCCGCCCACAGACTTCTACAGCGAGATTCGGACTCGCTGATAATTTTTCAGGTAGAGTGTATATTGGGGCGCCTCAGAACGGGTCTAAAAGCCGGGTCTGAAACACTCCCGGTTTCAAGTCCGCCCCGCACTGATCAAAAAATGGTAAAATAGCACCCCCTGTGTGGGAGAGTGAGAGAGTGAGTGGGTGTGTGGAAGAGGGTGAGCTTTGTGGTTAGATGAGCATAGGATCAGGAGTAGACCATTCAGCCCTTTGAACCTGTTCCACTATCCATCTAGGTGTTGGCTGATCTTCGACCTCGACACCATTATTTCCAACACAGCTGCATATTCCTTGATGTAGAATCATAGAAACCCTACAGTGCAGAAAGAGGCCATTCAGCCCATCGAGTCTGCACCGACCACAATCCCACTCAGGCCCTACCCCCATATGCCTACATATTTTACCTGCTAATCCCTCTAATCTACGCATCCCAGGACACTAAGGGGCAATTTCAGCATGGCCAATCAACCTAACCCGCACATCTTTGGACTGTGGGAGGAAACCGGAGCACCCGGAGGAAACCCACGCAGACACGAGGAGAATGTGCAAACTCCACACAGACAGTGACCCAAGCCGGGAATCGAACCCAGGTCCCTGGAGCTGTGAAGCAGCAATGCTAACCACTGTGCTACCGTGCCACCCATGCTCCCATGTCTTTATATCTTGAAAGCTATCAGTCTCTGATTAGAACAACTCAGCAACTGAGCTTCCACAGACACCTGGGGCAAAGAATTCTGAAGATTCACCACCTTTTAAGTGAAGTAATACCTCATCATCTCAGTCCTAACTGCCTCTTATTCTGAGACTGTGTGTCTGGGTCTAATACCTCCCAACCAGGGGAAGCATTCTTCCACTATCCACTATGTCGAGCCCTGTAAGAATTTTGCAAGTTTCAGTAAAATCACCTCTCATTCTTGTAAACTCAGGAGAATACAGGCCCAGTCTCCTCAACCTCTCCGCACAGGACAATCCTACCATCCCAGTGATTAGTGTGGTGAACCTTAGTTGCACTTCCAGTGGTGAATGTATCCTCCCTTCATACAAAACTGTGCACAATACTCCAGATGCGGGCTCACCAAGGCTCCATACAATTGCGGGGAAACTTCTTCACACTGTGCTCAAATCCTCTTGCAACAAAGGCCAACATACCTGTGATATATGTGAGTATATTGTATGTCAGGGTTTGGGGTGTGGACTGCCCCTTTAAGGGTGTGGGTCAGGTGCCCCCTGGGCAATTAGCTCCTCTCAGTGTGGGACCCTGTTGGGCAGAGATCTGACTGTGAATCATTGCACACCTTCAATAAACAGCTCCCAGTGTTCAAGTTATTAAGCCTACTTTGTGATTCTTTATGCACCCTTAGTCCATAGCAGCGTGCATAATAACACCATTATTAGGGGTGTGGTGGCCTACAGGTATTATCGCTGGACTATTAATCCAGATATTCAGCTAATGTTCTGAGGGTCTGGATTCGAATCCTGCCACAGCAGATGGTGGAATTTGAATTCAATAAAAATATCTGGAATTAAGAATCTGCTGATGACCATGAAACCGTTGTTGATTGTCGAAAAACCCATTTGGTTCATTAATGTCCTTGAGGAAAGGAAATCTGCTGTCCTTACCTGGTCTGGCCAAATGTGACTCCAGAGTCACAGCAATGTGGTTGACTCTCAACTGCCTTCAAAGGCAAACAGGGATGGGCAATAAATGCTGCCCAGCCAGCGACGCCCATGTCCCAAGAGTGAATAAGAAAAAAATTAGCCTTACTAATTTTTTGCTGCACCTGCATGTCAGCTTTTAGTGACTAATAAACAAGGATATTGGGTCACCCTGGACTTGGAATCATCGAATAATAGAATCCTTACAGTGCAGAAGGAGGCCACCCGGTTCATCAAGTCCACACCGACCACAATTCCACCCAGAACCCACTCCCGTGACCCCACATATTTACGTTGCTAATCCCCCTGATACTAGGGTCAGTTTAGCATCAACACTTCCCAATCTCTCACCATTTAATAAATACTCTGCATTTCTGTCTTTCCTACAAAGTTAGCACAGCTACATCACAGCGCCAGGGAACCGGGTTCGATTCCCGGCTTGGGTCACTGTCTGTGCAGAGTCTGCATGTTCTCTCCGTGTCTGCGTGGGTTTCCTCCGGGTGCTCCGGTTTCCTCCCACAGTCTGAAAGACGTGCTGGTTAGGTTGTATTGGCCGTGCTAAATTCTCCCTCAGTGTACCCGAACAGGCGATGGAGTGTGGCGACTCGGGGACTTTCACAGTAACTTCATTGCAGTGTTAATGTAAGCCGACTTGTGACAATAATAAATAAACTTTAAAGAAGCAGATAATTTCATATTTTTTCACATTATTTGAATTGAACTGATTTATTATTGTCACATGTATTGGGATACAGTAAAAAGTATTGTTTCTCGTGAGCTATACAGACAAAACATACCATTCATAGAGTACATAAGGGAGAAGGGAAGGAGAGGGTGCAGGGTATAGTGTTCCAGTTACCGAGAGGGTGTAGAGAAAGCATACCATTGAGAAGCAACCTGATGCGCTATCAATAAGGCGAAAGACTACCTGTGTGCCAATACAAGTGTAGGCTTTTATTCACAACAGAATCAGGAGCAGATCCCAACAAATAACCGACCTGGACTGAACAAGGGGGAGGAGACAGCCACCTTTATACTAGGTGCCGAGGGGAGGAACCAAACTGGGAGGGGATGTGTCCAGGTATGAGAAACACACAACGGTGGTCCATATAGGACAAAGGCACAACTGAGGTCCACCACATTCACCCCTTCCTTTAAAAAAACAAACGGGGGTGAAGCGGAAACAATATCACAAGTCCAGACGAACCGGTGGCTTGATCCGCCGTCGCGATCATCGTAGTGCAAATCGCAGAGTCGTCCGAGCAGGGAGCGATGTCGGCCCAGGCTCCGTACAGTGAGCGTCGCGAGAAGGCGCTGGGTGGTGTGAAGCGGACCAATCCGTCGTCCCGTCCAGTCGTCGGGTACTGCGTGGCGACGGCTCCGGCGACTCAAGCGAGCTGTACATAGGGGCGAGAGGAGTGAGCTGTGGCCCTGGTGGCGTATGGAGAACAGTGGGAACTGGAGCTGGGGGGTGGGGGGCCGCAACAGGCTCTGGGCACACTACATTGGGGACAGGGACTGAAAGAGAGAGAGGCATAGCTGTCTCCGAGTGGACAACACTGGGAACAGTGGGGCGGAAGGACGTGGTGGCCTCCGGGGCACTCACGGGTGCCAAGTCACAGACAGAAACCGTGTCCTCCCGCCCATCAGGGTACGCTACATAAGCGTATTGAGGGTTAGCGTGGAGCAATTGGACCTCCTCGACCAAGGGATCTGCCTTATGGGTCCAACATGCTTCCGAAGCAGGACGGGCCCCGGGGACATCAGCCAATCCGGGAGCGAAGTACCCGAAGAGGACTTTCTGGGAAACGAGAACATCCGCTCGTGAGGGGTCGTATTGGTCGCTGTGCACAAGAGTGACCTAATGGAATGTAATGCGTCCGGAAGGACGTCTTGCCAATGGCTGACTGGAAGGCCCCTAGACCGTAGCACTAATAGAACGGCCTTCCAGACAGTTGCGTTCTCCCGCTCTACTTGACCATTACTCCTGGGGTTATAGCTAGTGGTGCGGCTGGAGGCAACGCCTTTGGCGAGCAGGTACTGCCTCAGCTCGTCACTCATGAAAGAGGACCCACGGTCGCTATGAACATAGGATGAGAAGTCGAACAGGGTGAAGAGCGTGTTCAGGGTCCGAATCACTGTAGCCGTGGTCATGTCCGAGCAGGGGAAGGCAAAAGAGAAACGTGAGTATTCATCAATGATATTCAGGAAATAAACATTGCGGTTAGAGGAAGGGAGCGGGCCTTTAAAATCAATGCTAAGGCGCTCAAACGCGCGAGTGGCCTTTACCAGGTGTGCCCTACCTGGCTGGTAGAACTGCGGTTTGCACTCAGCGCAGACCCTGCATTGCCTGGTAATCGTCCGGACTTCCTCAAGGGAGTAGGGCAGGTTACGGGCTTTGACAAAGTGGAAAAATCTGGTGACACCCGGGTGACAGAGGTCATTATGGAGGAACTGTAGCTGGTCTAGTTGGGCGCTGGCACATGATCCACGGGACAGGGCATCTGGGGGCTCATTGAGCTTCCCAGGCCGGTACATGATGTCATATCTGTAGGTGGAGAGCTCAATCCTCCACCGTAAGATCTTGTCATTCTTAATCTTGCCCTTTTGCCTGGTGTTAAACAGGAAGGCAACCGACCGCTGGTCCGTAATTAAGGTGAATCGTTGGCCCGCAAGATAATGGCGCCAGTGCCGGACGGCTTCCACGATGGCCTGGGCCTCCTTCTTGACCGAGGAGTGTCGAATCTCAGGGCCTTGTAAGGTCTGGGAAAAAAAGGCCCCTCTGGTTAAGGGTGGCGGCTAGGGCAAAGTCAGACGCATCACTTTCCACTTGGAATGGGATGGATTCGTCCACAGCATGCATCGCGGCCTTCGCGATGTCCGCTTTGATGTCGTCGAAGGCCCGACGGGCCTCCTCCGTCAGGGGAAAAGAGGTCGATTTTAGAAGCGGACGGGCTTTATCCGCGTAACGGGGAACCCACTGGGCATTGTAGGAGAAGAAGCCCAGGCATCTCCTCAGTACTTTGAGAGTAGTAGGGAGGGGGAGCTGCATAAGGGGACGCATACGGGCTGGGTCGGGACCAAGGACACCATTTTCTATCACGTACCCAAGGATGGCGAGGCGGCGAGTCCGAAAAACACACTTCGCCTCATTGTATGTCAGGTTCAGGAGAGTGTCCGTACGAAGGAATTTTTGTAGGTTGGCATCATGGTCCTGCAGGTCATGGCCGCAGATGGTGACGTTATCCAGATACGGGAAAGTGGCCCATAGCCCGTGCTGGTCCACCATTTGATCCATGGCCCGCTGGAAGACTGAGACCCCATTGGTGACACCAAAGGGGACTCGGAGGAACTGGTAGAGGCGACCATCCGCCTCAAAGGCAGTATATGGGCGATCCTCCGAGTGGATAGGGAGCTGGTGGTAAGCCGATTTTAAATCGATTGTAGAGAAAACCCTATAGTGCGCGATGCGGTTGACTATGACCGCGATGCGGGGAAGAGGGTACGCATCTAGTTGGGTATACCTGTTTATGGTTTGGCTATAGTCAATCACCATGTGGTGTTTCTCCCCCGATTTAACTACGACCACTTGCGCCCTCCAGGGGCTGGTGCTGGCCTGGATAATCCCTTCCCTGAGCAAACGTTGTACTTCGGACCGAATGAAGGCCCAGTCTTCCGCACTATAGCGCCTACTTTTGGTGGCTATAGGCCTACAATCCGGGGTGAGGTTATCGAATAAAAGGGGGGGGGTGTAGTCTTGAGGGTCGAGAGACTGCAGGTGGTCCGCGAGGGGCGCTGCAGATGGAGAGCGGGGGATAAGGGCCATCATACTGCAGGGTGACGCTCCTCTGATGGCTGAGGAAATCTAACCCCAGCAGTACAGCTGCGCAGAGTCGCGGCAGCACGAGGAGCCGAAAACGCTCGTAGACTGTGCCCTGTACCGTCAGCGTCACCAAGCAGCACCCGAGGACCTCCACTGAGTGGGAATTCGAGGCCATGGAGATGGTCTGGCTCCAGGGTCGCACGGGAAGGGCATATTGATGCACTGTGCGAGGGTGTATAAAACTTTCTGTGCTCCCGCAGTCGAACAGGCAGTTTTCTGCATGGTCATTTACCTTGATCTCCATTATGGACTTGGAGAGTTGGTGAGGCTGCGACTGGTCCAGGCAAATCGATGCCACCGTCGAATCCAGGAAGAATCCATCTTCGTCCGCGTCTGATGATGTCACGGATAAAGCTTCCTGCTCGGCGCGTCTTGATGACAGTCTCAAAGATAGCGATTCCCGCGCATCCGGTGACTGCATCAAAGATGGCGATTCCCGCACTTCCAGTGACCGCATTAAAGGTGGCTGCGCCCGCAGAACACACGTGGCGCCACGAGGCTTCGGAGTCGGCTTCGCCCGGCAGACTTTAATGAAGTGGCCTAGCTTACCGCATCCGGAGCAAATCGCATCCTTCGCCGGCCAGAGATGCCGAGGGTGCGTGGGTAGGCCACAAAAGTAACATTTGGGCCCTGCCGGAACAGCCGTCGCGATAGAGCCATCAATAGAACGGGATGCGGGGTAGGACCCGAGGTTGTGAGAGGCCGCTTCTAGCGTTTCAGCCATTGTGGCCGTTTTCCAGAGATCCAGGCCATCTTGTTCAAGCAGATGCTGCCGGATGTATGTAGACTCAATGCCCGCAACGTAGGTGTCGCGGATCAGGTCCTCCGTGTTCTGAGCTGCTGTAACAGCCTTACAGTCGCAAGCTCGAGCTAGAACCCGCAGGGCGCGCAGAAATTGGACACACGATTCTCCTGGCTGCTGCTTGCGGGTAGTTAGGAGATGTCTGGCGTAAACCACGTTAGGGCTCTTTCGAAACTGCCCTTTTAGGAGTTCGATAGCGTCCGAGTATGTAGCAGCGTCCCGGAAGATACCGTAGACTGCTTCGCTTACCCGGGCGCGGAGCACGTGGAGTTTAACGTCGTCGGAGTCGATGGCCGTAGCGGTGTCGATGAATGCTTCGAAGCAGTCCAGCCAATGGTCAAATTTATGAGAGGCTCCGACCTCTTGAGGGTCTAATGTTAACTTGTCGGGTTTTAGAAACTGCTCCATGTTGGTCAACTGTTGTGAATAAAATTGATGCGCTATCAATAAGGCGAAAGACTACCTGTGTGCCAATACAAGTGTAGGCTTTTATTCACAACAGAATCAGGAGCACATCCCAACAAATAACCAACCTGGACTGAACAAGGGGGAGGAGACAGCCACCTTTCTACTAGGTGCCGAGGGGAGGAACCAAACCGGGAGGGGATGTGTCCAGGTATGACAAACACACAACGGTGGTCCATATAGGACAAAGGCACAACTGAGGTCCACCACACAACCATCATCAGCTCTCCACTTTGATTTGATTTGATTTGATTTATTGTCACATGTATTAGTATACAGCGAAAAGTAGTGTTTCCTGCGCACTACACAGACAAAGCATACCGTTCATAGAGAAGGAAAGGAGAGAGTGCAGAATGTAGTGCTACAGTCATAGCTAGGGTGTAGAGAAAGATCAACTTAATACATGGTTCCCTTAGCATCTTCCCTGAGCATCACGGGACACTAAGGGGCAATTCAAAAGTCTGATGGCAGCAGGGAAGAAACTGTTCTTGAGTCAATTGGTACATGGTCTCAGAATTTTGTATCTTTTTCCCGAAGGTGGAAGAGAGAATGTCTAGGGTGCGTGGGGTCCTTGATTATGCTGTCCACTATTGCAGGGCAGTGAGGAGTTGATGGATAGGTTTGGTGTCGGTGAATACCCTGCCAGCTTGTCCACGCAAGATCTGAGCGCTCGTTCTATTTGTAATGCGCTTGCACACTCACTCGGCCTCTCTAAATCCCCTTGAACGCTCTCTCCATCCTCCTCACAGCTCACATTCCCACCGAGTTTTAAAAATATTGCGTTTGGTCCCCGCTTCCAAATCGTTAAATAGCTGGGGGGCCCAAATACTCATCCGTGCGATACCTCCACAGTCTGCCGACTCAAGAGTGACCCGCTTATTCTCACTCTTTTCTGCCCATTATCCAATTCTCAATCCATGGCAGTATAATAGATATCCCTGTTACTGACTGTTGTGTGTGAAATCAGCAACCATCACATTATTGGCAGGGAGGAAACATCACAGGTATGGAAGCTAAATAGCAGTGTTGAGAAAATTGATTGAATTGAATGCCTTCGGTTAAATAACTGTGAGCTGGTGTGGGAAAGGTCCTTGTGTATTAGTGTGGAATTGAAGGAGTGAGGCTGAGCAGGAACCAGTGATGGAGATCAGAGCAGCTGCTTTTCTCCGGCTGTCAGACACAGATCCATTGCCAGTGATTGAGTAGCTGTGCATGTAAAGCATGGCCCGACAATAACAGAGACCATATTACGATTCCCAGACCGTAGCTCTTCATATCCTTTCATTTGTGTCAAGTCAATCCCCGCTTAACTTTCTGACTGTCCACATAAATTCCCACATTTCACCAAGGTGTCCTTGCTAACAGGCTGTCTGTGTGATTGAGCCTCTGCGGGGTTGCTGCCCTCACACACATACGTTGCCTCGAGTCTTGCATGCACGTGGCTGTGGCTCTGCTGTATTGTTGCTGTGTATTTAACAAAGTCTTTTTGCAACCCGAGAAGTCACTGTGTTTTGTATTTGCGCTTGGCGCTGCATTACACAACTGGTTCTGTTAACACCTCTGCAGGCTGCCATGCCAGAAACTTGTCAGTTGCTTGGATTTGAGTACAATATATCTGACAAGTCAAAGAGATTTCAATCTCATTGTTTCTGCTGTTTTGTGTTTGCCTCAAATCATTTCTCCATCGAGCACTGCATTCACTCCTCCACTTTCTTGGGAGTTGGCTCCCCTTCCCATGCACACACATGCACACACACATGCACGCGACTGTACATGCATGCATGCATACATATGCATACATATACACACTCCAAAGATGTGCGGGTTAGGTTGATTGGCCATGCTAAATTGCCCCTTAGTGTCCTGGGATGATTAGGTTAGAGGGATTAGTGGGGTAAATGTGTGGGTTAGTGGGAGTAAGGCCAAGGTGGGATTGTTGTCGATGCAGACTCGATGGGCCGAATAGCCTCCTTCTGCACTGTAGGGTTTCTATGATTCTATGATATGCACACATTCATATACACATGCTTGGACATGTATACATGCATGCGTGCACGCACAGACACCACACATCAATGACACAATGCACGCACGCACACACACACACACAGTCTGTCAGGATTAATGGGATGTTAATGACAGATAGAATCCCTACAGTGCAGAAGGAGGCCATTCGACCCATCGAGTCTTCACCGACAACAATTGCATCTCGGCACTACCCCCGCAACCCCACACGTTCAGCCCGCCAATCCCTCTAACCTACGCATCCCAGGACACTAAGGGGCAATTTATCATGGCCACTGCACCTAACCCGCACATCTTTGGACTGTGGAAAGAAACCGGAGCACCCGGAGGAAACCCACACAGACACGGGGAGAACGTGCAGACTCCACACAGACAGCGACCCGAGCCAGGAGTTGAACCTGAGTCCCTGGAGCTGTGAGTAACCACTGTGCCACCGTGTTGGCATGCAGTCAACAGCAACTCCAGAGTAAACTTGCCGTTGCATTCCTCCTGGCCACATGGAAGATGTGGAAATTGTATTTCTTCATGCAGCCAAATTTAGCATGGATACACTTGAGGATTTAAAAAATAATATTCTGATTAATCAAGCTACAGAGAGAGTGTTTGAAGTTTGGTCCTCTTACACAACTGGTTACTCAGGCTTTTATCCTTTTCCAATATTTTTTGCCTTCATTCCAAATTTCCAGCATTTACACTTCCCAACTGTAAGTTGTCTTGGACATCAGGAGCTGCCGGCATGAATAACCCTGACCCCATGTACGAGGTCTGCAGAGTGCAGCAAGTGATTCTGTCTCCATTCTGTTTGCTTTGTTTCTGACTGTTACCTCCAGAAAGGGTGCAGACTCATTCTTGTCCCTCCTCCCCAGTAGGCGCCCATTCCTATGTGTGCCAACTCTCCGCCAGTACATTGTCTGAGTGACCATTCTTCATTGGAGTGCCGATGGCAGCTCAGTCTGACTCCTCCCTTGCCCAATCGCCACACACTTTCTAGTGCAGACGATCAGACAGAGATCAGGAGCAAGAACCCTCGAATTGAGGGTGGTGATCAGGAGGAGGAACCCTAATTTCCTGAAAACAAACAGCAAATGTTGGAAATACTCAGCAGGTCTGGCAGCATCTGTGGGGAGAGAAACAGAGTTAACGGGAGGGATTCTGCGGCCGTGCTCACCTGAAAACCGGAGAATCCCGCCCAACTCCAATGGACTTTTACATGGCCCGCCCACCGCCCGCTAGAATTCAAGTGGCGGGCCGGATGTGAGAATTCCGGCCTTCCCTCAACCTGATTTTTCTTTCTCTTAGTTGTAAGATATTTCTGGATCTGCACACAGCTGGCCTAGTCAGGCAGGTTTGCAAGGGTTGCCATGGCTGGAAAAGACCCTTGCCATGGTAACAAGCAGCAATGGATTCCTCTCAATTTAATGCAAAAGCAACTTTTGCCATGTAAATGGGGGATTTTGTGCAGTTTTGGTGTCCTTAACGAAGGAAGGATGATCTTGCTATAGAGGGAACACAGCGAAGGTTTACCAGGCTGATTCCTGGGGTGGCAGGCTTGTTATATGAGGAGAGACTAAGTCGGTTAGGATTATATTCACTGGAATTTAGAAGAGTGAGAGGGGATCTCACAGAAGCTTATAAAATTCTAACAAGGTTAGACAGGGTAGGTACAGAAAGAATGTTCCCAATTGTGGAGGAGCCCAGAACTCGGAGTCATAGTTTGAGGATAAGGGGTAAACCTTTTAGAACTGAGGTGAGGAGACATTTCTTCACCCAGAGGATGGCGAATGTGTGGAATTCAGTACCATAGAAAGTAGTTGAGGCCAAAAAGTTGTCTGATTTCAAGAAGAAATTAGATGTAGCTCTTGAGGCTAAAGGGATCAAGGGATATGGGAGGAAGGGGGGATTGAGATATTGAATTCGATGATCAAAATGAATGGCGAAGCAGGCTCGAAGGGCCGAATGGCCAACTCCTCCTTCTAGTTTCTGTGTTTCTATGATTTCACTTTATCTGTCTATGGCCTGGGAGTGTTTACTGGGACCATCTGCATTTGTATCTTGCCCGTTCTGTTTGTCTCAACCTCAGGCACTCATTGTGTCGGCTATTCTGATCTTTCAGATGTACAGCACATCAAGAGGAGGGACATTGTGTTGAAACGAGAGCTGGGCGAGGGAGCTTTTGGGAAAGTTTTCTTGGCCGAATGTTACAATTTGAGCCCAACCAAGGACAAGATGCTGGTGGCAGTTAAGGTGAGTGTTGAAAGTTTTTAAAGCTTAATTATTGTCACAAGTAGGCTGACATTAACACTGCATTGAAGTTACTGTGAAAATTCCCTCCGGCGCCTGTTCGGGTGCACTGAGGGAGAATTTAGCATGGCCAATGCACCTAACCAGCACATCTTTGGACTGTGGGAGGAAACTGGAATACCCAGAGGAAACCCACACAGGCAAAGGAAGAATGTGCAGACTCCACACAGACAGTGACCCAACCCGGGAATCCGGGTTCCTGGCGCAGTGAGGTAGCAATGCTAACCACTGTGCCACGAGTGTGCCCCGGAGATGATACCTACTTCATCTCATTTCTTTAAAACACTCTTTTAGATTGTTGCAGACTGAATTCAGTGCTGGCTTTTAACCCTAGTGCTGGACACCAGCTATTTAAACTGATTGCTCATCCTAATATCTTAAATCAATATCTGGCCCAAACTCCAGTGCAGAGTGGCAAGGCAGAGCCTGAGGTAAAGGTACATTCCAACTCTGCTGTGTTGCAATGATGAAGGTCTTGGAATGAAAATAGGTCCAGGTGTGACCAATCCTGCCCTCTCCAGATTGGATCTGAGTCAAACAGCCTAAGGTTAAGACCAGACTCTTGAAACCACACTGATTCATGCACAGAAGTCCCTGGTGCTGCTCTGTGTCACCTCATACTGCACCAGTGTTCAATACAACCCCAATGTCCTATTAATCTGATGCAGTTGGATCCTCCACCAACCCATTGGCGTCACTTATTGGGAAGCTGCTACTGCCATTCAGAGGGACAATTCTGATATATTTTGTCCTTATTCTTTCTTGGTGTAATAAGTCTTCAGAGGCAGACGTCCCTCCACCAAAATCTCATTATTTACAATTCCAGTAGCAATACACAGAGTGCTATCATTCAGCAGTCTACCTTCTGGAGTGCCAGAGGAACTGACACTCTCAGTTAAATACAAGGAAAAAAACTCCCTGATTGGCCCATCAATTGACTCCTTAATCAGGGAGTTCATATTAAGAATATAAGAAAATAAGAACTCGGAACAGGAATAGGCCATCTGGCCCCTCGAGCCTGCTCCGCCATTCAATAAGATCATCGCTGACCTTTTCGTGGACTCAGCTCCACTTACCCGCCCACTCACCATAGCCGTTAATTCCTTTACTGTTCAAAAATTTATTTATCCTTGCTTATAAACATTCAATGAGGTAGCCCCAAATGCTTCACTGGGCAGGAAATTCCACAGATTCACAACCCTTTGTGTGAAGAAGTTCCTTTCAACTCAGTCCTAAATCTGCACCCCCTTATTTTGAGGCCATGCCCTCTGGTTCTAGTTTCACCTGCTGTTGGAAACAACTTTCTTGCTTCTGTCTTATTCATTCCCTTCATAATCTTATATGTGTCTATAAGGTCTCCCCTCATTCTTCTGAATTCCAATGAGTATAGCCCCAGTCTACCCAGTCTCTCCTCATAAGCCAACCCTCTCAACTCCAGAATCAACCTAGTGCATCTCCTCTGCACCCCCTCCAGTGCCAGTGTATCCTTTCTCAAGTAAGGAGACCAAAACTGTACACAGTACTCCAGGTGTGGCCTCACCAGCACCTTATACAGCTGCAACATAACCTCACTGTTTTTAAACTCCATCCCTCTAGCAATGAAGGACAAAATTCCATTTGCCTTCTTAATTACCTGCTGCACCTGCAAACCAACGTTTTGTGATTCCTGCACAAGGACACCCAGGTCCCTCTGCACAGCAGCATGCTGCAATTTTGTACCATGTAAGTAATAGTCCATTTTGCTGTTATTCCTACCAAAATGGATGACCTCACATTTACCAACATTGTACTGCATCTGCCAGACCCTCGCCCACTCACTTAGACTATCTATATCCCTTTGCAGACTTTCAGTGTCCTCTGCACACTTTGCTCTGCCACTCATCTCAGTGTCATCTGCAAATTTTGGCACAATACACTTGGTCCCCAATTCCAAATCATCCATATAAATCATAAGCAATTGCGGTCCCAACTCTGATCCCTGAGGCATACCACTAGTCACTGATCGCCAACCAGAAAAACACCCATTTACCCCCACTCTTTGCTTTCTGTTAGTTAACCAATCCTCTATCCATGCTAATACATTACCCGTAACACCATGCACCTTTATCTTATGCAGCAGCCTTTGGTGCGGCACCCTGTCAAATGCCTTCTGGAAGTCCAGATACACCACATCCACAGATTCCCCATTGTCCACTGCGCACGTAATGTTCTCAAATTAATCAAACATGACCTGCCCTCCATGAACCCATGCTGTGTCTTCCCAATGGGACAATTTATATCCAGATGTCTCGTTATTTCTTCCTTGATGATAGATTCAAGCATTTTCCCTACTACGGAAGTTAAGCAAAACTGGCCTATAGTTACCCGCCTTTTGTCTACCTTTTTTAAACAGTGGTGACACATTTGCTGTTTTCCATTCTGTGGGAACCACCCCAGAGTCCAGCGAATTTTGGTAAATTACCACTGGTGCATTTGCTATTTCCCCGCCATCTCTTTTAGTACCCTGGGATGCATTCCATCAGGGCTGGGAGACTTGTCTACTTTCAGCCCCATTAGTTTGCCTAACGCTACCTCTTCTGTGATAATGATAGTTTCTAGGTCCTCATCTGCCATAACCTTCTTGTCATCAATTTTTGGCATGTTATTTGTATCTTCCACTGTGAAGACCGACACAGAATACCTGTTCAATGCCTCAGCCATTTCCTCATTTCCAGTTATTACAACCCCCTTCTCATCCTCTAAAGGACCAATGTTTACTTTAGCCACTCTTTTTCGTTTTATATATTTGTAGAAACTTTTGCTGTCTGTTTTTATATTATGACCTAGTTTACTCTCATAATCCATCTTACTTTTCTTTATAACTTTTTTCGTGGCTTTATGTTGACCTTTAAAGATTTCCCAATCCTCTAGTTTTCCACTAATCTTTGCCACTTTGTGTGCATTTTCTTTCAATTTGATACCCTCCTTTATTTCCTTAGATATCCATGGCTGATTATCTCTTTTTCTACTGTCCTTCTTTATCACTGGGATACACTTTTGCTGAGCACTGTGAAAAATTACTTTGAAAGTCCTCCACTGTTCCTCAATTGTCCCACCATATTTCAATAGGCCAACCTCAATGGCTTGATTGAAGTCATTACACGTGGGAGGTGGGTGCCATTGGCAAGGCCCATCCTTAATTCCCTTGACTTGTGTGTACAGGGTCTTTTCAGAGTCAATCACATTGTTGTGGATCTGGAGTCACATGTAGGCCTGACCAGGTATGGATGGCCGATTTCCTTCCCTAAAGGAAATTAGTGAAGCAGATAGGCTTTTAGCACAACCAATGTTAGATGTCATGGTCTCCATGGTACTGAGATTAGCTTTATATTGAATTTAAATTCTCCATAGCTGCAGTGACATTTGAGCTGATGTTTCCAGAGTATTAAATGTGGACGTCTGGATCACTAGTACCCCTCCAACACATTAGGCATTGGCACTGGGAGAAATTTATTGCATGACTGAAGTTGATGACATTCTGCTAATACGTTCCCATCAAACATGCCCCTAAGTTCCTACCCTGAATGGATAAGTTGTTTGAAACAACTCATTAACTTTTGGGAACTGCTCCAGAAGCTATACATAGCTACCTATAATGCAAAAGGAAGCCTTTCAGCCTATCATGCTGGTGCCAGCTCTTTGAAAGAGCCATCCAATTAAACTGACTTCGATGTCCATAGAATCCCCACCCTGCAGAAGGAGGCCACTCGGCCCATCAGGTCTGCACCGACTCTCCAACCCAGGCCCTATCCTCATAACTCCACTTATTTACCCCGCTAATTCCCCTTGTCTACACATCTTGGGACACTAAGGGGCAATTTAACATGGCCAATCCACCTAGCCTGCATATCTTTGGTCTGTGGGAGGAAGCCGGAGCACTCAGTGGGTCCAAATCCTGGAATTCCCTCCCTATTGGCATTGTGGGCCAACCCAGAGCCCATGGACTGCAGTGATTCAAGAAGGCAGCTCACCACCATCTTCTCAAAGGCAATTAGGGATGGGCAATAAATGCTGGCCAGTCAGCGTCGCCCACGTAACACGAATGAATTTTAAAAAACGATGCAGACATGGGAAGAACATGCAAATGTCACACAGCCAGTAGCCCAAGGTCGGAATTGAACCCAGGCCCCTGGCGCTGTGAGGCAGCAGTGCTATCCACTGTGCCACTATGTCGCCCATGACTAAGATGTCACAGATAGAAGACAGAGGGATTGTTAATCATAGAATCATAGAATCCCTACAGTGCAGAAAGAGGCCAGTTGGCCCATCGAGCCTGCACCGACAATAATCCCACCCAGGCCCCAGGCCCGTAACCCCACGTATTTACCCTGTTAATCTCCCTGACACTAAGGGGCAATTTAGCACAACCAATCCACTTAACCCACACATCTTTGGACTATGGGAGGAAACCGGAGCACCCGGAGGAAACCCAGGCAGACACGGGGAGAATGTGCAAACTCCACACAGACTGTGACCCGAGGCTGGAATTGAACCCGGGTCCCTGGCGTTGTGAGGCAGCAGTGCTAACCCACTGTGCCACCGTGCCACCCTTTAATGGTAGCATTAAGGACAGAAAAGTGCTGATCGTGGCATAAAGGTAAGAAAGATTCATAATGATTTAGAAAGGGTTTGCACAGCCTCCTTGCTTACGGATGATAGCGACAGTGTGACAATGACCCTTCCCACTCTCTGCAGACTCTGAAAGATGCCACGGTCTCTGCGCGGAAAGATTTCCAGCGAGAGGCCGAGCTCCTCACCAACCTCCGGCATGACCACATCGTGAAGTTCTACGGTGTCTGCGTCGATGGCGACCCTCTCATCATGGTTTTTGAATACATGAAGAATGGAGATTTGAATAAGTTCCTGAGGTGAGTGCATCACATGCGGGCCACGAGAGCGACAAGTGCGATAAATGAAATATAGCAGAGGATATCTTGAGGCAATTGTGAGAGTTGCTAATTAAATTTCTTTCGTTGCTTTAAGTTTTCAAAATTCCTAATTGTAAACTTCAAGATCAGATAATAGGCTTTAATTTAATTGCAAAACGTACAGCTGGAGTTAATTTCCACAAAAGCTCAATTGATATAAATGGATTTTGTTGGGTCCTTGCTAAAAATGTAGTTGCTTTCCCAATCATCCATTTTACTAAGTGTTTTCATTTTGTGTCTTTTACAATTGAGTGGAGGGTGGGTGTTATTCCTGGAGATTGACTCCAATGGTGTTCACAGTGAGGGCAAATCCTCACAGATCAGGGATTATCTGGTGATGTAAATTGAATAAATGGCTTAATGTCCATCCAAAGCACTCCTCATTGCATTACGGGCAGCTTTCACCCAGCAGGCTCAATGTGCAGTCAGTCTATAATACTTTGCTGTCAGTTTACATGCAGTCGTTGTCCAGTCGCCTTATGATCAGACTAAAAATTGTGGCGGGCGTCATCATAGAGTCATATAATGCAGAAAAAGGCCCTTCGGCCCATCGAGTCTGCACCGACAATACCTACCATGAAAGGCGTGCTAATCCTATTCTGCTCATGATGCGAATCCATAGAATAGAATCCCTACAGTGCAGAAGGAGGCCATTTGTCCATCAGATCTGCACTGACTCTCTGAAAAAGCATCTTACCCAGAACCACACCTCCTCCCGTAATGCTGCACATTTACCACGGCTAACCCACCTCATCAACACACCTTTTGGACACTAAGGGGCAATTTTGCATGGCCAATTCACCTATCGTACACAATCTTTAGAGTGCGGAAGGAAACCGGAGCACCCGGACAAAACCTACCCAGACGTGGAGAGAATGTGCAAACTCCACAAAGACAGTCATCCAAGGCTGGAATTGAACCCAGGTCCCTGGTGCTGTGAGGCAGCAGTGCTAACCACTGTGCCCCTCTGTACCACCTCAGCAGGCTCAGAGGGGAGGTGATGGCCAGGCGGTATTATCGCATTAATCCAGAAACTTAGCTAATGTTCTGGGGACCCGGGTTCGAATCCCACCACAGCAGATGATGGAATTTGAATTCAGTAAAAATATATGGAATTAAGAATCTGCTGATGACCATGAAACCATTATCGATTGTCGGAAAAACCCGTCTGGCTCACTAATGTACTTAAGGGAAAGAAATCTGCCATCCTTACCTGCTCTGGCCTACATGTCACTCCAGAGCCACAGCACTCAACTGCCCTCTGAAATGGGGGTATGAGGGATGTGTAATAAATGGTGGCCAGCCAGTGATGCCCATGTCCCATGAATGAATAAAATAAAAGCAAACCTTTGGTAGTGAATATAAAGAACTCGGGCCCTGGGCCTCGAGCTTGCCCTTCTTTTATCTGATGATACCATTGCCTATGTTTGTCCAAATCAAAGAACAAAGAACAAAGAAAATTACAGCACAGGAACAGGCCTTTCAGCCCTCCATGCCTGCACCGACCATGCTGCCCGACTGAACTAAAACCCCCTACCCTTCCGGGGACCATATCCCTCCATTTCCATCCTATTCATGTATTTGTCAAGACGCCCCTTAAAAGTCACTATCATATCCGCTTCCACTACCTCCCCCGGCAGCGAGTTCTAGGTCCCCCCCAACCCTCTGTGTAAAACATCTGCCTCGTACATCTCCTTTAAACCTTGCCCATCGCACCTTAAACCTATGCCCCCTAGTTATTGACTCTTCCATCCTGGGAAAAAGCTTCTGACTATTCACTCTGTCCATGCCCCTCATAATCTTGTAGACTTCTATCAGGCCGCCCCTCAACCTCTGTCGTTCCAGTGAGAACAAACTAAGTTTTTCCAACCTCTCCTCATAGCTAATGCCCTCCGTACCAGGCAACATCCTGGTAAATCTTTTCTGTACCCTCTCCAAAGCCTCCACATCCTGGTAGTGTGGCGACCAGAATTGAACACTATATTCCAAGTGCGGCCTAACTAAGGTTCTATAAAGCTGCAACATGACTTGCCAATTTTTAAACTCAATGGCCCGGCCAATGAAGGCAAGCATCAAATCCTCCTGACCCCACAAGTAAGACATTGACCGAAGAGGCACCCGGCTTTGCGCCTGTCAGATTGGCTCCGCAGGTAGCACAGTGGTTAGCACTGCTGCTTCACAGCTCCAGCGACCTGGGTTCGATTCCCGGCTTGGGTCACTGTCTGTGTGGAGTTTGCACACTCTCCTCGTGTCTGCGTGGGTTTCCTCCCACAGTCCAAAGATGTGCGGGTGAGATTGATTGGCGCTGCTAAAGTTGCCCCTTAGTGTCCTGAGATGTGCAGCTTAGAGGAATTAGTGGGTAAATATGTAGGGATATGGGGGTAGGGCCTGGGTGGGATTGTGGTCGGTACAGACTCGATGGGCCAAATGGCCTCTTTCTGTACGGTAGGGATTCTATGCTGATTCTATGAGGTTGCCTCCTGCCACGATCCTGCTCACTTAGATCATTAAAATGGCATTGACAACCTGTCCAAGCGACGGATCCTGATTGTTTATCTGTCTGAGGCCCTCACCTGAGCCAGGTGGACCCAGCTGGCAAAAATACAGCAGCGGTAAGGTGCTCATAGGGGCGGGCAGCAAGCAGAAAGTGTGGCAACTACCATTTTAATTCCCATTCCACCTGGTTTGGATGGAAAGGATAAACATTCCCCCGAACCTTGCATCCGTTAACGTAGAGTCATAGTCACAGAGTTTTACAGCAAAAAAAGAGGCCCTTCAGCCCTTCATGTCAGTGCCAGCCATCGAGCACCGACCTATTCGAATCCCATTTTCCAGGACTTGGTCCATAACCTTGTATGCGACAGAGTTTCAGATGCTCATCCAAATGCTTCTTACGTATCACGAATGCGGTGAACATATATCTCGGGATTGATTCTGTGCATCCAATGAAGGAACAAAGGAAATTAGTTTAAAAATAGGGGCAGGAGTGGAACACTGTACATTGTATATGAAGCAGCAGAAGCGAATAATTTAATTTCTGCTTGCATTGAATGTTAAATCTGTTTGTGGTGCAGCTAAGCATAAATATCATCTAAATTTTCCCCAACACTTATTATCTCTTTACTGTGGGTTTGATGAAGTTTGACAGCAACTACAGTAAGTCTCAGTGCCGACATCTGCTCACAAGGAAGCGTTCCAGGAAATGCTTCATGTTATGTTTACATTTATTTGCACATTACAAAGAACAAAGAACAGTGCAGCACAGGAACAGGCCCTTCGGCCCTCCAAGCCTGTGCCGATCACATTGTCCTATCTAGACCAACCGCCTGTATCCCTCCATACCCCACCTGTTCATGTGTCTATCCAGATAAGTCTTAAATGTCGCTAACGTGTCTGCCTCAACCACCTCACTTGGCAGTGCATTCCAAGCCCCCACCACCCTCTGTGTAAAATAAATTCCCCTGCACACCTCTACTGAACCTTTCCCCCCCTTAACTTGAACTTGTGCCCCCTTGTAATTGTCATTTCTGCCCTGGGAAAAGCTTCCAACTGTTCACCTTATCTATGCCGCTCATAATTTTATAAACTTCTGTCAGTTCGCCCCTCAGCCTCCGTCTTTCCAGGGAGAACAATCCCAGTTTATTCAATCAGACCTTTGGTGGTCAGTATAAAAAACCCAGGCCCTGGGACTTGGGTTGGCCCTGCTTTTATCTGTTGATACTATTGCCTCATAGCTAATACCCTCCATACCAGGCAACGTCCTGGTAAACCTTTTCTGTGCTCCCTCCAAAACCTCCACGTCTTTCTGTGGCAGTGTGGTGACCAGAATTAGACACAGTATTCCAAATGTGGCTGAACCAACGTCTGAGATAACTTTAACATAATTTGAGAGCTTTTACACTCGATGCCCCGTCCGATGAAGGCAAGCATGCCATATGCTTTCTTCACCACCTTTTCCACCTGTGCTGCCACTTGTACAGTATTATGCTGTAGATTTCTCCGTATGGATACACAGTGGTAGAGATTTACCATCATCGCGACACTGATTTTGTCCGGTTGTGCGTTCTTGCCACATTTAAAAACATTCCATGTAAGTTAATCCTGGGTTTTTGGTTCAGTTGGTCTTCATAGATTTTCTCCTGGTTTTTAGTGGATTGAACTTGAAAAATGTCCAGGAAACTGAGATTTTACACCAAGCTTGTTCACAAACAATGACTCCATGAATAAGATTAAATACGTTTAATACATGCCAAATATTTTATAACTAGTGACAGAAGATGCTGAAATAATTATTCATATATTAGTAGAATTGTCATCAACTTCAAATGGCAAAACAAATGAAATATTTATGCTGACCTTACCTACACTAATGCAACTTCTGGTTGGATCTGTCCTCTGTTTTCATGGATTCCTTCAGATTTGGAAGCTGTTGAGCAAGTTGGGTGGACGTTACTGGAAAGTTTGCCATGCGAGAGGAATGGCGTGTTTCACAACGTCTCTTACCATTGTTTATTTTTTTTAACTGCTAGCACCCGGTTGCAAATAAAGCACAACGATCCCCCTTTCTGTTCATTAGGAAAATAATCCTAAAAAATAAATAGCCTATTCTGGCTGAGAGTTAAGCATGCTGAGATTTTTGGTGAACTCATAATTAAAACCAGATGCAGGTCGTAAAGTCACTCTGAGACAGGGATCTGGTCTGGAACCTGTGCTCTGAAGCTTCCTATGTTGACCAAATATGGGAAGTTGTTTATTTTCGAGTAATCTGGATAACATCAAATTTTATTGCCGATATGTGAGAGACGTGCAATTTGAACTAAGCATAATGGTGTCGTTTACAAGTATTTTCATTGACTGTTCGAGCCATATAATCGGTTTCTGGTTACACAATTGGCTGGATAACAGGGAAGCTTCTGGAAGCATTTGGAAGAATTTGTAGACAAAGACATGTGTAGCCCTTTGTTTGCCAATGACAACTCTATAGAGATTCACTATTGTAAGAAGTGTGCCCTGAAGGATTCTTCAGAGAGAAGATAGATTCTACATCAGGGATAATTCTTGGCCAAGGTTTTCTTTAAACTCAGTAATATCCATTGAAACAAAATGGCTCACAGAATTCTCCTTCACCAGGCCACTTCAACACAAAGCGATTCGTTAGGGGCAAAGGAATCAACAGACAAACGAGTAATATCAAAAAGCACAACCTCCCACATGTGCTTTGGCATCATGAGCAATATGGTCTCCCTGCACTTGTGTACCCAGAATGTGCTTGGTGTGCTGTTCGAATCACAGCAACTGTAGTAGTGTTACTGCGGCATAATTGTACAGTGCGATGTCTGTGCATGGACAATAGTCAACAGGCCACACTCAGAACCATGATGGGCCGCATGTGGACCAAAGTTTGCCTACCCACCATTCGCCTAAAACAAATAAGCTTCTGGGGATAGATGACATTTATCTCATAGCACTGAGAGAGAACAGCAAAGAAGTTTTCAAGGCACTGACATTCATTATGACACAGATTCTGGGAGGTATTTGCAGTTTGGCCAGCTTGATGTGGTGTTCATATTCAACAAATACAATTCACCAAAGGTTCTTAGGCAGCACCTTCCAAACCTACAACCACTTCCATCTAGAAGGACAAGGGCAGCAGATACATGGGAACACCACCACCTGCAAGCAAGTTCCCCTCCAAGCCACCCACCATCCAGATTTGGAAATATATTGCCGTTCCTTCGCAGTCGCTGGATCAAAATCCTGGAATTTCCTCCCAAACGGCATTGTGGATCAACCCACAGCACGTGGATTGCAGCGATTCAAGAAGGCAGCTCACCACCACCTTCTCAAGGCAACTAGGGATGGGCAATAAATGCTGGCCAGCCAGCGACGCCCATGTCCCACGAATGAATAAAAAGATCACACATAACAGACATGGGCAACTAACGAGCCATTGATCTTCAATTCTACCTGAAATAATGGTATTAATTATCAGGAGATTCAGTTAATAACATGGTGTTTATGAGCAGTGTTCCTTGATTTCTTCAAGATAGTGAGAAGCTTTTGTGCCAAAGCAATATGGTTCAAAAGGCACTTGTTGTAGTTGCACATAAAATAATCCTAAATAAGCCCAGAATTACCAATATAAGGATAAACCTGATAACAGGTAAGAAACTGGCTGAACATTAGAAAACAGTGGGCACTGCAACAGTAACTTTGTGATTGAGAGTAGGCAAGTTATTCGAGAATGGGAAATATATTGAAGAACAGATTGTCGATGTGGACCAAGAAACATTTAGCATCGACTTACACCTGATAATAGAATCCTGAGCTCACAGGGTGATTCCCCTCTCCCTGATTGATTCCCAGGATCATGTGACCCTTATTCTGCAGTTTGATTTGATTTATTATTGTCACATGTATTGGTATACAGTGAAGAGCATTGTTTCTTGAGCGCTATACAGACAAAGCATACTGTTCATAGAGAATATACTGTTACAGTCATAGCAAGGGTGTAGAGAAAGATCAACTTAATGCAAGGTAGGTTTGTTCAAAAGTCTGATGGCAGCAGGAAAGAAGCTGTTCTCGAATCGGTTGGTACGCGTCCTCAGACTTTTGTATCTTTTTCCCGATGGATGAAAGCAGAAGAGAGTATGTCCGGGTTACATGGGGCCCTTGATTATGCTGGCTGCTTTTCCGAGGCAGCGGGAAGTGTAGACAGTGTCAATGGGTGGGAGGCTAGTTTGAGTGATGGACTGGGCTACATTCACGACCCTTTGTAGTTTCTTGCGGTGTTGGACAGAGCAGGAGCCCATACCAAGTTGTGATACAACCAGAAAGAATGCTTTCTATGGTGCACCTGTAAAAGTTGTTAAGAGTCATAGTGGACATGCCAAATTTCCTTATTCTTCTGAGTAGAGGCATTGGTGGGCTTTCTTAACTTTCTTAATGGGGGGACCAGAACAGGTTGTTGGTGATCTGGATACCTAAAAATTTGAAGCTCTCGACCCTTTTTACTTCGTCCCCATTGATGTAGAGTGGGGCGTGTCCTCCACTGCGCTTCCTGAAGTCGATGACAATCTCCTTCGTTTTGTTGACATTGTTGCCAAAGCAATTCACCAGATTCTCTATCTCAGTCCTGTACTCTGTCTCGTCATTGTTTGAGATCTGACCCAGTACGGTGGTGTCGTCAGCAAACTTGAAAATCGAGTCGGAGGGGAATTTGGCCACACAGTTATAGGTGTATAAGGAGTAGAGTAAGGGGCTGAACACAGCCTTGTGGGGCACCGATGTTGAAGATGATCGTGGAGGAGGTGTTGTTGCCTATCCTTACTAATTGCGGTCTGTGGGTTAGGAAGTTCAGGATCTAGTCGCAGAGAAAGGAGTCGAGCCCTCGGCCATGGAGTTTGGAGATGGATTCGTAGGAATAATGGTGTTGAAGGCTGAACTGTAGTCGATAGATAGGAGTCTGACATAGGTTCCTTTTTATCTAAATGTTCCAGGTTGAGTGCTGGGCCAGGGAGATAGCGTCTACTGTGGACCTGTTGCGGCTGTAGGCGAACTGTAGTGGATACAGGCAATCTGGGAGGCCAGAATTGATTTGTGCCATGAATAACCTTTTGAAGCGCTTCATAATGATGGATGCCAGAGCGACCGGACGATAGTCATTAAGGCACGGTGCTTGGCTTTTCTTTGGTACCGGGATGATGGTCATCTTCTTGAAAGCCGATAGGGACTTCAGATTGCTGTAAAGAGAGGTTGAAGATGTCTACGAATACCCCGCCAGCTGGTCCATGCAGGATCTGAGTGCTTGTCCGGGTACCCTATCTGGGCCAATCGTTTTCCATGGATTGACCTTCGAGAAGGCCGCTCTGACATCTGCAATGGTGACCCCAGATACAGGTTCATCCGAGGCTTCCAGGGTGGAGGGCTCTCGCTGACCTCTTGCTCAAAACGGGTGTAGAATGCATTGAGCTCATCAATGTGACCCTTAATGAGACAATCACCAGAACATGCCCCATAGATCTGCTGAAATTCTTTGAAGAGTTCACTTAATTCATAGATTCATGGATCCAAGATGGCGCCGGAGTGAGGCGACTTCTTGTAAACTGTGCCCAGCATACCTTCTAATTCTATCTTTTACTCTCGTTCTCTGTTTCTGAAACTTCATTCTAACTCTTTTAAACTCTCAAGCAATGTTTTACATTAAGTTGATCTTTCTCTACCCCCTAGCTATGACTGTAACACTACATTCTGCACTCTCTCGTTTCCTTCTCTATGAACGGTATGCTTTGTCTGTATAGCGCGCGAGAAACAATACTTTTCACTGGATGCTAATACATGTGACAATAATAAACCAAATCAAATCAATTCTAGTGGCTAACGTTTCGTTAGATTTTCAGAAGACTTTTAATTAAGTTCCATATGTAAGGCTTTTGAAGTTTGAGAAAGTTTGTGCAAAAATTGTCAAATGAGTTAACTGAGTTAACAGCTGACTTGGGAGTAGGAATGAGAAGATAGCAATAAATGGACAAAGCTCTGACTCGAGGAATAATGTTGTTTCTAATGTCCCTAAATTAATCAGAGAATATTTGTAATACAATATAATTGGCTGTTGATTTCACCCCATCTGGCCAGATGACTTGTTTCATGCAGATTGATAACATTCAGAGGATCAAATTAGGCAAATGTATTTAATTTCAAAAAAATACAATTAATTGAAGAAGCTAAACAAGGATGGCAGATGGATTTTAATATTGATAAATGTGTGGTAATTCACATTGAAATAATTTTTTTATTATTATACTGACTGATGCTGAACTTGAAGTCTCACCCACTAACCCATCTTGTAATAAACGACCAGAGTAGCAAGTGCTCGTTATTGAAAATCACTGGACCCATGCTGGACATAATGTGGATAACTTAGATTCCGACAATTTGAATTTACATTCCACTTTAATGTCATAGAATATCCCAAAGCACTTCATCTGTAGTGTTAGGTCAAATGATCAAATGCCGAGCAAAGAAGGAGGTTTTAAAAAATTATCTTAAAAGTAGGAAAGTTAAAGAGATAGGGAGGGAATTCCAGAACTTAGAGCCCAGGCAGCTAAAGGCTGAGGACGTGGTAAATAGAGGATGCTCAAGAGTCCAGAATTCGAGGAGTGCTGATACAGAAGCATATAGAATCATAGAATTCCTACAGTGCAGAAGGAGGCCATTCAGCCCATTGCATCTACACCAGCTCTTATCCAGGTTTACCCCATAATCCCACATATTTACCCCATTAACCTCCCCCCCCCCCCCCACCCTGCCTAACATATGTATCTTGAGACACTAAGAGGCAATTTAGCATGGCCAGTCCACCTATCCTGCACATCTTCAGAGTGTGGGAGGAAACCAGAGCACCCACAGGAAACCCACGCAGACACGGAGAACATGCAAACTCCACACAGACAGTCACCCGAGGCTGGAATTGAACCAGTGTCCCTGGCGCTGTGAGGCAGCAATGCTAACCACTGTACCCACCAGGCCGCCCATTTCTCTGAGGCTTGTGTGGCTGGAGGGTAGGCCCTGGAGGGATTTGCAAACAAGGTTGAGAGTTTGAAAATCAAGGTGTTGCTTAACCAGAAGCCAATGTAGATCAGCGAGTCGGGGAGTGATGGTGAACAAGACTTGGTGCGAGTTAGGACACAGGCAGCGGTACTTTGGATGACCCCAGGCTTATGGTGAGTGCGACAGGTGGTCAAGGAGTTGCTCTGCCGCTTTCATTCTTCGGCAGTCTCAGGTTCGGCAGCGCTTGTCTCCACTAGACAGCCTCAGTGGTCAGTTCCTGGGGCAACAAGCCATAGCTACTTATATCTGGCTGATGATCCCAGTAAGGAACCCCACCACAGGCGAGGCACAATTGGAACAGTGTTACCATCTGAACTAGCAGGGAGGTAGCCATTTGCTTGCTTAATGTGAAGTTCCATTGCCTTGTTTTATCTGGAGACATCCTTCCAGAAGCCCCAGTGAGGATTTGATTTGATTTGATTTATTATTGTCACATGTATTAGCATCCAGTGAAAAGTATTGTTTCTTGCGCGCTATACAGACAAAGCATACCATTCATAGAGAAGGAAACGAGAGAGTGCAGAATGTAGTGTTACAGTCATAGCCAAGGTGGAGAGAAAGTCAAATCTGTAAGAAATTGAATTAAAGCATTGTTGGACAGTTTAAAAGAGTTCGAATGGAGTTTTAGAAGCATAGAATGAGAGTAAAAGATAGAATTAGGAGGAATGCTGGACACAGCTTGCAAGAAGCCGCTACACTCCGGTGCCATCTTGGATCCGCCAGATTGTGGTGGTACGCTGTGCCCTAAGCTCCAGGGTAGAGAGGATTGGGGCTGGCACCTGGCATCCACGGAGGTAGAGGTGGCGAAGGAACATCCTTACATGCCTACAGTCACAGGCTTGCTTACCTGAGAAATGCCCTCATCCAGGTGCACTTCACCTGAGAGGTCTGTTTGCTGCATTGAATCCCTCCCATGAAAGCCCTGTAAATACTGCTGCCATTGTGAGTTGTGCCAGGATTTCTATAAATAGAGATTCTTTGTTGCTAAATTTGTTGCCTCATTCAGGTTGCCTATCCTCCCTGATTGGTCGAGGCACTTTGGCGCAGGCTGCTGATTAGTTTGCTCAGGTGAAGAGCAATCACAAGATGTGTAAAGTAGGGAGTCGGGGAGTCACCATAATAGCAGCAGGGTCGAAGACCATAAGATTCCAGCTTTTGCCTCTCCAATATGATCCTTTGTTTACCACTGTCAATCTTTATTTTTTCGTTGTAAATCCTTTCACTCCCCGATGTTTGTCCTTTGTATAAATGCTTTGTCTCTCTGCTGTCAATCTTTTGTTTCCCTGATGTCTCCGACTCCAAATGAATTCTGGTTACGCATCCATCATGATTTACAAGAGTGACTTTGAAATCATTGATAGAAAGAATTTAGTTTTACAATGACTAGGCTTTATCATGGGGACACACAGAAGGCTCAGTTGAAAAGGTCGTAAAATCGGCCTACTCAATGGGCAGGTTTTTACGGTCTCGTCAAAGCAGGATCAGAAAATGTGGAGCGCCGTTCAGATGTCCATCATTCTTGGCAGGATTGGAAGTGTACATTAACTGGAACAGGTTTGGGAGCCTGCTCTCTCAATAAGATCAGCCACTTTCCAGGTATTGCTGCTTATTATCTTTTCTGCTTGGATAACTTGCAGCGAATTCAATGATTTTTGGGGGCGCTCTATCTGCAAGCAGCTTCTCGTTGATTTAAAAGCAGACTGCCAAAATGGTTTCCTCATCATGTAACCTCCACAAGTTCAAAGTCCTTTTTCCAGACAAAAGATGGTGCGTGTGTTGCTTCCAATCATCATGCGTTGTGGTTTCGCACCTTGAGGGAAACTATCATACCACAATGGAAGGTTGATAGGGTCCACGCAAATCCGTATTACGCACTTTGAGTTTTGATGTCCCCTTTTGTCCAGGATGAAACAGAGACTCAGCTTGCCTGAAATTCTATAGTCCTTTTATGTTGATCCATCCTTAAACAAAGGGATGTGTAAATTCCCCAGATGGCTGAGTGTCCGTATTTAATTAGGCTTGAGATGTAAGGCTATCTGAAACTGAAAATGCCAAAGTCACATGAATTTCAGCTGCCATTTTAATAGACTGTATGGGCGAGATTTTATGGCTACACTCGAGTGAGACAGGAAATTCCCACCAAGATAAACGGACATATCTGTTGTCCGCTCCTCGCCCGCTCCGAATCCGTGGCGGGCGAGGCGGCAGAATTCTGGCGCATGTATCCATTTTTATAAATATATTGGCTAAAACCTCATAATATACTGGGGCATGACAATACCCTTCCCTAACAAAAAATCTATTGATCACACTTTTAATTTGTTATTCTGATCTCCCAATCTCAACAGCCCTTTGATGAGGGAATTCAGATTTCCACAACTTTGAAGAAGTGTTTTCTGACATCACCCCCTGAGCAGCCTGGTTCTAATTCTGAAGTTATGCGTCCTTGTTCCCAACTCCCACAGCAAAGTAAATAGTTTCTCTCTGCCTACCTCAATTACATCAGTCCTTAATTATTTTTATACCCAAGGGAACGCAAGCCTAGTTTACACAGCCTGTCTTCAGAATTTAACTATTTTTTTAGCCACAGTATTTATTTTATTCATTTGTGGAACATGGGCGCCACTGGCTGGCCAGCAATTATTGCCCATCCCTAGTCACCCTTGACCTGAGTGGCTTGCTAGGCCATTTCAGAGGGCAATTGAGACAGTCAACCACATTGTTGATTGTGGGGGTGCAGGAATGTGTGAGGCAGAGTACAGATTTTTTTTAGTCATTCATGGGATGTGGGCATCGCTTGCTGGGCCAGCATTTATTGCCCATCCCTAATTGCTCTTGAACTGAATGGCTGGTTCAGCCATTTCAGAGTCAACCACATTACTGTGGATAGAACATAGAACAGTACAGCACAGAACAGGCCCTTCGGCCCACGATGTTGTGCCGAGCTTTGTCTGAAACCAAGGTCAAGCTATCCCACTCCCTATCATCCTGGTGTGCTCCATGTGCCTATCCAATAACCGCTTAAATGTTCCTAAAGCGTCTGACTCCACTATCACTGCAGGCAGTCCATTCCACACCCCAAACACTCTCTGAGTAAAGAACCTACCTCGGACATCCTTCCTATATCTCCCACCATGAACCCTATAGTTATGCCCCCTTGTAATCGCTCCATCCACCCGAGGAAATAGTCTTTGAACGTTCATTCTATCTATCCCCTTCATCATTTTATAAACCTCTATTAAGTCTCCCCTCAACCTCCTCCGCTCCAGAGAGAACAGCCCTAGCTCCCTCAACCTTTCCTCATAAGACCTACCCTCCAAACCAGGCAGCATCCTGGTAAATCTCTTCTGCACTCTTTCCAGCGCTTCCACATCCTTCTTATAGTGAGGTGACCAGAACTGCACACAATATTCCAAATGTGGTCTCACCAAGGATCTGTACAGTTGCAGCATAACCCCACGGCTCTTAAACTCCAACACCCTGTTAATAAAAGCTAACACACTATAGGCCTTCTTCACGGCTCTATCCACTTGAGTGGCAACCTTCAGAGGTCTATGGATATGGACCCCAAGATCTCTCTGTTCCTCCACAGTCTTCAGAACCCTACCTTTGACCTTGTAATCCACATTTAAATTTGTCCTACCAAAATGAATCACCTAACATTTATCAGGGTTAAACTCCATCTGTCATTTTTCAACCCAGCTTTGCATCCTATCTATGTCTCTTTGCAGTCGTAGACTGCACCTCATCCACTACTCCACCAATCTTGGTGTCATCAGCAAATTTACTGATCCACCCTTCAGCCCCCTTCTCTAGGTTATTAATAAAAATCACAAATAGCAGAGGATCCCTGTGGCACTCCGCTAGCAACCTGCCTCCAGTCCGAACATTTTCCATCCACCACCACCCTCTGCCTTCGATCAGATAGCCAGTTACCTATCCAATCGGCCAACTTTCCCTCTATCCCACACCTCCTTACTTTCATCATAAGCTAACCATGGCGGTCCTTATCAAACACCTTACTAAAATCCATGTATATGACATCAACTGCCCTACCTTCATCAACACACTTAGTTACCTCCACTATGGAGTCAAATGTAGGCCAGACCAGGTAAGGACAGGAGACTTCCTTCCCTAAAGGACATTAGTGAACCAGATGGGTTTTACAATAATCGACAATGATTTCATGGTCACCAGTAGACTCTTAATTCCAGATTTTTTAAAAAATTGAATTCAAATTCCACCATTTGCCGTGGTGGGATTTGAACCCGGGTCCCTAAAACATTAGCTGAGTTTCTGGATTAATAGTCTAATGAGAATACCCAAGGCCATCACTTTTCCACTGAATTGGTGCCACGATGCTGCCTCACAGCTCCAGGGACCTGGATTCAATTCCCGGCTTGGGTCACTGTCTGTGCAGAGTTTGCACGTTCTCCCCGTGTAGGCATAGGTTTCCTCCAGCTGCTCCGGTTTCCTCCCACCGTCCAAAAGACGTGCTGGTTAGGTGCATTGGCCATGCTAAATTCTTCCTCAGTGTCCCAAGATGTGTCGGTTATGGGGATTAGTGGGGTAAATACTTGGGGTTATGGGGAGCAGGTCTGGGTGGGATTACCCCTTAGTGTCAGGGGGACCAAGTGGGGTTACAAGGAGAACCTGGGTGGGATTGCTGTTGGTGTAGGCTGGATGGGCTGAATGACCTCCTTCTGCGCTGTAGGGATTCTCTGGATTCTATATATCCGAACAGGCACCGGAGTGTAGCGACTCGGGGATTTTCACAGTAACTTCATTGCAGCGTTAATGTAAGCCTATTCGTGGCACTAATAAATAAACTTTCAAACTACAAAGTCAGCATATTCTTTCTGAAGTGTGGTGCACAGAACAGAAGCATGTTCCAAATGGGGTCTAGCTCCACACAACATAACTTGCACTCTGTATTCCAGCCCTATTTCGAGACAAAGAGCAACACGCTATTAGTCTTTTAAAAAAATTTGCACCAGTCCATTTTTTTTTAGTAATTAATGGAACAGTTGTGCAAGGAATTGGCTCCCAGAGTAAAAAGACTAAAAGCTGTCATGTTAAAGTTCATGTTGATACTGACCCTCCCAGTCACTGAGGAATGAGGTAATGACTGCCGCTGGCATCGAACCAGAGACTGCGTGCCAGAGTTAATCAGCGTGCGGGTGAGGTTTGTATTCCTTACAGTCAGCCGTGTGAACAGTTGGTGATTTTACAACAAAGATGCAGTTTCACACCCCCCATTTATTACATTTGTCGTTATAGTTATGATAGATCAACAAAAAAGAGATTACAGAGAAACCATAACAAGGCTTTAGCAATTACCGAATGTTTAATTGCCACAAAGAGTGTTGGAATTAATGACGTGTTACATTATTTGAATTCCTGTGATACAATTGAAGTCCCTTAATCATCATTCCCTGGTGCCATCACAGTGTTGCAGTGTTGATCACAACGGGCATTGATTTGCCGGATAAGGGGCTTCAGGTGATGATAGTGGGGGTGCAGGAGTGTGTGAGGCAGAGCACAGTTTTTTTTTAGTCATTCATGGGATGTGGGTGTCGCTGGCTGGGCCAGCGTTTGTTGCCCATCTCTAACTGCCCTTGAACTGAGTGACTTGCTCAGCCATTTCAGAGTCAACCACATTGCTGTGGATCTGGAGTCAAATGTAGGTCAGGCCAGGTAAGGGTGGCAGACTTCCTTCCCTAAAGGACATTTAATGAACCAGATGGGATTTGACAGCAATCAACAAAGGGTTCATGGTCATCATTAGACTTTTCATTCCACCACTTGCTGTGGTGGGATTTGAAACTGGGTCCACAGACCATTAAAAGTTTATTTATTCCTGTCACGCTGCAATGAAGTTACTGTGAAAATCCCCTAGTAGCCACACTCCAGCACCTGTTCGGGTACACTGAGGGAGAATTTAGCATGGCCGATGCACCTAATCTTTCAGACTGTGGGTGGAAACTGGAGCACCCGGAGGAAATCCACGCAGACACTGGGAGAATGTGCAGACTCCACACAGACAGCGACCCAAGCCGGGAATTGAACCCTGGTCCCTGGCGCTGTGAGGCAGCAGTGCTAACCACTGTGCCACCGTGCCATCCATCCTGGGTCACTGGATTACTAACCCCAGTGACAATACCACCACACCACTGCCCCCCCTTCCCCCCCCCTCCCTGGCCCTGAGTGAGCCTATACCACTGCCTCCCTTGAGTGAGCTATTGATCGAAATAAGCTTGGAGCAGTTGGAGATGGTGTAAGGGAACAGGACTAACTGGATTGCCCCATGGAGAGCTAGCATAGATTCAATGGACTGAATGGCCTCCTTCTGTGCTGTAGTGACTTTGCATTTCACTCAAACTTGCTTCAAGGTTGGATATCTCAAACAATAACAGATCTTTTTCTAAAGCAAGAAGTTTCACTGATGCGTGTGTTGCCATTAAATTGTGTGGGGTGTCTAAGGCTAGATATTTGGCTACATGGTGCCCAATGGTTGGGCGTTGATTGGCAGCAGAAGCTTCTAATATGTCAGTCAAACGTATTTATATCCAGGTGAGTGAGCTACCCACTCATTATATTGGATAAGGTCAGAACAATAAAAACATTTTAAGTATAGGGGAATAGACTTAAATTTGGGTCTTGTGCTTTTTATGGGATGCATTTCCAATTTGTAATCCCCTTGGAGCTTCCCTCCCACCACACAACATGGGGTTAGCTGCAGAAAAGCCCCTCATGGGATCATTTGGCCCGCACAGAACATTAGCTGGCACCCTGGGTCGGACTCAGAACGTTACTGATGGAGCCAACTTGTCAGGTCCGAACACTTCTGAATATCTTCATTCCTCGAATGAAATTTGAGAGAAAGCATCCTCGAAATCCTGATTAGCACCATCGACAGTATCACTACATTTTTGAAATGATTTGTTTTCCTTTGTGTCTACGCCATTCTTATACAGAGATGGTTTTCTGACATGTTGTCCACCATTTGAAATGGGCTTGTGACTGATTCCACTGTTGGTGGCAGCTTCTCTTCAGTATTTTCCAAACTCTTTTTCTGTGGAACAATAAAGTGACTCATTAATTGGTTCAGTTGGTCTCTGATTAGTATTTGACAGCTTGTTCCATATCTCAATGACGCTATCATATTGCTTCCTAAATGACAGCTGCATAGAAAACAGCATCTGCTTCCAAAGCTGCTATGAATATCAGAGCTGCTGGAAGTTACATGTTTAAGGTGTGTGTGAGTGTGTGTGTGCATGCACATGCATGCCTGTGTGTGCGTGCATGTGGGTGTGTATGTGAGTGTATGTGTGTGTATGTGCGTGCATGCACGTGGATATGTGTGTGTGTGTATGTGCGTGTGTGTGTGTGTGTATGTGTGTGTTGCCAGGTAGCCGGGGAGGACATGAGGGCATGGGGGGTGGTGGTTGCGGTTTAGGGATAGCTGAGGGTGTGGTTATGGAGAGGTTGGAGGAGACATTCTGGGGCTGTGGTGAGGGGATGGGGGGAGTGATGGTGGAAGGCATTGTGGGAAGGTATGGAGATTTGGTGGGGCATTGAGGGGGGATGGGAGCAGGTGTTATGGGGGAGATTAGCTAGAGTTGAACTGTTTTTGTAAATGGAGTGATTACTTTGTGGCCAAGTTTCTAACGTCCGTTGATTGGTCTGTGATAAATTATCCTGAGAGCATTAGCTTTGGGCTTCCAATTTCACCATTGTTGCAATCACTCTGCCGACTGCATGTGGGTCTAATGAAAGAAAGACAAAACCTACATTCATACAGCACCTTTCACAATGTCCCAAATCGCTTTACGGCCAATTAAATACTTTTGAGTTATAGTCACTGGTAGAATGTAGTCAATTGTTATAAAATGGCAGGGCAGGTTCCTGCTCCTAATGTGTGTGTTTCTATGTCATTCTGTGCTGGAGGGGATGAGCTAGGTTAGATGACCTTTGACATCTATAATTATCTTGTAAACGGAAGCTTCTGTTGGTTTTGAAGTTCTGTTGGTTTTGTGGCTAATGAAAGTTTATTGTGAGTGGGCTTTGTGGGGCCAGGACAGGAATGCATAAGGGGCTCATAGTGAATCAGTAACCTGTTTTATACTGATTCTCAAGAATCTTTTCCATGAACTTCAATCTTGTCCTTTTGTCTCCTTACCTATCATCCCACTCTATCTTGATGCTTTTGATGAGTTTTATTTTAAGGTGATAAAGTTGGGGCGGCACGGTGGCACAGTGGTTAGCACTGCTGCCTTATAGCACCAGGGATCTGAGTTCGATTCCCGGCTTGGGTCAGTGTGTGGAGTCTGCATGGTCTCCCCATGTCTGCATGGGTTTCCTCCCGGTGTTCTGGTTTCCTCCCACAGTCCGAAAGAGGTGCTGGTTAGGTGCATTGGCCATGCTAAATTCTCCTTCAGTGTACCCAAACAGGCACTGGAGAGTGGCGACTCGGGATTTTCACAGTAACTTCATTGCAGTGTTAATGTAAGCCTACTTGTGACACAAATAAATAAAATAAATTATGTTGAATCGTTGGGTTTGAAGATATATTGTAGCGAGAAGGAGCAGTCAGCACGGTCTTCAGACTTTCTGATGAAGAAATCACACAATTTTGAACCGTTCAATCTTTGTCCTCTGGCATCTTAAAAGTCATATCACACAGAGACACCTGAGGGCTCCAATACTTCTCACTGATAGAGAAGGCCACTGTTGTTCAATTATCACACTTTGTTGCTCAGGAGTCATTTGATCTTTCCATCCTATAAGATTAAGATGAAACAGAATCCAATTACACCCCTTGTAGGAAGTAATTATATTGAATAATATCACACACCTAGGCAGAAGGAAGTCATCTACTTCTACAGAATAGAAACAATCTTGTGCAGTTTATCTGGGTTGCAAATATTAATCTTGCCTCCCAAATATGAATTTACTGCCACCATGTCCATACGGTGCAATGTGCAGAGCATGTTGATGAGACTGAGACAGTCACTGAAAGCAGTGCTTTCATCTGCAAAGCGCTATAAATAACTGATGGGATATTTCTCTTTCAAATTAATGATATTGCACAATGCTGTTAATAGTTATGATGGGATCACCTGTAGAGTGTACACACAGCACTGCATTATATCATTGCCACTCTTAATATTAATAACCCATGCTGAATATGTATCGGATGATATTTGTAACCAGTTACCAACAATGGGTGTTATCGTTTTACAAGATCTTTCAGTGATTTTTTTGATGAATTGATTGGTGAATCGAGAAAGGGGATAAAACATCATGTGTGATTGATGGGGAGGGTTAAAGTAGGGGGGGAAGTAAGTGCCTAGAAGTGGCATGGTGACACAGTGGTTAGCACTGCTGCCTCACAGCGCCAGTGATCTGAGTTCGATTCCCAGCTTGGGTCACTGTCTGTGCGGAGTCTGCATGTTCTCCCCGTGTCTGCGTGGGTTTCCTCCGGGTGCTCCCACAGTGCTGGTTAGGTGCATTAGCCATGCTAAACTCTCCCTCAGTACACCCGAACAGGTGCCAGAGTGTGGTGATGGGGGGATTTTCACAGTAACTTTGTTTCAGTGTTAATTAAACCTACTTGTGACACTAATAAATAAATTTTAAGAAGTAGGAGAAGCACTGGGGTCGAGGATGTGCTTCGATACACGTAGTGTATCTCTACCTCGTCCTGTATGTGTGTGTGTACATCTGAGATTTTCACAGGTGCTTCGATACACGCACAAGTCTTGTGGGTGTAGGCTGGGGGCGGCATGGTGGCACAGTGGTTAGCACTGCCACTTCACAGTTCCAGGGGCCCGGGTTCAATTCCCAGCTTGGGTCACTGTCTGTGTGGAGTTTGCACATTCTCCCCGTGTCTGCGTGGGTTTCCTCCGGGTGTTCCAGTTTCCTCACACAGTCCAAAGATGTGCAGGTTAGGTGCATTGGCCATGCTAAATTGTCCCTCAGTGAACCCGAACAGGCACTGGTGTGTGGCGACTAGGGGATTTTCACAGTAACTTCATTGCAGTGTGAATGGAAGCCGACTTGTGACTAATAAATAAACTTTTAACTTACTGTATGCTTGTGTGAGGTTTGTGTGCATGTAAGGTTTTATTTGTGGGACATCTGTGCCTTTGTGTGATAGGAACAGCATTTTCATTCAGCCGCTTTCAGCCTGAACTGTGAGAAATATGCGACAGCAGTATCTAATATTAATTTGATTTTTAATTCCGCTTTGCCACACTTGGATTGTAACTGGAGCAAAGCATTTTGCACTCTCTGACACTAAGGAGACATTGTGGCCAGTGTCTGAAATTGAAAGATAGACTTCACATGTGACTGTTCAACTGAGATCCACTGAAGGATTCCACCTGAAACATAATAAACAGCCTTTTTATCTTCCAGTAATGACGGATCTGCATATTTCCACAAGTTTGCATTTAATTCAGAATTCTTTTTGTTCCTTAATCAATTCAGTTTGTAATAATTCCAATAACAGCAGGTTCCAGACATCTCTGTTATTACTATTTCTGCAATCCCACTTCCTCTAAATAAAATCATGTTCATTTTTATCAGGCAGTCAGTAGAAGTTATCCACTATTTTGATCTTAGAATCCCTACAATGAAGAAGGAGGCCATTTGGCCCATCAAATCTGCACCAACAATGATCCCACCCTGGCCCCATTCCTGCAACCCCACACATTTATCCTACTAATTCCCCCCCCCACCCCCCCCCCCCGACATCCCCCTAACACTAAGAGACAATTTAGCATGGCCAATCAGCCTAACCCGCACATTTTTGGACTGTGGGAGGAAACCGGAGCACCCGGGGGAAACCCATGCAGACACGGGGAGAATGTGCAAACTCCACACAGACAGTGACCCAAGCTGGGAATCGAACTCAGATCCCTGGCGCTGTGAGGCAACAGTGCTAACCACTGTGCCACACTGCTGCCCACTTTAGTAAAATTAGAATAGTTGTTAGAATCCCTACAGTGCAGAAGGAGGCCATTTGGCCCATCGTGCCTGCCCCAACAACAATCCCACCCAGGCCTTATCCCCATAACCCCACATATTTACCTTGCTAACCCACCCTGACACAATTTAGCATGACCAGTCAACCTAATCTGCACATCTTTGGACTGTAGGAGGAAACTGGAGCACCCGGAGGAAACCCATGCAGACACGTGAAGAACGTGCAAGCTCCACACAGACAGTGACCCGAGGCCGGAATTGAACCCGGGTCCCTGACGCTGTGAGGCAGCAGTGCTAACCGCTGTGCCACCGTGTTGTCAAAGATGTTGTCAATTGCCAATCTCTCGTCAGTGTCACCCATTCTTCCGGTGACTTTTGCATTTGATTATCAGTTAGCTGTGCTCACTCGGTTGCGAAGGTGAACGGAATCATCAGATGACAGAAGAATAATTGACTTATTTCATTGTGACTTTCTTACCCAATGCTTTAGTCTGAAGACAATTAGATGAAATTGTCTGACTGTAATTGCGTACTCATTGCCACTTTCAATTCTGATAGATCTGCAGCACTTTACAAATTTTTCCAGCTAAACTTGTGGAGCACCAGCGTTTAATATGATCTTGCTTAATAGCCTCCACTCGGTCCCCTATTGATTTGACTGGTGTCAGAGCTGCCGAGAATGGGAGAGAGATTGGAAAGCTGCTGCTATTTCTGAAATGAAATTTTCACCTGCAGTTACAAATACTGGACCGATGTCGGTGGCAACAAAGTAGTCACATGTTCTGCATCCTTCATTCTCCAGTTTCTTATATTCTCTGCTCTTTGACTGGTGTTTGCAGAATCGGCCAGCTTTCTGCAGCTCAGCCATCGCGGGACGAATGAGCAAATCCCCATTAGCACCCAAATTAGAGCATTACCATTTGAGCAAATCCCCATTAGTGGCAACACGGTGGCACAGTGGTTAGCACCGCCGCCTCACAGCGCGGGGACCCGGGTTCGATTCCTGGCTTGTGTCACTGTCTGTGCACATTCCCCACGTGGGTTTCCTCCGGGTGCTCCGGTTTCCTACCACAGTCCGAAAGACTGTGCACGTTAGGTTCATTGGCCGTGCGAAATTCTCTCTCGGTGTACCCGAACAGGCACTGGAGTGTGGCAACTAGGGGATTTTCACAGCAACTTCATTGCAGTGTTAATGTAAGCCGACTTCTGACAATAATAAATAATAAAATAACATTGTAAATGGAAACAGGAAATCCTGGAAACATTCAGCAGGTCCAGACAGCAGCTGTGTAGAGGGAAACAGAGTTCACTTTGCAGATCAATGACCTTCCATCAGTTCCATTTCTGTCCTCCTAGTATTTTCGCCTTTCATTTCAGATTTTCAGAATCCACAGCATTTTGCTTTACGCTTTAGGGAAATCCCTGCATTTTAACTGTAAAATAATTAACTGACGATAAGTAACCACAAGTAACTAAAGAAATAAACAAAAAACACCAGCTCCATCATCAAGAAGAGGATGAAATTTCAGCAGACTAAGTAATTTCATGTGGGGAGGCGATGGCATAGTGATATTACCGCTGGAGCATTAATCCAGAAACTCAGCTAATGTTCTGGGGACCCGAGTTCGAATCCCACCACGGCAGCTGGTGGAATTTGAATTCAATTTTAAAAATCTGGAATTATGAATCTACTGATGACCGTGAAACCATTGTCGATTGTGGAGAAAACCCATCTGGTTCACTAATGTCCTTTAGGGAAGGAAATCTGCCGTCCTTACCTGGTCTGGCCTACATGTGACTCCAGAGCCACAGCAATGTGGTTGACTCTCAATTGCCCTCGGGCAATAAATGCTGGTCAACCAGCAACGCCCATGTCCCACGAGAACGAATAAAATTTTATGTGAGGTACTCCATCAATCAATTTCATCAGAAAAGCAGGACAATATTTTCTTTGAAATGCTTCCTCTTTCTGCTGTTCGGTTTCTTCTCTGGTAGAAATATTGAGTTAATTAAGTCTATAGTGTCTATCTGTATACAACACTGAAGCCTTTATTGAAGCTTTTGTGAAGTTCTGTGATCCAAAATGTGTTGGGGTTCAGAAGTTGAGAGCTGATGATGGTTGTTCCTCAATAGTATGCTTTGTTGGGTGAATCTGGTTATACTCTCTTCCACCTTCTTCTAGAACATAGAACATTACAGCGCAGTACAGGCCCTTCGGCCCTCGATGTTTCACCGACCAGTGGTACCAAACTAAAGCCCCTCTAATCTACACTATTCCAATATCATCCATATGTTTATCCAATAACCATTTGAATGCTCTCAACGTTGACGAGTCCACCACTGCTGCAGGTAGGGCATTCCACGCCCTTACTACTCTCTGAGTAAAGAACCTACCTCTAACATCTGTCCTATATCTCTCACCCCTCAATTTAAAGCTATGTCCCCTCGTGCTAGCCAACACCATCCGAGGAAAAAGGCTCTCACTATCCACCCTATCTAATCCTCTGATCATCTTGTATGTCTCTATTAAGTCACCTCTTAACCTTCTTCTCTCTAACGAAAACAACCTCAAGCCCCTCAGCCTTTCCTCATACGATTTTCCCACCATACCAGGCAACATCCTGGTAAATCTCCTCTGCACCCTTTCCAACACTTCCACATCTTTCCTATAATACGGCGACCAGAACTGTATGCAATACTCCAAATGCGGCCGCAGCAGAGTTTTGTACAGTTGCAGCATGACCTCCTGGCTCCAAAACTCAATCCCTCTACCAATAAAAGCTAACACACCATACGCCTTCTTAACAACCTTATCAACCTGGGTGCCAACTTTCAGGGATCTATGCACATGGACACCCAGATCCCTCTGTCCCTCTGTCGGGAAAAAGATACAAAAGTCTGAGGACACGTACCAACCGACTCAAGAACAGCTTCTTCCCTGCTGCCATCAGACTTTTGAATGGACCTACCTCACATTAAGTTGATCTTTCTCTACATCCTAGCTCAGACCCCATTTGGAGTATTGTGAGCAGTTTTGGGCCCCATATCTAAGGAAGGATGTGCTGGCCTTGGAAAGGGCCCAGAGGGGGTTCACAAGAATGATCCCTGGAATGAAGAGCTTGTCGTATGAGGAAAGGTTGAGGACTCTGGGGTCTGTACTCGTTGGAGTTTAGAAGGATGAGGGGAGATCTTATTGAAACGTACAGGATACTGCGAGGCCTGGATAGAGTGGACGTGAAGAGGATGTTTCCACTAGTAGGAAAAACTGGAACCAGAGGGCACAACCTCAGGCTAAAGGGATGATCCTTTAAAACAGAGATGAGGAGGAATTTCTTCAGTCAGAGAGTGGTCAATCTGTGGAACTCTTTGCCGCAGAAGGCTTTGGAGGCCAGGTCATTGAGTGTCTTTAAGACAGATAGATAGGTTCTTGATTATTAAGGGGATCAGGGTTATGGGGCAAAGGCAGGAGAATGGGGATGAGAAAAAAATCAGCCATGATTGAATGGCGGAGCGGACTCGATGGGCCGAGTGGCCTAATTCTGCTCCTACGTCTTATGGTCTTATGGTTTATGACTATAACACTATACTCTGCACTTTCTCCTTTACTTCTCTATGAACGGTATGCTTTGTCTATGGTATGTGCAGGAAACAACGCTTTTCGCTGTATACCAATACATGAGATACTAATAATAAATCAAATCAAATCAAAATTTAAAAATGGATAAAGATGGGTTTCGAGATTGGCTGAAGCACTTGTTAGATGCTGGATGAATTCAGTTTAAATATTTAGTTGAAGTGGAACTGGTGGCAAATTTCAGATGAAATTTGGGGTTGAATTCTTGTAAAGTTGGACTTAGAGGCTGCCTCAAGGTGTGACTAATCATTGGGTGCAGCTCAGTGTAGTGGTTCGGTGAAGTTTGGGTTTCATTAACTGAAATAAAAGCAAAATACTGCGGATGCTGGAAATCTGAAATGAAAACAGGAAACACTGGATAAGCTCAGCAGGTCTGGCAGCACCTGTGGAGAGAGAAACAGAGTTAATGTTTCGAGTCCATATTACCCAGGCAGGACAGTGGGGCGGCACGGTGGGAGAGTGGTTAACACTGCTGCCCCCACAGAACCAGGGACCAGGGTTTAATTCCGGCCTCGGGTGATTGTGTGGAGTTTGCACATTCTCCCCGTGTCTGGGTGGGTTTCCTCTGGGTGCTCTGGTTTCCTTCCCACAGTCCAAAGATGTGCAGGTTTGGTTGATTGTCCATGATAAATTGCCCCTTAGTGTCAGAGGGATTAGGAGGGTAAATATGTGGGGTTATGGGGATAGGACCTGGATGGGATTGTTGTTGGTGAAGGCTCGATGGGCCAAATGGCCTCTTTCTGCACTGTAGATTCTATGATTCTATGACCCTTCTATAGAGCTCTGAAGAAGTCATACGGACTCGAAAGGCTCACTCTATTTCTCTCTCCACAGATCCTGCCAGACCTGCTGTACTTTTCCAGCATTTTCTGTTTTTATTTCACTTTGTGAAGCTCTCCCATGTTTTAGGTTAAATATTTAGTGATAATGGATGATGATTAATGAACTGTGATTTGTTGTTGGATGGAGTGGGTTGGTTGCAGCTGCGATCAGCTTCCATTGAAAAGTTACAACATAAGAACTTAAGTAATGGGAGCAGGGGTAGATCAAAATGCCCAAATGGTCCAAAGTTGAAAATGATTCAAACTGTTTCTTTCAAGATTAAAAGAATTAATTGAGCTGTTAAAAAGCATCAATCCTTATCTAAGCTAATTAGTGTTAAATCTGACAAGTGACTCATTTAGCTTATTCTAAATCTCTAGAGGAGATACCAAGGGAAAGGTTATTAACTTGATCACTAAGCAGGAGAGACACAATCCTTGAGGTTTCACACATCAAGAGCAACTATACTGTCAAGAACAGCCTTGAGAAACTGGTGGGCGTAACTTTTCAAATGCACTCTACCACCTTCTACCCGTCCCCTGTCACCCACTAACTTTCCCTCTCTCCCCATCACCATAAACCCACCAAATTCCTCTCCCCTCTGTCACCCTTGATCCTCCACACCCCGTTACCCTGGACTCCATCATGATCCACCTTCACATGCCTTTCCACACATCCATTACAATTCCCATGCCGACCCTGACTCTGCCCCGTCCTGTTATCCATGCCATCCTGTCTTGGCCCACTCTGTGACCCACACAATGAGACCTTCACCTGTCAGGCTCTCACCCTGAACCAACCACCATTTGCATCTTGCTTCCCCCTCTAACTGTAACTGTTTCTTCCACCATCAGTATCCAGAGATCTCCCCCGCAAGGCTCCAGCTATAAAGGGTCGTGAATGAAGCCCAGTCCATCACTCCCATCCATTGACTCCATCTACACTTCCCGCTGCCTCGGCAAAGCAGCCAGCATAATCAAAGACCCCACGCATCCCGGACATTCTCTCTTCCACCTTCTTCCATTGGGAAAAAGATATAAAAGTCTGAGGTCACGTACCAATCGACTCAGGAACAGCTTCTCCCCTGCTGCCATCAGACTTTTGAATGGACCTACCTCACATTAAGTTGATCTTTCTCTACACCCTAGCTTTGACTGTCACACTACATTCTGCACTCTCTTCTTTCATTCTCTATGAACGGTATGCTTTGTCCGTATAGCGCGCAAGAAACAATACTTTTCACTGTATGTTAATACATGTGACAATAATAAATCAAATCAAATCAGTGTCGACAGCGTCGATCCCACCCTCAAAGACACTTCCTCCCCATCCCCAGACTCTCCCGAGGACACTCACCCCATCTCCCCCATAAGCCTGTCTCCCCCTTCCAGCCTTGGTACAGCTTGTGATTCAATGATCCCACCCTCTTAAAGATAGGCGCAACCAGCGCCTACCTACCTCGAGATGAACTGAAGCTCCCCAGGTGCATGTCACTTATATACAGTCGGGGCAGCACAGTGGTTAGCACTGCTGCCTCACAGCACCAGGGACCCGGGTTCGATTCCCGGCTTGGGTCACTAGCTGTGTGGAGTTTGCATGTTCTCCTCGTGTCTGCGTGGGTTTCCTCCGGGTGCTCCGGTTTCCTCCCAAAGTCCAAAGAAGTGCGGGTTCGGTGGATTGGCCATGCTAAATTGCCCCTTAGTGTCAGGGGGACTAGCTAGGGTAAATGCATGTGGTTATGGGGATAGGGCCTGAGTGGTCGGTGCAGACTCAATGGGCTGAATGGCCTCCTTCTGCACTGTAGGGATTCTATGATTCAAAGAGGCTATCCTAATAACCCGCTGATTAATTAGAGAGGGCACACAGTTCCAGTGAGTTGTCCTTTTAATGAGCATAGAATCATAGAATCCCTATAGAAGGAGGCCATTTGGCCCATCAAGTCTGCACCAACCTCAATCCCACGCAGGCCCTATTCCCCTTACTCCACATATTTATCCTGCTAATTAGCATGGCCAATTAACCTAACCCGCACATCTTTGGAGTGTGGGAGGAAACCGGAGCACCTGGAGGAAACCCACGCAGACACGGGGAGAATGTGCAAACTCCACACGGACTGTGACCCAAGCCGGGAATCGAACCTGGGACCCTGGCGCTGTGAGGCAGCAGTGCTAACCACTGTGCCACCATGCCACCCCCGATGCAAATTCAAATGTGCAGATGCAAATGTGATTCCCGACAAAGATCAGTGAGAAACTTGACCCGCCTTCAAACTACCATCGAAAGCAGCAAAGTAAAATTCCAAACTAATTTCCCACCAGTGGACTCTTTCAATCATGCCAAATCTAGTGCCCACTGCCCGCCATGAATCCTTCCACTGGGTGAGAGCAGAAAATTCCACCCAGAGAAACATTGGGAACCTATAGCACAAAACCAGTGACACTCTTTGGACGGGTTCATTGGCACTAAAATATCCATTCAGTCATGGGTACTTCAGAATGTGACTCCTCTGAGGAAAAATCTTCACCTCTTCTTAGGCCAGACCACGCTTTATACAAAATTCAGGAACTGCAGTACCGCATTAGTGTTGCGGGGGATGTTTCGTTGGGGGTGGGGGCGGTGCATGGATGTTGTTGCTGATCGAAAGATCGCACAGCCTTCTCTGAGGTCAGTATACTGTGATTTTCTGCCATGGGACACCCTGAGATGTTGGGTCAATATCCGGGAGCAGTGTGATGTTTCTTGTGGTAATCGTAGAACAAAAGCAACTCAATGTAGCACCTTCAAATGCAAGAAACATAAGAGTGGGTGCAGGAGTCGGCCATACTCTGCTGTTCAGTGAGATCTTGGCTTCAGTTCCACTTTGCTGCCAGTTCTCCATTACCTTGGATTGCACTCCACTTCTAAAATCTGTCCACATCAACCTTGAATAGATCCAATGATTCAGCCCCCACTGTTCCCCGGGGTAGAGAATTCCAAAGATTCATCACCCTCCGAGACAGGGGATTCCTCCTCTGACATAGGACGTTGTGCCACTCGGCTCACAGAGGCATAATCAAAAACTCTGATGCCAAACCAAAGTTTAAAGTTTTAAAGTTTAATTATTAATGTCACAATTGGGCTTACATTAATGCTGCAATGAAGTTACTGTGAAAATCCCCTGGTCGCCACACTCCGGCACCTGTTTGGGTACACTGAGGGAAAATTTAGCATGGCCAATGCACCTAACCAGCATGTCTTTCGGACTGTGGGAGGAAACCGGAGCACCCGGAAGAAGCCCACGCAGACACAGGGAGAACGTGCAGACTCTGCACAGATCGTGACCCAAACTGGGAATCGAACCCGGTCCCTGGTGCTGTGAGGCAGCAGTGCTAACCACTGTGCCACCATGGAAAAGATATCAGGAGAGTTAGCCAAAAGCTTAGCGGAAGATTTTGTGAGTTTTAAGGGCGGCCATTGTTACGACGGCCACAAAGGACAGGGGAAGATTGTGGATAGATCTCCCCATGGGCATGTGGAGTACAAACTCCCTTATTGAGTGAGCGGAGACTCGCCCAATGGCAAGTGAGCAGCAGGAGGTTAAAACCTGTTGGTCTAACCCAGAGCGTTGTTGTTGCTCACTGGATCTCCAACTCTAGAGCTTTAGAGGCTGGGTCTGTGACCATATTCTAGCATGGGTTTATTCAGATTTGAGTCAACAATTCATGGGTGGCAGGGCCAGTGGTGCTGACAGGAAAGGAGACCATTGTTATGTCTCCTTGTTCCTAAAAAAATCAAGAAACTTTAATGAGGATCTAACTCCAAGAACAGATGTCAGTTTGAGGACTGTTTAAGTTCCACACGAAGTGTACTCTGCTACTGGGGTGTACCCCAAGAACTGAGTCCACAGACGGGCGCCAGGAACCGTAGGTATTTGCCGTAAGCCGCGGGAGCGGTTCTTCCTTTTGGTTCCCAATAAAGGCTTCCCTGTGATGGGAAACTGGCCTCGGCTGAATTACTGCAGCCACAAAGGAGGGAGGGAGTTGGTAACTCGAAGGATGGAGGCAGTGGATTCCAGAGATGATGTGGTTGAAAATCATCTCGAGGTGTTTTTTTTTGCCCGTCAATGGAAAGCAAGCAGAAGACGAGTTGGTCTGCCGGCAACAATTCAATGTTCTGATCCCAGTACAAAAAGTAAGAGTGCGCATCCCATGAGGAATGCTTTCTGTTCTTCAAATAAGTGAAAATTTATTTACACGCAGCATGTCAATCAGCTGTAAACTCCCAGCGCTGTCACACAGCAATCATCTGCATTTCAGTAGTGTTCGGCAGACTGACTCGGCTTTTCAAATTGTTTAACATTCAGAAGAGGACAAAAGGAAGGAGTGAAAAGTCTATACAGACAATGTTCTGTGACCGTGATGCTGACACTGTGAGACAAATGGAATTGTTTTTCCAAAAAAGGCATTTTATTCGTAAAATCTGTAAAAGTAAATTTCAAATTGAATATATAATTTAATTTAACTTTTCTCTGTATATTCTGAAGTGTCTCTGGACAATTTCAGTACTCTCGATATGTGTGTTCAGTGTGAGGCCAACAGCCCGAGGGATTCTACACAGTGTCCAGCCCTCGTTGCACTGTGACTGAAAGGCCTTAGAAAGTGGCCTTCTTCCACTGTGCCTCTGCAGTGGCTGCCTCAAGCTTTATGAGTCAGATACTGCGATGCTTTCTTAAAAAAATACTTATCTAAGTCTTTTCGAGGGAAACTTTAGCAGACTTTTCAAATGAGATGGTTAAAGATTCCGTGGTGCTATTTTTGAAGTAGATACAGGGAGTTATCATTGGTGAGCAAGCCAATATTTATAGAAACATAGAAACATAGAAGATGGTGGAGGCCATTTGGCCCTTCCAGCCATTCACCACAATCATGGCTGATCGTCCAACTCAATAGCCGAATCCTGCTTTCTCCCCATAACCTTTGATCCCTTTCACCCAAGTGCTATATCCAGCCGCCTCTTGAATACATTCAATGTTTTGGCATCAACTACTTCCTGTGGTAATGAATTCCACAGGCTCACCACTCTTTGGATGAAGACATGTCTCCTCACCTCCGTCCTAAATGGTCTAACCTTCAGACCATTTCTTCAGACTGTGACCCCTGGTTCTGGACTCCCCCACCATCGGGAATATCCTCCCTGCATCTACCCTGTCTAGTCCTGTTAGAATTTTATAAGTCTCTATTAGATTTCCCCCCTTCACTCATCTGAACTCCAGCGGAAACAATTCCAACCCCTGGTCAATCTCTCCTCACACAGCTGTCTCGCCATCCCCGGAATCAGCGTGGTAAACCTTCACTGCAACCTTCACTTATCCCTCAATCAACATCGGGGATGCGGTGGCAAAGTGGTTAGCCCTGCTGTCTCACAGCGCCAGGGACCCGGGTTCAATTCCCGGCTTGGGTCACTGTCTGCGTGGAGTTTACACTTTCTCCGCGTGTCTGTGTGGGTTTCCTCCGGGTGCTCCGGTTTCCTCCCACACTCCACGGATGTGTGGGTTTGCTGGATTGGCCATGATAAATTGCCCCTTAGTCTCCAAAGATGTGTAGATTAGGGGGATTAGCTGGGTAAATACGTAGGGTGACAGGGATAGGGCCTGGGCGGGATGCTCTGTCGGAGAGTCAATGCAGACTCGATGGGCTGAATGGCCTCCTTCTGCATTGGAGGTATTCTATGATTCTATGAACATCAACTGGGATCGTAACAGTTCCCACTGCTAGCCTGTATCCTCCTACAGTTTTCTACATTCCTCCTCATTGGTTGATATGCCCCCTAAGTTGGTATTGCCATCAACCTTGCAAGTAATACCCCTTGTGCATATGTATTCAAATTATTTATGTAAATGGGAAACAAAAGAAGCCCCTGTATAGTTCCTTGCCTGGCGTGTTGATAACTTGCATCATTTCTTTTCACCCCCCACGTGCTCATTCACTTACACTTGTTCATGGTTCAGCAACAGCTAATGTTTAAAACTCTCATTCCTGAAATTCAAATCCCTCCATGACCTTGACCTTCCCAATCCCTACAACCTCCTCCTTCAACTTTCCAAGAACTCTCCACTCCTGCCATTCTGGCCGACTGTACACTCCCTCTGAGTCCATTGGCTGCAGTATCTACAACTAGGCCGTGATTCTCCCATCCCGCTGCACTAATTCTTTTTTAGACAGGGGCATGCCCTCCACCAAGCTTCCTGAAATCGATGACAATCTCCTTCGCTGTTGAGGGAGAAATTATTGTCGCTGCACCAATTCACCAGATTCTCTATCTCATTCCTGTACTCCATATTGTCATTGTTTGAGATCCGACCCACTATGTTGGTGTCATCAGCAAACTTGGAAATTGAGTTGGAGGGGAATTTGGCCACACAGTCAAAGGTGTATAAGGAATATAGTAAGGGGCTGAGGTTGAGGATGATCGTGGAGGAGGTGTTGTGGCCTATCCTTACTGACTGTGGTCTGTGGGTTAGGAAGTCGAGGAAATTGGGTAGGTTCCTCAGCGTAGCCCTTGCCAGGCATAGAAATCATAGAAATCATAGAAACCCTACAGTGTAGAAAGAGGCCATTTGGCCCATCGAGTCTACACCGACCACAATCCCACCCAGGCCCTACCCCCATATCTCTACATATTTACCTGCTAATCCCTCTAACCTACCCATCTCAAGACACTAAGGGGCAATTTTTTAGCACGGCCAATCAACCTAACCCGCACATCTTTGGACTGTGGGAGGAAACCGGAGCACCCGGAGGAAACCCACGCAGACACGAGGAGAATGTGCAAACTCCACATAGACAGTGACCCAAGCTGGGAATCGAACCCAGGTCCCTGGAGTTGTGAAGCAGCAGTGTTAACCACTGTGCCACCGTGCCGCCCTACAACATAGGCATGTTCAGACTTATCCTGCTGCTCAGCTCCTGACTGCAGCCCTGTCCTCTCTCGCTCCATGATGCTTCTCAGACTCAGGGGAGCTGCCAGTCTCGATCTGACTAGATCCCAATTCCCCTTCCCGGCTCTTCAGCCAGCCACAGGGGCATTAAGCTGCCCATGGACCCTGCCAACTACCACTCATGGTTTCCTGGCTGCTTTCCCTTTGCTTCATGCCCTCTGGCTCTGCCCCTCAACTTGCCAAAGACACTGCTTAATGTCCCGCAGGGGCAAGTCAGTTCCCCTGCTCAGTGCTCTCTCCCGCTATTGCCACCTGTTGTCAGAGGACCCGCAACAGACAGTACCTCTGACAGTGCAGCACACCCTCAATACTGCACAGGGGAGCCAGTATTAATTTTTGCACTCAACCCCTGGAGTGGGACATGAACCCTGAAACTATTGACTTGGAGACTATCAACTGACATACACGCGATAATGTGTTGCGATTTGAAGTAGTGATGCTCGTATAACTTGCCTTTCCAGCTTGCTTTCAATTTAAGACTCTGGATTTGAAGGTTCCCTGTGGTTGGTTGTGAGCAGAGGTCCCAATCTACTCAGCTTCTTGTCCATAGAACAAGTTAGCGGCTAACGGGTCTGTGTGTATGACATTCCCCACCCCACTGCTGTTCTTGCAGTTTGGCACAAGTCCTGCAGGGGGCGGGGGGGGGGAGGGCGGGGAGCGGTTTAGACCCCCTGGGCGTATCCTGCCTATTGATACTTCAAAAATTGTAAATAAAATTGAGCTTCATTAAAGTTGCAACTGCACTGGAATAACCCACAGTATCTATTTGCTCTGTGATGTCTCTGGCCTTGAGGCATTTTTTTTGGGAAAGTGGAATCGCAGCTTGAAGTATTCTCTGAACAATTGCTGCTCCACAACTCTCTCTTGAAGAAAATGATCTGCACTTCATTTACGATTCTCCGCAATTTCAGACTCCCTGCTGGGTCACACTGTTCATTTCTAAAATTTTACAAAATTGATAAACTGGTGGTTTTGAGTGCAGTAAACAGTTCCAGTAACCTGAATAATGCGAGTTGTCGGGAAATATTCATAAGATTGTGGGAAACCAATCTCCTTCTAGCAGGGTGGTGAAAGAGATTTGTTTAACTTGATTTGAGCATTACTGCCCATTTTCCTACCTTAAAGACTGTCTTTGATGGCCACCGAATCATAGAATTGTTCATGGCACAGAAGGAGGCCATTTGGCCCGTCGTGTCATCTAATGCCCTCTTGAATGCCTAGATTGAACCTGCCCCTACCACACATCCAAGCAGTACATTCCGGACCCCCAACCACTCGCTGTGGCACAGTGGTTAGCACTGCTGCTCACAGCGCCAGGGACCCGGGTTCAATTTGGGCCTCGGGTGACTGTCTGTGTGGAGTTTGCATGTTCTCCCTGTGTCTGCGTGGGTTTCCTCCGGGTGCTCTGGTTTTCTCCCACAGTCCAAAGATGTGTGGGTTAGGTTGATTGGCCATGCTAAATTGTCCCTTAGCGTCAGGGGGATTAGGACTGTAAATGTGTCAGGTTACGGGGATGGGGCCTGAGTGGGATCGCTGCCGGTGCAGGCTCAATGGGCTGAATGGCCTCCTTCTGCACTGTAGGGATTCTATGCGTGAAAAAGCTTTTTCTCACTTTGCATTTGCTTCTTTTGCAAATCATCTTAGATCTGTGCCCTCTCGTTCTCGACCCTTTTACGAGGGGGAACAGCTTCTCCCCCTCTACTCTGTCCAGCCCCTTCATGAATTTGACCATCTTTATCAAACCTTCTCTCAGCCTTCTCGTCCCCAAGGAGAACAGTCCCAACCTCTCCAATCTATCCTCAGAATGGACGTTTCTCACTCCTGCAATCATTCAAAAGCTTGGAATCCCTCTTTAAAAAAAAGTCATAATACTTCTCACCTCAGGATGTCAAGGCTTTCGGAATTGCACAGAGTCATCGGTTTTCCCAGATTGCGCTCCAGGATATTGCTGCAAGCAGTTTTCAAGAAAAATCATCGAGGCATTAAAACAAATTGTGTGTGTTTATTACATTTCCTTTGAATGATTTTACGTATAAGCTATGGTTTAGTGGGTAGCACTCTTGCCTCTGAGTTAGAAGGTTGATCCCTCCATTCATTCCTGGGTGTAGGTCATACCCTATGAAGAAAGGCTGAAGAGGTTGGGCCTATACCGATTGGGGTTTCTGATTTGATTTGATTTATTATTGGCACATGTATTAGTGTACAGTGAAAAGTATTGTTTCTTGTGTGCTATACAGACAAAGCATACCATACATAGATTACATAGGGGAGAAGGAAAGGAGAGAGTGCAGAACGTAGTGTTACAGTCATAGCTATGAGGAGAGATTGGGTAGACTGGGGTTGTTCTCCTTGGAAAGACGGAGAATGAGGGGAGATCTAATAGAGGTATACAAGATTATGAAGGGTATAGATAGGGTGAACAGTGGGAAGCTTTTTCCCAGGTCGGAGGTGACGATCACGAGGGGTCACGGGCTCAAGCTGAGAGGGGCGAAGTATAACTCAGACATCAGAGGGACGTTTTTTACACAGAGGGTGGTGGGGGCCTGGAATGCGCTGCCAAGTAGGGTGGTGGAGGCAGGCACGCTGACATCGTTTAAGACTTACCTGGATAGTCACATGAGCAGTCTGGGAATGGAGGGATACAAATGATTGGTCTAGTTGGACCAAGGAGCGGCACAGGCTTGGAGGGCCGAAGGGCCTGTTTCCTGTGCTGTACTGTTCTTTGTTCTTTGTTCTTAGAGGAAGATCAACTTAATATAAGGTAGGTCCATTCAAAAGCCTGGTGGCAGCAGGGAAGAAGCTGTTCTTGAGTCAGTTGGTACGTGACCTCAGATTTTTGTAGCTTTTTCCCAACGGAAGATGGAAGAGAGAATGTCCGGGAAGAGTGGGGTCTTTAATTATGCTGGCTGCTTTTCCGAGGCAGTGGGAAGTGTAGACAGAGTCAATGGATGAAAGGTTGGTTTGAGTGATGGACTGGGCTTCATTCACGACCCTTTTATAGTTTCTTGCTGTCTTAGACAGAGCAGGAGCCATACAAAGCTGTGATACATCCAGAAAGGATGCTTTCTAAGGTGCATCTGCAGAAGTTGGTGAGAGTCGTAGCAGACATGCTGAATTTCCTTTGCCTCCTTTGAAAGTAAGGGTGTTGGTGGGCTTTCTTAACTATAGCGTCCACATGGAGGGACCAGGACAGGTTGTTGGTGACCTGGACACGTAGAAACCTGAGACCCGCCACCATTTCCACTTCATCCCCATTGATGTGGACAGGGCATGTCCTTCACTACGCTTCCTGAAGTGGATGACTATCTCCTTTGTTTTGTTGACATTCAGGGAGAGAATGAGAGATGATCTTATTGAAACATGTCCCTGAGGGGACTTGGCAGGGTGGACAGCTGAAGGATGTTTCCACTTGTGGAGGAGACTAAAACGAAGGGACACAGTTTAAGAATTAGACTGAGGTGAGGAGAATTGTTTTCTCTCAGGAAGTCATCACTCAGTAACATTCTATTCCCTGGGAAGCAGTGGAAGCTGCGTTATTGAATTTATTGAAAGCAGAGTTAGGCAGATTTTTGGGAGACGAGGGAGCGAAGAGTTATGGATGAGACAGGAAAGTGGAGTTGTGACCACAACCAGATCAACCATTAACAGCCCCTAATTGGCTGTATAGAATTTTGGGATGTCCTGGGGTCTTGAAGGGTTCAAAAGAAATGATATTTCTGATAAAAAGAAATATTAGTGATGTTTCATAGAATCCCTACCGCGCAGAAGGAGGCCATTTGGCTATCGAGTCTGCACCGACTCTCCGAAAGAGCATCCCAACCTCACCCCATCCCTATAACCCTGTGCAATTGCCATGGCCAATTCACCTAACCTACATATCTCTAGACACTAAGGGGTGAATTTTACCATCCTGCCCCCGCCACAAGAATCAGAGCTTGGATATGTCCGTTGACCGGGATTTTATGGTTTTGGAATGAGTGCGGCTGGAAAATCCCGCCTTAAGGGTCAATTTAGCATGGCCAATCCACCTAACCAACACATCTTTGGACTCAGAGTCAAGAGTCATCCATTTGGAAAGTGAGGAATCTTTTCACTTTTTCATTGGGTGGGAGGGCGATGCATCATGGATAAGGTGGCCAACCACAGATTGGACTGTGAGAGAAGCACAGTTAGAGGCGGATGTTCATGTGATGAAACCTCCAGGAATAGGTTCAACCAAAGTTGGCAACGCTGTTTGGACACAATGATGTTCTTCATGACTTTCCTGAATTACAACAACAACGTGCATTTCTATAGGGCCTGCAACATGTTCAAATATCCTCGGGCACTTCACACAGGAATGTTATCAAACAACCCTTGACGCCGAGACACTTATGAAGATGTTAAGGCAGATGACCAAAAGCTCGGTCAAGATTTGAGAAGTGTTTTAAAGGAAGAAAGTGCATTTGATAGGTGGAGAAGTCCACTGAGGGAATTCCAGAGCTTGGGATATTGGGAGTTGAAGACACGGCCACCAGCAGTGGAGCGATTAAAGTCAGGATACTTCACTAGGCCAGAATTGGAGAAGCACAGGGACCTCAATGGGTGGTAGGGCTAAATGAGAAGGGGGGGGTGGGGGGGCGCAGTGGGGGGAGGGGCGGGGGGGGTGGAGGCCATGGAGGATCATGAAATGAAGATAGGAATCTAAAATTGAAACATTGCTTAATGGACGTCACAGTGGCACACGGCTGCCTCACAGCGCCAGGGATCCAGGTTCAATTCCTGTCTTGGACAACTGTCTGTGTGGAGTTTGTACATTCTCCCCATGTGTGCATGGGTTTCCTTTGGATGCTCCGGTTTCTTCCCACAGTACAAAGATGTACAGGTCAGGTGGATTGGCCATGCTAAATTGCCCCTTAGTGTCCAAAGATGTGTAGGTTAGATGCATTAGCCATGGTAAATGTGTAGAATTATGGGGATAGAGTGGGGGAGAGCGCCTGGGTAAGATACCCTATCAGAGAGTCAGTGCAGACTTGATGGGCCAAATGGCCTCCTTCTGCATTGCAAGAATTCTATGGTTCTGTGAGCCAATCAAAAAAACAGACTTCCATTTATATGGTGCCTTCCATGGCCACAGGTTGACATGGGAGTGAATAGGACTTGGTGCAAGTAAGGAATGACCTCAAGTTTCCAGAGGTTAGAAAGTGGGAAATTGGCAAAGGATGCTTTGGAATAGTTAAATCTCGATGTACCAAGGACATGGATAGAGATTAGAGCAAAGGTTGAAGGTGAAACAGGGACAGAGCTAAGTAATGTTGGAAATAGGTGACCTGAGCGCGATGGCACAGATACCTGGTCACGTCATGGTCAAATATTAGTCTAAATTTGGTCTGGTTTAGCCGCAGACAGCTGCCAGCCAGAGCAATGGAGGAAGTGGCAATAGAAGAGAGTTTGTGGTCACAACTGAAGGCAATGACTTCAGGCTTTCCACAATCTATGTGGAGGAGATTTCTGCTCATCTGGTTCCAGACGTTGGAAAAACAGACTGTGCTGTTCTAACTGTTAGCATGCAGTTCAGAGACAGTGGAGAGGTCAACAGAAGTTATAGTGAGGCTGTCGTCAGCCTCACTATGACCCATGTGGAACTTGGCAATGAACATTTGGACGATGCTTCCAAAGGGCGGCACGAGGGGGTTTGTGGTAGGGGGAGCACCAGAGATTCCAAATCTCTTCCCGCACGTTCTGGTGCCCAAAGGCAGACTTTCATCTATCTCCATAACTAGTAATTCCCAGAATGGGTGGCTAGTCTGTCACCCAGGGTCTTATAGCTTGAGGGGCATGCCACTCCGCCTCAAGTGTGGCTAATCAGAGTCTCTCCCACTTATACCACCAGGCATTGGCGTATTTGGAAGGATTTTACAGGTTACCACTCAACCTGTTTGGCTGCGTTATGAACACACCTTCCTTGGCCGTCAAGTCCTGGGGTGGGACTCAAACCCGGAGCTTCTGGCTCAGAGTCAGGGACGCCAACCCCACTGCGCCACAAGTTCAAACACCAGTGATGGCGATGCAGAAACAGGAAGGGATTGTTTGTGCAGTGTTTATTATCACCTGGAGTGAGCGAGAGAAAGCTGAAATGCTTCTGCTATGTGCTGAGTTTGCAGGAGCTAAGTAACATTATTGCATGCAATCTTATCAACCTAATCCATTCAGAGGCAACAGCAGAGGTTGTCAGTGAGAAAGGTCGGTGTTTTATGGCTTATTGTGTTTAGAGGAAATACTCAACCATAAAGGTGACCGATGCACAGAAACAGCCTCTTTAATTTAAAAAGACCTTCCTTCAGGGATTTAAATTGCACTGAGTGCCTCGTGCTTCTGCCGTACTTCACTGATTCAATCATCGAGAAGCTACTAGATCACTCGCCCAGCAGGCCATGGAAATGTCACTGAGAAACAATGGCCACAAATTATATTGTCACAGTTGATGAAAGGAAGGAGGCAGCAAGTGGCTTCCTCCTGGAAGTGTCTATCAAGGGAGAAATACATAAGCAAACAGAATGGGGAGAGAGGAAATAAAATGGAAGGTTAAAGGTGCTATCTGCATCACGCAGGGAGTGAGATGGCAAGTGTCGCACACCCTGTCAGACCCTTCACTGTGATCGACTGAGTAATTACTGGACTTTCTCCTGAGCTGTAATCTTCTGGAGTTAATGACACATGATCACAAATTCACAGCTTCCTTCTGTCACATGGGCAGCAGAGCGGCACAGTGGTTAGCACTGCTGCCTCACAGCGCCAGGGACCAGGGTTCGATTCCAGGTTTGGGTCACTGTCTGTACGGAGTCTGGACATTCTCCCCCGTGTCTGCGTGGGTTTCCTCCGGGAGCTCCGGATTCCTCCCACAGCCCGAAAGACGTGCTGGTTAGGGTGCATTGGCCGTGCTAAATTCTCCCTCAGTGTACCCGAACAGGCGCCGGAGTGTGGCGACTAGGGGATTTTCACAGTAATTTCATTGCAGTGTTAATGTAAGCCATTGTGACACTAATAAACAAATAAAAATAAATGGGAATATCCCACTCACTATTCAACTAGACCAAGGTGGATCCGTATCTCAGCTCCATTTGCGCGGAAATTGTTCCATATTCCTTGATAACCTTACCTAGCGAAAATCTAGCAATCTCAGTCTTGAATATTTCAATTGAGCCAGTATCTGAAATAACTTCCAAGAGGCATCCCTTCACCAAAACGGATTCATTTCCAATGCTTTGCAAAACTCAGGCAGATAATTCCCAGTGCAGAGTATTCACCCTGAGTGCCGGTGACCCAGACACTCCACATTTGAGGGGAGACGATAGCCCAGTGGTATTATCGTTAGATTATTAATCCAGAAACTCAGCTAATGTTGTGAGCACTCAAGTTTGAATCCCATCAAGGCAGCTGGTGGAATTTAAATTTAATAAAAGATATCAGAACCTACTGATGACCATGAAACTGTCGTCAATTGTCAGAAAAACTCACCTGGTTCACTAATGTTCATAAGGGAAGGAAATCTGTCGTCCTAACCTGGTCTGGCCTGCATGTGACCCCAGAGCCACAGCAACGTAGTTGACTCTCAACTGCCTTCGGGCAACTAGGGATGGACAATAAATGCTGGCCAGCTGACCCATGTCCCACGAATTAATAATAAAATATGTCTTTGTGGATCTCCCTGATTGGGCAGCCCGAACAGGACTCAATTAGGGAGCTCGTATTCCAGCAGGTCCCACTGGTGGACTTCGCTGAAGCTATTACAGTATCCACAGCCATTCTGGGAGCAGCATGTTCCAGATATCCACCCTTTGTGTGGAAGAGTCCTTTTGGATTTAATGTCAAATGGGAGAGCTCTAATTTCAACAATGTGCCTTTTAGTTCTGATTCCCTCGCCCATGGAAATAGTTTCTCTGTATCAGCTCCTCCAATCTCGTTACAGCCACTCTGTCTATCTTGCTCCACCCAACTCACGATCAATGGGGAGCGCTGAGTAATTGTCTATTTGCGAAATATAATCCTTTTTACTTAGAATCATAGAATCCCGACAGTGCAGAAGGAGGCCATTCGGCCCACCGAGTCTGCACCGACCACAATCCCACCCAGGCCCTATTCCCGTAAATTCACATATTTACCCTGTTAATCTCCTGACACTAAGGTTAATTTAGCACGGCAATGCACCTAACTCGCACATCTTTGGACTGTGGGAGGAAACCGGAGCACCCGGAGGAAACCCACGCAGACACACGGAGAATGCGCAAAACTCCACACAGACAGTGACCCGAGGCCGGAATTGAACCCGGGTTCCTGGTGCTGTGAGGCAGCAGTGCTAACCCACTGTGCCGCCATGTCGCCTGTGCGTGCCCTTGTTCACTTTTGTTAATATTCGTGACAGCATCTACAATTTCTTTGCAAATGCTGTCACAAATATTAACAAAAGTGAAGAAGAGCTAATTGGAAGATTCTGATGCCAGAATGTGCTAGATTGTGAGTTTGATCAGGGAGAGAAATAGTCAGCTGTCAGAGGCAGTTATCAGGATTCATGTAAAACAAGTTTTGAAGTGCTTTTGAGACGGTAACTGAATGTACAACATAAAAAAACCCTTTTAAAATGATGTCGCTTTCAACAATAATACGTGACTGCAAGATTCCGCTGGTGGGAACAGCTTAAACGCGCACAACACCATGGCCGGAATCTTACCATCATTCACGCCAGTGGGAATGGAGGTTTGGCTGGCCGCCAAATTCTCCATCTGTGGTGTGAACGGCAGGTAAGATTGCACCCATTGCATTCAACAGCAGAAAAGATCCTGACAGCAGCAGTAATCAAAAGGCTCATTACAGGTTAGATACTGATTGGTTTCTAATGGCGCTTGATGCGCTTGTCGAAGTGCTTGGGGACTTCTAGAGTTATTTAACATCGATAGGAGCTGGAGGGAATGGCACATGCCAAAGGATGTTGTCCTTGGCTTCAAGGATGCATTTGCTTTACATTACAGCATGACAGGGAGAATGAGCAGAGATGACACAGAGCGTGACAAGCTGCTGGAAGAGGGAGGAGGAGGATTGGAGGGGAAGGGGTCCTAGAATGAAGCCAATGTTAGCCCAGGGTGTTCAAGCAACACTTCACTGACCTGAACCTCAGCAAAGAACCGCACATCAGATGTCTTCACTTCATCAAGAGCGTCGTCACTATAATCTGCCACCTGCTACATCCACAACCGGCATCTCAGAGTAGGGCAAGGATGGCATTGCCAAGGGGGTTGTAAAAGTGACCACGATCATCAACTTTTATATCTGGCTCCTTCCAGCCTGGAGAACACAAACAGCTCCCAATTTACTAACCACTGTTTTCTTTTATTCATTTGTGGGACACGGGCATCGCTGGCTGGCCAGCATTTGTTGCCCATCCCTAATTGCCCTTGTTCAGAGGGTCAACCACATGCCACGGCTCTGGAGTCACATGTAGGCCAGACCGGGTAAGGACAGCAGATTTACTTCCCTAAAAGGCATTAATGAACCAGATGGATTTTTCCGACAATCGACAATGGTTTCATGGTCATCAGTAGATTCTTAATTCCAGATATTTTTTATTGAGTTCAAATTTCACCAGCTGCCCTGGTGGGATTCGAATCCGGGTCCCCAGAACATTAGCTGAAGTTTCTATCTAGTGATAATACCACTAGGCCATCATCTCCCCTTAAGGGAGGTCATTCCCTCTCTTGCCAGGAAGAAGCAGGCAGAGCGAACATACAGCTTCACCAGAACTGCAAGCTCCCCTATGGTGCAGGGTACCATGGACTGCTTTGCGAATGCCTCATGTCAAATCTGAGATGTGTCAAAGCCAACAAGGATTTCACTTCTTCAGGGTCCAGCTGGGGTGTGACCGTAAGTACCTTATCATTCAGGTTAAGTCCTGCTACCCTGAGAGCATTGAAATGTTTCCTTCCCCAGCCGCCCACTGTCCCATCTGCATCTGCACCATCACAATAAACCAGAGGCTATCGGCTGATCCCCTTAGAATCATAGAATGTCGACAGTGCAGAAGGAGACCATTCAGCCCATTGAGTCTTCACTGACTGTCTGAAAGAGCATCTTGCCCAGGCCCTATTCCTGTAACCCCATGTATTTACACATCATTACAATGGTATTTGAAGATGAATTCGTTGACCTTGACCACTCGTGAGGTCGTTGAACTTTTTGTGCTACCGCATCCGGGTCCTCGGGGTTTGACTCCAGGCATTGAACTCCCTTGTTCAAAAGTGGGAGCGCCATCTTTGCAAAGTTTGTCTGGAGGCTGTCCTGATTTGATTTGATTTATTATTGTCACATGTATTAACATACAGTGAAAAGTATTGTTTCTTGTGCACTATACAGACAAAACATACCGTTCATAGAGAAGGAAAGGAGAGAGTGCAGAATGTAGTGTTACAGTCATAGCTGGGGTGTAGAGAAAGATTAACTTAATATCAGGTAAGTCCATTCAAAAGTCTGACAGCAGCAGGGAAGAAGCTGTTCTTGAGCCGGTTGGTACGTGACCTCAGACTTTTGTATCTTTTTCCCGAAGGAAGAAGGTGGAAGAGAGAATGTCCAGGGTGCGTGGGGTCCATAATTATGCTGGCTGCTTTACCGTGGCAGCGGGAAGTGTAGACAGAGTCAATGGATGGGAGGCTGGTTTGCGTGATGGATTGGGCTACATTCACAACCTTTTGTAGTTCCTTGCGGTCTTGGGCAGAGCAGGAGCCATACCAAGCTGTGATACAACCAGAAAGAATGCTTTCTATGGTGCATCTATAAAAGTTGGTGAGAGTTGTGGCTGACATGCCAAATTTCCTTAGTCTTCTGAGAAAGTAGAGGCATTGGTGGGCTTTCTTACTTTTTTCTTCATCCCCGTTGATGTAGACAGGGGCATGTTCTCCTTTATGCTTCCTGAAGTCGATGACAATCTCATTCATTTTGTTGACATTGAGGGAGAGATTATTGTTGCCGCACCAGTTCACCAGATTCTCTATCTCATTCCTGGACTCTGTCTCGTCATTGTTTGAGATTCGACCCATTATGGTGGTGTCGTCAGCAAACTTGAAAATCGAATTGGAGGGGAATTTGGCCGCACAGTTGATCTGGCCCCATGTTGATAGATTATATCTCACCTCCTTCCAACCACCTCCACCAAGTGCTGCATCAGAGGAACCTGGACACACGCTCTCTGCTGCCTGCACCATTGCTGACACTTCCTCTTGCTTAGAGTTTCTGGCCCTCTTCCCCTCCACTTTTTCAAAGTGGTAGAAGCCTTGCATGAGCTTGGGATGCCTGCCTGGCACGCATGCCTCTCAACAATGTGTTTATCACCAGTTGCACACTGCAATCATGCAAATTGGCAGCGCCAAGCTGGCATGTTGCTTGTCTCAGAAACAACAGATGCGGGTTAATCACGCATTTCAATCCCTGCACCTGTTTCCGGAGGTTGTACAATTGACCTCACTTATGGACCTAAAGATAGGCCTAAGTTACGGAATTTCTGACTGCATTGGCTTGATAAACAAAGGGAGCGAGAGTCTCTCAGTATCCCGGGGAGCACTCCTCCAACATCCACCCGGACCAGATAAGAACAGCTGTTGATATCATGGTTTTGCAGGAAATAATTGCCACATTGTCACACAGAGACAATCACTGTCCTTCAGAATAATTAAAGCTCCATCTGAAATGCTTTGCAACCTGTCTGAGGGATGTGATGAAGTGCTACTCAATTGTAAGCCTGGCTTCGAGAAGAAACGGCTTCATTTGCACGTGTCCTGGGAGCCCCTCTTTAAACGAATAGATGGGAAGGACCTGCTGCATTAGAAAAAGAGCTGGAGTGAGAACTTGAGCCTCTCTGCTAGTTAAACTCATTGGCTTTACTCAGACAATGAATACTCTGCAGTAATAAACAGTGTCTATCTACCTCCTGCCTGGACTGTTACTGCATCCATTCCGTCACCCAGAAATCTAACAGCGAAGAACACTCAAATCAAAAGTAGACAGGGCATGGAATTACTTTTTCAAAGTTTCTATTAACCAGTGTTCGAAACCAAGGGGGAAATCTGAAATGGCTGTCTTGTTTTATTCCTGTTTATGCATCAATTTATACAAAGCAAATAAAAAAACAGGTCATTTGGGTGTTTGATTGAGTCTAAAGAGCAGCTCAATTGGTAAAAGAGGGAGCAGTTCCACAACATAAATATATATAACAGCACCTGACAAACATTTAAATTGTAGAATCTGAAATGAATAGTGATGTATTTTCACCTACATAAACAACTTCAACTAACATTATTGTGGAGCTTATTGTCCAGGAATTAGCTTGGTTTTTGATTTGATTTATTATTGTCACATGTATTGGGATACGGTGAAAAGTATTGTTTCTTGCGCGCTATGCAGACAAAGCATACCGTACATAGAGTACTTAGGGGAGAAGGAAAGGAGAGGGTGTAGAATGTAGTGTTACAGTCATAACTAGGGTGTAGAGAAAGATCTACTTAATATAAGGTAGGTCCATTCAAAGGTCTGATGGCAGCATGGAAGAAGCTGTTCTTGAGTCGATTGGTGCATGACCTCAGACGTTTGTATCTTTTTTCCGATGGAAGAAGGTGGAAGAGTGTATATCCGGGGTGTGTGGTGTCCTTAATTATGTTGGCCGCTTTTCTGAGGCAGCAGGAAGTGTAGACGGAGTCCATGGGTGGGAGGCTGGTTTGAGTGATGGACTGGGTTTTGTTCACGACCCTTTATAGTTTCTTATGCTCTTGGTCAGAGCAGGAGCCATACCAAGCTGAGATACATCCAGAAAGGATACATTCTGAGCTGCTGCATTTCCTACATTGCAACAGGGGCTATATTCTAATAGCAGTTCATTGGCTGCAAAATGCTCTGGGATATCCTGAGGATGTGGAAGTTGATATATAAATGCATTTTAGTTAATTTGTTCATTCTTCCACATCCTTGTTTTCAAGTTCCCCCTTATTCCTCCGTAACTCTGCAATCTCATCCAGCCCCTCAACCCTTTGCGATATCTGTGTTCATCGAACACCGGCCTCTTGAGCATCCCCGATTTTAATCACTCCGACATTGGTAGCCACCACTTTGCTTACCAACACCCAATGAATTCCTTCCCTCTGCCTCTCTACCTCACTTTCCTCCTTCGGTTTAAATTTATTTATTAGTGTCACAAGTGGGCTTACATTAACGCTGCAATGAAGTTACTGTGAAAATCCCCCAGTCGCCACATTCCGGCGCCTGCTCGGGTACACTGAGGGAGAATTAAACATATGGCCAATGTACCTAACCAGCACGTCTTTTGGACTGTGGGAGGAAACCGGAGCACCCTCAGCACACTCCTCAAAGCCTATCTCCTTATCCAAGCTTCAGTCAGCTGACCTAGTATTTCCTTACATGTCTTGGTGTCATGTTTTGTTTTATAGCATGAGTGAGGAGCATCTTGGGTCACTTACTTACGTGAAAGACACTGTATAAATATAAGCTGTTGCTGCTTTGTTCTGTTGGAACGTGACTTATTCACAGTATATTATGTGAGGAGCCCGAGTCCTGGTTTCAGTGATCGTAAATACTGAGATGAATTGAAAATAACAAAATAAAGTAACCATTTAAAATAAAAAAAAATGTTTGCAGGCAGAGTAAGCAGGCCTCGGTGAAGAGGTACAGGCAATGCGGTGGAGAGTGGGAGCCCGTGGCTATACTGCTAAACATCTGAATTATTTTTCAACATTTATTGCAAGGCTGAGCTATTAAATTGAATTAAATGTCACTAGTTATTTGTAATGCATTGGACACACTGCACGCATGCACATAAACATTCAGCGTACAAAGCATTATCCCTTCAGTTAACACAAGCGAATATCCTGCAACAGCTTGAGTGCAGGCTTCACTGCACTGCTATGCTTAGGGAGAGCAAACTGTCATAAAACACAATATGGTTGCCTCCAGGAGTCGAACTTTCAGTTCCCAGGTGCGGCTTGATTTGTAGGGACTGTTAAATATGTGTCCCTGCAGCTAATAAAACTTGGTCCCTCTCAATGGATCAAATACATTTTCTATCTGTGAGGGTGAAGACAGTCCTGTAAGGCTGGATCTGTCACACAGTCAGAACTCTGCTTTCTGTCAGCCTCTCCCTCCTTCTTTTCCTCTCTTTCTTTTCTCTTCACCTGTTCTGCTGACATCCTTCCTTCAGTTATCAGTGAGTGCAATTGAAGAATGAGGTAGTTTAGGATCGTAATTCTGACAGGTTGTCTCCAGCCAGTCACAGCATAATCCTATCACAGCGGGATACTTCTATCTGCACCAATACCTTCCTTTTATCAATTTTTGCAACTCGTGAATTAAAGTTCTCTCCTAGAATAATGGAACCCCGACATTAGGCCCATCGAGTCTGCACCGACTCTCCGACAGAGCATCTCACCCAGGCCTACCACCACTGCCCTAACTCAAACAATGATGAGATATAGCACAGGAAAGAGATAGAGAATCTGATGAATTGGCAGATGGAGTTTAACTCTGATAAATGTGAGGTGGTTCATTTTGGTAGGACTAATTTAAATGTGGATTACAGGATCAAAGGTACGGTTCTGAAGACTGTGGAGGAACAGAGAGATCTTGGGGTCCATATCCACAGATCTCTGAAGGTTGCCACTCAAGTGGATAGAGCTGTGAAGAAGGCCTATAGTGTGTTAGCTTTCATTAACAGGGGGTTGGAGTTTAAGAGCCGTGGGGTTATGCTGCAACTGTACAGGATCTTGGTGAGACCACATTTGGAATATTGTGTGCAGTTCTGGTCACCTCACTATAAGAAGGATGTGGAAGCACTGGAAAGAGTGCAAAGGAGATTTACCAGGATGCTGCCTGGTTTGGAGGGTAGGTCTTATGAGGAAAGGTTGAGGGAGCTAGGGCTGTTCTCTCTGGAGCGGAGGAGGTTGAGGGGAGACTTAATAGAGGTTTATAAAATGATGAAGGGGATAGATAGAGTGAACGTTCAAAGACTATTTCCTCGGGTGGATGGAGCTATTACAAGGCGGCATAACTATAGGGTTCATGGTGGGAGATATAGGAAGGATGTCCGAGGTAGGTTCTTTACTCAGAGAGTGTTTGGGGTGTGGAATGGACTGCATGCAGTGATAGTGGAGTCAGACACTTTAGAAACATTTAAGCGGTGATTGGATAGGCACATGGAGCACACCAGGATGATAGGGAGTGGGATAGCTTGATCTTGGTTTCAGATAAAGCTTGGCACAACATCGTGGGCAGAAGGGCCTGTTCTGTGCTGTTCTATGTTCTATCTATGTTCTATGTTCTAATTGGTGTGATGACAATAATCTCTCCCTCAATGTCAACAAAATGATGGAGTTTGTCATCGATTTCAGGAAGCGTAGTGGAGTTCATGCCCCTGTTTACATCAATGGGGGCGAAGTAGAAATGGTCAAGAGCTTCCAGCTTTTAGATGTCAAGATCACCAACAACCTGTCGTGGTCCCTCCATGTGGACGCTATAGTTAAGAAAGCCCACCAACGCCTTTACTTTCTCAGGATTCTAAACAAATTTGGCATGTCAGCTACGACTCTCACCAACCTCTATAGGTGCACCATAGAAAGCATTCTTTCTGGATGTATCACAGCTTGGTATGGCTCCTGCTTTGTCTAAGACAGCAAGAAACTACAAAGGGTTGTAAACGAAGCCCAGTCCATCACGCAAACCAGCCTCACATCCATTGACTCTATCTACACTTCCCGCTGCCTCGGAAAAGCAGCCAGCATGATCAAGGACCCCACGCACCCCGGACATTCTCTCTTCCACCTTCTCCCGTCGGGAAAAAGATACAAAAGTCTGTGATCACGTACCAACTGATTCAAAAACAGCTTCTTCCCTGCTGCCATCAGACTTTTGAATGGACCTACATCGCATTAAGTTGATCTTTTTCTGCACCCTCGTTATGACTATAATACTACATTCTGCACTTTCTCCTTTCCTTCTCTATGTATGGTATGCTTTGTCTGTATAGCACGCAAGAAACAATACTGTTCATTGTATACTAATACATGTGACGATAATAAATCAAATCAAAACCCCTTGTAACTCCACACATTTACCCCATCATCCCTTGAACATTAAGGGGCAATTTAACATGGCCAATCCACCTAACCCGCACATCTTTGGACTGTGGGAGGAAACCGAAGCACCCGGAGGAAACCCACGTAGACACGGGAAGAATGTGCAGACTCCACACAGACAGTCACCCAAGGCTGGGATTGAACCCAGGTCCCTGGTGCTGTGAGGCGCCAGTGCTAACCACTGTGCCATTGTGCTGCACCTTCTCATTAGGACTTTAGGAAAATAACAAATCACATCCACAAAAGCAATTACCAGAGTGAATTACTCTACAGAGGAAGCCTGGTGTACATGAACCCACTCCTAAAGTTTGGGAGAGGTCATTGAAAGGATTTCAAAATATTCAGTTGACTCTAAAAACACACTACAAAATTTCACAATAATTAATTCCTGGATCCAGATTGAGAGGAATTACATGCACTCAAAACCTTTTGGCAAGTGCAATACTTCCCTTTTTGGTATTTATCCTGCCCTGTAAAGTAAAAAGAACTTGCATTTATTTAGGGTCTTTCATGGCTTGGGATGTTTCAAAGCACATCGAGGAAATGGTGCAGGAAGAGAATCGGATTGGAGTATTGATAAAAGTACTATTGGAGTGTAGTCGCTGCTATAATGTCAGTGGGTGCTGCAACCAGATTGTGGACATTGAAGCTCAACAAACAGCGATGAGGACATTTATTTTAGTTGTGAGGTTAATTGTTTGAGAATTAAATGTTGGTCCAGATAACCCTCCTGTCTTTTTTCAAGTGATGATGAGAGATCTTTACATCTACCTGTGAGGGCAATTGTGCCTTGGTTTGATGTGCCCTCGGAAAAGCAAAGTTCCGACAACACAACACTCGCATTCTGCACTGATGTCAAGGCCCTAGTTTGGTGTGCTCAGGTCTCTGGCGTGGGACAGAGACACATATCCCTGAGCCCAGGTTCACACTAACTGGAATGATCTCAACAAGGCCCATGAGGTTGGCCTCTTGGAGCATGAGCTCCTTGACTGAGGTAATGCTTGCCTGCCCAGTCAGGGAGACTCACTTGTATGTTGAATACAAGAGTCAGGATGTCATGTTGCAGCTTTATTAAACTTTGGTAGGCCGCACTTAGAGTATTGCATTCAATTCTGGTCACCACATTACGGGAAGGATGTGGAGGCTTTGAAGAGGGTGCAGAAGAGGTTTACCAGGATGCTGCCTGGATTAGAGGATAGGAGCTATAAGGAGAGGCTGGACAAACTAGGGTTGTTTTCTCTGGAGCGACGGAGGCTGAGGGGAGACCTGATAGAAGTGTATAAAATTATGAGAGGCATAGATGGGGTTGACAGTCAGAATTTTTTTCTCAGAGTTGAAATTTTTAATCCCAGGGGGCACACACTTAAGGTGAGAGGGGAAATGTTCAAAAGAGATGTGAGGGACAAGTCTTTTACACAGAGGATGGTAGGTGTCTGGAACACGCTGCCAGGGGTGGTGGTGGGGCGTTTAAGGGGCTTTTAGATAAGTACATGAATATGCAAAGAATAGAGGGATATGGACCAAGGGCAGGCAGAAGGGGTTAGTTTAATTTGGTGTCATGTTCGGCACAACATCGTGGGCTGAAGGGCCTGTCCCTGTGCTGTGCTGTTCTATGTTCTATATATATTGAGGAATGTCAGGTCTACTGGCACTCCGGATTCTGACTTTATACCTGAAGCACTCCTCGAAGTGGAGATAAGTTTGTAAATAAAGGGAATCTGGAGAAGGGGCACCAGCCTCTGAGGAATTATTTCATTAACTGTTCAGGTAATCAATAGCACAGAAAATATTAATTTTGAACACTATTTTAAATAAACAGTGGAAGTCGGGTTCTTCAAGTAACTTGTAACGTCAACACTAGTGAAGAAAATGATGAGGACTGATGTCAGAGAATCCTCTTCATGTAGAGACCGATCAACACTTGGAATGGACTTCCAGGCAATGTGGTGGAGGGAAAATCCCTGGAATCATTTCATAAACAATTAGCTGGACTAAGGGGGAACCAGATGGATGAATTAAGATGGACTGAATGGCCTTCCTCATCTTGAAGTATCCTGTGATCTTTACAAGGATCACAAAGATGACTTAAGAGAAAATTGGATGCGTTTCCTGGAAGGGGTTTGAGAGATAGTGCAAGAAGATCATTTTGACATCTGAAAATGGAGAGGGATTGTTGGAATTAATGACACCCTGTTCTTGGCAATTCTTCGATGCAACCTTTTCAGTTAAAGAAATGTCATAGAACGACATAAGTAAATGAGGACAGGGGGTGTTTATCATTTTGGTATTCCTGTTGAGTATATTATCCCCTCAGGCATATCCGTTAGGGATTTCATTCCCTCGAGTGCTCAAATTGTGGATTTAATCCCCCTGTGCAATGCATGTGGGCTTTGTTTCCTGCAGTGCGAACATTAGGGGTTTTATCCCCTTTGTTGCTTGTGTGCTTGCAGTTAGTATTTGATTGCTCTGTTATTTCCTTTCCCCTGGGTAAACACGTTTGGTGGTGTTATTCCCCGGAGACCTCGCATCCTGGTTTCCAGTCTGTCGTGTATGTACTTAACAATGATCCAAGGGATGGGCAATTGCTGGAAACCTATCAGTTTATCGATGGGGAAATCTCAACTTCATTGCTGCAAGTGTTCTGGAGTCTGTACAGTTTAGTGTGAAAGCTTGATCCTTGTAGACATGATAACAAAGAACAGTACAGCACAGGAACAGGCCCTTCGGCCCACCAAGCCTGCGCCTATCATGTTGTCCTATCGAGACCAACCGCCTGTATTCCTCTCTTCCCCACCTGTTCATGTGTCTATCCAGATAAGTCTTAAATGTCGCTAACGTATCTGCCTCAACCACCTCACTTGGCAGTGCATTCCAGGCCCCCACCACCCTCTGTGTAAAAAACTTCCTCCGCACACCTCTACTGAACCACTCCCCCCTTACCTTGAACGTGTGCCCCTTTATAATTGTCATTTCTGCCCTGGAAAAACCTTCTAACTGTTCACCTTATCTATGCCCCTCATAATTGTATAAACTTCTACCAGGTTGCCCCCCAGTCTTCAACTTTCCAGGGAGAACAATCCCAGTTTATTTAATCTCTCCTTATAGCTAATACCCTCCATACCAGGCAACATCCTGGTAAACCTTTTCTGTACTCCCTCCAAAGCCTCCACGTCCTTCTGGAATTAGACACAGTATTCCAAATGTGGCCAAACCAACATTTTATATAACTGCAACATAATTTGCCAACTTCTATACCCAATGCCCCGGCCAATGAAGCCAAGTATGCCATATGCTTTCTTCACCACCTTTTCCACCTGTGCTGCCACTTTTAAGGATCTGTGGACCTGTACTCCCAGATCTCTCTGTTTGTCTACGCTCCTGATGATTCTGCCATTTATTTTATAGCTCCCACCTGAATTGGATCTACCAAAATGCATCACCTCGCATTTATCTGGATAAAATTTCATCTGCCATTTCTTTGCCCAATTTTCCAGCCTATCTATATCCTGCTGTATTCTATCTACAATCACTATCTGCAACTCCAGCAATCTTAGCACCATCCACAAACTTGCTAATCAGACCAGCTACTTTTTCTTCCAAGTCATTTATATATATTACAAACAACAGAGGTCCCAGCACTGATCCCTGCAGAACACCACCAGTTCCAGACCTCCATTCAGAAAAACACCCTTCCACTGCTACTCCCCTGTCTTGTATGGCCAACACAGTAAGAAGTTTAACAACACCAGGTTAAAGTCCAACAGGTTTATTTGGTAGCAAAAGCCACACAAGCTTTCGAGGCTCTGAGCCCCTTCTTCAGGTGAGTGGGAATTCTGTTCACAAACAGAACTTATAAGACACAGACTCAATTTACATGAATAATGGTTGGAATGCGAATACTTACAACTAATCCAGTCTTTAAGAAACAAAACAATGGGAGTGGAGAGAGCATCAAGACAGGCTAAAAAGATGTGTATTGTCTCCAGACAAGACAGCCAGTGAAACTCTGCAGGTCCACGCAACTGTGGGAGTTACAAATAGTGTGACATAAATTCTGATTCTAGGATCGCATGATAAAGACTCAGGAGGAAAAAAGCAGAAATATTTATGTGAAATAGTGTGACATAAACCCAATATCCCGGTTGAGGCCGTCCTTGTGTGTGCGGAACCTGGCTATCAGTTTCTGCTCCGCGACTCTGCGCTGTCGTGTGTCGCGAAGGCCGCCTTGGAGAACGCTTACCCGAATATCAGAGGCCGAATGCCCGTGACCGCTGAAGTGCTCCCCAACAGGAAGAGAACAGTCTTGCCTGGTGATTGTCGAGCGGGCATTCGGCCTCTGATATTCGGGTAAGCGTTCTCCAAGGCGGCCTTCGCGACACACGACAGCGCAGAGTCGCGGAGCAGAAACTGATAGCCAGGTTCCGCACACACAAGGACGGCCTCAACCGGGATATTGGGTTTATGTCACACTATTTCACATAAATATTTCTGCTTTTTTCCTCCTGAGTCTTTATCATGCGATCCTAGAATCAGAATTTATGTCACACTATTTGTAACTCCCACAGTTGCGTGGACCTGCAGAGTTTCACTGGCTGTCTTGTCTGGAGACAATACACATCTTTTTAGCCTGTCTTGATGCTCTCTCCACTCCCATTGTTTTGTTTCTTAAAGACTGGATTAGTTGTAAGTATTCGCATTCCAACCATTATTCATGTAAATTGAGTCTGTGTCTTATAAGTTCTGTTTGTGAACAGAATTCCCACTCACCTGAAGAAGGGGCTCAGAGCCTCGAAAGCTTGTGTGGCTTTTGCTACCAAATAAACCTGTTGGACTTTAACCTGGTGTTGTTAAACTTCTTACTGTGTTTACCCCAGTCCAACGCCGGCATCTCCACATCATGACTTGTATGGCCAAGCCAGTTCTGAATTCATCTAGCTAGTTCACCCTTGATCCTGTGTGATTTAATCTTTTGCACCGCCTGTCATGAGGGACCTTGTCAAATGCTTTACTAAAGTCCATGTGGACATCATCCACAGCTCTTCTCTCGTCAATCATTTTTATCACCTCCCTAAAAAACTCAATCAAACTAGTGAGACATGACCTCCCTCGTATAAAACCATGCTGTCTGTCACTAATAAGACCATTCAGTTCCAAATGTGTATTGATCCTATCCCTAAAAATCTTCTCCAACAATTTCACCATTACTGACATCAAGTTCATGGGCCTATAATTACCTGGGTTATCCTTGCTACCCTACTTAAATAACAGGACAACATTGGCTATCCTCCAATCCTCTGGGACCTCACTTGTGGCTAACGAAGAAACAAAGATTTCTGTTAGAGGCCCAGCAATTTCCTCTCTTGTCTCCTTCAGTAACCTGGGATATAGACCATCTGGCCCTGGGGATTTGTCTACCGTAATGCTTATTAATACACCTGATGGGCAATATAACTGCCTAAAGGTCAAGCAAATGCTGACATTCGTATGGCGTCACTCTGTACATTTACCACAGATCAAGGAGCTGTGTTTATAGTGGCATTTGCACCGTTGAAATAGATCCAATGATTCCAGTCACCAATCTAATATTACACGCAAGTTAACAAATAGACAGCCAAACATCAGTGTGCTGCCGCTGAGGGGAAGCTGCCAGTAGCCTAAGGGATTGATTCTGTGTCTGAAGTGGAAGAGGCTGAAGAAAGATGGAATGAAGGAAATTTATCAACAGATAGCAGCATCGAAGGAAGTGATGATGACGCAGAAGAAGTCATGAGTTCTTGATGGGACCCTGTTTTTAAATGACTGCTTTCAAAACTCATTTTAACTGAAATGCTGGGAAATATGGTGCCTGAACATCCATAGAACCATAGAACCATAGATGGACATTTTTTGAGTTTCCAAGTTGATTGGTATAAATTGGAAAAAAGCTTCTTTAATATGGTTAATATTTGGTAACAAATATATATTTGTTGTAGAGGACAGTGAGATTGGACAGTTTTGATCATAATTGTGCCTTGCTGGTTGCAACAAGCCAAAAAGGTTTGAGATTGAAATAATTCCTCAGAGGCCGGGGTGTCTCTTCCCCAAATTCCTTTATTTACAAACATATCTCCACTCCTGGGAGTGCTTCAGTTTAAAGTTTATTTATCAGTGTCACAAGTAGGCTTATATTAACACTGCAATTAAGTTACTGTGAAAATCCCTGAGTCGCCACACTCTGGCACCTGCTGGGGTACACTGAGGGAGAATTTAGCACGGCCAATGCACCTAACCAGCACATCTTTCGGACTGTGGGTGGAAATCGAAGCACCTGGAGGAAACCCACGCAGACATGGGGAGAACATGCAAACTCCACACAGACAGTGACCCAAGCAGGAAATAGAACCCGGATCCCTGGCGCTGTGAGGCAGCAGTGCTAACCACTGTGCCACCCTGCAGGTACAAAGTCAGAATCTGGAATGCCAGTAGCCCTAACACTCCTCATTATATACACAGGTGGGACTCCCTGATTGGGCAGGCAATCATTACCTCAATCAAGGAGTTCATACTCCAGGAAGTGAACCCCATGCCCCTCACTGAGGTCATTACAGAGGTGAAGTGGGAATATTTTATAGGGAAACTAAATGGAGCAAGGAGTCCATCTGAGGCTTTGCATGAGGCACATCGGTGGAGAGGAGAGGGTGTGTGGAGTCTTATTCTGCTTATGCTGCTTGGCTGGACAGTGTAGAGGAACTTTACTTTCTATCTAATCCTTACTGTAATTAAACTGGGAATGTCTGATGCTAGCACTGGGTGCTTGGAATGGGAGTTTGTGCCTTTCATTCCTCAGCGTTTAACATGCTGCTGAATTTAAGGTTTAAAATGATAAATACTTGTATATATTTGGGCGTTGGGAGAAAGATCAGACAGGGAAATGCCTGATGTGATTTCTAATCTCCGAGGAGTAATCCTGTCCCAGCTGTGCATTTTGGATTAGTCTGCCTACGGGATTATCTTGTCCAATTCCGATTGTTTTTCCAAAATCCAATCTGTTTGGGACAGTCAGATTTCCATCTGAGACTCTGATTTGCATGATTACCCTGCCTCAGTGACTGTCCTCTGTCGGTTTTCCAGGGCTCGTGGTCCGGACGCAATGATCCTGGTGGATGGACAACCGCGACTTAAGGGGGAGATGACCATCTCGCAGATGTTAAACATCGCCACACAGATCGCATCCGGCATGGTGTACCTGGCCTCACAACACTTTGTTCACAGGGACCTGGCCACCCGCAACTGCCTGGTCGGAGGGAATGTGCAGGTTAAAATTGGAGATTTTGGAATGTCAAGAGATGTCTACAGTACGGATTATTACAGGGTAGGTTCCTGATTGACAACAGATTATATATAAATGGCTTCTGGAAGGTAAAGGTAGGTGCATCATTCATTAATGACTCCAAATTACTTTTTTAAAATTCATTTTTATGGGATGTGGGCATCACTGACTGGGCCAGCCTTATTGCCCGTCCTTAACTGCCCTCCAGTTCAGAGGGCATTTGAGAGTCAACCACATTGCTGTGTGGCTCTGGAGTCACATGTAGGCCAGACCAGGTAAAGACAACAGATTTCCTTTCCTAAAGGACATTA